>NC_067248.2:258099537-259305089 GCF_019359855.2 Lolium perenne | reverse complement strand
CGATAAGGTTGATGAACCTGAGCATGATGAGCAGAGTAGCGCAGCATCGGAAATGGTTCCGGAAGCAGCCACGACGCTCATGGCTCGTATGTCTACAAAGTGTTATAGCCATGGAGATCGAAGTACCTATTGAACCTTGTAGGTATGGTTTACTTTGTGATCAAATAAATGATTTGTGGACAAATGATTGATTTTGAACAATAATAAACCAACTACATACAAAGAAGCTATGATGGATCCTGACTCCGTTAAAAATGGCTAAGTGCCATGAAATCCAAGATAGTATCTATAATCAAGCTTGGAGCTTGGTAAACCTTCTGAAGGTATAAATACTTTTTGAAAGTAAATGGATCTATAAAATTAATGGACATGGATGTAATATCCTTAAAGAAGCTTGACTTGTCAAAAGATTGTTTACGACAAAGTTCAAAGAGTTGACTGCGATAAGATTAGATCTTCCGTAGCGATGCTTATAGTCTATGCGGATTATTCTAGTAATCGGTACATATTTCTTTTATGAGATATGTTAGTAGGATGGTAAAAATACATTTCATAACAGAAGTGTGTATTAAAGGTGTATACAAGATACAACTGAGAGTTTTGCTAGTCCGTAGAATACTAGATAGGTATACAAACTTCACTGGATGAAGTAAGTATCACGGAGTTGGAATCTTCACCGGATGAAATAATCAAAGAGTTTTGATTTCATCGGAAACGATGAAGATGTTTGCATTTGCAAGAAATTAAGTGGGAGCGCTTAGACATATTTATAATACTTTATGTGGATGACATATCGTTGATTAGAAATGATGTAATTTTATACTTGATGTGATTAAAAGTTTCATTGAAAATTAATTTCATTGAAAGGATATGGACTAAAAACATATTTAGCGTCAAGATCTATGAAGATAGATTGAAGCGCATAATAAGTTTAAGTCAAAATACATAGAATAAATATTGAAGTAGTTCAATATGAAAACATCAAGAAGGTGTTCTTTTCCATGTGGAGGTTTAACAAAACTTGAGTGTATTTGACACTCAGTGAGTAAAAACACATGAGTGATTTTAGATCACGAATAATATGTGCACAATCATATGTCATGTGCTCTAAAGTGTTACGAGCATATACCAGAATGATTCATGTGATGATCATTGAAAAACAAAACGAATATTCCTGAGTGCTTTGGAAGAACCGAGGATATATATATAGTTTTTTGTATGGAGTAATGACAAACAAATCGCTGTAAGGTGTTGCACCGATATTAGTTTGGTCACATATAAAAATAAATTTTAATCTCAATTAGGCTAAGTGTTCATTAAAAGGTAGCACAATGGGCTAGAAGATGTCTATGCTAGATTTAGATGAGTTCTAAATATTGTGACGGATTCTACAAACAAAGGCAGAGTATATAATTATTTTGACAATGACCGAGGGTGTTTGTATCAAGGAGTTCTTTTAGAATTTGGTGTAGTTCCGGTAGTGTCAGAACTATGAAGCTATATTGTGTGTGACAATATTGGTAACATATTTCAGACCTCGAAATTAAGGTTCCACCAGAAGACCAAACATATACAATTAATTCTGACTCATTTAAAAAATAAGTGATGCATGGAGACGCAAATGAATTGCAAAATATATACGTTTCTGAGCGTGTCAGATTCGTTGACTGAAACCTCTCCATGAGCAAACATGATAAAACACCAGAAGGCCACGGTGTTAGATCTTTACAAATGTAAACTAGATTATTGACTCTAGTGCAAGTGGGAGACTGTTGGAGATATGCCCAAGAGGCAATAATAAAAGTGTTTATTGTTATATCTTAGTGTTCATGATAAATGTTTACATCACATGCTATAATTGTATTAACCGGAAACATTAATACTTGTGTGTTTTGTAAACATAAAAGAGTCCGTAGTAAGCCTCTTGTTAAATGTAGTGACCTCACCTGGTAGGCTGCCGATCCCTGTGCTTTATTGTGCTAGTCCCTGAATCAATCGCTAGCACACACAGTTTTAGATGTAATATCATGAAACAAAGGTCTTTATTACATCGTATGATCCAAAATTACACAATGACTTACAAATTGCATAGCACAAGGCTAGCATTACATCAGAGTTTTACAACGAACAAACATATAGCATGGAGTCCTTCGTCTTCATGTGCCACAGGCGAGCATGTTGAGGATAGACTCGTAACCCTAATCATCGAAACCCACTCGTCAAAATCTGCAACATGAAACGTTACAGCCACAAGGGTTAATACATTTGAATTGTATTGGCAAGATGTCACTTTTATGGACACAAATGGCGCCTATCACCTACATGTATATTTGGCTGGTGGAGTTTAGGCTCTTTGCAGAAAAGCGGGCATTTTTCCTATCTTTTGTAAACATCATTTGTCTTTGAAAATATAACCCTAAAAGCATGAACCCAAATTCTCATCACGCTGGCTCACCAGAGATAGACGCTAGAGTCCAGCTTAATACTACCCAAGTTTACCCATCATATTTTAACTTAAGAAATTTGGATGAGAGAGATCTTCCAGCAGCTCCAGGTACAGTTGCTCAAAGTTGTCCTTAACCGGGGACATGGCTAAGTACTTAGTTTTTACACTCTGCAGAGGTTTGTACACTTTACCCGCACGACTTAGTCAGCCCCTTTTCCACCATGATGCTCATTTTGCTCAAATGGCCGGGAGAAGACTAAGACGAGACTGTTTTCGGAAATAAGGCCCTGAGCCCTCTAGACGGACCCGTTCCAACCTACACAACTACATCTGCTGGTCACGTCGGGACAGGTCCCTACCACCTACTTAGTCAAGATAGAGCCCATATGACATGCGGCTGTACAAGAAGCTACTAAACATGAAACCTGTCCAATCTCTTTTGTTCCTGGGCGGCGGACCCCACCAATTTTCACCGTGCAGACGCTCCACTCGTACCAATCCGCCCAGGTGTTTCATTCATCAAGTTGTTTTCATTTATAACAAAAACATATTTTTCTTCATCTCATCTCATCATGATATCCCAACCACGTATCTAGTAGCATGGCTAAGCAAAACTACTTACGATGGCAACTTAAGGAAAACTAGAGGAATCCTAAGACTATAGGATTATCATAGCATAGCATATATAGCCTTTACTTGAAAACATCCTACACATGCAAATTCTACTAAGTAAAACTACATGCGTAGAAAAATAGTAGGACATGGGTGACACTTGCCTTAGTGAAATTTGATGATCATACACTTGAAGCAATCACACTTCGTTGCACTCCGTACGATCTATATGATAAAGTATCACACAATAAACATACCACTGAAAAGCAAAGCAACTAGCACACATAGATCAAATTAAGTAATTTGGTTTTACTATTTCTTTGGTTACTATTTAATGTGTGACAACGGTTTATGTTTTGCAAGAGACAGTTTGAGGATTTGGCCTTGAGGGTTTGATTTATTTGAATTATATGGAGTCAAGATGATTTTTGAAAGATAGTGCATCTATGATACTATTGGAAGTCTATGATCAATAAATCTAATAGGGATAGGGATTGATAAAAAAATGGTTGATAGATTGTGTGCTATGACATAAATAGTTTTTGGTGTCCAATGTAAAGTTATTCGAAGTGGATGAGTTCAAATGGTTTAAACAGATGTAGTATTAGGTAGTGCGTTTCAGTATCTTCTTTTTGCAAAAAGGAATTCATTTTTAAAAGGATGTATATATATGGATACACGACTAGAATAAAGTTTAAATTCAATTTTCAGCATACAAATTCGGAAATTTATTAATTCAAAAATGTAATATCACTAGACAGATAATTTTACTACGAATCCAACGCAAATAGAATTATCCAAAATGGAGCTATATAGCTAGAGACATGGAATTTCAAAGCTAGACGTGAGCTAGTACAAACTAGGCTGATCCGATCGATTCAGTTCCTATGCGCGTGTGAGGAAAAGAAAAAGGAACGGCCGATTTAATCTGGACAACAAAAGGAGAATCTAACGCTACATGGCCTGGGCATACCAGCTGCTGTAGTCAGGTATGGAGAAATAGCACGGCCGGTTCGACTGCCTTCTCTCGCGGCGGCAGTGTTCGACAACATGGATGGCTTGGCTTTGGCGACGACACAGCCAACGGCAACAAATCGCTGCGCCGCCATGTCCTGTATGTAGGCGACGGTTAGGAAAACCCCACGGTTGAAAGCGATGGAAGTATGGGCTACCGGATATGACCTACCATCGAGATGAACTTCGATGATGTCGCGGCCAACAACAACAATACGAAGCGCCACCATGTCTTGGAGATACTCCACGATAAGGTATGTCTCCTGGCCAGATGATTTGACGAGATGATCATCGAGGGCCTCGAAATCTAGTGATGAACTTGAGTTTGTGGCTAAGAATGGCATGGTTGGTATGATCTGCACAGACATTCTCGGGAGATACTTTGTGAAGGAAAGTGGCCGAGTAGAGTGAGGGGCACAGAGTGACGCGTTTAGATATTCACGAAATTGTCTGAGGTGGGAGATCGGGAGAGGTATGCCACCAGTTGGCATTCGGTACATGGCGTCGGTTTGAGAGATTAAGACAATTGTGGAGAGAATAAATTCCCTGAACGGATTGTGCACTGAATATGGAATAACTTTCGTGTTTATATCCAACCGTTTCGTTGTTTTAAATGACATAGAAAAGGAGGGCAAGAGGAGAGTTCATGGCTGCATTTACGTTTCAGCTTCTCTACGCTAAGGAGGAGGAAGACGACCTGGCTTGGGCTGGTCCGGTCGCTAGGCTTAGATGGGTCAGGAAATGGGCCGGTTCTTTTTTTTTTTCTACTCTATTACTCTTTTCCTTTTGTAATTTGATTTGAACTTCAAATTTGATTCAAAACTAAAACAAATCATAGAATAAAAGTTTGAGAAAAACCAGTGTAGAGCTCATGCAAAGGTGAACACTTTGGCACTGTTTTTGTTTACTTTAGCATAAATTTCAAAACTCAAAATATTGCATGTAGGCATATATGGCCATTCTATGCATAATTTTAAAGTAGTGTTTACTTTTCAAATATTTTGAAAACCAAAGGTTTATGAAAATAATATTTTGGGAAAATACATTTTAAATATTGACAAAAGTTTTAATTCCTTGTAAATTTCAATCAAGACAACCATTAACCATATAATTTTATTTTTATTCGACATTTCAAAATTAGGAAAATTTTGGGATGTGACATTAAACTAGCTTGTTGATTAATAGATGGTCATGGTTTCCTGATCATGAACATTGATGTTATTAATAACAAGATCATATCATTAGGTGAATGATGTGATGGACATACACCCATAGTAAGCGTAGCATATGATCAAGTCATTTAGTTCGTTTTGCTGCAAGCTTTAAGATACATAGTAACCTAATCCTTCGACCATGAGATCATGTTAATCACCTGCACCGGATGGATGCTTTGATGACATCAAACACTACTTTGTAAATGGGTAGTTATAAAGGTGGCATTAAGTGTTCGGAAAGTATAGGTTGAAGCACGTGGATCAATAGTGGGATTTCTCCATCCAAATGACGGATAGATATACTCTGGGCCCTCTCGGTGGAATGTCATCAAATTAGCTTGCAAGCATGTGACTGGCTCACAAGGGATGTCATATCACGGTACGAGTAAAGAGTACTTATCGGTAACGAGGTTGAACTAGATATAGAGATACCGACGATCAAACCTCGGATAAGTAAAATATTGCGCGACAAAGGGAATCTGTATCGTATGTTAATGGTTCTTTCGATCACGAAGTCATCGTTGAATATGTGGGAGCCATTATGGATCTCCAGGTCCCGCTATTGGTTATTGATCGGAGAAGTGTCCCGATCATTGTCAACACCCGGATTTTTAAGTCCAGATGCCTATTATGCCGTCCATCGCAATCCCAGGAAGATTGTTGTTGCGAGACATAACAGTTAATATCATAAGTCATCATTCATTACAAACCATAGTCGTCTTACAAAAGTAGATCACATGACCCAATATTACACAAATAGTTGATCTAATGATCAACGAACACAATACATAGCGGAAGCGTCATAGTAGGGGACTTTCTAATCCACAGGCCAACGCTTGACGTCAGAAGAACTCCTAGTTGTTGTAGACATCCTGCTGGCCGTCATCTTCATATTGCTGCTCCTCTTCATATTCTGGCCATTTGAATAGCCAGGGACACAGCCGTGAGTACTTTAAAGTACTGGCAAACTAATACTAGTGTAAGTACCAACAATTTTTGTAAGGGGGTACTAAGCTCTAGGTCTATTTGCATAAAGCCAAATTTTAGTTCATCAACCTTTAGTAACAGACTCCTCATATGCTAACTAACTCAAGTGGGAACATTAGTGTCATTCCCACAACTTAGTTGTGATTCAATTCAAGTCAACCTTCAAATCATCAATTTTTTTCAAGAAAACATCTGGCAAAGGCACAGTATGGCCTTTCCAACCGTCCGTAACCGTGGACACGGCTATTCGAATAGGTTTACACTCTGCAGAGGTTGCACGCTTGTGCCACAACATTTGATTACATCCGTCAGGGATAACCCCGAATCATTGTAACTCAGTACGCGGATCATCAACCATAACCTTTCACTTACATACCCTAGTATAGGCACCTCTCCCCATGAGCTTGGCCTCCCAGTGAAGACAAACCGTCAGCCTGGGAACTGCACAGGGCTTGGGCCGGACATTCACCTCATTTAACATCATTTCACTTTTAACGGAGGCAGCCTTGGCATAACCCCTATGATGCTTGTTTAGAGGGAACCCATACTAAGATGCATAAACTTCCAGTTAAGCCCTACCCATAATCAGGTATTGTGGGGGTGCTAAATAATTGGAAAGGTATCGCATCCAAACCCACCATCAGCTTTTATCCACTTCACCATATCATTCACCAGTCATATTCACCTTCAAAATCTTTCAATAGAATGACTCCTCATTCCAAGGTTTTCAAAGTCCTTTCACTTCACCAGATCCCATCTAGAGTAGTCCATTTTATTTGTTAGCACTAGCTACTAGCCATGAGGGGTGCTAACTAACTTGTAGCTAGCTTAGGCTAAGTTTGATGCTCTTGTACTATTCTATACTTAGACCAAAGTTAACTATAAAAATAAGCTTTAAATAACCAAAGTAAAAGCTTGTAAGAATAAAAATTGGGATGGGATCATGAAGCATGAAGTAATAGGTGAGTGTGCCTTGCTCTGGTAGAGCTTTGCACTGTGCAATAATATTAGCTTCCCTTGGTTGGTGTACTGATCAAAGTGGTCTTCTTCTTCCTGGGGGTAGACCTCCTCCTCCTGGTACTCCTCGGTACTAGCGTCTAAAAACGGATACGAGATAACCATCACCAATCAAAGCTTAAGAGCTAGACTAAGCACACACAAGGTTCACACAAGCTAATCTATCATCACAACATTGCTATCATGTTGGTTGACTTGGTTTTCTTCTTAAGAAAAAATAATTTCCTCTCATTACAAATATTGATTAGGGCTTCTCTTTAGTTCTTGGAGAAATAATTTCCTCTCATCGAATCTTGTTAAGATTTAAGTTCCTCAAATAATAATGGATGAACCCATGTTGACCAAGGTCAACACTTCATAATTATTATTTGGGAAAAGATTTAAATGAGGTACTATACCTCATGCAATTTAACACTAGCATAGTAATAATTTAATGTCACCAAATAATTCAATAAGAGATTATATAGACCAAGGTCAATACCTCATGTTGACTTACTTGGGACAGAGATTTAAATGAGATATTACTTCCCATAATAATTGATAAATAATTTTGGATAATTTAAATGGACTAGAAATAGGCATATAGCCATTATTTATTCTAGCCCATGATCATAAAAAGTAACCCTATGATATTTTTACAGAAACAATTAGAGTATATGAAATGTGGTTTTTGAGAGTTGGAATCAACTCAAAAGCATTTTTGGTTGATTTTTAATAATTGTTTGAAGTTCAAAAAGGCCCTGCCTTGTTATTTTTCTCACATTATTTCTATAATGAAACTTGGGTTGAGGCCAGTGCAGTTGTTTAGATAATTTTCTCAGCTTTCCAAAAATATAAAATTTGTCAAATTTGGTTTAGTGGAAAATTTTCTATTAAATTTTGAAGTGGGCAACAGTATTGAATTTCAACTAATTGAATTAATTCAAATTTGAATCGTGGGCTTAGGCGGGAAAGGAAATGGGCTGCACAGACGAAAATAAACGGGCCGGCCCAGCTAGCGCGTCTCGCACGCCGCGGGCCACCTGTCAAATGGAACCCACTGTCAGCCTGTCATAACGAGCGAAACGGTATGCTCCTATCTGCGCCGCAGGATTAGAGGGAGATCCAACGGCTCGGGTTCATCGTCGACGGCGACGAGAGGCGGAGCTACTAGCGGCGAGACCAGGGGGTGGGAGAGCTCACCGGTGCTCCAGCTAGGGTTGGCAGTGTGCGCGGGGAGGTTGTCGACGACGGCGAGTCTTCTGGCAGCAGCGGCGTCTCCAATGGTGGCCGAAATCGATGGCGAGCTTCTCAGCACCGCCGCGGGCTCCGGCGGTCAATTGGATGGCTACGGTGAGGATTGGAGAGGGGAAAGAGGTCGAGGAGGCTCAGGGAGAGGAGGAGAGGCGATTGGTGTGAGAAATCCTTCGCGGGAGGGTCTCCTTTTATAGCGGCGAGGCGAGGCCGTGGGGCGGTGATGAAGTCATCCATGGCGACGCGGCTACAGTGGCGCAGCGGCACTGGCGATGATGCACGCGGGCAGGCGACGTCCTGGCGATGACGCAGAGCTTGATTGCGGGGAAAATGAGGCACTGGCGAGCGCGTGAGCTTGACGGGAGCTAGCATGGCCGTGGCGGGTCTCGTCGACGGTGACAACGGCCACAGTGTTCCCGCGGTCAAACGGTCGTGTCTGGGCGTCTCCTGGTGGCTTGGCGCGGGTGCTGACGGGCGGCGAGGGCAAGTGGTGGCGTGGAGCGTCGGGGCGACGTCATGCCCGTGGGTGCTCTGGCTCACGTCGATGCACGCTCTGGCGTGCGCGCGTGTCAGTGGGCACGTCGCGTTCTGGCGTCCACGGTGCACCAATGCGTCGATGCTCATGTCCAGCAGACTCAGGGGAGTGAGAGGAGATGGGATGACACGGTGGTGCAGGGCTGAGGTGACCAGAGAGAGGGGGTGGCATGGTGAGATCATGCCATGCCACGGCATGGCATGTTCTGGTCCAAATGGTGACGATGGCCCGAACCACTCCTTGTCTCCGATGCTTGGCAGGGTGTAAAGGGGTCAGAGGGAGGCAAGTGGATGGCAGGGGAGGACTTGGTCCATGGTAAAAACCTAGCATGGGCAACATTTCACACCCTGCCTGCAAGGTGTTTGATAGAATGCCCGCAAGAAAAATATTTTTGAATTTTTGAATGAATTTTTGTGGGTTGTAAACATATAGTAATTGAAGTCTACTAGTGGTGGTGGTGGTCAAATTTGAGTTGGTTTGCAAAATCACAAAATAGGTATGATCTTCATTTTGTTTCAAAGTTGCTACTTGTCCATTTTATAAAAAGTAATGTAGGCAGAGTCAACTCTGGTGGTCGACACAAAAATTGTTCATCTGAGTAAGGTCTTGCATGAGGTGGAAAGAAGTGAGAAGGTTTAGTTTAAGAATCTCCAAAACCAGGGGCTCAAAGTGGGCATCATGAGAAAAGGGGCAGATTTGACCATCATTTCATGTGAGTTGGAAAATCATTTTATTTTCATTTTGATTTGGTCTTTCTTGATCCCATTGGTGTGGTTGAGTGTTAAAATGATATATGAAAGTAATCCATGCAATGAAACCAACTTTGGTGGCCTTTTGCTCAAATTTTGCAATTTGGCCTATTTCTCAAATTTACCTCTATGGACAATTTTGTTTTCTTTTTATTTTCTTTTGTTTGACCTTTGAATTGAGTTTCTTTGATTTCAAAGGTGTTTATAAGTGTTTAGTAACCATCTCCAACCAATGGTGCAAGCCAAAATGGTCTAGGTTCAAGATTTGCAAAAATGGCTTAAACCCTAAGTGAGTGTGGGTTTGCTTTTCTCATTTCTTTTCTTCTTTTATTTTTCCCCCTTCTTGGTTGATCATGAGTTCATAGATTAGGGTTTTAGCACACTTGCAATCACACAAGCAATCATCATGGCAAATGCACACTAACACAAATAGTTCAAGGTGGGTTATATGCATAGCACTTGTAGTATTAAAAAGTTTTTGTTGGTTCTAACTTTTGCATTTTGGAAACTCTCTTTCTTTCTTTATTGAAATTTTGGGATGTTACAATCATGTCTGCATAGTTCACGAACCGTAGGGTGACACACTTAAGGTTCGATGTTGTTTTAAGTAGATATGAAATATGGAATGGAGTTCGAATATTGTTCGGAGTCTCGGATGGGATCCAGGATATCACGAGGAGTTCCGGAATGGTCCGGAGAATAAGATTCATATATGGGAAGTCATATTCCAAGTTTGGGAGTGGTCCGGTGAATTTATGGAAGGTTCCAGAAGGTTCTAGAATCATCCGGAACAATTCATTATGGCAGGTGGAGTCCCCTAGCCGACCCACAAGGTGGGAAGGTGGATTCCATGGTGGACTCCACCACCTTGGCCGGCCACATGACAAGGAAAGGGAGGAATCCCTCCTTGTCTAGGTTTCCCAAATTTGGTAAGTTTTGGAATTGGACTCCAATTTGGTTTTTGGGTGAACCCTAGGTTTTCCACCTATTTAAAGGGGAGAGGAGGGGAGGGGCCGGCCACCACTTGAGCCGCACCACCCAAGGGCCCCCTGGCCGGCGCCCTAGCCCCCTCTCTCTAAACCCTAGCGACTCCCTCCTCCACCTCTCTCCCGCACGGCTTACAGCGAAGCCCTGCCGGAGTTCTCCACAACCACCGTCACCACGCCGTCGTGCTGCCGGGATTCCGAGGATGATCTACTACTTCCGCTGCCCGCTAGAATGGGGAGAAGGATGTCTTCATCGACACCGTACGTGTGACCAAGTGCGGAGGTGCTGGCCGATTGCGGCACCGTCAAGATCTTCTACGCGCTTTTGAAAGCGGCAAGTGATCGACTACATCAACCACGAGATTTATCTCGTTAACGCTTAGCGATCTTCGAGGGTATGATGATCTCATCTCGTTTCTACCATCTACTAGATTAGATCTTGGCTTGTTATTCGTTCTTGCTGTAGGAAATTTTTTGTTTTCTATGCTATGAATCCCTACAGTATTTTACTTGTTAGAGCACTGCTGTTACAGGCATTTAATCAACTCATAGCCAAATCTGAGATTTCTCTCGTGGTAGATCGTTTAAAGGCCATCGGAGTTGTCCATGATATGTCACTGGGGTAAGACACGCATAAAGCAATATCTCATTTTATTTAGGTGTCTTTGGCCCGAAACTTAGTTACCGCAAAATTGGGTTCCATCAAACAACTCACTTCGAAAAGTACCTTCAAGTCAGTCATTAGTTTCTATGGGGTTGAGTTTACTTCTACAGATAGACCCTTAAGACAATTACTACAACACCCAAGTCACCATTAGGAGATACTTTCTCATGTTCTATTTAAATTGCATATATTTCCAATGGCAAGAATTAGTTCTCCTAAATACAGTAACGACTACTAAACCAGTCATGCGAGTTGATAAAAACTTAACTATAATTGTCAGGACACTCTTCCACAAATACAATACTTAGCACTACCACTAATCTAGCATAAGAACTCCAAATTTATAAATGGGAGTGGCAAGACATACCTCAAGTTCATGAGCTTACAAATTTCTTCCGTATGATACGTTCCTTCAAAACTCGAGAGGCTCAAACTTCTCGTAATAATCCTTTGGGCAACATAGAAGTGGCATTGGAAACACTGAAATAAAAATACTAAGGGATAAAAGGAGAAATCATTCTGAGTTTTTGTGCATGAGGTAGAAGGAATAGAAAGAAATATAAATAAGATCACGCCTAAACGTCATACACGGTGGAGATGTTTCCATCAGTTTCTGTAAGGTATCACCTTTATGACGAACAACATTACACAAAGCTGGATATTGTTCTTGAAGGGTGGTTGCTCTCAACCATTTATCCTCCTAAAACCTTACTCAGACCCATCCCTGATGGAAAAAAGAACCGTATGTGAAAAAGTGCTTCTTAGTTGACATAATACCGGCCCGAAAATGAGAATCTCCAGATTTCCAAATAACATGAGTAATCGCATTTGAGCTGATATACTTTCTCCGCGACAAATTATTCCATACGCCATCCTCAGTTAATAACCTGGCCAGCCATTTTCCTATCAGGGCCTTGTTCTTAACTTCTAGATCATGAACACCAAGTCCACCTTGATCTTTTGGATGGCAAACGACACCCCATTTAGTCAACCGATATTTCTTCTTCTATCTATCTTCTTGCCAAAAAAATCTGGATCAAACATAATCCAATCTATGCAAGAGGAGGAACGCCCTAACTTTCAATGGGATACCTGAGGACCTCTCCCTTGTTTCTGGCAGGTGTACTGAGGACATTAGGCTTTGGGCATACCGTTGTAATAATCCCGGGTGAATAGCTCATGTGCGACGTCTTTGCATGGAATTGGACGAGAAGCGACATTCTTCGTCAAAATAGCTGGCATGCGACGTTTCTCGTCAGGTTAATAGCTGCAATGCGACACTTCTCTTAAACATCAGTAGACAGCTTATCAATTCAAATTACATGGGCTGAGCGGGACCCAAAACTTATCCACGTCAGTTTGTGGGACCCACTGCTTCTCCATCTCACGTCGTGGGACCCAGAACACGTAGTTGCTACAAGAGAGACCATCTCGTCCCTGCGCTGTGTAGGGTTTGTTGCATGTAAAACAAAAAAATTCCTACCGCAAGAATGAATAAAACCAAGATCCAATCTATGGAAAAGCCAAGATCTAATCTATGAGATCGGAGCAACGAGATAGATGAGACTAACCCTCGAAGATCCAAAGCCTTAACGAGATCTGATCTCGTGGTTGATGAAGACGATCATTTCGGTGCTGCAATCCGGCAGCACTTCCGTACTCGGTCACACGTACGGTGTCGATGAAGACCTTCCTCTCCCCGTTCCAGCAGGCAGCGGAGGTAGTAGATCCCCTCAGAATCCCAGCAGCACGACGGTGTGGTGGTGGTGGTGGCGGTGGAGGAGAAATTCCCGCAGGGCTTCGCCTAAGCCGGAGCAGGAAATAGCGGGAGGGAGGAGAGGTGGCGGCTAGGGTTAGGTCAAGGGGCTGGTGGCCGGCCATCCCTCTCCTCTATTTATAGAGGGAGTGTGCGGCCAGGGTTGCCCCCCTTGGCCCACTTCCGTCTAGGGACGACGCATGGGGAGGGGGGGGGGGAGTTTTCTTTCCCCCAAGTCTTCACCCCTTTTAGGGTTTCCCCAAAATCTAGGGGGGCTGGCCAGCCTGGGCCTTGAGGGCTGGTGCGCCTAGCCCATTAGGGCTGGGCTGCACCCCCTCAGCTCAGGTGGCCCTCCCGGGGTCATGGACCCACTGGTGGCCCCTCCGAAACCTTCTAGAAACCTTCTGGTCTTTCACCGGAAAATTCCCAAACTTTTCCGAACCCCAAAAAATGACTTTCCTTATATGAATCTTATTCTCCGGATTCTTCTGGACCTCCTTGTGATATCCCGGATCCCATCCGAGACTCCGAACAATATTCGGTCTCCATCTCATATTCCATATCTACTAAAAAACATCGAACCTTAAGTGTGTCACTGTCAACACCCGGATTTTTAAGTCCAGATGCCTATTATGCCATACAACGCAATCCCAGGAAAATTGTTTTTGCGAGACATAATAGATTGATATCACAGAACATCATCCATTACAAACCATAATTGTCTTACATCAAAGGATCACATGATCCAGTCTTACCATAATAGTTGATCTAATGATCAAATACAAAACACACACAGCGGAAGAAACGTAGTAGCGGTCCATCTGCTCCACAGGCAACTGTTGACGTCAGGAGTAGTCCTAGTTATCGTAGACGTCCTGCTGTCCATCATTCTGGTACTGGGGCTCATCTTCATAGTCTGGCCATTTGAATAGCCAGGGACACAGCCATGAGTACTTTCAAGTACTCGCAAACTAATACTAGTGTAAGCACTAACAGTTTTAGTGAGAGTGTTCTAAGCTCTAGGTTATTTGCATAAAGCCAGTTTTATTTCATAAGCATTTAGTAAACAAAGACTCTTCAATTGCCTAACTTAACTCAAGTGGGAACATTAGTGTCATTCCCACAACTCTGTTGTGATTCAAATCAACATCACCTTTTTCAAGTTCAAATCACAAGTCACCTTTTGGAAAAGTTCTGATGACGGAACAGTATGGCCTTTCCAACTGTCCATGACCACGGACGCGGCTATTCGAATAGGTTTACACTCTGCAGAGGTTGCACACTTGTGCCACAACATTTGATTACATCCGTCAGGGATAACCCTGAATAATCATAACTCAGTATGCGGATCATCAACCATTAACCTTTCACTTACACATCCTAGTATAGGCACCTCTCCCCATGAGCTTGGCCTCCCAGTGATAACCAACTGCTATCCTGGGAACTGCACAGGGCTTGGGTAGGGCATTCAACTCTTTTCACGTCATTTCACTTTCAACGGAGGCAGCCTTGGCATAACCTCTATGACGCTTGTTCAGAGGGAACCCATACTAAGACACATAAATTTCCAGCTAAAGCCTTACCCATAATCAGGTATTGTGGGGGTAATCAAGAATTGGAATGGTATCGCATCCGAACCAATCATCAGTTTTCATCAAAACTACCATTTCATTCAAGTCACATTCACCTTCAAAATCTTTCAATAGAATGACTCATCATTCCAAGGTTTTCAAAATCAAAAGTTTCACATGTTCCTAGCTAGAGTAGTCATTTTTAGTTTAGCACTAGCAACTAGTCATGAGGGGTGCTAGCTAGCTTGTAGCTCTCTAGGCTAACTTTGATGTTATTGTACTACTCCTTATCTAGACTCAAGTTGACTATAAAAGTAAACCTTGATCATCAAAGTAAAAACTTGGTAAGATAAAAACGGGGACTTGGAAAGTAAACACAAGTAGTATGGTATTAGTGCCTTGCTCAAGTTGAGCTTGCACTTGGGTAACTTGCAAGAGTATAGCTTGCCTTGATTGGTACAGTGATCGAAGCTTTCTTCCTCTTCTTCGAAGTAGACCTCCTCCTCCTGGTACTCCTCGGTACTAGCGTCTATAAACGAATACGAGGTATACAATCACCAAACCAATCTTAAGGCTAGACTAAGCACACAAATGGTTCACACAAGCTATTCTAGGATCACAACATTATTCACATGTTGGTTGACTTTGTTTTCTTTTTAAGAAAAGTAATTTCCTCTCATTGAAATATGGATTAGGGTTTCTATTTATTTTGGAGAAATAATTTCCTCTCATTGAATCTTGTTAAGATTTAATCTCCTCAAATAATAAGGTATGAACACATGTTGACCAAGGTCAACACTTCATAATTATCATTTGGGAAAGTGATTTAAATGAGGTATTACACCTCATGCAATTTAACACTAACATGGTAACAATTTAATATCTCTAAGTAATCCACTAAGAGGTGCTATAGACCAAAGTCAACACTTCATATGGAATTGCTTAGGATCATGATTTAAATGAGAGGGAACCCCTCATATTATTTAAGAAATAATTTTGAATAATTTTAAATGGACTAGAAATAGCCACATAGCCATTATTTGAATCTAGCCCATGATCATTTGAAACAACCATGTTATGTTTTTACATAAAAAATTAGACAATATGAAATGTGATTTATGAGAGTTGGAATCAACTCAAAATCATTTATGGTTGATTTTTAATAATTATTTGACTTTGCAAAAGACCCTGCCTTGTTATTTTTACTACATTAATTCTACAAAGTTTCTAGGGTTGAAGCCAGTGGGGTTGGTTAGAGCTTTTCACAAGCTTTCCAACAAAATTGGATTCACTCAAATTGGATTTATAGATTTTCTTTTATTCAGATTTTAGCAAAGCCTCAGTATTTGAATTCAGCTAAATCGAATAATTCGAATTTGAATTAAACGGGCTAGGCGGGAAAATGGAATGGGCCAGGTGGAAAGGAAAACGGGCCAGCCCAGTAGTGAGTTTCACACACGCAGGTGGCCTGACAGCGGGACCCGCATGTCAGCGACTAATCCAACCCGAAGCGGTATGTTTTAAAACGAGCCGCACGATTAGAAGTCAATCCAACGGACGAGGGTCGTCGTCATCAATGACGAGGGCGAACCCTGGCTGCGGCGAGCCTAGGGGGTCAGCAAGCTCACCAGTGGCCGGCGATCGTCGGCGAGGGTGCGCGGCGGCGTTGTCGAGGGTGGCGATGCTCCGGGTACAGATGGCGTCGCCTGAGGTGGCGCCAATCGACGGCGAGGTGCTGCAGGTACCGGCGGTGCTCCGGCGATAAATTGGAGCTACTCCGGCTACAATGTGGCGAGGGAGGTGGTCAAGGAGAAGAAGAGATGGGAGGAGAAGCTGAGGGTGTGAAGAAATGAAGAGGGGAGGGTCTACTTTTATAGTGGCGAGAAGTGGCCGAGGCGCGCGGGCATGGCGATGGTGGCGATGGTGCTACAGCGGCGCAGAGGTGTGGGCGAGGACGCAGTGCTGCTCTCTATGTCACGGCGATCATCACGCGCGTCATGGAGCAGAAAATGGTGGACGGGATGGCTCGGGCGACGTCAGTGTTCAACGGAGCCGTGGCGGACGTCGTCGAGGATGACGACGGCTACAGGACGCTTCGGTCCAAATGGGCGTGTCTGGGAGGGAGCTGGTGTCCTGGTGAGTGCGTAGGAGAGAGGAGAGGGCGAGGGAAGGTCAGCAGCGATGTGGCGAGGCGATGCTCTGGCGTGCCCGTGGGCGTGTCCATGCCGATCCTGGCATGCTCTGGGTGACGTGGGCACATCCTGCCCAGGGCTGTGCAAGCTTCTCCTTGGTCGATGGCTGGTACCAGCAGGCTCAGTGGAGCAAGGTCAACCTCCAGGACAAGCTGAGGTGAGTCAGGGAAGAGGGAAGAGGAGGGTTGGCAGGGTTGATGTCATGGTGATTGGCATGGGCTTGTCCTTGATGGAATCATCCCTGATCATTGTTATCAATGCTTGGCATTGTCCAGGGGATGCAAGAGGAGGCTGAGGATGACACAAGTATGGATGGTTTAGGCTAAAACATGATGGATATTGAGGTGTGTGGAGTTGGCAGATTGCTGCCTGCCAGGTGTTCGACCAAATGGCCGCATGAAAGGAATTTTGGAATTTTGTAATGATTTTTGGTGGAGTTGATTCATATATTATTTGGCACACAATGGTGGTGGTGGTGAGCAAATTTGAGTTGGTTTGTGAAATTTCATAATGGGCACCATCTTGAATCTGATTTGATGTCCCTACTTTGCTTAAGCATAACTTGGAATCTAGCAAGAATTTGCAGGGGTGGTCTTTACCAAAGTTGTTCACCTTGATGAGGTCTTGGATGTGGTGCAAAGAGTTGGAATTGTTTGGTTTAAAAATCTCTTAATACAGAGGCTCAAAGTGGGCATCATGAGATAAATGGCAGTTTTGACCATTATCTTATGTGAGCTCAATTTGAATTCAAATTTGATTTGATTTGAGTTTATTTGATTCCAAAGATGTTATTAAGTGTTTAGAAACATTATTCAACCATTGGCACAAGTCAAAGTGGCCTAGGTTAAGTATTTTCAAAAATGGCCATAAGCCATATGTGAGGGTTTTTGCAAATTTCTATTTTTCTTCTTTTCTTCTTCTTTGCTTAACTTTGTGATCTTACTTGATCAAGGTTAGGGTTTTAGTATTATGCATAAGCACACAAACACTCCTCATGGCAAGGTCACACAAATAATGCATGAACACTATGCATATCACTATATGCAAATAAAAGTGTTTGTTGGTTCTCATTTTTGAATATTGGAAACTCCTTCTTTTATTTATTTGAAATTTGGGATGTTACAAACCCTTCCCCCTTACAAAAGATCTCGTCCCGAGATCTTAAAGAAAACTAGGTACTAAAGAGATCTGGGAATTCCTTCTTCATATCTTCTTCTCGCTCCCAAGTGGCTTCTTCTTCGGTATGGTTACTCCATTGAATCTTCAAGAACTTGATACTTCTGGTGCGGGTGGTTCTGAAAGCTTCTTCCAGGATGCGAATAGGTACTTCGCGATAGGTCAAATCCTTGTTAATATCCACAGCTCTGTGATCGATGTTTTGAAAACCTCCGTCGTCTCCGGCACTTCCAAACATTTTCGAAGTAGTGATATGTGAAAGACATTATGCACCGCTGACATTTCTTCCGGTAGTTCAAGATGATATGATACTTCTCCTCGGCGGCTCAGAACTTTGAAGGGTCCGACATATCTAGGGGTAAGCTTTCCTCTGAGTTGGAATCTCTGCATTCCTTTGAGGGGTGATACTTTGAGATACACGAAATCTCCGATGTTGAAGGTCATCTCTCGGCGTCTCTTGTCGGCATAACTCTTCTGTCTTGACTGGGCAGTCTTGAGGTATTCACGGATCTTGTGAACCTTCTCTTCGGCTTCTCGGAGAATATCTGGGCCGAAGATTTGACTATCTCCGACTTCTGACCAGCTCAGAGGGGTACGGCACTTCCTTCCGTACAGGGCTTCAAAGGGGGCCATTTGCAAGCTGGCTTGATAACTGTTGTTGTACGAGAATTCTGCGTAAGGCAGACAGTCTTCCCACTTAGATCCATACTCTAGCACACAGGCTCTCAGCATATCTTCAAGTATCTCGTTGACTCTTTCGGTTTGTCCATCAGTCTGCGGGTGATAAGCTGTGCTGAAATTCAGCCGGGTTCCTAGTCCTTCATGTACCTTCTGCCAGAATCTTGAGGTGAATTGAGATCCTCTATCTGACACAATTGACTTCGGGGTTCCATGCAGGCTGACGATTCTGGAGATATATAACTCAGCTAGCTTTGGGCCTTGGTATGTGGTCTTGACAGGGATAAAATGGGCTACTTTGGTTAATCTATCGACCACTACCCAAATAGAATCATTTCCTCTACTTGATTTGGGAAAACCAGTGATAAAGTCCATTCCTACAGAATCCCACTTCCATTCAGGAATCTGTAATGGCTGCAGCAATCCTGCGGGTCGCTGATGTTCTGCTTTGACTCGTTGACAGATATCACACTTAGCGATGTAGCTTCCAATTTCTCTCTTCATTCCATGCCACCAAAATTGTTCCTTCAAGTCTTGGTACATCTTGGTTCCTCCGGGGTGAATGGAATACAGGGTATCATGGGCTTCCTTCAGAATGACTTGCTTCAATTCTGAATCTGCCGGCACGCATAGGCGTCCGTTATACAAAAGAACTCCTTCTTCATCTACGGTGAATCCCGGTGCCTTTCCTGCAGCTATTTGACTCCTGATTCCATCAATGCTGGCATTTCCCTTCTGGGCTTCCTTGATCTGACTTATCAAAGTAGGCTGGAGCTCAATGCTTGCTAGGAATCCTTCACTAACTAGCTCTAGTCTAAACTATTCAAACTCTTGATACAAACTAGGCTGTTCTACTGCGATCATGGAGTTCAACTGACTTGGCTGTCTACTCAGGGCATCCGCTACCACATTGGCCTTGCCGGGGTGGTAGTGAATTTCCATGTCATAATCCTTGATCAACTCAATCCATCTTCTCTGCCTCATATTCAGCTCCTTCTGGGTGAAAATATACTTCAAGCTCTTGTGATCCGAATAGATCTCGCATCGATTACCCATGAGGTAACGACGCCATACTTTCAAGGCTAAGACTACGGCTGCTAACTCCAAGTCATGTGTTGGGTAATTCTGCTCATGTTGCTTCAGTTGTCTTGACATATATGATATCACCTTGCCTTCTTGCATCAACACACATCCAAGACCAATCTTGGATGCGTCACAATAGACGTCAAATGGCTTGGTGATATCGGGCATGATCAATATTGGGGCTGTGGTTAATCTGCTCTTGAGCTGCTGGAAACTCTCTTCACATTTGTCAGTCCATTCCAACTTCTTGTCCTTCTTCAACAGTTGAGTCATTGGTCTTGCGATGCTGGAAAATTCTTCAACAAACCCGCGGTAATATCCCGCTAATCCCAGAAATGCACGTACTTCAGTCTGGGTGGTTGGGGCTTTCCATTCCTCAACAGTCTTGATTTTGGCGAGATCTACGGCAATTCCTCCTGCAGACAAGATGTGTCCCAGGAATCCTACTTCTTTTAACCAAAACTCACATTTGCTGAACTTGGCATACAACTGATGCTTCCTAAGGGTTTCGAGGATAACTTCCAAATGTTGCTCATGCTCTTCTTCTGATTTGGAGTAGATTAGGATGTCGTCGATGAAGACAACGACAAACTTATCTAAAAAGTTCATAAAGATCTTATTCATGAGATTCATGAAATAAGCTGGGGCATTGGTCAATCCAAATGACATGACATCGTACTCATACAATCCATATCTGGTGGTGAAAGCAGTCTTTGGGATATCAGTTGCACGAATCTTCAGTTGATGGTAACCAGTCCTAAGATCAATCTTAGAGAACACTGTGGCACCGGTCAGCTGGTCAAACAGGTCTTCTATCTTTGGCAGGGGGTATTTGTTCTTGATGGTGACATCGTTCAGCTTACGGTAATCCGTACATAAATGAGTGGCACCGTCTTTCTTATCCACAAATAAAACTGGTGATCTCCAAGGCGACGCACTTGGTCGAATCAGACCTTTGTACAGCATGTCATCCAGTTGCTTCTTCAGTTCCACTAACTCTGCTGGGTTCATGCTATAGGCTCTCTGGGCTATAGGTCCTGTTCCCGGGATTAACTCAATGATAAACTCGATATCCCGATCTGGGGGCATACCGGGTAGATCATCAGGAAACACATCGAGGTATCTATAGACTACCCTGATCTGATCCAAGGTTGGCTTGGCTAAACTCTGGTTGCAGGTGAACTTTCTGGGCAGCCTTTCAGACACGTGCTCTACTGACACTCCGGTGCTACTAGTCATGGTGATGGCCTTCTTGGCACAGTCAATCAATCCATGATGTTTCGACATCCAGTCCATACCTAGTACTACTTCCAAACCTTTTGTTCCCAGAACAATCAAATTTGCATAAAAATCTATTTCATGTATTCTGATGGGTACATCTTTGCAAATTTTTCTAGCTTTTGTAGTTGAACCAGGTATTTGAACTATCACATGACATGTTTCAAACTGATTGGTTGAATCTTACTAGTGCATGCAAAATCTTCTGTAACAAACGAATGCGATGCTCCGGAATCAAACAACACTCTTGCAGGTATTGAGTTAACAGAGAACATACCCAGCACGGCATCTGGTGCTTCCTGGGCTTCTTCGGCGTTCATGTGGAAGAGGCGGCCACTGCGGTTGTTCGGGTTGTTCGGGGTGAACTTCCTTCCGGCTGAGACACGGCGTTGCTGCTGAGCAGGTGCAGCGGTGTTGGGGGCAGTCTTGGCAAGCTTCTTGGGGCACTCATTGGAGTAGTGACCCACTATTCCACATTCATAACAAGTCACAGTTGACTTGTCCTTGGGGGCGATGGGGATAGTGTTGCTCCCAGTCCTTGGAGCGGTGTTATTGTTGTGGTTGCCGGTGGCTCTCATCGGGGCACGGTTGAAGTTGTTGTTGTTGTTGGCATGGTGGTTGTTGTTGTTGGGGCCTCCTGGCCTTGGGTGTCCTCCACCCCGATTCTGGAAACTCGGACGTGACATCTGCATCGGGGGCTTGTTGTTTCTTGGGGCAAATCCTCCACCTGAGCTGGGGCGATACCTTGGGGTATTGCTGGGCCCACTCTGGTGCATCATTCGGCGCTTGCGGTTCTCATTAGCTTGATGGAGCTTTCCCTCCATATGGATGGCTGAATCCACCAGGGCTTCTAGGTCAGCAAAGGGGATGTTCACCAGTACAGTCTGCATCTCATCATGCAGTCCGTTCAGGAATCTTTCCTTCCTCTTCTCAATGGTGTCGGTCTCATCCGGGGCGTACCTTGACAGAGTGAGGAATCTGTCGCGGTATTCCACTACGGACATTCTGCCCTGTTTGAGTTCCCGGAACTCATCCCTCATCTTCTTTATCAGACCCGGGGGCACATGGTACTTGCTGAACTTGAGCTTGAAGTCTGCCCAAGTCATCATTTGTCCTGCATTCATTGCACGGGCACTTGTCCACCAGGCTCTGGCAGGTCCTGATAGGTAATGGGTGGCGAACAATACTTTTTCTGCGGCTTCTACTCCCGCAACCTCTAAGTTATTCTCCATTGTCTGGAGCCAGTCATCTGCATCCAGGGGCTCTTCGGTCTTGCTGAACATAGGAGGGTTGGTGTTCTGAAAGTTCTTCAATTTAGATCCAGGATGATCATGGTTTCCATGGCCTTGATTGTTCTGAGCTAGCTGTTGCAGTGTAGCAAGATTGGCTTGTCTTTCAGCTCTTTCAGCTTCTCTATCTGCCATCATTGTTTGCAAAAGCCGCAGCATTGCATCTTGATTGCTGTTGCGAGTTGGAGGGGCCATCTGAACATGGAGATAGATCATGAGATAAGAGGGAATTTTCTATGGCTGGTTTTGGGGTAAGTTTTTTTTAAAAGTTTGAAACTTGAGTTCTTGTTATGTTGGATTCAAACAACACTTTCATTCATTCAAGCAACACACATTACAAGCTAACACATTAATGGTTTTAAGAACCATTTCTCCAGGCTACGATACAAGGGATCCTGATACAAACTCACACCTACGCAAGTGAACAAGTGAAACTACTCATCATCTACATCTATCGGGATGTAGTCATCTTCTCCGGCCTCCATGAACTCATAGTCTTCCACATTAGTGTTCTCATCTTCCTCGAAGTCATCATCATCACTCAGGTAGGCTGCTCCTTGATACGTCTCCGACGTATCGATAATTTCTTATGTTCCATGCCACATTATTGATGTTATCTACATGTTTTATGCACACTTTATGTCATATTCGTGCATTTTCTGGAACTAACCTATTAACAAGATGCCGAAGTGCCGTTCTGTTTTCGCTGTTTTTGGTTTCAGAAATCCTAGTAACGAAATATTCTCGGAATCGGACGAAATCAACGCCCAGGTTCCTATTTTGCCCGGAAGCATCCAGAACACCCGAGAGCCGCCAGAGGGAAGCCCTGGGGGCCCCACACTACACCCTGGCGCGGCCAGAGGGGGGGCCGCGCCGCCCTATGGTGTGGTGGCCCCAGGCCCCTTCCGAGGCTGCCCTTCCACCTATTTAAAGCCTCCGTCGCGAAAACCCTAGGACGTTCGACGAAACCCACAGAAACCTTCCAGAGCCGCCGCCATCGCGAAGCCAAGATCTGGGGGACAGGAGTCTCTGTTCCGGCACGCCGCCGGAACGGGGAAGTGCCCCCGGAAGGCTTCTCCATCGACACCGCTGCCATCTCCACCGCCATCTTCATCACCGCTGCTGCTCCCATGAGGAGGGAGTAGTTCTCCATCGAGGCTCGGGGCTGTACCGGTAGCTATGTGGTTCATCTCTCTCCTATGTACTTCAATACAATAATCTCATGAGCTGCCTTACATGATTGAGATTCATATGATGATGCTTGTAATCTAGATGTCGTTATGCTAGTCAAGTGAATTTTACTTATGTGATCTCCGGAGACTCCTTGTCCCACGTGTGTAAAGGTGACAGTGTGTGCACCGTGTGGGTCTCTTAGGCTATATTTCACAGAATACTTATTCACTGTTATGAATGGCATAGTGAAGTGCTTATTTATATCTCTTTATGATTGCAATGTGTTTTGTATCACAATTTATCTAGGTGCTACTCTAGTGATGTTATTAAAGTAGTTCTATTCCTCCTGCACGGTGTAATGGTGACAGTGTGTGCATCCGTGTTAGTACTTGGCGTAGGCTATGATTATGATCTCTTGTAGATTATGAAGTTAACTATTGCTATGATGGTATTGATGTGATCTATTCCTCCTACATAGTGTGAAGGTGACAGTGTGCATACTATGTTAGTACTTGGTTTAGTCAAATTGATCTTTCATGCACTCTAAGGTTATTTAAATATGAACATTGAATTGTGGAGCTTGTTAACTTCGGCATTGAGGGTTCGTGTAATCCTACGCAATGTGTTCATCATCCAACAAGAGTGTAGAGTATGCATTTATCTATTCTGTTATGTGATCAATGTTGAGAGTGTCCACTAGTGAAAGTGTAATCCCTAGGCCTTGTTCCTAAATACTGCTATCGCTGCTTGTTTATCGTTTTATCACATACGTTACTACTGCTGCAATACTACCACCATCAACTACACGCCAGCAAGCTATTTTCTGGCACCGTTGCTACTGCTCCTATATATTCATACCACCTGTATTTCACTATCTCTTCGCCGAACTAGTACACCTATTAGGTGTGTTGGGGACACAAGAGACTTCTTGCTTTGTGGTTGCAGGGTTGCATGAGAGGGATATCTTTGACCTCTTCCTCCCTGAGTTCGATAAACCTTGGGTGATCCACTTAAGGGAAAACTTGCTGCTGTTCTACAAACCTCTGCTCTTGGAGGCCCAACACTGTCTACAGGAAAAGGAGGGGGCGTAGACATCAAGCTAATTTTCTGGCGCCGTTGCCGGGGAGGAAAGGTAAAAGGTACTCACACTCCGGATCTCGGCTACTAAGCTATTTTCCGGCGCATTGTAAGTACTCGAAGCTATTTCCTTTAGATCCTGCAATTGCATCTTTTTGTTTCTTGTTTACACTAGTTTGGCATAATGGACAAGAATGAGCTTCTTATGCTATTTCCTGATTTAAAACATGGATTGTTTGATGCGAAAATTAAAAAACCTATGGAATCTTATTTGCATGCTGGTAGTAATATTAGTATGAACGCTTTGAACACCATTGTTGATAATGATATAGAAAGTTCTAAGCTTGGGGAAGCTGGTTTTCATGATCTTTTTAGTCCCCCAAGCATTGAGGAGAAAATTTACTTTGATGATACTTTGCCTCCTATTTATGATGATTATAATGATAGTAGTCTTTTGTTGCCACCTGTTATGGAGGATAAATTTGATTATGATTACAATATGCCTCCTATATTTGATAGCTACTTTGTTGAATTTGCTCCCACTACAACTAATAAGATTATGCTTATGTGGAGAGTAATAATTTTATGCATGAGACTCATGATAAGAATGCTTTATTTGATAGTTATATTGTTGAGTTTGCTCATGTTACTACTGAAAGTTATTATGAGAGAGGAAAATATGGTTGTGGAAATTTTCATGTTACTAAAACACCTCTCTATGTGCTGAATTTTTTTAAGCTACACTTGTTTTATCGTCCTATGCTTGTTACTTTGCTCTTCATGAACTTGTTTATTTACAAGATTCCTATGCATAGGAAGCATGTTAGGCTTAAATGTGTTTTGAATTTGCCTCTTGATGCTCTCTTTTGCTTCAAATATTATTTCTTGCGAGTGCATCATTAAAACTGCTGAGCCCATCTTAATGGCTATAAAGAAAAGAACTTCTTGGGAGATAACCCATGTGTTATTTTGCTACAGTACTTTGTTTTATATTTGTGTCTTGGAAGTTGTTTACTACTGTAGCAACCTCTCCTTATCTTAGTTTTGTGTTTTGTTGTGCCAAGTGAAGCCTCTAATCGAAGGTTGATACTAGATTTGGATTTCTGCGCAGAAACAGATTTCTATCTGTCACGAATCTGGGCTGTTTTCTCTGTAGAAAAGTCAGAAAAATATGCCAATTTACGTGCGTGTTCCTCAGATATGTACGCAACTTTCATTAGTTTTGAGTTTTCTGATCTGAGCAACGGAAGTATTTATTAAAAATTCGTCTTTACGGACTGTTCTGTTTTGACAGATTCTGCCTTTTATTTCGCATTGCTTCTTTCGCTGTGTTGGGTGGATTTCTTTGTTCCATTACCTTCCAGTAGCTTTGAGCAATGTCCAGAAGTGTTAAGAATGATTGTGTCACCTCTGAACATGTGAGTTTTTGATTATGTACTAACCCCTCTAATGAAGTTTATGAGAAGTTTGGTGTGAAGGAAGTTTTCAAGGGTCAAGAGAGGAGGATGATACAATGTGATCAAGAAGAGTGAAAAATCTAAGCTTGGGGATGCCCCGGTGGTTCATCCCTGCATATTTCAAGAAGACTCAAGCATCTAAGCTTGGGGATGCCCAAGGCATCCCCTTCTTCATCGACAAATTATCAGGTTCCTTCTCTTGAAACTATATTTTTATTCGGTCACATCTTATGTACTTTACTTGGAGCGTCTGTATGTTTCTTGTTTTTGTTCTTGTTTGAATAAATGCTTGTGTGGGAGAGAGACACGCTCCGCTGGTTCGTATGAACACATGTGTTCTTAGCTTTTAGTATTCATGGCGAAGTTTCTTCTTCGTTAAATTGTTATATGGTTGGAATTGGAAAATGATACATGTAGTAATTGCTATAAATTTCTTGGGTAATGTGATACTTGGCAATTGTTGTGCTCATGTTTAAGCTTTTGCATAATATGCTTTGCACCCATTAATGAAGAAATACATAGAGCATGCTAAAATTTGGTTTGCATATTTGGTCTCTCTAAGGTCTAGATAATTTCTAGTATGGAGTTTGAACAACAAGGAAGACGGTGTAGAGTCTTATAATGTTTTCAATATGTCTTTTATGTGAGTTTTGCTGCACCGTTCATCCTTGTGTTTGTTTCAAATAACCTTGCTAGCCTAAACCTTGTATCGAGAGGGAATACTTCTCATGCATCCAAAATACTTGAGCCAACCACTATGCCATTTGTGTCCACCATACCTACCTACTACATGGTATTTCTCCGCCATTCCAAAGTAAATTGCTTGAGTGCTACCTTTAAAATTCCATCATTCACCTTTGCAATATATAGCTCATGGGACAAATAGCTTAAAACTATTGTGGTATTGAATATGTACTTATGCACTTTATCTCTTATTAAGTTGCTTGTTGTGCGATAACCATGTTTCTGGGGACGCCATCAACTACTCTTTGTTGAATATCATGTGAGTTGCTATGCATGTTCGTCTTGTCTGAAGTAAGAGAGATCTACCACCTTATGGTTAAGCATGCATATTGTTAGAGAAGAACATTGGGCCGCTAACTAAAGCCATGATCCATGGTGGAAGTTTCAGTTTTGGACATATATCCTCAATCTCATATGAGAAAATTATTAATTGTTGTTACATGCTTATGCATAAAAGAGGAGTCCATTATCTGTTGTCTATGTTGTCCCGGTATGGATGTCTAAGTTGAGAATAATCAATAGCGAGAAATCCAATGCGAGCTTTATCATTAGACCTTTGTACAGGCGGCATAGAGGTACCCCTTTGTGACACTTGGTTAAAACATGTGTATTGCGATGATCCAGTAGTCCAAGCTAATTAGGACAAGGTGCGGGCACTATTAGTATACTATGCATGAGGCTTGCAACTTGTAAGATATAATTTACATGATACATATGCTTTATTACTACCGTTGACAAAATTGTTTCATGTTTTCAAAATCAAAGCTCTAGCACAAATATAGCAATCGATGCTTTTCCTCTATGGAGGACCTTTCTTTTACTTTCATTGTTGAGTCAGTTCACCTATTTCTCTCCATCTCAAGAAGCAAACACTTGTGTGAACTGTGCATTGATTCCTACATACTTGCATATTGCACTTATTATATTACTCTATGTTGACAATTATCCATGAGATATACATGTTACAAGTTGAAAGCAACCGCTGAAACTTAATCTTCCTTTGTGTTGCTTCAATGCCTTTACTTTGAATTATTGCTTTATGAGTTAACTCTTATGCAAGACTTATTGATGCTTGTCTTGAAGTACTATTCATGAAAAGTCTTTTCTATATGATTCACTTGTTTACTCATGTCATATACATTGTATTGATCGCTGCATTCACTACATATGCTTTACAAATAGTATGATCAAGATTATGATGGCATGTCACTCCAGAAATTATCTTTGTTATCGTTTTACCTGCTCGGGACGAGCAGAACTAAGCTTGAGGATGCTGATACGTCTCCGACGTATCGATAATTTCTTATGTTCCATGCCACATTATTGATGTTATCTACATGTTTTATGCACACTTTATGTCATATTCGTGCATTTTTTGGAACTAACCTATTAACAAGATGCCGAAGTGCCAGTTCCTGTTTTCTGCTGTTTTTGGTTTCAGAAATCCTAGTAACAAAATATTCTCAGAATCGGACGAAATCAACGCCCAGGTTCCTATTTTTCCCGGAAGCATCCAGAACACCCGAGAGCCGCCAGAGGGAAGCCCTGGGGGCCCCACACTACACCCTGGCGCGGCCAGAGGGTGGGGGCCGCGCCGCCCTATGGTGTGGTGGCCCCAGGCCCCTTCCGAGGCTGCCCTTCCGCCTATTTAAAGCCTCCGTCGCGAAAACCCTAGGACGTTCGACGAAACCCACAGAAACCTTCCAGAGCCGCCGCCATCGCGAAGCCAAGATCTGGGGGACAGGAGTCTCTGTTCTGGCACGCCGCCGGAACGGGGAAGTGCCCCTGGAAGGCTTCTCCATCGACACCGCTGCCATCTCCACCGCCATCTTCATCACCGCTGCTGCTCCCATGAGGAGGGAGTAGTTCTCCATCGAAGCTCGGGGCTGTACCGGTAGCTATGTGGTTCATCTCTCTCCTATGTACTTCAATACAATAATCTCATGAGCTGCCTTACATGATTGAGATTCATATGATGATGCTTGTAATCTAGATGTCGTTATGCTAGTCAAGTGAATTTTACTTATGTGATCTCCGGAGACTCCTTGTCCCACGTGTGTAAAGGTGACAGTGTGTGCACCGTGTGGGTCTCTTAGGCTATATTTCACAGAATACTTATTCACTGTTATGAATGGCATAGTGAAGTGCTTATTTATATCTCTTTATGATTGCAATGTGTTTTGTATCACAATTTATCTATGTGCTCCTCTAGTGATGTTATTAAAGTAGTTCTATTCCTCCTGCACGGTGTAATGGTGACAGTGTGTGCATCCGTGTTAGAACTTGGCGTAGGCTATGATTATGATCTCTTGTAGATTATGAAGTTAACTATTGCTATGATGGTATTGATGTGATCTATTCCTCCTACATAGTGTGAAGGTGACAGTGTGCATACTATGTTAGTACTTGGTTTAGTCAAATTGATCTTTCATGCACTCTAAGGTTATTTAAATATGAACATTGAATTGTGGAGCTTGTTAACTCCGGCATTGAGGGTTCGTGTAATCCTACGCAATGTGTTCATCATCCAACAAGAGTGTAGAGTATGCATTTATCTATTCTGTTATGTGATCAATGTTGAGAGTGTCCACTAGTGAAAGTGTAATCCCTACGCCTTGTTCCTAAATACTGCTATCGCTGCTTGTTTACTGTTTTACTGCGTTACTACTGCTGCAATACTACCACCATCAACTACACGCCAGCAAGCTATTTTCTGGCACCGTTGCTACTGCTCCTATATATTCATACCACCTGTATTTCACTATCTCTTCGCCGAACTAGTACACCTATTAGGTGTGTTGGGGACACAAGAGACTTCTTGCTTTGTGGTTGCAGGGTTGCATGAGAGGGATATCTTTGACCTCTTCCTCCCTGAGTTCGATAAACCTTGGGTGATCCACTTAAGGGAAAACTTGCTGCTGTTCTACAAACCTCTGCTCTTGGAGGCCCAACACTGTCTACAGGAAAAGGAGGGGGCGTAGACATCACTCCTCCCTGAATGTCTTCACCTTCTTCCTCCAGTTCCCTCAGCTGAGTCTCCTGGGCCTGAATAGTCTCCTCCAAGGAGGCTATCTTCGCGCGGAGGCGAGCGATGGTGGAGTCCTTCTTGGCTCGCTGCTGGCGGAGTGTCTTGCGATCCTTGGCAAGCATCTTGATGGTCTCAGTCTGCTGAGACAGGTGGAGGTGAGTCTGGTTGGCGTAGATGCGGGAGTTGTCCAGCTCCTTCTGGGTCTCGTGCAGCATATAGTCCAGGTGCTCCACATGATGCTTCAGCTCGGGGTGTGACTGCAGGTCCATGGGTCCTCCAATGGAATCATGCCTCGCAAGGTGAGCGAAGCGAGTTCCTTGGATCCCAATCACATTCTGCCCGCACAGACGGGCAAGTGCTTCCTGCAGAGCACGAGCGAGTCCGTCCAGCCAGTTGCTTTCCCGGATGGAGAAGTGGAGCCTCTCGGACATGGGGGGTTCCATCTTGCCCCTCAGATCTGCAACTACGATCCACTGTAGTTCTCCTCCAGGCTGGTCGTTGACTTGAGTTCCAAAGAACTCCGGGTGTGGGCGCCCGAGATGCTCAGACAAAGCATCCAAGTCCCTCTCGAAAATCAAGCTACCGCCATTGCCCAGCTGGTAAAACTTGGTCTGGTTCAGTGGCTCCATCTGTAAGTGAATTGGAGGAGTAAGTTAGAGAAGTGCAAGTGTATCAAATTTTATGTAGACTTTCAAGGTGAAGCATGAATTTCATATTTTGGAAAAGGTCTCAAGGGTAAGAGGGTGAATAAATTTTTCGCAAATATTCACTTGGTTGGTTTTTGAAACTAAGTTTGTCAGACGTCCATTCTAACTAGGGTCTCCTAAGGTCAAACAATGGCTCTGATACCAACTTGTCAACACCCGGATTTTTAAGTCCAGATGCCTATTATGCCATACAACGCAATCCCAGGAAAATTGTTTTTGCGAGACATAATAGATTGATATCACAGAACATCATCCATTACAAACCATAATTGTCTTACATCAAAGGATCACATGATCCAGTCTTACCATAATAGTTGATCTAATGATCAAATACAAAACACACACAGCGGAAGAAACGTAGTAGCGGTCCATCTGCTCCACAGTAAATCGTTGACGTCAGAGTAGTCCTAGTTATCGTAGACGTCCCGCTGTCCATCATTCGTCGTACCGGGCTCATCTTCATAGTCTGGCCATTTGAATAGCCAGGGACACAGCCATGAGTACTTTCAAGTACTCGCAAACTAATACTAGTGTAAGCACTAACAGTTTTAGTGAGAGTGTTCTAAGCTCTAGGTTATTTGCATAAAGCCAGTTTTATTTCATAAGCATTTAGTAAACAAAGACTCTTCAATTGCCTAACTTAACTCAAGTGGGAACATTAGTGTCATTCCCACAACTCTGTTGTGATTCAAATCAACGTCACCTTTTTCAAGTTCAAATCACAAGTCACCTTTTGGAAAAGTTCTGATGACGGAACAGTATGGCCTTTCCAACTGTCCATGACCGCGGACGCGGCTATTCGAATAGGTTTACACTCTGCAGAGGTTGCACACTTGTGCCACAACATTTGATTACATCCGTCAGGGATAACCCTGAATAATCATAACTCAAGATATGGATCATCAACCATTAACCTTTCACTTACACATCCTAGTATAGGCACCTCTCCCCATGAGCTTGGCCTCCCAGTGATAACCAACTGCTATCCTGGGAACTGCACAGGGCTTGGGTAGGGCATTCAACTCTTTTCACGTCATTTCACTTTCAACGGAGGCAGCCTTGGCATAACCTCTATGACGCTTGTTCAGAGGGAACCCATACTAAGACACATAAATATCCAGCTAAAGCCTTACCCATAATCAGGTATTGTGGGGGTAATCAAGAATTGGAATGGTATCGCATCCGAACCAATCATCAGTTTTCATCAAAACTACCATTTCATTCAAGTCACATTCACCTTCAAAATCTTTCAATAGAATGACTCATCATTCCAAGGTTTTCAAAATCAAAAGTTTCACATGTTCCCAGCTAGAGTAGTCATTTTTAGTTTAGCACTAGCAACTAGTCATGAGGGGTGCTAGCTAGCTTGTAGCTCTCTAGGCTAACTTTGATGTTATTGTACTACTCCTTATCTAGACTCAAGTTGACTATAAAAGTAAACCTTGATCATCAAAGTAAAAACTTGGTAAGATAAAAACTGGGACTTGGAAAGTAAACACAAGTAGTATGGTATTAGTGCCTTGCTCAAGTTGAGCTTGCACTTGGGTAACTTGCAAGAGTATAGCTTGCCTTGATTGGTACAGTGATCGAAGCTTTCTTCCTCTTCTTCGAAGTAGACCTCCTCCTCCTGGTACTCCTCGGTACTAGCGTCTATAAATGAATACAAGGTATACAATCACCAAACCAATCTTAAGGCTAGACTAAGCACACAAATGGTTCACACAAGCTATTCTAGGATCACAACATTATTCACATGTTGGTTGACTTTGTTTTCTTTTTAAGAAAAGTAATTTCCTCTCATTGAAATATGGATTAGGGTTTCTATTTATTTTGGAGAAATAATTTCCTCTCATTGAATCTTGTTAAGATTTAATCTCCTCAAATAATAAGGTATGAACACATGTTGACCAAGGTCAACACTTCATAATTATCATTTGGGAAAGTGATTTAAATGAGGTATTACACCTCATGCAATTTAACACTAACATGGTAACAATTTAATATCTATAAGTAATCCACTATGAGGTGCTATAGACCAAAGTCAACACTTCATATGGAATTGCTTAGGATCATGATTTAAATGAGAGGGAACCCCTCATATTATTTAAGAAATAATTTTGAATAATTTTAAATGGACTAGAAATAGCCACATAGCCATTATTTGAATCTAGCCCATGATCACTTGAAACAACCATGTTATGTTTTTACATAAACAATTATACAATATGAAATGTGATTTATGAGAGTTGGAATCAACTCAAAATCATTTATGGTTGATTTTTAATAATTATTTGAATTTGCAAAAGGCCTTGCCTTGTTATTTTTACTACATTAATTCTACAAAGTTTCTAGGGTTGAGGCCAGTGGGGTTGGTTAGAGCTTTTCACAAGCTTTCCAACAAAATTGGATTCACTCAAATTGGATTTATAGATTTTGTTTTATTCAGATTTTAGCAAAGCCTCAGTATTTGAATTCAGCTAAATCGTATAATTCGAATTTGAATTAAACGGGCTAGGCGGGAAAACGGAATGGGCCAGGTGGAAAGGAAAACGGGCCGGCCTGATACGTCTCAAACGTATCTATAATTTCTTATGTTCCATGCTAGTTTTATGACAATACTCACATGTTTTATATACACTTTATATCATTTTGACGCATTTTCCGGCACTAACCTATTAACAAGATGCCGAAGCGCCAGTTCCTGTTTTCTGCTGTTTTTGGTTTCAAAAATCCTACACAGGAAATATTCTCGGAATTGGACGAAACAAAAGCCCACGGTCTTATTTTCCACGAAGCCTTCCAGAAGTCCGAAGAGGAGACGAAGAGGGCCGACGAGGCGGCCACACCCTAGGGGGGCGCGGCCCCACCCCTAGTCGCGCCGCCCTATGGGGTGGGCCCCTCGAGCGTCCCCCGACTCTGCCCCTTCGCCTATATATTCTCTCCGTCGTGAAAACCCTAGTACCGAGAGCCACGATACGAGAAAACATACTGTGACGCCGTCGCCGCCAATCCCATCTCGGGGGATTCAGGAGATCGCCTCCGGCACCCTGCCGGAGAGGGGAATCATCACCGGAGGGCTCTACATCACCATGCCCGCCTCCGGACTGATGCGTGAGTAGTTCATCCTTGGACTATGGGTCCATAGCAGTAGCTAGATGGTTGTCTTCTCCTCTTGTGCTATCATGTTTAGATCTTGTGAGCTGCCTATCATGATCAAGATCATCTTATTGTAATGCTACATGTTGTGTTTGTTGGGATCCGATGAATATGGAATACTATGTCAAGTTGATTATTGATCTATCATATATGTGTTGTTTATGATCTTGCATGCTCTCCGTTGCTAGTAGAGGCTCTGGCCAAGTTGATACTTGTAACTCCAAGAGGGGGTATTTATGCTCGATAGTGGGTTCATGCCTCCATTGAATCTGGGACAGTGACTGAAAGTTCTAAGGTTGTGGATGTGCTGTTGCCACTAGGGATAAAACATCAATGCTTTGTCTAAGGATATTTGTATTGTTTACATTACGCACAGTACTTAATGCAATTGTCTGTTGTTTGCAACTTAATACTGGAAGGGGTGCGGATGCTAACCCGAAGGTGGACTTTTTAGGCATAGATGCATGCTGGATAGCGGTCTATGTTCTTTGTCATAATGCCCTAAGTAAATCTCATATTAGTCATCATGATATGTATGTGCATTGTTATGCCCTCTCTATTTGTCAATTGCCCAACTGTAATTTGTTCACCCAACATGCTATTTATCTTATTGGAGAGACACCACTAGTGAACTGTGGACCCCGGTCCATTCTTTTACATCTGAAATACAATCTACTGCAATCATTGTTCTCTGCTGTTCTTTGCAAACAAACATCATTCTCCACACCATACGTTTAATCCTTTGTTTACAGCAAGCCGGTGAGATTGACAACCTCACTGTTAAGTTGGGGCAAAGTATTTTGATTGTGTTGTGCAGGTTCCACGCTGGTGCCGGAATCCCTGGTGTTGCGCCGCACTACACTCCTCCACCAACAACCTTCACGTGGCCTTCATCTCCTACTGGTTCGATAACCTTGGTTTCTTACTGAGGGAAAACTTGCTGCTATACGCATCACACCTTCCTCTTGGGGTTCCCAACGGACGTGTGCTTTACCATCACAAGCAACTCTTTTTCTGGCGCCGTTGCCGGGGAGATCAAGACACGCTGCAAGGGGAGTCTCTCACATCCAATTTCTTTACTTTGTGTATTGTCTTGCTTTACTTTATTTTATTTTCTGTCTTGTTTGCTTTCTTTATATCAAAAACACAAAAAAATTAGTTACTTGCATTTACTTTATTTAATTCAGTTTGCTTTACTTATTTTTATTGCTGTTAAAATGAATACTCCTGAGAACACTAAGTTGTGTGATTTCACTAGCACCAATAATAATGATTTTATATGCACTCCTATTGCTCCACCTGCTACTACAGCAGAATTTTATGAAATTAAACCTGCTTTACTAAACCTTGTTATGAGAGAGCAATTTTCTGGTGTTAGTACTGATGATGCTGCTGCCCATCTTAATAATTTTGTTGAACTTTGTGAAATGCAAAAGTATAAGGATGTAGATGGGGATATTATAAAACTGAAATTGTTTCCTTTCTCCTTAAGAGGAAGAGCTAAAGATTGGTTGCTATCTTTGCCTAAGAATAGTATTGATTCATGGACTAAATGTAAAGATGCTTTCATTGGTAGATATTATCCTCCTGCTAAAATTATATCTTTGAGAAGTAGCATTATGAATTTTAAGCAATTGGATAATGAACATGTTGCCCAAGCATGGGAAAGAATGAAATCTTTGGTAAAGAATTGCCCTACCCATGGACTGACTACTTGGATGATCATCCAAACCTTTTATGCAGGATTGAATTTTTCTTCAAGGAACCTATTGGATTCAGCTGCTGGAGGTACTTTTATGTCCATCACTTTGGGTGTTGCAACAAAGCTTCTTGATGATATGATGATCAACTACTCTGAATGGCACACTGAAAGGACTCCACAAGGTAAGAAGGTAAATTCTGTTGAAGAAACCTCCTCCTTGAGTGATAAGATTGATGTTATTATGTCTATGCTTGTTAATGGTAGATCTAATGTTGATCCTAATAATGTTCCTTTAGCTTCATTGGTTGGTCAAGAAGAGCATGTTGATGTGAACTTCATTAAAAATAATAATTTCAACAACAATGGTTATAGGAATAATTTTGGTAACAACTATAGGCCATATCCTTCTAATAATGGTAATGGTTATGGTAATTCTTATGGTAATTCTTACAACAATAATAGGAGTGTACCCTCTGGTCTTGAAGTCATGCTTAAAGAATTTATTAGTACACAAACTGCTTTTAACAAATCTGTTGAGGAAAAGCTTGGTAAAATTGATGTTCTTACTTCTAAGGTTGATAGTTTTGCTGCTGATGTTGATCTTTTAAAACTGAAAGTTATGCCTAATGAAACTAAAGATATTAAGTCATTTGCTACAGCAAACGCTATCCAAGTTCGAATTAATGACAATATTAGAATGATGGCTTAATTGCATGCTAGGTGGGAAAGAGAAGAAAAACTAGCTAAAGAGAATAATGTAGCTATAGTTTGGAGTATTACCACCACTAGTAATGTTGATGCTTCACATGTTGCTAAACCTCCTACTATCAATGGTAAAATAATTGGTGTTGGCAATATTTCTACTTCTAATACAAAGCATGCAAAATTGCCTGAAACTGCTGAAACTGTTTGTGATAAAAGTGCTGAAATTTTTCAGAGTATTGGGGACAATGATCCCATTGCTTTAGATCATAATGGTTTTGATTTTGATAATTGTCATATCTCTGAAGTTATTAAGTTCTTGCAAAAACTTGCTAGAAGTCCTAATGCTAGTGCTATAAACTTGGCCTTTACAAAACATATTACAAATGCTCTCATAAAAGCTAGAGAAGAGGAATTAAAACTTAAAGCTTCTATTCCTAGGAAGTTGGAAGATGGTTGGGAGCCAATCATTAAAATGAAGGTCAATGATTTTGATTGTAATGCTTTATGTGATCTTGGTGCAAGTATTTCTGTTATGCCTAAGAAACTCTATGATATGCTTGACTTGCCACCATTGAAATATTGTTATTTGGATGTTAATCTTGCTGATAATTCTATAAAGAAACCTTTGGGGAGGATTGATAATGTTCACATTATGGTTAACAATAACCTTGTCCCCGTTGATTTTGTTGTCTTGGATATTGAATGCAATGCATCTTGTCCTATTATTTTGGGAAGACCCTTTCTTCGAACTGTTGGTGCTATTATTGATATGAAAGAAGGAAATATTAAATATCAATTCCCTCTTAAGAAAGGTATGGAACACTTCCCTAGAAAGAGAATGAAGTTGCCTTTTGATTCTATTATTAGAACAAATTATGATGTTGATGCTTCTTCTCTTGATGTTACTTGATTTACATTTTCTGTGCCTAGCTGAAAGGCGTTAAAGAAAAGCGCTTATGGGAGACAACCCATTATTTTATTTCTGCAATTTTTGTTTTATATTTGAGTGAAGGTGCTTGTTACTACTGTAGCAATACCTTTGTATCTTTACTTTATTGCATTGTTGTGCCAAGTAAAGTCTTTGATAATAAGGTTGATACTAGATTTGGATTTCTGCGCAGAAACAGATTTCTAGCTGTCACGAATTTGAGTAGATCTCTCTGTAGGAAACTCAGAAAAATCTGCGAAAATTCATGAGTGATCCTCAGATATGTACGCAACTTTCATTCAATTTGAGCTTCTTCATCTGAGCATGTTAAGTGCCTCGAAAAAATTCGTCTTTATGGACTATTCTGTTTTGACAGATTCTGCCTTTTATTTCACATTGCCTCTTTTGCTGTGTTGAGTGGATTTCTTTGCTCCATTAACTTTCAGTAGCTTTGGGTAATATCCAGAAGTGTTGGGAATGATTGTGTCCTCTCTGAACATGTGAATTTTTGATTATGCACTAACCCTCTAATGAGATTGTTTTGAGTTTGGTGTGAAGGAAGTTTTCAAGGGTCAAGAGAGGAGGATGATATAATATGATTAAGAAGAGTGAAAAGTCTAAGCTTGGGGATGCCCCCGTGGTTCATCCCTGCATATTTCAAGAAGACTCAAGCATCTAAGCTTGGGGATGCCCAAGGCATCCCCTTCTTCATCGACAACTTATCAGGTCACCTCTAGTGAAACTATATTTTTATTCCGTCACATCTTATGTGCTTTACTTGGAGCGTCTGTGTGCTTTTATTTTTGTTTTTGTTTGAATAAATTTGAATCCTAGCATTCCTTGTGTGGGAGAAAGACACGCTCCGCTGTTTCATATGAACACTGGTGTTCTTAGCTTTACTTTTAATGTTCATGGCGAATGTTGAAAACCGCTTCGTTTATTGCTATTTGGTTGGAAACAGAAAATGCTTCATGTGGTAATTGGTATATTATCTTGAATAATTTGATACTTGGCAATTGTTTTGAGCTCTCAAATAGATCATGTTTAAGCTCTTGCATCATGTATTTTGAACCTATTAGTGGAGAATTACTGTAGAGCTTGTTGAAATTTGGTTTGCATGATTGGTCTCTCTAAAGTCTAGATATTTTCTGGTAAAGGTGTTTGAACAACAAGGAAGATAGTGTAGAGTCTTATAATGCTTGCAATATGTTCTTATGTAAGTTTTGCTGTACCGGTTCATACTTGTGTTTGCTTCAAACAACCTTGCTAGCCCAAGCCTTGTACTGAGAGGGAATGCTTCTCGTGCATCCAAAACCTTGAGCCAAAACTTATGCCATTTGTGTCCACCATAACTACCTACTATGTGGTATTTCTCTGCCATTCCAAGTAAATTGCTTGCGTGCCACCTTTAAAAATTTCATTCCTTGTCTTTGCAATATATAGCTCATGGGAAAGTAGCTTAAAAACTATTGTGGTAAAGAATATGTCGCTTATGTATCTTATTTCTTATAAGTTGTTTGTTGAGCGGTAACCATGTTTCTGGGGACGCCATCAACTGTTCTTTTGTTGAATATCATGTGAGTTGCTATGCATGTTCGTCTTGTCTGAAGTAAGGGTGATTTGCCATGAGTTGAATGGTTTGAGTATGCATATTGCTAGAGAAGAACATTGGGCCGCTAACCAAAGCCATGTATCATGGTGGAAGTTTCAGCTTGGACATTAATCCTCAAATCTCTTATGAGAATATTATCTGTTGTTGAATGCTTAAGCATTAAAGAGGAGTCCATTATTTGTTTTCTATGTTGTCCCGGTATGGATGTCCTCAAGTTGAGATTTATCAAAAATGAGAAATCAAATGCGATCTATCTCCTTGGACCTTTGTACAGGTGACATAGAGGTACCCCTTTGTGACACTTGGTTGAAACATATGTAATGCAATGATAATCCATGGAAATCCGAGCTAATTAGGACAAGGTGCGAGCACTATTGGTATTCGATGCATGAGGCTTGCAACTTATAGGATGTTTTATGCATAACACATATGAATTATTACTACCGTTGACAAAATTGTTTCCATGTTTTCAAAATAAAAGCTCTAGCACATGAGTAATCCCCGCTTCCCTCTGCGAAGGGCCTTTCTTTTACTTTATGTTGAGTCAGTTTACCTACTTCTTTTCATCTTAGAAGCAAACACTTGTGTCAACTGTGTGCATTGATTCCTACAGACTTGCTTATTTGCACTCATCATATTACTTTGTGTTGACAATTATCCATGAGATATACATGTTGAAGTTGAAAGCAACTGCTGAAACTTATATCTTCCTTTGTGTTGCTTCAAAACCTTCTATTAAGAATTTATTGCTTTATGAGTTAACTCTTATGCAAGACTTATTGATGCTTGTCTTGAAAGTACTATTCATGAAAAGTCTTTGCTACATGATTCAGTTGTTTAGTCATTATCTTTACCATTGCTTTGAATCACTTCATTCATCTCATATGCTTTACAATAGTATTGATCATGATTATGATAGTAGCATGTCACTTCAGAAATTATCCTTGTTATCGTTTACCTACTCGAGGGCGAGTAGGAACTAAGCTTGGGGATGCTTGATACGTCTCAAACGTATCTATAATTTCTTATGTTCCATGCTAGTTTTATGACAATACTCACATGTTTTATATACACTTTATATCATTTTGATGCATTTTCCGGCACTAACCTATTAACAAGATGCCAAAGCGCCGCCTCTGTTTCTGCTGTTTTTGGTTTCAGAAATCCTACACAGGAAATATTCTCGGAATTGGATGAAACAAAAGCCCACGGTCTTATTTTCCACGGAGCCTTCCAGAAGTCCGAAGAGGAGACGAAGAGGGGCGACGAGGCGGCCACACCCTAGGGGGGCGCGGCCCCACCCCTGGCCGCGCCGCCCTATGGGGTGGGCCCCTCGAGCGTCCCCCGACTCTGCCCCTTCGCCTATATATTCTCTCCGTCGCGAAAACCCTAGTACCGAGAGCCATGATACGAGAAAACATACTGTGACGCCGTCGCCGCCAATCCCATCTCGGGGGATTCAGGAGATCGCCTCTGGCACCCTGCCGGAGAGGGGAATCATCACCGGAGGGCTCTACATCACCATGCCCGCCTCCGGACTGATGCGTGAGTAGTTCATCCTTGGACTATGGGTCCATAGCAGTAGCTAGATGGTTGTCTTCTCCTCTTGTGCTATCATGTTTAGATCTTGTGAGTTGCCTATCATGATCAAGATCATCTTATTGTAATGCTACATGTTGTGTTTGTTGGGATCCGATGAATATGGAATAGTATGTCAAGTTGATTATTGATCTATCATATATGTGTTGTTTATGATCTTGCATGCTCTCCGTTGCTAGTAGAGGCTCTGGCCAAGTTGATACTTCTAACTCCAAGAGGGGGTATTTATGCTCGATAGTGGGTTCATGCCTCCATTGAATCTGGGACAGTGACAAAAATTTCTAAGGTTGTGGATGTGCTGTTGCCACTAGGGATAAAACATCAATGCTTTGTCTAAGGATATTTGTATTGTTTACATTACGCACAGTACTTAATGCAATTGTCTGTTGTTTGCAACTTAATACTGGAAGGGGTGCGGATGCTAACCCGAAGGTGGACTTTTTAGGCATAGATGCATGCTGGATAGCGGTCTATGTTCTTTGTCGTAATGCCCTAAGTAAATCTCATATTAGTCATCATGATATGTATGTGCATTGTTATGCCCTCTCTATTTGTCAATTGCCCAACTGTAATTTGTTCACCCAACATGCTATTTATCTTATTGGAGAGACACCACTAGCGAACTGTGGACCCCGGTCCATTCTTTTACATCTGAAATACAATCTACTGCAATCATTGTTCTCTGCTGTTCTTTGCAAACAAACATCATTCTCCACACCATACGTTTAATCCTTTGTTTACAGCAAGCCGGTGAGATTGACAACCTCACTGTTAAGTTGGGGCAAAGTATTTTGATTGTGTTGTGCAGGTTCCACGTTGGCGCCGGAATCCCTGGTGTTGCGCCGCACTACACTCCTCCACCAACAACCTTCACGTGGCCTTCATCTCCTACTGGTTCGATAACCTTGGTTTCCTACTGAGGGAAAACTTGCTGCTGTACGCATCACACCTTCCTCTTGGGGTTCCCAACGGACGTGTGCTTTACCGTCACAAGCACGGCCCAGCAGTGAGTTTCACACACGCAGGCGGCCTGACAATGGGACCCGCATGTCAGCGACTAATCCAACCCGAAGCGGTATGTTTTAAAACGAGCCGCACGATTAGAAGTCAATCCAATGGACGAGGGTCGTCGTCGTCAATGATGAGAGCGAACCCTGGCTGCGGCGAGCCTAGGGGATCAGCGAGCTCACCGGTGGCCGGCGATCGTCGGCGAGGGTGCGCGGCGGCGTTGTCGAGGGTGGCGAAGCTCCGGGTACAGATGGCATCGCCTGAGGTGGCGCCAATCGACGGCGAGGTGCTGCAGGTACTAGCGGTGCTCCGGCGATAAATTGGAGCTGCTCCGGCTACAATGTGGCGAGGGAGGTGGTCAAGGAGAAACAGAGATGGGAGGAGAAGCTGAGGGTGTGAAGAAATGAAGAGGGGAGGGTCTACTTTTATAGTGGCGAGAAGTGGCCGAGGCGCGCAGGCATGGCGATGGTGGCGATGGAGCTACAGCGGCGCAGAGGTGTGTGCGAGGACGCAGCGCTGCTCTCTACGTCACGGCGATCATCACGCGTGTCATGGCGCAGAAAATGGTGGACGGGATGGCTCGGGCGACGTCAGTGTTCAACGGAGCCGTGGCGGACGTCGTCGAGGATGACGACGGCTACAGGACGCTTCGGTCCAAATGGGCGTGTCTGGGAGGGAGCTGGTGTCCTGGTGAGTGCGTAGGAGAGAGGAGAGGGCGAGGGAAGGTCAGCAGCGATGTGGCGAGGCGATGCTCTGGCGTGCCCATGGGCATGTCCATGCCGATCCTGGCATGCTCTGGGTGATGTGGGCACGTCCTGCCCAGGGTTGTGCAAGCTTCTCCTTGGTCGATGGCTGGTACCAGCAGGCTCAGTGGAGCAAGGTCAACCTCCAGGACATGCTGTGGTGAGCCAGGGAAGAGGGAAGAGGAGGGTTGGCAGGGTTGATGTCATGGTGATTGGCATGGGCTTGTCCTTGATGGAATCATCCCTGATCATTGTTACCAATGCTTGGCATTGTCCAGGGGATGCAAGAGGAGGCTGAGGATGACACAAGCATGGATGGTTTAGGCTAAAACATGATGGATATTGAGGTGTGTGGAGTTGGCAGATTGCTGCCTGCCAGGTGTTCGACCAAATGGCCGCATGAAAGGAATTTTGGAATTTTGTAGTGATTTTTGGTGGATTTTATTCATATATTATTTGACACACAATGGTGGTGGTGGTGTGCAAATTTGAGTTGGTTTGTGAAATTTCAAAATGGGCACCATCTTGAATCTGATTTGATGTCCCTACTTTGCTTGAGCATAACTTGGAATCTAGCAAGAATTTGCAGGGGTGGTCTTTACCAAAGTTGTTCACCTTGATGAGGTCTTGGATGAGGTGCAAAGAGTTGGAATTGTTTGGTTTAAAAATCTCTTAATACAGAGGCTCAAAGTGGGCATCATGAGATAAATGGCAGTTTTGACCATTATCTTATGTGAGCTCAATTTGAATTCAAATTTGATTTGATTTGAGTTTATTTGATTCCAAAGATGTTATTAAGTGTTTAGAAACATTATTCAACCATTGGCACAAGTCAAAGTGGCCTAGGTTAAGTATTTTCAAAAATGGCCATAAGCCATATGTGAGGGTTTTTGCAAATTTCTATTTTTCTTCTTTTCTTCTTCTTTGCTTAACTTTGTGATCTTACTTGATCAAGGTTAGGGTTTTAGTATTATGCATAAGCACACAAACACTCCTCATGGCAAGGTCACACAAATAATGCATGAACACTATGCATAGCACTATATGCAAATAAAAGTTTTTGTTGGTTCTCATTTTTGAATATTGGAAACCCCTTCTTTTATTTATTTGAAATTTGGGATGTTACAGTCACCCTACGGTTCGTGAACTATGCAGACATGATCGAGACACCTCTCCGATCAATAACCAATAGCGGGACCTGGAGATCCATAATGGCTCCCACATATTCAACGATGACTTTGTGATCGAAAGAACCATTAACATACGATACCGATTTCCTTTGTCGCGCGATACTTTACTTATCTGAGGTTCGATCATCGGTATCTCTATACCTAGTAAAACCTCGTTACCGATAAGTACTCTTTACTCGTACCGTGATTTGTCATCCCTTGTGACCTAGTCACATGCTTGCAAGTTAGTTGGATGACATTCCACCAAGAGGGCCCAGAGTATATCTATCCCTCATCAGGATGGACAAATCCCACTCTTGATCCATGCGCTTCAACTCATACTTTCAGAATACATAATGCCACCTTTATAACCACCCATTTACAAAGTGGCATTTGATGTCATCAAAACATCCATTCGGTGTAAGTGATTAACCTGATCTCATGGTCGAAGGATTAGGTTACTATGTATCGAAAGCTTATAGCAAGACGAACTTAATGACTTGATCTTATGCTATGCTTATTATGGGTGTGTGTCCATCACATCATTCTCCTAAGTATATGATCTTGTTATTAACAACATCCAATGTTCATGATCAGGAAACCATGATCATCTATTAATCAACAAGCTAGTTTAACAATGTGGGATCCCTGGCAACTAGGGTGCCATAGACCTACGGTTGCTGGGCCCATAGTGGCTACTCGGAAGCAATCACTCGAGGAGGCTACTCCCGAGTGAGGCTTCACGAGGTGTAAAACCCTCATGGAGACGCACGGCAGGAGCGGAAGACAGGCTCGGGGAGGACCTCCTTCGCGGAGGTCCCCGAGCCACCAGCCTCTCCACGTCAGAGATCCCCTTCGGAGACTATAAGATCAACCAAGGGAGCATCGGATGGCTCCCTCGCGGGCCCCTCCCACAAGGACGAGGAAAACGTACTACTGAAACTACGGGACAAACCGGCCGGACGTCGATGACGCCGAGGCTGAGCTCAATGCTCCATCCGGAGAAGACGGTCCGCCTTTACCACTTTGGTGCAACGACCGGCTCATCGAGGACCAAGCCACCAAGGCCCTGTCTTTGCCACTTTGGTGTAAAGATGGGATGGACGGCACAAGCTGCCAGAGAAGGCATCACCGCCTCCCCCAACACCTGCCATGGACCGACGCTTTAATCGACCATGGACTAGGTCTATCCTGAAAAGAGCGATGTCGCTTCCCGCCCTCTGTTTGGAGATGTGGAAACCCTTCCCCCTCAAGATATTTCGGGGGAAGAGGACCAGCTCCCCTATATAAGGGCTAGCCTTCCTAGCGTAGAGGGGGGCGATCCAGAGCGATCTCAAACCCTAGAACTCTTGTACGGTCATCTTCTCCATCGAGACCTGCAATACATCCACCAAAGCAGGACGTAGGGGTTTTACCTCTCCGAGGGCCCTGAACCTGGGTAACTGCCGTGTTCATCTCTGCAGTGCCACCGTCGGGAAATCATCGACGTGATCCTGAGTCCCCAGTGTTCGAACCTCTCGGGTTCGGTGATACCCGTGTTCCTTCGCGAACATGAATCTCCGACACCTTCATCGCCATGGTCAGTCACGACGGGCCGCTCGACGGGCGCCTGCCGCGCCGTGACCTCGTGCCGGGGGCTACACTCTTGGTGGCGCAGGAGCTCCTGCGCACCCTCCCCCTCGGCACCAGCCTCGACCAGTGGCTCTCCTACATCAACGGGCTTGCGCGCGCCCTGGCCGGAGCACCCGTGGCCGGAGCCGATGACGCGCCTGCACCGCCACCGGCTCTACTCCTCGGCCAGGGGCCCGAGCCACCGGTGCTGCACCTCTGTCCTGGTCGCGTCGGGTGCGCCCGCCGCGCGGACGCGCCCCGCGGTCGGAACAACCAACAGGCGCGGCAGGGGGCTGGGCCGTCCAGACGCCGCAACAGACGCGCCCTTCGGGGGGCCGCTCCGCAAGGTGTCCGTGAGCGCCTAGCCACCCAGCGGACCCTCTACGCTGTGCGTCAGCGCCGCGGTGAGGGGCTCCGTTCATATGTCCGTCGCTTCGGGTCAGTTGCTCGGCGGATCCCCGGACTCCCCGACATCACCCTCTACAACGCCTTCATGGCGGGGCTCAACCATGTCCAGCTGCGCAGCGCCCTCGACGCCTTACCCATGGGCGGTATCATGATGGGAAGGCTCTTTACGCTGGCCAACGAGTACGCCCGCCAGGACGAGGCGGCCGCCGCCGCTCCCCGCCACATTGCTTGCCTCCTTGGCGGAGCAAGCACACCAGGGCCTGCCGGGCACCCGTGGCAGCACCCCCGAGCGGTCGCTACCGCGGTGCCAGCTGGATGTGTACCACGTCTCAGGTGGTCGCAGCAGGCCATCTCCTTCGGTCCTCGGGATCATCCCATGACCACCAACCTGGTGGGGGCGCTTCCTATGGTTTTATCCCCCATCATCTGCGGCTCCACAGTCTTCCGTACTCTCATCGACGGCGGCGCAGGCTTGAACATCCTCTCTGTCGAAGCCTTCGACAAGCTGGGCATGCCCCGCGACCACCTGAGAGATACGAAGCCGTTCACTGGGGTCACGGACGGTTCCACCACGCCCATCGGGCAGGTGCGGCTCCCCATCACATTCAGCATTCCAGGGAGCTACCGCACCGAGCACATCGACTTCGACATCGCCTACATCAACCTACCGTACACCGCCATCCTCGGCTATCCCATCCTGGCGCAGTTCATGGCGGCAACCCATCACGCTTACAACATCGTCAAGATGCCGGGGGCTGGAGGTGGCATCATCACCATCTGCTGCGACGAGCGAGACGCCACACTTACCCTAGAGTGCGCGTTCAAGACCACCGTCTAAGCGCTCCCGGCTGGCGATGGAGACACGCAGATGCTCGGGGGCTCGCCTGACGGAGAAGAGACGGCTCCCAACTCGAACCTCAGGGAGGTCATCCCTCCGACATTTGTGGCAGCCATCGCCGAGGAGTTGATGGTATCACCAGCAGGGAAGAGGAAGCCTGAGTTCACGGCGGAGAGGACAGCCACCAAGAAGGTGGTTCTGGACTCCAGCGGCTCGGGTCTCACCGTCGTCATCGGCGCCAACCTCCCGGACAAATAGGAAAGCGCGCTCATCGCCTTCCTGCAGGCAAACTCTGACATGTTCGCAAGAACACCGTCAGATATGTCTGGTGTACCCAGGAAGGTGATTGAGCACCACCTAGCAGTGTTCCCGGGAGCTCGCCCGGTGAAGCAAAAGGTGCGGCGTCAAGCGCCGCAGAAGCAGCAATTCATTGTCGAGGAGGTGGAGAAGCTTAAGAAGGCCCAGCTCATTGAGTCCGTCGCTCACGCCGAGTGGCTGGCCAACCCTATCGTTGTGCCCAAGCCAGCGGGAGGAGGACACCTCTGCATCGACTTCACGGACCTCAACAAGGCCTGCCCCAAGGATCCATACCCGCTACCGCGCATCGACGAAATCATCGACTCCACCGCCGGGTGCGATATCCTGTGCTTTCTGGATGCCTTTTCAGGCTATCACCAGATCAAGATGGCCAAGGAGGATGCAGAGAAGACAGCGTTCACCACCCCGTGCGGCATCTACTACTACACCGGCATGCCCTTCGGCCTCAAGAATGCCGGAGCCACCTTCCAGAGGCTGATGCGCATCGCTCTCGGTGAGCAGATGGGCCGGAACATAGAGGCCTACGTTGACGACATCGTGGTCAAAACTCGCGAGGGGGACACTCTCATAGAGGACCTTCGCGAGACCTTCACCAACCTCCGCAAGGTCAACATCAAGCTCAACCCCGCCAAGTGCGTCTTCGGCGTACCTTCGGGTAAGCTCCTGGGATTCCTTGTGTCGCACCGCGGCATTGAGGCTAACCCCGACAAGATCCGCGCCATCGAGGAGATGAAGCCGCCACGGAAGCTCAAGGACATTCAGCGCCTTACGGGGTGCCTCGCGGCACTCGGATGCTTCATCGCTCGCCTAGGGTGACCGCGCCGAGACAGCCCCGCCGGATGGCCTCGATGGGCCTACTGGGGAGCCGACCCTCGCGGATGCTCTCGAGCCTTCCCCGGAGGAAACCTCGACCTCCCGGTTCGTGCAGCACCCGGTCTACTTCGTCAGCACGGTGTTGCACGACGCTCGCGAGCGGTACACCTAGTAGCAGAAGCTCCTCTACACGCTCCTCATAGTGTCACGAAAGCTTCGACCCTACTTCCAAGCACATCCGATCAGGGACGTCACCAAGTACCCGCTGGAGACCGTGCTGCACAACCCCAACACGACGGGGCGAGTAGCGGAGTGGGCCATCGAGCTACAGCCATTCGAGCTCACATTCGACACCACTCCCACCAAGAAGAGCCGAGCCCTCACTGAGTTCACCGCAGAATGGACTGATGCATCCCACGATGACGGGGAAGCGGAGGAAGAAACCCAGCAGCCGGGTAAGCTTAGCGTGGGGCTCTGGTCCATGACCTTCGACGGCGCCTTCAACGAGCACGGAGCTAGGTCCACAGCCATACTTACCTCCCCGACGGGTGACAAGCTGCGCTACGCGGTCCAGCTCCGCTTCAAGGACACCGACAAGTGCTCCAACAACATCGCCGAGTACGAGGCCTACTCGCCGGTCTCAGGGCCGCAGTAGCCCTTGGCATCAAGCGCCTCATCGTGCAGGGAGACTCGCAGCTCCTTGTCCACTTCTCCAACAAGGTCTGCAAGCCGAAGGATGACCACATGATAGCCTACCTCGAGGAGGTGCGACGCATGGAAAATCACTTCCTCGGGTTAGGGCTAACCTTCGCTCACCGCGGCGACAACAAGGAAACCGACGAGATAGCCAAGCGGGCGTCTCGCGGAGAAGCTCAGCGCCCCGGTGTCTTCGAGGAGAGGTTGTTCCAACCCTCCACGAGGCCTCCGTCCGCGTCTCAGAAGGACCTCCCCGAGGATCTCCCACCTCCGCCTACCACTGGGGCTCCCGATTGCGGCCCACCCTCAGGTAACCGTCTTGTCGTGGCCATCGCTTCCCAGGAGGCAGGGTGGATCGATGAGATCCGGGACTACCTCAAGGGAGGCATCCCTCCAGAGATAGACGACACGGCGGCAGAAGGCCTGGTACGGCGCACCAAGAACTACTGCCTTATCGACGGGGAGCTCTACTGCAGGCGCCCCAACGGGGTCGCCCTGCGCTGCATCCTCCTCGAGGAGGGCAAGAAGCTCATCGATGACATTCACGCTGGAGAGTGCAGCCACCACTCCTCCACGCGAACTCTTGGTGGGAAGGCGTTCCGCAGAGGCTTCTACTGGCCCACGGCCCTCGACGACGCCATCAGATCATCAAGTCCTGCGAAGCGTGCCAGTTCCATGCCAAGCAGATTCATCAACCGGCGCAAGGACTTCAAACCATTCCACTCTCATGGCCGTTCGCGGTCTGGGGGCTGGACATCCTCGGGCCGTTCTCACGCGCGCTCGGGGGCTACCTGTTCCTCTTCGTCGCCATCGACAAGTTCACCAAGTGGGTGGAGGTGGAGGCTGTGCGGACCATTCCTGCCAGGTCCACGGTGAAGTTCATCAAGGGCTTGGTCTGCCGCTTCGGCGTCCCCAACCGCATCATCACGAACAACGGCAACCAATTCACCAGTGGGCCCTTCAAGTCCTACTGCGCTGACATCGGCACCAAGATCTGCTACACCTCCGTCGCCCACCCCCGAAGTAACGGCCAAGCTGAGCGCGCCAACGCCGAGGTCTTGAAGGGGCTCAAGACAAGGAGCTTCCAGAAGAAGCTGAAGGCATGTGGCAAAGGATGGCTGGACGCCCTCGAAGGGGTGCTCTGGTCAATCCGCACCACGGCCACGAAGCCAACTGGGGAGACTCCTTTCTTCCTCGTCTACGGCGCTGAAGCGGTCATCCCCGCCGAGCTCAAGCATGGCTCTCCAAGAGTCCTCGCCTTCAACGAGACTCAACAAGACGAGCTACGGCAGGACGACCTCACTCTCCTGGAGGAGGCTCGACACCGGGTCGCCATCCGCGCGGCTCGGTACCAGCAAGCTCTGCGTCGCTACCACAGCCGCAACATTCGCGTCCGCACGGTCGAGGTAGGCGACCTTGTGCTGCAACGCTTACTCTCTCGAGAAGGCCTCCACAAGCTCTCGCCGATGTGGGACGGCACATTCAGGGTCGCTCATGTCTCAAGGCCAGGAGCAGTGCGCCTTGAGAATGAAGATGGAGATGCGTTACCAAACGCCTAGAACATCCAGCATCTTCGAAAGTTCTATCTGTGACACTAGTCACGGTACGGACTGGGTTGGCCTATCTTTACGAGCTCTCCGAGCCACGATGGTGCTGTGCGTGCCCTTCTTCAACTGGACCTCACAGTAAGCGTCGACACCCCATGTCCGTGTGAGTTTTCCGCCCTCCCCGAGGGAGCCCCGTGCACTTGACGCGGCGGCTAGTTTTTTGCTTTTTTGAGGCCTCCTCAGACCCCGTGCACCTATCGCGGCGGATGTATTACGTGCCACCACATCTAATGTGCTCTCGCCGTATTCGAAAGCAGAAAACCTTTTTGAAAAATGTACTATGTGCCACCACATCTAATGTGCTCTCACCGTAGCCAAACCAATCTCTTTGAGAAAACCCTCTTACATTCTAGAGTACCAATCTGACGTGCACCACTCGAGCGGGGGCTGGGCATGGTGTCCTATCCGGGATCAGCCCCTAAGGCCTCAAGCCTGGATTACCGAGCTCTGGTTTCGGGGTCGCTACCCATCACGGCCACCTCACCAAGGTACTTGGGCGCTGGATATCTCGAGCACCACACGCACGGGAACCAAAGAATACAGAGTGCCAGTGAAAATGGACACTAGGGCATCCTCCATGGGGAACCGATAGTGCTCCATCGCAAGGTGGAAAATGGACACTAGGGCATCCTCTATGTGGAACCGATAGTGCTCCATCGCGGGAACCATGGACGCTTAAGTTACCTCCTCGAGGAACTGATAGTGCTACCATTACAAGACGTCCCTCAAAGAGGATCTGGGATAAGTTCCTTTGCGGGGGCACCTCGCTTCAAAGATAAGTTTCCTCTGCCTCCTACTCTCGCAAACTTTTTGCGTGGTTCTTATGCGCTCGTGTCCCCTCTAAGCATACTATCGGGGGACTCCGAGGCACACCCTCGCGAGTTACATCAGCTACCTTGTCTGGAAAGTGGCAAGTGATTGGTCCTGATCAGACTAATTGCTATGTTACTTTGACAGGAGGATAGCCTCCGAGACGATATGTGGCTGAACACAACGACGTACGGAACCTCCACGAGGGTTGGGAGAGCACACTAACAGGAAATGATTTCATTCAAAAGCATATGCATATTACAGATCACGCCCCACGGGCAAAGGTCTACAATATCTTACTGCTAATTACACTCCCTTCACCAGAAGGAGTACACCCTTTCCTCCTATGGCAGGGTCCGGCTTCTCCATGAGAAAGACCAACCACCCACCGGGTGGATCTTCGGTGGGAACTCACCGGTCCAACAGGAAGGAATGAATGGCGACGCGGAGACCGGAGCTGTCCCAGACACTCACGGAGAAATCTCCTTCTCCGCGGTAACAGAGCCTCAGGCTATACCCGCGGCAAAGGCCATTCTTCTCGACAAAGCTCCCCCGGCCCAACGCCAGCACTAGGACCCCCTTCGCGGGACCCTCGGCGATGACGTGCCAATGGCGCTGACCTCCGGGATGGTGCAGCCTCGCGCCGCACGGCATCTCACGAAGAGTCTCGAGTGCAAAACGCTCGGGCAGACGGAGCCTCCTGTCCCAATCAGGAGCTGCAAGCCTGACGAGGAGGTCCCAAGTACTTTGGGACCCGACCATCTCAAGCTTCTCCTTCCTCGAGCAAGACGGAGCCGGACCTGGAGCCAAATCTGGACTTGGTGCTAGAGCGCCACGCCGGCGGCGAGGTGTCTTGTCTCGGCTCCCGCGAGGACGGCCACGCGGCCGCTTCACCTGCAGAGATTCGATGTCCCCCGCAGGCGCCGACGACAACGCTTCTCCAACACGGCCGCCACGGCCGCCTCTGCCTTGACCGCCACGCTTCCCGCTCCCGGGAGGGTGGCCTCGAGGCCTCTTCACCACAGGATCCGCGCCTTCCGGCGCGGCGGGAGCCTTTCCCTTCATAGAGATTGAAGTCCTCCTTGGCGCCATCTGGTGGTAGGGAGAGGAAGAAGAAGAGTGGGGAGTGGGGAAGGCGACGAACCTTCTCCCCTCCTTATACCCGGGCCGATGGGTGCGCTGGCGATTCAATCGCTATGCATTAATCACCGGGAGGCGCCACACGCCCCAATAACTCTGCGCGCTACCACAAGGTCGCGTCTTGTCACGCTACGGTTTTCAAACCAACGGCGCGAGATCTTCTGCCATTTGGAGTGCACGGCTCAGATGCAATCAACTGCTCTGACCGGCGGACCCACGCAAAGAGACTTGTGCCAGCAACTGTTGGCCACTTGCCCCTTCATGGCCATCAACGGCCGCGTATGGGACAAGTGCCCGGGGGCTACTGTGGGATCCCTGGCAACTAGGGTGCCATGGACCTACGGTTGCTGGGCCCATAGTGGCTACTCGGAAGCAATCACTCGAGGAGGCTACTCCCGAGTGAGGCTCCACGAGGTGTAAAAACCTCATGGAGACGCACGACAAGAGCGGAAGACAGGCTCGGGGAGGAACTCCCTCACGGAGGTCCCCGCGCCACCAGCCTCTCCACGTCAGAGATCCCCTTCGGAGACGATAAGATCAACCAAGGGAGTATCGGATGCCTCCCTCGCGGGCCCTACCCGCAAGGATGAGGAGAACGTACTACTGAAGCTACGGGACAAACCGGCCGGACGTCGATGATGCCGAGGCTGAGCTCAATGCTCCATCCCGAGGAGACGGTCCGCCTTTACCACTTTGGTGCAACGACCGCCTCGTCGAGGACCAAGCCACCAAGGCCCTGTCTTTGCCACTTTGGTGTAAAGACGGGATGGACGGCACAAGCTACCAGAGAAGGCATCACCGCCTCCTCCAGCACCTGCCATGGACCGACGCTTTAATCGACCGTGGACTAGGTCTATCCTGAAAAGAGCGAGGGCGCTTCCCGCCCTCTGTTTGGAGATGTGGAAACCCTTCCCCCTCAAGATATTTCGGTAGAAGAGGACCAGCTCCCTTATATAAGGGCTAGTCTTGCTAGCGTAGAAGGGGACGATCCAGAGCGATCTCAAACCCTAGAACTCTTGTACGGTCATCTTCTCCATCGAGACCTGCAATACATCCACCAAAGCAGGACGTAGGGGTTTTACCTCTCCGAGGGCCCTGAACCTGGGTAACTGCCGTGTTCATCTCTGCAGTGCCACCGTCGGGAAATCGTCGACGTGATCCTGAGTCCCCAGTGTTCGAACCTCTCGGGTTCGGTGATACCCGTGTTACTTCGGGGACACGAATCTCCGGCAAACAAGAGGCTTACTATGACATCCCAATTTTTAAAACAAAGAAGAAAATGAATTTCCTTTTTCCAAAAATTGGAGCCAACAAAAACTTTATTTGAGTTCTATCATGTGCATAGTGCTCATGCCGAATTGTTGTGAATTTTTCCATAATGCTTGTGTGAAGTATTTTTGAAATACTCTAAACCCTAAACCCTACCCTTTTCAAGTCCAAGAAGGAACAAATAAATAGAAAACAAATTAGAGTGAGGCATATGTGGGCTTATGGCTATTTCTCAAAATAATGGCCTATGCCCTAGTTACCTTACCTAAATGGTTGAAACCATTACTAAACCCAACATAACCCTAAATAAACTCAAATGAACACTTTTTGGATCAAAAAGAAACCAAAAAAAGGGAAATAAAAGAAAAAGACATATGCGAGCAAATAGCAAATTTTCAAATCTTGGCCTAAGCCATTTCTACCTTATGGAGATGGAAGGAAACCACTAGTAAACCTAACCTAACCCTCTTGGAACCCCAAAACAAGGACCTTTGGTCAAGGAAAAATAAAATAAAATAAAAACATAAAATCCACATATGAGGCTATGGCCATTTTTGTAAATCTTCAACCTAGGCCATTTTGAATTGTGCCAATGGTTGGGAAACATCAATGAACCAATAACAAACACTTTTGAAGCAAAGAAACCCAAATCAAACCAAAGGAAATAGCAAAACTTAGTTACATGTGATAATGGTCACATGTGGCAATTTTAACATCTTACCCTCTTTGAGCCCCTCGATTAAGAGTTTTATAAACTAAACCCTCTCAACTCTTTGCACCTCATCCAAGACCTCATCAAGTTGAACACTTTTGATGTTGACCACTTTGACTAGTTCCTTTTCTATTTCTTAATATAAGGATGCAAAGTGGTGACATTGAATCAGATTCTAGATTATGCCTATTTTGAAATTTCACAAACCAACTCAATTTGTCACACCACCACCAACATTGTGTCTCAAATGTTATTTAAATTACTTCCACCAAAAAGAATTGCAAAATTCAAAAATAATCTTCTTGCGGCCATTAACACAAACACCTTGTGTACACCATTTCATCAACTCCACACATGCTATAAACCTGTGGGTTTTTGCCTAAACCTTCTTGCTCAGGTCATCACACACACTCTCCTTACTCCCCTGGACCAAACCCTGCACCTGGCACCACTATTACTAGTACCATCTTGACCAGAACATGACCATGCCACTCAACTTGACATCACCATGCCAACCCTACCCCCCTGCCCTCTCTGGTCTCTCTCACCTTGCCAAATCCACTGGTCTCACCTCACTCATGCATGACAAACCCTCAGAGACAAAGAAAAATGCCCAAAGCATCCCAATGCCACACCATGCCAGCCACATGCTCACCACCATGACACCACCTGCCTTGGTACTCTCCTCTCCCTCTCACCTTGCCAAACCAGCTCCCCTTTCTCTGCTGAGCACGCTAGACAAGATCCTAGGTGAAGGAGATGCGGCCAAAGCCCTGGCCACGATGTGGTCACCACGACCAGGCGTGCCAGAGCGTGCACTGGCACGTCCCTGGACGCGCCAGGACACCATCTACCCCCGTCGACTCCGACCATCCCTCGTCCTCTTCTTTCTCCCCACGTACTCACCTCGACATCAGCAACACCGTAGACATCCTCACATGCCCGCGCTAGCACTGTCGCCGACGTCGTTCGCCGGGTACTGCCAGTACACGAGCACGCTGCCAACGCCACCATCCACCTTTTCCCCTGCAGTCAAGCGTGTCGTGATCACCATGACACCGTGAACAGGACCACACCCTCACCAACATCACTGAGACGTTGTAGACTCGTCGTCAACGATGACCTGCCCGCACCCCTCGGCCACCTCGCGCCCCTATAAATAGAGCACGCTCTCGCCTCCATTCTCCACACCAGTCGCCTCCCCTCCTTCTCCTGAGCCTCCCTGACTACTCCCCCTCCTCGATTAAGCTCCTTCTCGCCGGAATTTAGCCGGAGTTCACCGGAGCCAGTAGCGGAAGCCGCCGTCGATTTCGTCCACCTTCGCCGCTCCCACGACCACCGCTAACTTCGCCGTCGTCGACCAGTTCGATTGCCCGCCTCGCCGAGCCTCGCCGGAGCGCCGGTAAGCCCCCAGCCACCCTCACTATCGCCGGCTAGGTTTAGCTCGCCGGACTTCTTCGTCGATGACGGAGACGAGCCTCGGCCGTCCGATCGTCTTTTAATCCTACGGCGCAGGTTGCATACCGTTTCGGGCTGGTCAAAATCTCGCTGACAGCGGCGACCCACCCTGTCAGGCAGCCCACTGCGCACCAGCGCGCTAGCTGGGCCGGCCCAACTCTTTTCCCCCTCGCTGGCCCATTTGTTTTCCCGCGCAGCCCATAAATTCAAACTCAGAATTATTTTTCTAAATCAAATTCAATACTGATACAAACTTCAAAATTCAAAATAGGAAAATCTACGGAACCAAATTTGACAAATTTTATATATTTGGAAAGCTCATGAAATGCTCTGTCAAACCCCACTGGCCCCAAATCAAAATTCATCTTAAATCATCTACACCAAAAATAACAAATCAGTAACTTTGCAGATTTCAAACAATTCTTAAAAATCAACCATAAACGATTTTGAGTTGATTCCAACTCTCATAAATCACATTTCATATGGTCTATTTGATTATGTAAAAATATGGTATGGTTACTTTATATGATCATGAGCTAGAATGCAAACCATGGCTATGTAGTCATTTCTAGAACATTTAAATCTTGTCAAAATGTTGAAATTTAAACCTATGAGGTGTAGCACCTCATTTAAATCATCTTCCCAAGTAGTGTGAAGTAATGTGATGACCCTTGTTGCATGGTCTCATACTTGCTCACTTGAGGATCTTAAATCAAAGTAGTATTTAAATTGCATGAGATGATGAATCTCATTTAAATCTTTTTCCCAAATGATAAATATGAAGTGTTGACTTTGGTCAACATGGTCTCATACTTCTTACTTGAGGAGATCAAATCTTAACAAGATTCAATGAGGGGAAATTATTTCTCCGAAGACTAAATAGCAACCCTACTAGAATTTTCAATGAGAGGAAATTATTTTCTCCAAACCAAACAAAGAAAACCCTAGCATAATGTTGAGTAATGTAGATGATGATGTTAGATCATCTTGTGTGAGCCATTAAGGCTAGTTAGTCTACTTAAGTTTTGTTTGGTGATTGTATCCTCGTATTCGTTTATAGACGCTAGTACCGGAGACTACCAGGAGGAGGAGGTCTACTTTGAAGAAGAAGAAGAGAACTTTGATCACTGTACCAACCAAGGCAAGCTAAACTCTTGCAAAGTTACCCTAGTGCAAGCTCAACTTGAGCAAAGCACTCATACCATAATACTTGTGTTTTACTTTACAAGTCCCAGTTTTTATCTCTCAAAGCTTTTACTTTGATTTCCAAGTCTTACTTGTATAGTTAACTTGAGTCTAGATATGAAGTAGTGCAAGAGCATCAAATTTAGCCTAGAAGAGCTACCAGCTAGTTAGCACCCCACATGACTAGTTGCTAGTGCTAAACTAAAAATGACTACTCTAGCTGGGAACATGTGAAACTTTTTATTTTGAAAACCTTGGAATGATGAGTCATTCTATTGAAAGATTTTGAAGGTGAATGTGACTTGAATGAAATGGTAGTTTTGATGAAAACTGATGATTGGGTTCGGATGCGATACCATTCCAATTCTTGAGTACCCCCACGATACCTGATTATGGGTAAGGCTTTAGCTGGAAATTTATGTGTCTTAGTATGGGTTCCCTCTGAACAAGCGTCATAGAGGTTATGCCAAGGCTGCCTCCGTTGAAAGTGAAATGACGTGAAAAGAGTTGAATGCCCTACCCAAGCCCTGTGTAGTTCCCAGGATAGCAGTTGGTTATCACTGGGAGGCCAAGCTCATGGGGAGAGGTGCCTATACTAGGATGTGTAAGTGAAAGGTTAATGGTTGATGATCCGCATACTGAGTTATGATTATTCAGGGTTATCCCTGACGGATGTAATCAAATGTTGTGGCACAAGTGTGCAACCTCTGCAGAGTGTAAACCTATTCGAATAGCCGCGTCCGCAGTCATGGACAGTTGGAAAGGCCATACTGTTCCGTCATCAGAACTTTTCAAAAATGTGAAGGGTGACTTGTGACTTGAGTTTGAAACGTGACTTTGACTTTGGATCACAACAGAGTTGTGGGAATGACACTAATGTTCCCACTCGAGTTAGTTAGACAATCAAAGAGTCTTTTATTACTAAAAGTGCTTATGAAATAAAACTGGCTTTATGCAAATGAACCTAAAGCTTAGAATTCCATTGATATAGTTGATAGTGCTTACATTAGTATTAGTTTGCGAGTACTTTAAAGTACTCATGGCTGTGTCCCTGGCTATTCAAATGGCCAGACTATGAAGATGAGCCCTAGTACCAGGATGAAGGACAGCAGGACGTCTACGATAACTAGGACTACACCTGACGTCAACAGTTGCCTGTGGAACAAATGGACCGCAACCGCTACTTCGCTTCCGCTATGTGTTTTGTAATAGGATCTCTAGATCCACTATGTTGTATTAAGACTGGATCATGTGATCCTCTGCTGTAAGACGATTATGTTATGTAATGAATGATGTTCTGTGATATCAATCTATTATGTCTCGCAAAAACAATATTCCTGGGATTGCGATGTACGGCATAATAGGCATCTGGACTTAAAAATCCGGGTGTTGACACTTACTAGGGACTCTTTTATGTTTACAAAACACACAAGTATTAATGTTTCCGGTTAATACAATTATAGTATGGGATGCAAACATTTATCATAAACACAAAGATATAATAATAACCACTTTATTATTGCCTCTTGGGCATATCTCCAACAGTCTCCCACTTGCACTAGTGTCAATAATCCTGATTACATGGTAATGTACCTAACACCCATGGCGTTCTGGGGTAGGTCATGTTTTGCTCTAGGGAGCGGTTTAGTCAACGGATCTGCCACATTCAGATCTGTGTGTACTTTGCAAATCTTTATTTCACCATCTTCGACATACTCACGAATACAATGAAAACGTAGCTTGATATGCTTCAGCTTCTTGTGTGACCTTGGCTCCTGTGCATTGGCTATGGCACCCATGTTGTCACAATAGATGGTCATCGGATCCAACGCACTTGGAACCACACCAAGCTCAGTAATGAACCTCTTCATCCATATCGCTTCTGATGAAGCTTCCGAAGCAGCTATGTATTATGATTCAGTTGAAGATTTCGCCACCACGCTTTGCTTGGCACTCATCCAGCTCACTGCTGCACCATTCAAAATAAATACGTATCCAGATTGAGACTTAGAGTCATCTGGATCAGTGTTCCAACTAGCATCGGTGTAACTGGTTACAACGAGCTCTTGGTCACCTCCATAACAAAGAAACATATCCTTAGTCCTTTTCAAGTACTTCAGGATATTTTTGACCACTGTCCAGTGTTCCATTCCAGGATCACTTTGATATCTGCTGGTCAAACTAACAGCATGTGCGATATCCGGTCTCGTACACAGCATGGCATACATGATAGAGCCTACGGCCGAGGCATAGGGAATTGTGTTCATCCTTTCTCTTTCTTCTGCCATAGCCAAACTTTGAGTTTTACTCAAGGTCTTACCTGGCAACATGGGCAAGAACCCTTTCTTGCTTTCATCCATTCTAAACTTCTTTAGAACTTTGTCCATGTATGTACTTTCTGAAAGCCCTATTAAGCGTCTAGATCGATCACTATAAATCTTGATGCCTAAAATGTATACTGCTTCGCGAAGGTCCTTCATTGAAAAACTTTTATTCAAATACCCTTTGACACTTCCAAGAAGTTCTATATCATTCCCAATCAACAATATGTCATCCACATACAGTACTAGGAATGCTACAGAGCTCCCACTCACTTTCTTGTAAATACAAGCTTCTCCAAAAGTTTGTATAAATCCAAAGTCTTTGATCACGTTATCAAAGCATCGGTTCCAACTCCGGGATGCTTGCTTCAGTCCATAAATGGAGCGCTGAAGTTTGCATACCTTGTCAGCATCTTTAGGATCGACAAAACCCTTGGGTTGTACCATATACAACTCTTCCTCAATGTCACCATTAAGGAACGCCGTTTTGACATCCATCTGCCAAATTTCATAATCGAAAAATGCAGCGATTGCTAACAAAATGCTCACAGACTTTAGCTTCGCTACAGGTGAGAAAGTCTCATCGTAGTCAACTCCTTGAATTTGTCGGAATCCTTTTGCGACAAGTTGAGATTTATAGAAAGTAATATTACCATCAGCGTCTGTTTTTCTTTTGAAAATCCATTTGTTCTCAACAGCCTTGCGGCCATCAGGTAGGTCCACCAAAGTCCATACTTGGTTTTCATATATGGATCCCATTTCGGATTTCATGGCTTCTTGCCATTTGTTGGAATCGAGGCTCATCATTACTTCCTCATACGTTGCAGGGTCGTCATTGTTGTCAACCAACATGACATTTAAGCCGGGGTAATACCAATCAGGAGTGGTACGATTCCTCGTCGACCTGCGAGGTTCAGTAGCAACTTCGTTTGAAGTTTCATGATCATTATCATTAGCTTCCTCTCTTATCGGTGCAGGCGGCACAAGAACATCTTCCGGTGCTGCGCTACTCTCAAGTCCGAGAGAAGGTTCAATAACCTCGTCGAGTTCTACTTTCCTTCCAGTCACTTCTTTCGAGAGAAACTCCTTCTCAAGAAAGGATCCGTTCTTGGCAACAATTTTTTTGCCTTCGGATCTGTGATAGAAGGTATACCCAATTGTTTCTTTAGGGTATCCTATGAAGACGCATTTTTCCGCTTTGGGTTCAAGCTTGTCAGGTTGTAACTTCTTTACATAAGCTTCGCAGCCCCAAACTTTAAGGAACGACAACTTAGGTTTCTTACCATACCACAATTCATACGGTGTCGTTTCAACGGATTTAGATGGTGCCCTATTTAAAATGAATGGGGCTGTCTCTAATGCATAACCCCAAAACGATAATGGCAAATATGTAAGAGACATCATAGATCGAACCATATCTAAGAGAGTTCGATTATGACGTTTGGACACACCATTGCGCTGTGGTGTTCCCGGCGGTGTCAACTGTGAAAGTATTCCGCATTTCTTTAAATGCATGCCAAACTCGTAACTCAGATATTCACCTCCGCGATCAGAATGTAGAAACTTAATCTTCTTGTTACGCTGATTTTCTACTTCACTTTGGAATTCCTTAAACTTCTTGAAAGTTTCAGACTTATGTTTCATAAAGTAGATATACCCATATCTACTCAGATCATCCGTGAAGGTAAGAATATAACGATAACCACTGCGCGATGCTACACTCATTGGACCGCACACATCAGTATGTATTATTTCCAATAAGTCTGTAGCTTGCTCCATTATACCAGAGAATGGAGTCTTAGTCATTTTCCCATCAAACATGCTTCACATCTATCAAGTGATTCAAAATCAAGTGATTCAAGAAGTCCATCGGAATGGAGTTTCTTCATGCGCTTCACTCCAATGTGAACAAGACGACAGTGACACATATATGTAGAATTATCATTTAATTTTATTCGTTTAGCATCAATGTCATGAACATGTGTATCACTACTATCGAGATTCAATAAGAATAAACCATTCATCTCAGGTGCATGACCATAAAAGATATTATTCATATAAATTGAACAACAATTATTCTCAGACTTGAATGAATAACCGTCTTGCAATAAACAAGATCCAAATATAATGTTCATGCTTAACGCAGGCACCAAATAACAATTATTCAGATTTAAAACTAATCCCGAAGTTAGATGAAGGGGGAGCATGCCGACGGCGATCACATCGACCTTGGATCCATTTCCAACGCGCATCGTCACCTCATCCCTCGCTAGTCTTCGTTTATTCCGCAGCTCCTGTTTGGAGTTACAAATGTGAGCAACCGAACCAGTATCAAATACCCAGGCACTACTACGATTACTAGTAAGATACACATCAATAACATGTATATCAAATATACCTTTCTTCTTGATGTGTCCGCTCTTCAGATCAGCCAGGTACTTGGGGCAGTTCGGCTTCCAGTGCCCATCGCCCTTGCAGTAATAGCACACAGTATCAGGCTTGGGGCCAGCCTTGGGCTTCTTAGGAGGCGCAGCTGCTTTCTTGCCACCCTTCTTGAAGTTGCCCTTTTCCTTAGGCTTGCCCTGCTTCTCGAAATTGGTGGTCTTATTGACCTTCAACACTTGGTGCTCTTTCCTTATCTCCACTTCAGCAGTTTTCAGCATGGAGAAGACTTCAGGCAACATCTTGTTCATGCACTGCATATTGTAGTTCATCACAAAGTTCTTGTAAATAGGTGGCAGTGATTGGAGGACACGCTGAATCCCCAACGCATTAGGAATCGTTATTCCCAAATCTTGGAGCTTCTTCGCGTGCCCAGACATCTTGAGCATGTGCTCGCTAACGGAGCTGCCCTCTTCCATCTTACAGCCAAATAACTGTTCAGTGGCTTCATAGCTTTCCACGGCCGCATGAGTTTCAAATACCATTTTGAGCTCACGGATAATATCACAAGGGTCGTGGTTCTCAAAACGCTTCTGAAGCTCTGATTCTAGGCCGTACAGGATGGCACACTGAACTGTAGAGTAATGAGTCTTCCTAGTGAGGTAAACATTTTTTACCTCATCGGGAGCAGTTTCTGCAGGTGGGTCACCTAGCGGTGCATCGAGCACATAGGTCAGCTGTCCAGCAGTGAGGACAATCCTCACGTTACGGAGCCAGTCCGTAAAGTTGCTTCCATTGTTATTAATCTTTTCTTTCTCTAGGAACAAATTAAAGTTGATGGTGGGGGCCGCCATGATCTACAACATATTTGCAAAGAGTTTAGACTAAGTTTATGATAAATTGAGTTCAATTTTAATTCTTAAATTAACTAGGTGAACTCCCAACATCCCTCACGTTGCCTTAGTGATTACACGAACCAAATCCACTACACCAAGTCCGATCTTCACAAGAGAAGATGTAGCTTCAAAGGCGAACAATCAACATGTTCATCATATCATTCATATGACTCATGCTCTACCTTTCGGTATTCCGTGTTCCGAGGCCATGTCTGTACATGCTAGGCTCGTCAAGTTTAACCTTAGTATTCGCATGTGCAAATCTGGCTTGCACCCGTTGTATGCACACGTAGAATCTATAACACCCGATCATCACGTGATGCTTCGAAACGACGAGTCTTAGCAATGGTGCATACTAAGGACGAACACTTTATTATCTTGATATTTAGTGAGAGGGATCATCTTATAGTGCTACCGTCGCGATCTAAGCAATATAAGATGCACAAAGGATTAACATCACATGCAATTCATAATTTGTGATATGACATGGCCTTTCTTCTTGTGCTTTTAATCTCCATCTCCAAAGCACGGACATGATCTCCATCATCACCAGCATGGCGTCAAGGTCAGTGGCGCCGCTTCATGGTTGTCCATCACTAATAACAACTATAACAACTACTTGGAATAAAGCTATTACATGATGAATAGACACGCAGGACTTAACAAATTTAAAGACAACCATTAGGCTCCTGCCGGTTGCCATAATACAATAATGATCATCTCATACATCAAATATAGTCACAATCACATGGCCATATCACATCACATGCCCCTGCAAAAACAAGTTAGACGCCTCTAATTTTTTTGCATATTTTACGTGGTTTGGGGCTTTCGTGTAAGATCCGATCTACCTGCGAACAAGAACCACAACGCTGATACAAGTGTTGTCAAGTGCAGATTGTAAATTGGATCTTAACTATGGTGAGAGAGATAGACACTCACAAAGCCACTTATGCAATACTGGTTGCATGTCAAGCGTGGAGCAAGTATCATGAACGCGGTCTTGTAAGGTTAGCCTGGGCTGCTTCATCCCACCATCCCGCAAGATGCAAAGTACACGAAAAGAAAACGACAACAAGAGCATCAACGCCCACAAAACCATTGTGTTCTACTCGTGCAACAGATCTATGCATTGACATGGCTCTGATACCACTGTAGGGTTCGTTGCATGTAAAACAAAAAAATTCTACCGCAAGAACGAATAAAACCAAGATCCAATCTATTGAAAAGCCAAGATCTAATCTATGAGATCGGAACAACGAGATAGATGAGAGACTAACCCTCGAAGATCCAAAGCCTTAATGAGATCTGATCTCGTGGTTGATGAAGATGATCCTTCCGGTGCTGCAATCCGGCATCACTTTCGTACTCGGACACACGTACGGTGTCGATGAAGACCTTCCTATCCCCGTTCCAGTGGGAAGTGGAGGTAGTAGATCCCCTCGGAATCCCAGCAGCATGACGGTGTGGTGGTGGTGGAGGAGGAGAAATTCCTGCAGGGCTTCGCCTAAGCCGGAGCTGGAAATAGCGGGAGGGAGGAGAGGTGGCGGCTAGGGTTAGGTCAAGGGGTTGGTGGCTGGCCACCCCTCTCCTCTATTTATATAGGGAGGGTGTGGCCAGGGTTGCCCCCCTTGGCCCACTCCCATCTAGGGCCGGCGCATGGGGAGGGGGGAGGGGAGTTTTCTTCCCCCCAAGTCTTCCCCCCTTTTAGGGTTTCCCCAAAATCTACGGGGGCTAGCCGGCCTGGGCCTTGAGGGCTGGTGCGCCTGGCCCATTAGGGCTGGGCTGCACCCCCTCGGCTCAGGTGGCCCCTCCCGGGGTCATGGACCCACTGGTGGCCCCTCCGGAACCTTCTACAAACCTTCCGGTCTTTCACCGGAAAATTCCCGAACTTTTCTGAACCCCGAAAAATGACTTTCCTTATATGAATCTTATTCTCCGGATTATTCCGGACCTCCTCGTGATGTCCTGGATCCCATCCGAGACTCCAAATAATATTCGGTCTCCATCCCATATTCCATATCTACTAAAAAACATTGAACCTTAAGTGTGTCACCCTACGGTTCGCGAACTATGCAGACATGATCGAGACACCTCTCCGATCAATAACCAATAGCGGGACCTGGAGATCCATAATGGCTCCCACATATTCAATGATGACTTCGTGATCGAAAGAACCATTAACATACGATTCCGATTCCCTTTGTCGCGCGATACTTTACTTATCCGAGGTTCGATCATCGGTATCTATACCTAGTTCAACCTCGTTGCCGATAAGTACTCTTTACTCGTACCGTGATATGTCATCCCTTGTGACCTAGTCACATGCTTGCAAGCTAATTGGATGACATTCCACCAAGAGGGCCCAGAGTATATCTATCCGTCATCAGGATGGACAAATCCCACTCTTGATCCATGCTCTTCAACTCATACTTTCAGAATACTTAATGCCACCTTTATAACCACCCATTTACGAAGTGGTGTTTGATGTCATCAAAGCATCCATCCGGTGTAAGTGATTAACACGATCTCATGGTCGAAGGATTAGGTTACTATGTATCGAAAGCTTATAGCAAGACGAACTTAATGACTCGATCTTATGCGATGCTTACTGATACGTCCAAAACGTATCTACTTTCCCGAACACTTTTGCTATTGTTTTGCCTCTAATTTGTGTATTTTGGATACAACTAACACGGACTAACGCTGTTTTCAGCAGAACTGCTCTGGTGTCTCGTTTTTGTGCAGAAATCCAACTTTCGGGAAAAACCTCGGAATTTATGCAGAAGGCCCTATTTTCCCAGGAAACTAACGGAGCCAGAAGGGCAATTGAAGTGGAGGCCCGAGGGCCCCACACCATAGGGCGGCGCGGCCCAGGGGGGGCCCGCGCGGCCCTGTGGTGTGGCCCCCTCGGCCGGCCTCCGACGCCCTCCTTCGGACTACTTATTCGCCTCGACCTAAAAACACCAGGAGAGAAGTCGAAGTTGCCAGAAACCCTCCAGAACGCCGCCACATTGCGAAACTCCGTCGCGGGAGCCAGAAGTCTCCGTTCTGGCACTCCGCCGGGACGGGGAATTGGAGGAGATCATCACCGCCATCACCGCCAACGCCTCTACATCAACCAGCCATGTTTCCCCCATCCATGTGTGAGTAATTCCCCCGCTGTAGGCCGAAGGGGATGGTAGGGATTGGATGAGATTGGTCATGTAATAGCATAAGATTGTTAGGGCATAGTGCCTAGTGTCCGTTATTGGTACTTTGATGATATTGTTGCAACTTGTTATGCTTAATGTTTGTCACTAGGGCCCGAGTGCCATGATCTCAGATCTGAACATGTTATTGTTTCATGAAGATAATCATTGTTTATGGTCTTACCTATAAGTTGTATACACATGTCGCTGTCCGGACCCAATGGCCCCGAAGTGACAAGAATTGGGACAACCGGAGGGGATGGTAGCGATGTGAGGATCACATGTGTTCACGGAGTGTTAATGCTTTGCTCCGGTACTTTATTAAAAGGAGTACCTTAATATCCAGTAGTTTCCCTTGAGGCCCGGCTGCCACCGGCTGGTAGGACAAAAGATGTTGTGCAAGTTTCTCATTGCGAGCACGCACGACTATATATGGAACACATGCCTATTGATTGCTTTGTACTTGGACACCGTTTTATTATTATCTGCAAATGCCCTGCTATGATTGTTACATGAGTTTCTCTCATCCATGCAACGCCCGTCATCCGTCCCCGTGCCTACGGTATTTTAATCCTGCCGTTTACTATAATCACTACCGCTGTCTCGTTACTCACTGCTGTTATTTCACTACTGCTACTGCTATAAAACTGTTACTCGATAAACTCTTGCGAGCAAGTCTGTTTCCAGGTGCAACTGAATTGACAACTCCGTTGTTAAGGCTTCCAAGTGTTCTTTGTCTCCCCTTGTGTCGAATCAATAAATTGGGTTTTACTTCCCTCGAAGACTGTTGCGATCCCCTATACTTGTGGGTCATCAAGACTATTTTCTAGCGCCGTTGCCGGGGAGCATAGCTTTATTTGGAAGTTCACTTGGATTAATATTGTTCGCTGCAAATTCTCCATCATGGGTAAACCTCGCGATACTAAGATCGCCATATTACCATCCACTACAAGAAAAGGTACAATTCTGAATACCTCCGCCGCACTTGATTCACCATCTGTGATTGATAAACTTAGCCACCGTCACATGCTTCGCATGTGGGTACATCTGCTGAATCTGAACACTCTCATAATATTGATAATGCTTCTGCTGTGCTTGATGATAGTGGTTCATTGGGATCTTTTCTAGATGCTACAATTGCTAGGTCTAGACAAATTGAAAATACTGAAACTCCTAATGCTACTACACCTGTTAGTTCACCTGAACTTGATTATTTTAGTGATGATCCTGAGGAAGATTATGTGGAGCTTAATGATGATTTTATTGAAAAATGCAATGCTACTACTGATGCAAGAAAAATTAAAAAGTTGCTTGCGTAACATGCTGTTAGATATAAACTGTCTCCTGATCCTAAGTTTGCCACATCTCCTATAAACATTAGGGATAAAGATTATGATTTTTCTCTTGATCTATCTCATATAGCTATTGTTGAGAAAACACCCTTTTGTGGTACTGAAAAAGAAAGTGCTGTTGAACACATGACTGAGTTATCTACTCTTAGTAGCTTGTTTTCTGATGATGTTAAGATGCGTACTTACTTTGTTGCTAAAATATTTCCATTCTCATTAAAGGATGACGCTAAAACTTGGTATAATAATTTGCCACCAAAATCTATTAAAAGTCCGAAAGAATTGCTTGATGTTTTCTTCCGCAAATACTTTCCTGCTAGTGCTCAACATATTGCTTTGCAGAGAATTTATAATTTTAATCAGGAAGACGAAGAGAAATTGCCTGAGGCTTGGTCGAGATTCTGCTCTCTTATTAGAGCTCGACCTGAGCATGATCTGGAAAAGCATGATTTACTTGATATATTTTATAGTGGACTAACCATTGAGTCTAGGGCATACCTGGATAGTTGTGCTGGTTGTGTTTTCAGGAAAAGAACTCAGGACGATTTGAAGAATTATTGGCTAAAATAAGCCGGAATCATGATGATTGGACTACGCCTGAACCAACTCCAACTCCAATATTGAAGAAGCGGGGTTTAATTAAATTGAATGATGAAGATATGAGGGAAGCCAAGAAGTCTCTCAAGGAGAAAGGTATTAAATCTGAAGATGTGAAGAATCTACCTCCTATAGAAGATATATGTGAGATAATTCCCCCTTCATCCATGATTGAGGTAAACTCCCTTCAACGCTTTACTAGGGAGGATATTCCGTATTCAAAGCCTCCTGCACAATGCTTAGATGAGTTTGATAATTATATTGTTAAGCAAGAAAATTTTAATATGAGAGTAGAGAATCATTTAATGGAAAATTCTCAAGCTATTAGTGAATTGCATGATATTGTGGAGAGAACCTCCAATGATGTTAAGATGCTTGTTAAACATTTTCAAATGATTCAAACTCAAATTGATCAACTCACTAAAGTGCAAAATGACTTGTTAGGGAATAATTCTAAAGAGAAACATGCTTATGAAGTAACAACTAGAGGTGGTGTTTCTACCCAGGATCCTCTATATCCTGAAGGGCATCCCAAAAGAATTGAACAAGATTCTCAACGCATTGAACCTAGTGCTCATTCTAGGAAGAAAAAGAAGAAGAAGCATAAAAATGTTGTAGAATCCTCTGAACCTGTTAATGATCCTAATAGTATTTCTATTTCTGATGCTGAAACTGAAAGTGGTAATGAACATGATAATGATAATGATAATGATAAGAATGATACTCCTGATAAAGAAGAGGTTGAAGAAGAACCTGAAAAGCATGCTAAAAACAAAAAGTACACTAAAGAAGACTTTATTGCTGAGAAACATGGTAATGAAAGAGAACCTTGGGTGCAAAAGCAAATGCCTTTTTCCTGCTAAGAAACTAAAATCAAAGGAAGAAGAACACTATAATAAATTTTGCGATTGGATGAAACCTTTATTCTTGCAAATCCCTTTGACTGATGCGATTAAATTGCCTCCTTATTCAAAGTATATGAAAGATATTGTTACTAACAAAAGGAAAATCCCCAATGAGGAAATTTCCACTATGCTTGCTAATTACTCTTTCAATGGCAAAATTCCAAAGAAGTTGGGCGACCCAGGTATACCTACTATTCCTTGTTCTATCAAGAATAATTATGTTAAAACTGCTCTATGTGACTTGGGAGCCGGTGTTAGTGTTATGCCTTTTTCTCTTTACAAGAGACTTTACTTAGATAAGTTGATACCTACTGATATATCTTTGCAAATGGCTGATAAATCTACTGCTATTCCTGTTGGTATATGTGAGAATGTTCCTGTTCAAGTTACTACTAACTGCTTGATATTAACTGATTTTGTTGTGTTGGAAATGCCTGAAGATGATAATATGTCTATTATTCTTGGGAGACCTTTTCTTAACACCGCAGGGGCTGTTATTGATTGCAACAAAGGAAAGGTTACTTTCAATGTTGATGATAGGGAGCATACCGTTTATTTTCCCAAGAGGATCGAGAAAGCGTGTGGAGTTAATACTATTTCTAATGTGAGAACTATCAAAGTGGGAACTATTGATTGTCCTATATATGAGCCTAAGGAAGAATATCAAACTCTCGTGATTGGATCCATATCAATACAATTCAAGGTAACATGATTGATTTGAGGTTTATTTCTTCTTATGCTATGTAAAATTTATTTGGTGACAAGACTTGATCAACCTTGTTAACGGATACTTTTTATATGCATAGAGAGGTAAACAACATATCTTTCTTCCTCCACTTGCTCTAGTTGCTGTAGCATTTTTAATTTGCAAAGTTCTTGAGTTATTCGAAGATTTCAAAATTTTTCCTGGCCAGTAATAATAAACTAAATACCCAGAAATGTGCGTTTTTCAAAGTTTTCAAAAATTCACAAAAATTATACCGTTGGTCCTATTTTTCCACGAGGCACCTGGGAGCACCAGAGGATGACCTGTGGGGCACCAGAGGGCGCCAGACCACAGGCCGGCGCGGCCAAGGAGGTGGCCGCGCCACCATGTGGTGTGGGTCCCCCTCTGCCCCACTTTGCCATCTCTTCCTCCCAGACTCTTCTCTCTCCCGAAAAAATCGACACCAAGTTCCTCTCACTCGCGTTTTTGCTCCAGAGCTCCAGATTTTTCGATCTCTTTGCTCAGCCCAGATTTCTGTCTGAAATTTGGCACATTTGCTCTTCGGTATGTGACTCCTCCACTCATCCAAGTAGAATTTCGTTTGGTTGAGTATATCTTGAATATTTTGCTGCTGTAGGTAACATGTTTAGTGAGCTTGCATGCTTGTTCTAAGTGGTAGAAACTAGTTTTGATGCATGATTAGTACTCTAGCAAGTTCCTATGGTAGTTTCCCTCAATTATATGTCACCAAACCAAATTTTTATGTCATTTGTTGAAAATTTCAGAGAAGCTATGAAGAAGTTTAGCTTTGGGGAGTTGTTCAAGAAGGGGACAACCAGCACCGGGAGGCCTTCTAGGGCCGCCACCCGGATTAGGCAATCATACAATGAAGACATCCTCGCGCCTAGTTTCGCGCCTGAAGAGGACAACGGTCCCCCTAATGCTTCTACTTTTCCATGTTATGATTTTCTAAGGAATGCAGGGATACTGGAGGATTTCTTAACCCTTGTCAACAGGGCAGGGTTAACCACTTATATGGGCGACGAAAGGGAGCAATACTACTTGCTCACCAAAATCTTCGTCGAGAGTTTCCAGTTCAACAACAAACACTATGAGCCAACAGTTGCGTTCAGGATTTATGGTAATACTGTGACTATGCCATTGAAGGATTTTTGTTGTGCCCTGGATATTGCCCCTGTAGGTACAGCAAGTAGGATTGATGACAACCCCCGGGACTTGCTGGAGCTCTACCGTGGAATCACCGACGATGATTGTCGCACCATTCAGCGGGGCAAGATAAGGAACATTCAACTCCCCGCCATTAAATATTTTGCATACTACATTGCTACTAGCATTCTTGGTAGGGAGAACACTAGTAATATCTCTAGCTACCATCTTGCTTTCCTGAATATTGCACTTACTGGTCATACATCTTATCACCTTGGTGCTCTTATTGCTCGCCGCCTGACTACCAGGGGGCCTATTTTTGGAGGAACTATTGCGCTGCGTGTTTTAACTTTTCTTAATCTTCCTATTGATCCTAATGATGTGCCATTGGCCCCTAGGAGACTCGATATTACTGCTATGAAGAGTCATCATTTTGTTACTACTGACTCTACTTTAGATAGTATGGTGTATAGAATGTTGTTTTCTGACGGGGAGGAGAAGGAAATCCCTCTTCCCCAACCTGGTTTGTTGAGTATTGATAGGCAGTCATGGTCGTGCACTAAGGAGGAGGTGGATGAACATTTGAAGATAAAAGACTTCCACCAGCAACATGACTCCGAGGACGTCGGGACCTCCTACGACCACACCGTCACATGTCCGGGTGCTTCTTCTAGCACATACCCGGAATACGACCCATCTTCATATTACGGAGACACTACCTCATGGGATCGATGGGATTGAACTCCACTTAGGCCAAAAGCATAAGCTTGGGGGGAGGTATACCGGCATCACTCATTCTTTGCATATTATGGTTGCTGGATACTTGTACATACTTGTTTTGTTCGTTTGAGTGGTTTTCTAATGAGAGGAGGATGATATTTGGGGAAATGCTGCCTGAAAACAGATTCTGGAACGTTACTGTAAAAATCGTCAAAAATAGCCAGAGCGTCATTTTGAGCTGCAAATTTTTGTGCAGGTTCCCCAGATTGTTATCTAACTTTCATTAGTTGAACACTTTTCGATCTGAGCAACGTAAGATTTTTGTAAAAATCGATTTCTGTACTGCTGTCAGGTTTTGGCAGATTTCTGCTATCTCGCTTTTATGTGTTTCTTTCAGTTTGTTATTTCTTGTTTTGCTTTGTTTCCTTCCCAAAACACAAAAAGACCAAAAATATTTCTGTTGTTTCTCTTCACCATTTGTTTGCTTTGGTTTCTTGCATTTGTTTCACTTTATTTGCTATTGCTAGTTTGCTATAAGAAAACCCAAAAAGATTTTGCTTTGTTTGTTTGTTTCTTTTTGTTCTTGTTTCTAAATTCGAAAACACCAAAAATATTTGCTGTTCTTCTCTGTTTTGTAAAGTTCTTTATGAGTTCAATGGTCTTCGGTGGCTGGAGCGTGGTTTTCATTTCATATTATCCAAGCTACACAAGTGAAAAGGCAATAATGATGATCTACGACAATCTGATTGTGGTGAGAGGCTGGTATGAACTCTATTTGTTTTCATTTTTGTACATATACTCATCCATGTGAGCATGCTTAGTTGGTTCATGTGAGGTATATGTTATTTGAGAAAGTCTAGTAGTTCATGATCTCTCATGTTTAGCTCCAATTTATTAATATGAGTAGCATGTCATGTATGTTTGTTTGCATTGTTTTATTCATAAGTAAGTATGACATTGTGGTATCCTCCTCTGAATAATTCATTTATATCGACTTGGCACATGCTCACGCATGCATATGACTGAACAAAAAGTCAATTAAGCCTCGATGATTTATATTGCTTCAGAGTTCTTGTATCACTTTTATGCCTCCGTTAATTTATTTTGCCGCAAGCATGATTATGACAGTTACTGCTCTCTTGATTTGTCGCTCCCTAGTCTTTTGCTAGCCTTCACTTGTACTGAGCGGGAACGCTGCTCGTGCTTCCAAACACATGAAAACCAAGTTATTCCAGAATGTCCACCATAAATACCTATGCATGGCATTTCAAACCATTCCAAGTAAATTCTCATGCGCTACCTTTAAAACCTTCAAAATGCTTCTCAATTTGTGTTTATGTTTCATAGCTCATGAGGAAGTATGTGGTGTTTAGCTTTCAACCTTGTCATTTACTTTTGACGGACTCTCATATGGACTAGTGGCACATCCGCTTATCCAATAATTTTGCAAAAAGAGCTGGCAATGGGATTCCCAGTCCCAAATTAATTAACTTAAATAGACACTCCTCCATGGTTTGTGATTGTTGGACGGCACCCGAAGGATTCGGTTAGCCATGGCTTGTGTAAGCAAAGGTTGGGGGGAGTGTCATCGTCTTAATAAAACCAAAATAAAAAGGCACTCCTTCATGGTATGAGATTGTTGGCAGGCACCCGAGGATTCGGTTAGCCATGGTTTGTGAAAGAAAGGTCGAAAGGAGTGCCAAATAAATATGCAATAATTCATGGGAGCCGCTCTTGAAAGTCCGGTTGGCAAGGTAGTTAGTGTACCCATTACCATTCGTTGACAACAACAAACACCTCTCAAAATAATTTTACTCCTGTCTTTATAAAAATGAAAAGCTCTAGCGCATGTTAATCCCTGCTTCCCTCTGCGAAGGGTCAATCTTTTACTTTTATGTTGTGTCTCCATTATTTCTTTGAGCACTATCTTGAGAGCACAACTGTCATTCTTAGTTCAATATGCTTGTCTCAAAATATGATTGATTGTGGTATAACTTTGATGCATTTATCTTTTGACAATCACTACTTCTAGTCTTTCTATGAACTCCAGAGGTGCCCGGGCATTTATGTTTTGCCAATCAAATACAGGCAAGCGAGATACCACTTTATCATACTCTCTTATGAACATTGCAATCTTGCTTATATACATGATTCATGATGCTTCTTATTAATTGTTGGTACCTCTCCATGATTGACATAGCTGTTAGATGATCTTATTTGCATGTATCTCATTATGAACTGCTTAAGTATTAGCTATTGCATGAGAATATATACATCATATGAGCAAATGTGTTCGTGAAAGTTCTTTTATCGCTCAGTTGTTAACTGAATTGCTTGAGGACAAGCAATAAGCTAAGCTTGGGGGGAGTTGATACGTCCAAAACGTATCTACTTTCCCGAACACTTTTGCTATTGTTTTGCCTCTAATTTGTGTATTTTGGATACAACTAACACGGACTAACGCTGTTTTCAGCAGAACTGCTCTGGTGTCTCGTTTTTGTGCAGAAATCCAACTTTCGGGAAAAACCTCGGAATTTATGCAGAAGGCCCTATTTTCCCAGGAAACTAACGGAGCCAGAAGGGCAATTGAAGTGGAGGCCCGAGGGCCCCACACCATAGGGCGGCGCGGCCCAGGGGGGGCCCGCGCGGCCCTGTGGTGTGGCCCCTCGGCCGGCCTCCGACGCCCTCCTTCGGACTACTTATTCGCCTCGACCTAAAAACACCAGGAGAGAAGTCGAAGTCGCCAGAAACCCTCCAGAACGCCGCCACATTGCGAAACTCCGTCGCGGGAGCCAGAAGTCTCCGTTCTGGCACTCCGCCGGGACGGGGAATTGGAGGAGATCATCACCGCCATCACCGCCAACGCCTCTACATCAACCAGCCATGTTTCCCCCATCCATGTGTGAGTAATTCCCCCGCTGTAGGCCGAAGGGGATGGTAGGGATTGGATGAGATTGGTCATGTAATAGCATAAGATTGTTAGGGCATAGTGCCTAGTGTCCGTTATTGGTACTTTGATGATATTGTTGCAACTTGTTATGCTTAATGCTTGTCACTAGGGCCCGAGTGCCATGATCTCAGATCTGAACATGTTATTGTTTCATGAAGATAATCATTGTTTATGGTCTTACCTATAAGTTGTATACACATGTCGCTGTCCGGAACCAATGGCCCCGAAGTGACAAGAATTGGGACAACCGGAGGGGATGGTAGCGATGTGAGGATCACATGTGTTCACGGAGTGTTAATGCTTTGCTCCGGTACTTTATTAAAAGGAGTACCTTAATATCCAGTAGTTTCCCTTGAGGCCCGGCTGCCACCGGCTGGTAGGACAAAAGATGTTGTGCAAGTTTCTCATTGCGAGCACGCACGACTATATATGGAACACATGCCTATTGATTGCTTTGTACTTGGACACCGTTTTATTATTATCTGCAAATGCCCTGCTATGATTGTTACATGAGTTTCTCTCATCCATGCAACGCCCGTCATCCGTCCCCGTGCCTACAGTATTTTAATCCTGCTGTTTACTATAATCACTACTGCTGTCTCTGTTACTCTGCTGCTGTTATTTCACTATTGCTACTGCTATAAAACTGTTACTACTGATAAACTCTTGCGAGCAAGTCTGTTTCCAGGTGCAACTGAATTGACAACTCCGTTGTTAAGGCTTCCAAGTGTTCTTTGTCTCCCCTTGTGTCGAATCAATAAATTGGGTTTTACTTCCCTCGAAGACTGTTGCGATCCCCTATACTTGTGGGTCATCACTTACTATGGGTGTGTGTCCATCACATCATTCTCCTAATGATATGATCTTGTTATTAACAACATCCAATGTTCATGATCAGGAAACCATGATCATCTATTAATCAACAAGCTAGTTTAACAAGAGGCTTACTAGGGACTCTTTTATGTTTACAAAACACATAAGTATTAATGTTTCTGGTTAATACAATTATAGTATGGGATACAAACATTTATCATAAACACAGAGATATAATAATAACCACTTTATTATTGCCTCTTGGGCATATATCCAACACGCTGTTCCGACCATTGCAATACAGAGCATCCTCTTCCTTCCCCCTTCTTCTCCGGCGGACCTGGAAGCGCTGCAACACCGGCGTTGATGTCGACCTCCGCTTCAACCTCGTACTGCCAGAGGCCGCGCTACGGTCCAGTGCCGCTGGGATGGTGCCCTGACTGCCCACGGACGGCGCCGCTGAAGCGGCTGACCACCGTGACCGATGAGAAAGGCAACGTCGGACGCGAGTTTGTGAAATGCGAGAGCAAACCAGAGCCAGGGAAGGTGAGATCTTAGTTTCCCCTCTCCCAATTTCATTTTATTTCCGTCAATTTTGTGGTTTTCATCCGATTTGGGAATTAGGGTTTCATTCGATTTGGGAATTAGGGTTTCATCCGATTTGGGGAATTTTTGCTCTGTTTTCAGAATCTGCGGAAATGCCACCATTTCGAGTGGATTGATGAGTACATCAATAGGATTGAACTGGAGGACGCATTGCTGGGGGTCAATTCGGCGCCGCCGGCCGAGCAGTTGGGATCAGCCACGGTGGTTGCTCCGGTGGGGAAAGCGGATGGGGTTGTGGCGGAAGTGAAGGAGATGCAGAAGATGAACAAGCACCTAAAGAAGCCTGTCGATCTGAAGAAGCAGGACAATCTGATGTCTGCAGTTTTTTATTTATGTGCAATTGATGTCGGTGCTGTTTATTTGCTGATCATTAGTCAGTAAACAATGTAACTAGTGTTGCAGTTAGTTACCCTTAGTTTGGACAACTGTATGGCTAAGACTAGGAAGTAATGCATCACAGATGCAATTTCTTTTGGTTTGTTCCAATTCCTAAAATGTTGCAAATGTGTGTTGTCTATTTGCTGATCATTGGTCATTGTAACAATGTAATTAGTGTAGCAGTTAGCTCGGGCAATTTGTGTATGGCTAAGACTTGGCAGAAATGCATCAGAAATCCACCATTTAGTTTGTGTGTTTAAATTCAAAAAACGTTAGAAATGTGTGTGAAATCTTCAGTTGTATCATCCGGCCCATGTGGTAAAATAGATGTTGGGCCCAAGTAGGAACAAGCCCAATCGAACCAACGCCCCCTGCCGCTTTGGACTAAAATGGTTTTGGGCTGAATGTTCTTGGGGGTTTTGGGCTCTGTTTGTTGACTAATATGTTTTTTGGTTTGGCAAAATAAATTATGGTTAGTTTTGCAGTAAAAAATATATATGAGGGTGTGTTGTTGTTTCTTTGTGTAGTGCACAATCCAAAATAGACACATATAGCATGAACTATAAAAACATAGATAGATAGGGCTAGATAGTGCCAAACCTTACATAGGAAATTCATCACACACACGATACAAACGCACACAACAAACCCCGGGCCCACAAACCCCACAACAAGACATAGATAATCAAAGCACTCATGAAACTAGAAAAACAATAAAACATGAGACAACGCCGTCGTCCTCCTTGGCTCCTCCTTGGCTTGCTCCTCCTTCGCTCCTCTACTCCTCCTCCTCATCGCCGTCAATGTGGTAGCGATAGGGGAGGCAGTGCATGTTGAAACGGTTGGGGAAGATGACGTGGAAGTTGGTGTAGATCTTGTAGGTAGTGAAAGCATAAACTTGCAACCACACCAGAACACCTGCCCGAGGAGGTGGTGCGCATCGAAGGGGTTCCCGAAGTGGACGAAGAGGCCTATCTCATGGTTGCTGTTGCCGTCGAAGTGGGACTCGATCGTGTACATGGGCGGCGAGCCTAGAGGGAGGTTGAGGTGGCGGTAGCCCTGCGAGAGGAAGAACTAGGCTAGCACCCTGGTGCCCCTCCACCTCGATATCGCCTAGATGCGCAACTCGTTCTGCACGATGACCCCCGCCGGCCACTCCTGCTCGCGCACGGTGGCCGAGCGTTGGTAACTTGGGCCAACGAACTCCATGGTGGCGACTCGGGTTTGGTGTTGGTGGCTAGGGCATGGATGCGGTGGCTGATGGAGGGAAGGAGAAGAGTGTGTGAGATGTGTGAGAGAAGAGGAAGAGGAGGTGCCATTATATAGCCGGGGGAGGGGGAGTTAGGGCGGGGAGTTATGGGTGGAGCGTGTGAGAGAGAAGAGGAAGTAGTGGTGAGTGGAAGTAACAGAACTTTAAAGAGAAATGCACAAATGACAGTTGAAAAAAGAAATGCACAAATGACTGTTCAAAAGATGCTTCGAGTTTCACTTTAAAGAGAAATGCACAAATGACAGGTGAAAAAAGAAATGCTAGCAAAACTAGATAAGAAAGATGGTGGCAAATTTCTAGTTTCACTTGAAAGAACAATTGCATACATGAGACTTGAAAAGAAAAATGGAAGCAAAACTTGAGAAGAAAGATGGTAGCAAAATTCACTTGAAAAATGCACACAAATTTCACATTAAAAAAATGCATACATGACACTTGAAAAGAGAAATGCAAGCAAAACTTGAGAAGAAAGATGGTAGCAAATTTCACTTGAAAAATGCACACAAATTTCACTTTCAAAAAATTCATACATGACATTTGAAAAGAGAAATGCAAGCAAAACTTGAGAAGAAAGATGGTAGCAAATTTCACTTGAAAAATGCACACAAATTTCACTTTAAAAAAATGCATACATGACACTTGAAAAGAGAAATGCAAGCAAAACTTGAGAAGAAAGATGGTAGCACATTTCACTTGAAAAATGCACAGAAATTTCACTTTAAAAAAAATGCATACATGACACTTGAAAAATAGTGAGACTTCGTAGTGATACTATATAGGTAGAATATAAGGTATGGACAAATATCTGGGCGATTTGGACTAGGTCGAAAAAAAGTTGCTTAGAAATGGGGCCGTTTCCCCTAGCTTTGGAGGCCATTTCTAACACGTTTTCCACGATGATGAGTTGTGTCTCACAAAAGAGATCAGTGCCACCATGGGAGGTGTTGTACATTAGATACAACGTAGGAAACTCAAACAAACATACAAAAGTACAAATTTGAATTTAGCATCATATTTAAATTTCGGCCAAAATTTGAATTTCAAACTCAAATTTGAATTTAGCATTATTACAAATCACACAAGTTTTCAAGAAAGAAAGTACCAGTAACAATACATCACACAAGTTTGAATTTAGCAGTAACAATACATCACTTTTTCTTAGCATTGGATTTCTTTTTCTTCGGCTTCGGCTTCCTTTTGCTTGCTTTTGCTTGTATACCAACAAGATCATTCATGCTCTTTGTCTTCTTTGCATCACCTTCACTAGGCCTTCCCACATCACGACCTAGAGGCGGAATTTCAGGTTGGACAACATGCTCCAAAACAGCTTCAGTTTTCACATCTTCCAAAACAGGACCCAATTCTTCATTTTGCACTTGGTCTAAAACAACTTCAGTTTGCACATCCTCCAAAACAGGACCAAATTCTTCAGTTTGCACTTGGTCTAAAATAGCTTAAGTTTGCACATCCTCCAAACCCAATTCTTCAGCTTGCACATCATCTTCCAAAATAGCTCTAGGTTGCACATCCTCTAAAACAACTCCAGGTTGCACATCCACTGCAACATCGACAGAGCCGAACACAGTCTGCACACTCCTCTTCTTTCTACACCCAATTCTTGCCTTTTTGGCTGGACAAAGAGGTTCAGTTACAAGAGGCTGAAACACACGTTTCTTTCTGAAAAACAATTCATGAACAATGGATGTGAGTGAAAAAAAAATCATCAAATGCAAAAATAGAGATTTTGGATGAATTTGAACATACTTACCCCTTTGGCTCGGTGTATCTACACTTGGTAGATCCAGCTCGATGCCCAAGTTCTTCACAAAGCTTGCATCTTTTTTTGTTACCTTTTTGGGACCTTTTTGGCTTGGCGTCTTTCTTTTCATCTTTCTTCCCCTTCTTACTGCTCCTACCTTTTTCAAACCAAGGCTTGTATCGACTCTGCTTAGGCCTGCCAGCCTTCCTTCTCGTCAAAGGAGCGCACAAGGAGAAGTCTATGTCCACTTCAGGCCACTGAGACTGATCTGTAAGTGGTGTAATTGGTTGTGCAATTGCAGCTCTGAATTTTTCAACTGAGTAATATTCATGCAAAAATGGGTGCATATTTAGCTTGGGTTTGGATGCCAAAAAAATGATGGCATGTTCACAAGGTTTTCCAGTGTGTTGCCACTCAAGGCAGCTGCATTCTTTCTTTTCAGTGTCAACAACATGCCTTCTGGTAGTCTTTGTGTCTCTAACTTCACCACCATGCAATGAGGATTTCACAACACACAAATGTGCAAGCCCTCTGCTCCTGTTGACTACCTGCTGCACCACAGCAGGCAGTTTATCCTGCCCTTGCAGCCTATCACCAATCCTTGATCTCAATCCCCATAACCTCATGATCATGATCCTAATTTGGTCAACCATGTCATGGACATGCAAGTCCTTGAAATCGTTTATCCTGTTGTTAAAACTTCCTTCTAAATTGTTGTTGACATGATCACACTTGATGGCAGTGTTAAATCCTGACCTGTACCACAAAAGAGAATGGTAGGTCTCCATCCAAGGGCCAAACTCAGTGCTTGCTTCTTTTATATTATTCAGATGATACTCCTGTGTACTAAGCTTGTATGCTCTTGCTGCTGGCCACAGGCAGCCAAATGCATCTCCTCTGAATTTTTTGATCACATTCATCCACATATAACCAAAGCACTCCCTCTGCTCAGAATGGGGGAAAACATTCTTCACTGCATTTTCTAGCCCTTTACATGCGTCAGTGTGGACTGCCAAAGGGGACACTAGACCAATGCTTCTTTTCAACTGCATCATGAACCATGTCCATGAAGCCTCTGTCTCAGACTGAAACAAGCCAATAGCTACAGGGTACATCCAATTGTGTCCATCTAGAGCATTACAAGCTGCAAGTTGACCATTCCACTTGCCAGTCAAAAATGATGAATCTATACTCAAATATGGACGGCAGCCTGCTTTGAAGCCATCAATGCAAGGCTTTAAAGCCATGAAGAATTTGGAGAAGTACACTTTCCCATCTGGTGTCACCTCAGTATCTATCTCAACAACACTGCCATGACACCTTTTATCCACTTCTGCTTTGAAGCTACAAAGCATTCTTAATGTATTTGCCCAATCACCAAATAATTCTTTCATTACTCTTTGCTTTGCCTTTCACACTGTAGTACTCCCTACGTTCCTTTTTATAATGCCTATAGATTTTTGGCATTTGTTTCAGAATATAAGGTTGTAGCTTGGCTTTTTTTCAATTACCCCCTCTATCAGTCTGCTCCCACACGACATGCATGAAAAAAAATCCATACAAAAGGGAAACAATTAATTGAGATTCCTAATGCATGACCCCAACGATTCCTTAGATTTAGGAAGCATTGTTTTTCTTTCCTTAAGAGTAGAACCTGGCTGCACATATATGGAGAGTCAACCAGAGAGATTTGTGGGATTTGTTATGTTAATTTAGGAAGTTATCGATTTCCCTCATTTTACTCTGATCTCAAATCGTTAAGCCAGGGGGTCTTATGTAAAGAATACTCTTGTGCTAATTTCCGTGCCAAAAAACTATAGGCACTATAGAATGGAACGGAGGGAGTATATTTCTGCTGGATTGAGTAATCCTTTTCCAGGTCTACTTTCAGTTTCTTTGCAGTGGTGTTTGGTCTCTTGGCTAAAATAGGAGTGATTTTTTCTGCCACCCAAAGTTGGGATGTCATTGTTGAAACTTTTTGTGAAGTTGTAATACAAGTATGTTCTTTTGGAATTTGATTCACCCTTATTGTCCTTCCATCAGGTTGACGTCTAGCTGATATATACCACTTGCATGGCATGGCACCACCATCATAACCTTTGCACTTGGCATAGAATTTATTTGTATTTGTCCACAAAGTCTTGGTTTCAAACTCATGTTTGACTGCATAAGTCCTGAAACACATCCTAAACTCATCTATGCTTGAAAACAATCTACCTACTTCAATAACTGGATTTTTTTTGTCATAAACACATATAAGCTCATCATCATGTCCATCACCCACTTCAACTGCAGCATTATGCATCAACTCTGAATCTATATCTGCATCAGCATCTGCATTTGCAGTCCTTGAATGTATGTTACCATCATCTACAGCTTCATCTTTCTCCGTTTCCTTGTCTTTCTCATCTACAGGAATACCAAACATAGTTGCCATTTGAATGTCAGACATTGGAGCAATTACCAAATCTGTCCAGTCACTTATCTCAACTGTATTCCAATCAATAGATACAACCTCCTCAACATGATTAACTGCCTCTTCTGCACCTGCCTCCCCTGATAACACTGCCAATTCAGTAACTATAGGCATTATCTGCATTTGTGTAGCTCAATCATCCTCAACAATCCGACAAGCCAACTTCGATGCCACATATCCAGCCCTAGATGCAGGGTTCAGATCAATGAGCTGTGCCAAAAACAGAACACTTCTGCTTGTCCAGCCGTCTCGCCGATCGATTTCATCTACCATTTCTTCTCCTATTTCAATCCTAACATATTCTTGTTTCCAATCATCAAACCCTAACAAAGAAACTTCTTGCTCTGGCCCCCAAACCACACTCTCCCCAATTTTTTCCACCACATTCCTCACCGCCTCCTCTTCCATTCTTTCTAGTTCTTGTGGATCAATGTCTTCAATAGGTACATCCCATTCAACCATCGTGTCTCTCTCAATCACCCGCATGCTTCCATCAAGCAACAATGCCTTGGAGGGAAAGAATTTTATGTAAAATTTGAATGTATCCCTTCCCCTATTTTTGGCGGCCAATGTGAGCTAGGATTCAAGGTAGCAAGCAAATAGAATTGAAATTAAGTTTCAAGATGGGATCAATTACCGATTACTTGTCCCCTCTGTTGGGATTCGTAGCATAGAAAACAAAAATTTTCCTATCGCAAGAACGAACAACAAGCCAAGATCCAATCAAGAAGATGGTAGCAATGAGGTGAAGATCAACATACCCTTGAAGATCGCAAAGCGTTAACGAGATCAGATCTCGTGGTGGATGTAGATGATCACTTGCCGCTTGCAAAAGCGCGTAGAAGATCTTGACGGTGCCACGAACGGGCAGCACCTCCGTACTCGGTCACACGTTCGGTGTTGATGATGACGTCCTCCTCCCCGTTCCAGCGGGCAGCGGAAGTAGTAGATCCTCCTCGGAATCCTGGCAGCACGACGGCGTGGTGGCGGTGGTGGTGGAGAACTCCGGCAGGGCTTCGCCTAAGCGCTGCGGGAGTAGCCGGAGGAGGGGGCGGCTAGGGTTTGGGGAGAGGGGGCTCTGGGGGGGGGGGGCGCCGGCCTGGGTGCCCTGGGTGGTGCTAGCTTGGTGTGGCCGGCCCCCTCCCTCTCTCCCTCATTATATAGGTGGATCCCCAAGGGTTAGGTCAAAATCTTCGAATAAGACCCCAACTCCAAAACCTTCCATATGGCCAAACCTAGGGGGAGTGGGACTCCCCCCTTTCCTTTGGTGGGGTGGCCGGCCACCATGGGGAGGAGTCCACCTGGGACTCCTCCTCCCTTAGGCTGGCCGGCCAAGGTGGGTGGAGTCCCACTGGTGATTTCTTCTGGACTCTTCTAGAACCTTCTAGAACCTTCCAGAAAAATACTGGATCATTTTTAAACCTAGAAAATGACTTCCTATATATGAACCTTATTCTCCAGACCATTCCGGACCTCCTCGTGATGTCCTGGATCCCATCCGAGACTCCGAGCAAACATTCGAACTCCATTCCATATTCCATATCTACTTAAACGACATCAAACCTTAAGTGTGTCACCCTACGGTTCGTGAACTATGCAGACATGGTCGAGACTCTTCTCCGACCAATAACCAATAGCGGGATCTGGAGATCCATAATGGCTCCCACACATTCAACGATAACTTAGTGACCAATTGAACCATTTACATACGATACCGATTCCCTTTGTCACGCGATATTTTACTTGTCCGAGGTTTGATCATCGGTATCTCCATACCTTGTTCAACCTCGTCTCCGACAAGTACTCTTTACTCGTACCATGGCATGTCATCTCTTGTGACCAAGTCACATGCTTGCAAGCTAATCAGATGACATTCCACCGAGAGGGCCCAGAGTATATCTATCCGTCATCGGGATGGACAATATCCCACTCTTGATCCATATGCCTCAACTCATACTTTCTGAATACTTAATCCCACCTTTATAACCACCCATTTACGCAGTGGTGTTTGATGTAATCAAAGTACCCTTTCGGTATAAGTGATTTACATGATCTCATGGTCGAAGGACTAGGTAACTATGTATCAAAAGCTTATAGCAAATTGAACTTAATGACGTGATCTTATGCTACGCTTAATTGGGTGTGTCCATTATATCATTCATCTAATGACATAACCTTGTTATTAATAACATCCAATGTTCATGATCATGAAACTATGATCATCTATTAATCAACAAGCTAGTTATACAAGAGGCTTTACTAGGGAATCCTTGTTGTTCACATAACACACATGTATCAATGTTTCGGTTAATACAATTATAGCATGGTATGTAAACATTTATCATAAACACAAAGATATTATAATAACCACTTTATTATTGCCTCTTGGGCATATCTCCAATAGTCTCCCACTTGCACTAGAGTCAATAATCTAGATTACATGGTAAGGTACCTAACACCCATGGCATTCTGGTGTTGGTCATGCTTTGCCCTAGAGAGAGCTTTAGTCAACGGATCTGCCACATTCAGATCTGTGTGTACTTTGCAAATCTTTACTTCACCATCTTCGATGTACTCGTGAATCGAATGAAAACGCAGCTTGATATGCTTCAGCTTCTTGTGTGACCTTGGTTCTTGTGCATTGGCGATGGCACCCTTGTTGTCACAATAGATGACTAATGGGTCCAATGTGAACCACACCAAGCTCAACAATGAACCTCTTCATCCATACCGCTTCCGATGAAGCCTCCGAAGCCGCTATGTATTCAGATTCTGTTGAAGACTTCACCACCGTGCACTGCTTGAAACTCATCCAGCTTACTGCAGCACCATTCAATATAAACACGTACCCAGACTAAGACTTAGAGTCATCAGGATCAGTGTTCCAACTTGCATCGGTGTAACTGGTTACAACGAGCTCTTGGTCACCGCCATAACAAAGAAACATATCCTTAGTCCTTTTGAAGTACTTCAGAATATTCTTGACCGCTGTCCAGTGTTCCATTCCTGGATCACTTTGATATCTGCTGGTCAAACTAACAGCATGTGCGATATCCGGTCTAGTACACAGCATGGCATACATGATAGAGCCTACTGTTGAGGCATAGGGGATCTGATTCATCCTCTCTCTTTCTTCTGCCGTAGCCAGACCTTGAGTTTTACTCAAGACCTTACCTGGCAACATAGGCAAGAACCCTTTCTTGCTTTCATCCATTCTAAACTTCTTTAGAATCTTGTCCAGGTATATACTCTGTGAAAGCCCTATTAGGCATCTTGATCTATCTCTATAAATCTTGATGCCTAAAATGTACGCTGCTTCACCAAGGTCTTTCATTGAAAAACACTTATTCAAATAACCTTTTACACTGCTTAATAGTTCTATATCATTCCCAATCAATAATATGTCATCTACATATAATATCAGGAATGCTACAGAGCTCCCACTCACTTTCTTGTAAATACAGGCCTCTCCATGACACTGTATAAACCCGAAGTCTTTGATCACCTTATCAAAGCATCGGTTCCAACTCCGGGATGCTTGCTTCAGTCCATAAATGGAACGCTGAAGTTTGCATACCTTGTCAGCATTTTTAGGATAGACAAAACCTTTGGGTTGTACCATATACAACTCTTCCTCAATGTCACCATTAAGGAACGCCGTTTTGACATCCATCTGCCAAATCTCGTAATCGAAAAATGCAGCTATTGCTAACAAAATCCTCACAGACTTTAGCTTCGCTACAGGTGAGAAAGTCTCATCGTAGTCAACTCCTTGAATTTGTCGGAAACCATTTGCGACAAGTCGAGCTTTATAGACAGTAATATTACCATCAGCATCTGTTTTTCTCTTGAAGATCCATTTATTCTCGACAGCCTTGCGGCTATCAGGTAAGTCTACCAAAGTCCACACTTGGTTATCATACATGGATCCCATTTCGGATTTCATGGCTTCATGCCATTTGTTGGAATCTGGGCTCATCATTGCTTCCTCATACGTCGCAGGGTCTTCATCATTGTTGTCCACAATCATGACATTTAGACAAGGATCATACCAATCTGGAGTGGTACGCTCCCTTGTCGATCTGCGAGGTTCAGTAGCTTTCTCGTTCGAAGTTTCATGATCATTATCATTTGCTTCCTCTCCTATCGGTGCAGGCTGCACAGGAACATCTTCCGGTACTGCGCTACTCTGATCTACGAGAGAAGGTTCAACAACCTCGTCGAGTTCTACTTTCCTTCCAGTCACTTCTTTAGTGAGAAACTCCTTCTCAAGAAAGGATCCGTACTTAGCAACAAAGATTTTGCCTTCGGATATGTGATAGAAAGTATACCCAATAGTTTCTTTAGGGTATCCTATGAAGACGCATTTCTCCGCTTTGGGTTCTAGCTTGTCAGGTTGTAACTTCTTTACATAAGCTTCGCAACCCCAAACTTTAAGGAACGACAACTTAGGTTTCTTGCCAAACCATAATTCATACGGTGTCGTTTCAACGGATTTAGATGGTGCCCTATTTAAAGTGAATGCAGCTGTCTCTAATGCATAACCCCAAAACGATAACGGCAAATCAGTAAGAGACATCATAGAACGAACCATATCTAAGAGAGTTCGATTACGATGTTTGGACACACCATTGCGCTGTGGTGTTCCTGGCGGTGTCAACTGTGAAAGTATTCCGCATTTCTTTAAATGCATGCCAAACTCATAACTCAGATATTCGCCTCCGCGATCAGAACATAGAAACTTAATCTTCTTGTTACGTTGATTTTCTACTTCACTTTGGAATTCCTTAAACTTCTCGAAAGTTTTGGACTTATGTTTCATGAAATAGATATACCCATATCTACTCAGATCATCCGTGAAGGTTAGAACATAACGATAACCACCGCGCGATGCTACACTCATTGGTCCGCACACATCGGTATGTATGATTTACAAGAGAATGGAGTCCTAGTCATTTTTCCCATTAGACATGCTTCACATCTATCAAGTGACTCAAAGTCAAGTGACTCAAGAAGTCCATCAGAATTGAGTTTCTTCATGCGCTTCACTCCAATATGACCAAGACGACAGTGCCGCATATAAGTAGAATTATCATTTAATTTAATTCGCTTAGCATCAATGTTATGAACATGTGTATCACTACTATCGAGATTTAACAAGAATAAACCATTCATCTCAGGCACATGACCATAAAAGATATTATTCATAAAAATAGATCAACCATTATTCTTTGACTTAAATGAATAACCGTCTTGCATTAAACAAGATCCAGATATAATGTTCATGCTCAATGCAGGCACCAAATAACAATTATTGAGGTTTAAAACTAATCCCGAAGGTAGATGTAGAGGGAGCGTGCCGACGGCGATCACATCGACCTTGGATCCATTTCCAACGCGCATCGTCACCTCGTCCCTCGCTAGGCTTCGTTTATTCCGTAGTTCCTGTTTCGAGTTACAAATATGAGCAACCGAACCAGTATCAAATACCCCGGCCCCACTACGCCAACCAGGAAGAGAGACCTCTATAACATGTATATCAAATATACCTTTCTTTTTCTTGACAAGGCCGCTCTTCAGATCAGCCATGTACTTGGGGCAATTCCGCTTCCAGTGCCCCTTCTCCTTGCAGTAATAGCACTCAGTATCAGGTTTAGGGCCAGCCTTAGGCTTCTCAGGAGGCGCAGCAACTTTCTTGCTACCCTTCTTGAAGTTGCCCTTCTTAGGCTTGCCCTGCTTCTTGAAACTGGTGGTCTTGTTGAGCATCAACACTTGGTGCTCTTTCTGTATTTCCACCTCAGCAGATTTCAGCATGGAGAAGAGTTCAGGTAACTCTTTGTTCATGTTCTGCATGTTGTAGTTCATCACAAAGTTCTTGTAACTAGGTGGCAGTGATTGGAGTACACGATGAATACCCAGCTTGTTAGGAATCACTATCCCCAAGTCACTGAGCTTCTTCGCATGCCCGGACATAGCGAGCACATGCTCACTAACGGAGCTACCCTCTTCCATCATACAGCCAAAGAAGTGTTTCGATGCCTCATAGCTTTCCACGGCCGCATGAGTTTCAAAGATAGCTTTTAGCTCATGGACCAGCTCATACGGGTCGTGGTGCTCAAAACGCTTTTGGAGCTCCGCCTCTAGGCTGCACAGGATGGCACACTGAACTTGAGAGTACCGAGTTACCCGAGTCTCGTAAACATTCTTTTCTTCCTCAGATACTGCAGGTGGTGGTGGGGGACCTAGCGGTGCTTCGAGCACAAATTGCAGATTTCCACCAGTGAGGAAAATCCTCACATGACGGAACCAGTCGGTGAAGTTGCTACCATTGCTCTTAAGTTTTTCTTTCTCTAGGAACTGATTAAAATTGATTGGGGACGCCATCTCTACAACATATATTTGCAAAAGTTTAGACTAAGTTTATGACAAATTGAGTTCAAATTTTAATTCTTAAATTAACTAGGTGAACTCCCACTCAAAACAACATCCCTCGCATTATCTTAGTGATCACACGAACCAAGTCCACTACACCAATTCTGATAATCACGAGAAAAGATGTAGCTTCAAAGGCGAACACTCAAAGTGTTCATCATATCATTCATATGACTCATGCTCTACCTTTCGGTATCCCGTGTTCCGAGACCATGTCTGTACATGCTAGGCTCGTCAAGGCAACCTTAGTATCCACGTGTGCAAAACTGGCTTGCACCCGTTGTATGCACATGTAGAATCTATCACATCCGATCATCACGTGATGCTTCGAAACGACAAGTCTTAGCAACGGTGCATACTAAGGATGAACACTTTATTATCTTGATATTTAGTGAGAGGGATCATCTTATAATGCTACCGTCGCGATCTAAGCAATATAAGATGCATAAAAGGATTAACATCACATGCAATTCATATGTGAGATGATATGGCCCTTTTGTCTTTGCGCCTTTGATCTTCATCTCCAAAGCACGGACATGATCTCCATCATCAACGGGCATGATCTCCATCATCGTCGGCGTAGCGTCAAGGTCAATGGCGCCGTCTTCATGGTTGTGCTCCCATGTAGTAACTATTACAACTACTTTGAAATAATACTTCAACATGAAATTTAAAGACAACCATAAGGCTCCTGCCGGTTGCCACAATACAATAATGATCATCTCATACATATTCATCATCACATCATGGCCATATCACATCACCAAACCCTGCAAAAACAAGTTAGACGCCTCAAATTTGGTTTGCATATTTTACATGGTTTAGGGTTTTCGAGTAAGATCCAATCTACCTACGAACATGAACCACAACGGTGATACTAATGTTGTCAATAGAAGGAGTAGATTGAATCTTCACTACGGTGGGAGAGACAGACACCCGCAAAGCCACTTATGCAATCCAAGTTGCATGTCAAGCGTGGAGCAAATCTCATGAACGCAGTCATGTACAGTTAGCCCGAGCCGCTTCATCCCACCATCCCGCAAGATGCAAAGTACACGAACTAAAGACAACAAAAGCATCAACGCCCACAAAACCATTGTGTTCTACTCGTGCAACCAATCTATGCATATACACGGCTCTGATACCACTGTTGGGATTCGTAGCATAGAAAACAAAAAATTTCATATCGCAAGAACGAACAACAAGCCAAGATCCAATCAAGAAGATGGTAGCAACGAGGTGAAGATCAACATACCCTTGAAGATCGCAAAGCGTTAACGAGATCAGATCTCGTGGTGGATGTAGACGATCACTTGCCGCTTGCAAAAGTGCGTAGAAGATTTTGACGGTGCCACGAACGGGCAGCACCTCCGTACTCGGTCACACGTTCGGTGTTGATGACGACGTCCTCCTCCCCGTTCCAGCGGGCAGCGGAAGTAGTAGATCCTCCTCGGAATCCCGGCAGCATGACGGCGTGGTGGCGGTGGTGGTGGAGAACTCCGGCAGGGCTTCGCCTAAGCGCTGCGGGAGTAGCCGGAGGAGGGGGGCGGCTAGGGTTTCGGGAGAGGGGGCTCTTGGGGGGGCGCCGGCCTGGGTGCCCTGGGTGGTGCTAGCTTGGTGTGGCCGGCCCCCTCCCTCTCTCCCTCATTATATAGGTGGATCCCCAAGGGTTAGGTCAAAATCTTCGAATAAGACCCCAACTCCAAAACCTTCCATATGGTCAAACCTAGGGGGAGTGGGACTCCCCCCTTTCCTTTGGTGGGGTGGCCGGCCACCATGGGGAGGAGTCCACCTGGGACTCCTCCTCCCTTAGGCTGGCCGGCCAAGGTGGGTGGAGTCCCTCTGGGACTCCACCTTCCATGGTGATTTCTTCCGGACTCTTCTAGAACCTTCCAGAAAAATACCGGATCATTTTCAAACCTAGAAAATGACTTCCTATATATGAATCTAATTCTCCGGACCATTCCGGACCTCCTCGTGATGTCCTGAATCTCATCCGAGACTCCGAACAAACATTCGAACTCCATTCCATATTCCATATCTACTTAAATGACATCAAACCTTAAGTGTGTCACCCTACGGTTCGTGAACTATGCAGACATGGTCGAGACTCATCTCTGACCAATAACCAATAGTGGGATCTGGAGATCCATAATGGCTCCCACACATTCAACGATAACTTAGTGATCGATTGAACCATTTACATACGATACCGATTCCCTTTGTCACGCGATATTTTACTTGTCCGAGGTTTGATCATCGGTATCTCCATACCTTGTTCAACCTCGTCTCCGACAAGTACTCTTTACTCGTACCGTGGCATGTCATCTCTTGTGACCAAGTCACATGCTTGCAAGCTAATCAGATGACATTCCACCGAGAGGGCCCAGAGTATATCTATCCGTCATCGGGATGGACAATATCCCATTCTTGATCCATATGCCTCAACTCATACTTTCCTAATACTTAATCCCACCTTTATAACCACCCATTTACACAGTGGTGTTTGATGTAATCAAAGTACACTTTCGGTATAAGTGATTTACATGATCTCATGGTCGAAGGACTAGGTAACTATGTATCGAAAGCTTATAGCAAATTGAACTTAATGATGTGATCTTATGCTACGCTTAATTGGGTGTGTCCATTATATCATTCATCTAATGACATAACCTTGTTATTAATAACATCCAATGTTCATGATCATGAAACTATGATCATCTATTAATCAACAAGCTAGTTATACAAGAGGCTTTACTAGGGACTCCTTGTTGTTCACATAACACACATGTATCAATGTTTCGGTTAATACAATTATAGCATGGTATGTAAACATTTATCATAAACACAAAGATATTATAATAACCACTTTATTATTGCCTCTTGAGCATATCTCCAACACCCTCTCCCGCCTCCATCTCGTTCCCCTCGCTCAGCACCGCCGCCGGCCACAATCTAAGCTCAACCCCAAAATGGTGCCCTCGGATCTAATGGGGTGAGAATGATGGGAGAGGAATTAGGGTTTCGAATGGCACTCACCACATCCGCCGTAGAACGAAAGCGCCGCCGTCCTCTGAGCAAGCTCCGCCACCGCCGCCGCCGTCGAGAAGGATGGTGAGCTCCGCCGCCGCCGCCAGAGAATGTCACGTGCGCGCTCGGTCGAAAGGGTGCGGTTGGGTCGGTTGGTTTTACTCGGGCCATCACTAACTTAACCAAACCATTAACTAACCTAATTGTCTCCTTAACGGCCGTTTTATGGCACGGGTGGCCCTGAGCTATTTTTTCCTACCTAAACAACGTCGCACAAGGGGTATTTCGACGAACAACGTTGCTTCTCGTCCAATTCCATGCAAAGACGTCGCACAGGGGCTATTCACCCAATACTCCCGCCTCATGCTCTCTTCTTAATTCATGGTGTAACGGCTATGACGCACCTTGAGGTCTTGACCATCCCCGACACCCCCTCTAGCCTTTAAAACCTTTGTAATGCTATCCTGTAACTCTTTGCGTAATTGGTTACAAAGTGTCCAGGCTGGCGTAAGCCCGCTGAGCCCAGATCAAAAAATAACATAAACACACCACTGGGGTAATTAATTACCGAAAGGTTACTGAGTCGGCACTTAATAACTTGTAACCTGCGCCTTACGCTCCCTAACATGACATGTTGAATAAATAGAAATGCATAGATAAACATTTTTTAGATGATACTCCGTATATACTTGCTAGAGATACATGAAACAATCGAGGGTGTACCGTCCCAACTCAAAAACCCGCTTCTCCATATAACATAAATAAACGCACGTACATAATTACTGACAGGTTAGTTGTAACCTGCGCCTTCATTACGTTTCCCTAAGGCTGGTCATAGTGGGGCAGCCCTAGCTGGCGCTCGCGCGCCAAGATCGTAATGCGCGATCGGTTTCCGACAGCTGACAGGCAGCTTTCAGACAGTGCATGTCTCCCCTTTCATTTAATTAATGTTAATAATCAATGCATGCAAGTTAACATGACAATAAGTAGAAGGCATGCATGGGATGGACCACCTTTTCTTCTCTCTCCTGGCGTCACGTGCATTCCTAATTAGCATGACTAATCACCGCATGCAAATTTAGTATCACCCATCGAATATATGTAGCAGAAACCATTGTGTAAAATGATTTAACTTTCAAACGACAACTCCAAATTAAGATCTGCTTTCACCAATAAATTCGTCTCGACGAGATCTTCAAAACTAGCACCCATGTTAATATGTTTCGACAAACTTTTTTTCGGGCTAAAAGTTATCAACCCTCTTTGTTTAAAATAATCAACCCCTCCGTACTTAAGTGATCAATGGTGAAAGTATAAAATTATCAACCTGGTGCAGACTATTGAGGGAAAGTTCTGCATGCATGCACAAATAGACGAATCTGCTGATGTCAGCGGAATCTTTTTCAAATTTGTAAATTCAAAACGTTTTAACTTTCAAACGACAACTCCAAATTAAGATTCGCTTTCACCAATAAATCCGTCTCGACGAGATCTTCAAAACTAGCACCCATGTTGATATGTTTCGAGAATTTTTTTTTTCGGGCTAAAAGTTATCAACCCTCTCTATCTGAATAATCAACCCCTCCGTACTTGAGTGATCAACGGTAAATGTATAAAATTATCAACCTGGTGCCGGCTATTTAGAAAAAGTTCTCCATGCATGCACAAATAGACGAATCTGCTGATGTCAGCGAAATCTTTTCCAAATTTGAAAATTTAAAACGTTTTAACTTTCAAACAACAACTCCAAATTAAGATCCGCTTTCACCAATAAATTCGTCTCGACGAGATCTTCAAAACTAGCACCCATGTTGATATGTTTCGACAAAATATTTTTTCGGGCTAAAAGTTATCAACCCTCTTTGTTTAAAATAATCAACCCCTCCGTACTTGAGTGATCAACGGTGAATGTATAAAATTATCAACCTGGTGAAGACTATTGAGGGAAAGTTCTGCATGCATGCACGAATAGCCGAATCTGCTGATGTTAGCGGAATCTTTTTCAAATTTGTAAATTCAAAACGTTTTAACTTTCAAACGACAACTCTAAATTAAGATTCGCTTTCACCAATAAATCCGTCTCGACGAGATCTTCAAAACTAGCACCCATGTTGATATGTTTCGAGAAACTTTTTTTCGGGCTAAAAGTTATCAACCCTCTCTATCTGAATAATCAACCCCTCCGTATTTGAGTGATCAACGGTGAATGTATAAAATTATCAACCTGGTGCAGGCTATTGAGAAAAAGTTCTGCATGCATGCACAAATAGACGAATCTGCTAATGTCAGCGGAATCTTTTCCAAATTTGAAAATTCAAAACGTTTTAACTTTCAAACGACAACTCCAAATTAAGATTCGCTTTCACCAATAAATCTGTCGCGACGAGATCTTCAAAACTAGCACCCATGTTCATATGTTTCGAGAAACTTTTTTTCGGGCTAAAAGTTATCAATCCTCTCTGTTTGAATAATCAACCCCTCCGTAATTGAGTGATCAACGGTAACTGTATAAAATTATCGACCCCAAAGTTAATTTTATTTTAAACGTTTTAGCGATTTTTTTTTAGTTTAGAAGCTATCAATTCGGTGTCCTGTTATTTATCAACAGTAAATATAAATAACTACCAGTCCTAAAAATCTAGCTTCATTTCGAATATTTTGTCGACTCTTTTTAGTTTACAAGTTATCAACCCGGTGCTCCATTATTTATTAATGGTAAACATTTTTTTATTTACAAGCTATCAACCTGGTGCCTCGTCATTTATCAACTGTAAATATAAAATAAATAATGACCCTAAAAAGTATTTCATTTAGAATATTTTAGCGACTCTCTTTTAGTTTACAAGCTATCAACCCGGTGGGCCGCAATTTATCAATGGTAAATATAAATAAATATCAACCCTAAAAAATTAATTTAATTTAAAATATGTAGCGACTCTTTTTTTGTTTACAAGTTATCAACCCGGTGCCCCGTTATTTATCAACGGTAAATATAAATACCTAGCAACCCTAAAAAGTAAATTTCATTTAGAATTTTTTTAGCAACTTTTGTTAGATTACAACTTAAAACAGTACTTAATTTGAGTAGCAAGTGGTAGTTCATTTGAGTTGCAAGTGGATCTTCCCACCCGTTATTTTTCCCCTTAAATACCACTGGCCCGAAAAAGGGAATTAGCATAAGGATCCCATTAAATATGAATTACCGTACGAAATAACAACATAAAGGGAATTGCAAAAAAAGAGAATTGTCAAAAGGGAATTGCAAACAAAGAGAATTGAAAGTATGTGTCGTGCTGAAAAAAGAGCGAGATGCTCTGTGCATGAATGCAGCAACTTGTGAGAGCTAAAGTTGGCTCATTAAATGCAAACCCATGAGATACTTTATGCATGCATGTAGTGTGAACGCTCTTGAATATATGCAACTTGCAAGTGGAAACGTGAGCTGTTAGTCTGAACACAAAGCTACATTTGAACATAATTAAACACTACAAGACAAAAAGGGAATTGATTTCGCGCATGGCGCGAGCGCTGCCGCGCCAAGGAAAGTGATCGCTCCAGCGATCGATTGCCAGGGAGGGGATTTGCATATTAAGATACCTTCCGGCTATTCCTTCCTGTGCTCGGTGGAGAGCAGCATGGGCGAGGCGATGGACTTCGAGCGTAACACCGACGCATGGACGCCGACACCGTTCGCCGTCGGCCCCGGCCAAGTCTCCGAGCAGTGGTACGTCGAAGAAAGCGGCTCCTTGGCTGAAGAGTTCGAGGGCAGGGAGTACACGGGGAGGGTGACCTCGTCGTGGACCTACGCCGGCAACACCATGACGGGGGTGGTGCTGTGGGACGAGAAGTGGCCGGAGGCGGAGTCGTGTGCGCCAGACCCTGGGCCAGGGTGCCGGCTCGTGTTCGAGAACAAGCAGCTGACTCTCGTGTCGGGCACCGGTGGGAGGCGGCTTCTTGGGGATCTGGCCGTGAAGGAGTGCAGCAAGAACTGGAACGGCTTCGGCGGGTGGCTGCCGTGGGGCATCGGCTGCACCTACCCTAAACATGACCATCCCTACGTCGGTACCGTCGTTTCTTAGCATAGTACTGTGAGAATCATCAAAGGCAGCAAAAAGGAATAATCGACATAGTCGTACGAACGCTGGTATGGTAACGCATGTCCTTCTTTCTGTTTTTTTTTGTGAGAAAAGTGTATTTGCATCTCTAAGGGTGACAGCTCTAATGTGGATGGTTTCTTCCCGAAACTTTCGAATGTTTATGGTAAATGCGAAGGCATTGTTTCTACTGTGTTGAGAGTGCCATGGAAATCAAATTATGGTTTTGTAGATATCACGTCATGTGATAAGCAATAAAATGGATGACGTACAACCACCAGAAATGTTATGGTAAATAAAATACTCCTTCATTCCAACGAATAAGGCACCCTCATTTCCGTGTTTTTTTCTTTGATCAAGAATTAGTCCAACTATATAAAAATTGTTGGTATCAATGAGTGTATGGCATGCCAAATTAAGTCTAGTTGATGTCATAGGTGCTCTGGATGAAACAGAAGTATAACCCTAGATGAATTGAAAGCAAAACAACACATTCTCGTTAATAGGTGGGACAACTCATTCTCCTTCATTCATTTTTTTTACCTGAAAAGAATAAATATAATAGCAAATTAAGAATATTTATATCAAAATGCAATGATATATGTCTTCTACCTTGAATACTAAATATGCTTGAGTATAAGTTTTGTAGATTGCCATCTATTTTGAACTGTATGTACTCCATCCGTTCCACTAGATTCACTAGACCTAGACATATTTTAGGCAAACATTTTGTCATGGGCATAGCTCTGATTTGCCGTCGGCGTAGGCTAGACCGACGGCATCCTTAGGCGTAGCCCCGTCGGCGCAAGCTCTAGGACCGTTGGCGTTGATAAAGCCGTCGGCCTATGACAGCAAATTTCAATTTTGTTCATTTTTTCAAAATATTTAAATTGTTTAACAGATTAATTGTACTAGGAAATATTTATCTCTAATCTCTAAGCACGCTTAATTTCAGCTCAAATCGCTCACTCCTAATCATAACAGTCACCCATCCTCAGAATACTCCAGCCATGACATACTTAACTTCTTCATTTCTTTCCAATAAGAATGCAAGAAACAAATTATACTATTTTGATAATAGTATCCTATCGATCTTGTGAACACTTGAGCCATGATGTCACACATCTTTATTTTTGTAAATCCAAATAATTATTTAAGTAAACAAAAAATGAATAAGTAATACTAATCTTGAAATCAAATAAAACAAATGATTTTTTTGCACTTGTCCATTTAATATTGAATAATTCATATCTACAAATCCGTAAATTGGAATTCGACAAATAATATGTCAAATCGATTAGAAGAATGAGAGGAATCTAAATATAACATCCATATCTTCTTTCTAGTGTGAAAGTTATAGTATAATGCAACACAAAAATTAAATGCAAATACAACAAAATCATAGAAAATAAAAGCATTAATTAAAAAAAGGAAAATGAACTATGCCTACCATTGCCGTTGGCACGGCTAAAAATAAAAACATTAATTTGAAAAAAATAAAAAAAAGAGTTATGCCTATGGCATTGCTGTCGACATAGCGAAAAATAAAAATATTAATTCGAAAAAATAGCTACGATGGCGGTAGCCGTCGGCATAGCTCTAGCAATGCCTACGGCTAGGCTATGCCGACGGTGGCAGACGGCATAGCTTAAGCGATGCCGATGACCAAGCAATGTTGACGTTTATTTTTTGGCCATAGGCATATGTTGCCTACGCTGACAGCCCCAACTAAAATCTTTCGGCGTAGGTAACGACTGTTGGTCTAGGCAAGAATTTTTTTTAAAAAATTGTTTTTAGAAAACTTCAAAATATTTAATTTTTTAACATGTTAATTACACTAGAGAGATATTTATCTCTAATCTGTAAGCACGTTTAATTTCAAGTAAAATCGCGCAATCCTAGTCACACTTCCCAAACAGTCACTCATCCTTAGAGTCTAGACCCAACATACTTAACTTCTTAATTTCTTCCCAATAAGCATCCAACAAAAAAGTTTTAATATTTTGATAATAGTATCCTATAAATCATATTAACGCTTGAGACATGATGTCACACGGCTTTATTATTTGAATTCTAAACAATTAAAGTAGACAAACATGAATAATTAATAATAATATTCAATTCAAATAACAACAAAATAAATTTTATTTACTTATTTTTCTTTTTTTCCATTTAATATTGTATAATTCATATCCACAAATTCCTTCAAAAAAATTAATATCTACAAATCCATAAATTGGAATTCGACAAATAATATGTCTAAGTTGATCAGAAAAATAAGAGGAAACGGTCGTCCGCGCATCAACGTTTTCCTGTAGTGTTGAAAGTTGAGGTGACATACGCTCATGTCAATTGTTATGGAAATCGTGTAAGCTATATTTTTCTATCCAGATTGCTAACTCCTGCTTAGCCGGGAACTAAGTTAGAGCTCGATCAACTCGACGATCTTTAGATTTGCATCGTGATTCGTACATACGAGAATTACACATGGATGTGTAATCGCACATGGATGTGTAATTGCATATCTTTTTGTCCCAATTACACATGAAACTAGGTTGACCGGGAAGTAATTGCACATGCATGCGCTTAGGTACACCGCCTCTCCACGGCAGATTTCATCAGCGCACCATGACCAAATTTACCCCGACGCCGATCTGAAACGCGCGTCGTAGGGCTCGGCTGCCGATCGATTCCGACATGTCCCCCAGCTCGAAGGGGCATCAACAAGCTCCGTCGGGTCCACTGGTAGAAAAAGGGGCTTTAGTCCCGGTTGGTAACGGGCTTTAGTCTCGGTTGCGCAACCGGGACTAATTATGCGACATTAAAGGTCCCCCCCTTTTAGTCGCGGTTGCTTACGAACCGTGACTAAAGGCTCATCCACGTGGGCGGCAGGCGTCCATCGGGGCGGAGGACCTTTAGTCCCGGTTGGCCGCAGGTTTAGGGTTTTTACCCCCCTAAATTTGGTTTCTTTTTGTTGTGTTTCATTTCTTTTATATTTTATTTTGTGTTTTATTTTAATTTCAAAGAAGTTTCAGTACACATATTCTACACTACTATATACACATTACACGTTGATGCATATGAATGTACAATTTCAAACAAGTTTGAAATTTCAAACAAGAAGAATTCAAGAGGAATATATAATATTCAATCTCGGGTGACCATATACAACTTCAAACAAGTTTCCATATACAATTTACGGCAGCTAAAGTTCTTAGTCCTCGTAATAGTGTTCTCCAGTAGGATTGAGGACTTCCCTCATCAAAAATCCTGCCAATTCCTCTTGAATTGGTCGGAAGCGAGCTTCTGGATTAAGCTTCTTCCGCAAGTCATTCCTCCGCAAGTTGATATCCTGAGCCCTCCGCTCAGAGGTGTGTCGCCGGATGAACTCACAAACATAGTATCCACATAGATTGCTCCCCGGTGGCTGAGTATCCACATTAGCTAACCTTCTAAATGTTAGCTCATCTTTGAATTCACCGGTTATGTCTTCTTTGAACCGTTTCCAAACCCTACAGGGCAAAGAAATTAAATGAACAAGGGAGTTATTAGTTACTTGATATCTGGAAATGAAGGAAAGAGGCCAATATAGTGCGCAAATGATTGAAAATAATTACTTTTGCAGTATTAATCTTATGCCGATCCAATGCTTTGGTTCCATATTCAGAGAGTCCATGACGAGAACTTCGGAGCTGTCAAACTGAATTATTAGCAGAATCCAGTGGAACCTGCGGACACACGTTACATGCACAGTCATGCATAAGTACTCATCGATTAGACATAACATGGAGTAAACAAAAGAGAATGTGCATAAGACAGAAACACTCACCCAAAATGGTAAGGAAATAGAATTTCACTTTTGAGTTCCTGCTTTGTAAGAAAGTCGTACAGGTCTTTCTCCACGTCTTGGGGGTGTTTTTCTAACACATATCCATTAATGATATGTGGGTCAATGAACCCAACATCAAGGATGTTCTTTTTTCTGCATTTCCCAAGCTTCATTCTGCATAATAGCGTACACAAGAATATAGTTAGGACAATATAGTGCGGGCAATGAACGAGATGATGTAGAGATTTAATTATAGAAATAATTCACTTACAGAACGTAGCAACTCAGGATAGATTTGTCGAGCTCCCGTAGATTGAACAACTGAAACAATTCACTCATATGAACTTGTACACAGTACTCTTTGAAGTGGTGCTCCTCTCTAACTTCCGCATAAATATATTCTTCGTCGGGCGCCTTATTTTTTATGAAATTCTTGTACCAGTGTAGCAGACCTCGCATTTGTGTTGGTAGACTCGCTTCATGCGCAGGCTCGACGAGAGGCTCATTCCGCACATATGTAAATGCTACCTCACTTACTGGCGCATCCTCAAGGCCTAACAATGCACGAAGAGTCATACCGAACTCGGCCGCTCTTTCTTTGGCCGCCGTTACAGTCATTCCCTGTGCTGTAGCAGCTGCTAGGATAGCGGGGTCCAATAGTTCCATGTCCTTATCCATATCGGCTCTGAAGGACGCCGTAAGGGAAGTACCGGCTTCCACTATGAGCGGGGGGATCGATTGTTTTTTCTGTTCCCCGAGCTGGGAAACTTGTTTCCCGCATTTTTTACTTGCTTCTTTCTTCTCCTTCAAGGCTTTCTTCTCCTTCTCCTCCAAGCCTTTCTTCTCCGCCATGGCTTTTTCCAATATTGCTACTTGCCTACGAAATTCACGTCCATAGTCGTCTGGCAGATTCTGCTGGATTTGGGACGGTGTCGTCAAAAAATCCTTAGCCCACTTCTTTTGCTTCTCAGTGAATACCGGCTTGGGCTCATGCTCTTTTTTCGCCTTGATATCCGCCTTCCATTTCTCATGGTGAGCAGCCGCGGCCACGTTGGTTTCCTCGACACTAAGTTCCCAAAGTCTCGGGAGGAGAGGCTTCACTGATGGCATTGGTACCCTTGTGGTCTTAGGTACATAAGGCTCCGGGTTAATAGTCCAGGAGGGGGTTGCCTTGCTGTCCCCCGTAAACGCCTGCTTCTGCTTCTTTGCCAGAGGTGGACTGGGTGGCGGCGTACCCGCCAGAGGTGGACTGGGGGGCGGCGGCTGCTTACCCGCCGGAGGTGGATTGGGGGGCGGCGTCGGCTGACGTGAAGGAGGTGTAGGTGGATCACCACCACCACCGGAGGGGGGTGGACTTGTTGGGTGATTCCTCGGGGTCGGTGGCCTTGGCGCCTCGCCTGGAAACTTGATGTACTTCTTTTTCCATAGAATGAATTGGCGCTTGACATCTCGAAGTCTCACATCCCCTTCGGGTGTAGCATAGTCAATCTCCAGGTCCTCAAACCCTTGGACTATGTCTTCCACCGTGACACGAGCATATCCATCTTGAATGGGGTTGTTGTGGTGGAGTGCTCCAGGTGTACAAGGTAAAGCGCTGCCGATCGCTACCTTCATGGAAATGTTCCCCATTGGATAATGCAGCTCACATTCTTTCATCTCCTTTACATCATCCACGGGGTAGTGAGGCTCCGGTGCACGAATCTCGATCGTCGGTGCATTAGCACCAGCCGGGGCCTCCGTGGAAGCCACGCTGCTTCTCCGCTGCTGGCTTCCGACATCCGCTGCACGATCTTCATGCGGCCCTGCCGATCTTTCTTTTACTAGTTCATGCACAATCTTCTTCACCTCAAATAGTTCCGATTCCATCCTCCCCATACGATCTGCATCCCGTTCCGTCTTTCTCTTACGGCTTCCATAACTGTACGGGTCATTGTCCTGGGGAAACCCTACTTTCCACGGAATGGCGCCTTTGCCTCGTATACGTCCTGGGTGTTCACGATTCCCGAGGGCTAATGTCAGCGCGTCGTTCTCTCTGTTGAACTTGATCTTCCCCTCTTGAGCTTGGGCCACTGCGTCAATAAGGGCTTGGGTGGGAGTAAACACTTTCTTCTGGTGAACACACCTCCCTGTCTCGGGGTCTAGCGATCCCCCATGCCCGTACCACCAGCTTTTGGCCCTTGGGTCCCATCCCTCTGTACCTAGAGGGATTCCTCGCTCCCTCGGGTCGTTCTCCATCTTCTCCCACTCAGGCTCCGAAAGGCGGTGTCGTTGCCTATTCGATGGTACCTCGGAGGAGGGATCCTCGCGAGGGGGAGAAGAAGTAGGGGCCATCAGGCGGAGAGTCCTCGGGACGGTGGTACGCGATTTACCCAGCTTCGGAACACCTGCACGATGACAGGGCCTACTGCTGCTTGTCTGGAATTATCTGGGCGCTTTCGCGTTGTTACAATGAGTTGTGGTTCTTTTCCTTAGGGCCCCCAGGATCCGGCTTATAAAGACGTCCGGATCTAGGGTTTACACGGAGAGTCCTAGCCGGAATACAAGTTGCCTAACTACGGAATATTACATTGCCGTGTACGTCAAGGATCCGCCTTCCATCAATGTCGTACTGGATCCGGATACTTCATGGGCCTCCACGGATCCGGCCTCCTTCGTAGGTCGGTTAAGATCCGGCTCCTTGCTCCTGGGCTGAACTTCATCCTCTCTGATCTACAGCAACTGGGCCGCCCGATGGGCCACATGCCACATCACCATCCGTGGGCCACCCGGGCTTGCCGGATCTAGGCCATGCCATTGATATACCCATAAAGTATACCCACAACAGTAGCCCCGAAGTTCTCCGAGATTCATCATTCCTCCGGCTTCAGTTAACCCGGATCCGAAGAGAATCTTGAAGATCTTCCAAAACTTTCTTGTTTCCGACTCCAATCAACCGGAAAACATTTGCCTTTCTATAGTGGTATCTTGGCAGATTCTTCACCTTCATTGCGCTCAAACTTCCCTTTTTTCCCGCGCTAAATTTTCGGAGATGCGAATCTTCAGCCGGAAATTTCGGAGTTGCTCAGTTCAGGTTACCACTGCCTCGATTTCACCGCATTACCCTAAGACACGTGGCGAACATCCAACGGTGTGACCGTTCCGTTTCCACCGGTAGATCCGACACACGAATCTCCGCGCAGGGTCTATAAATACCCCTCGCGTCCGGTAATTCTTCATTCTTTCACAGCACCACCACTTCGTCTTCTTCCTCCCGACAGCGCCGCCACTTGGATCCCATCTCCGGCGAGCTCCTCCGCGGGAAGCTTCTTCCATCGCCACTCCAGCGTCCTGTTCGACCCGAGCAGCACGCGGTTGATCAAGAAATCCTCTCCGCCGCCGATTTGTGGTCACCCAGGGCCACGCGCGTCAAGTCCGGCGACCTCAACTTCACCGGAGCGAGAGGAACCGCCACGCCATTAACGGTAAGCCTCGCCGGACTCGTAGAAGAAGAAGAACCAGCGTAGATTAGTTTAGTTCCGGCTACTCAGACCATTTCAATACATGTATGCAGCCGGAAACATGTCCTGTAATTCACCTAAGTGTACTGGTAGCTCTCCGAATAGTCCAGAGCCAAGCTTACCGGAACCAATTTGTCCGGAACCTTTAGCTTTCCTACCACCACATATTTCTGACACCAGACTGGCTTAACCTTTCTCCGCATCTTCCAGCAACGCACTAGGCTGGATCCCAACCCTTCAAGAAATCCAAGAAGAACTCGAGGGTCAAGCAAGGATGGCTGCTAAAGTGCAAGAGGTGGAGCAGAAGAAGGGTTCCAAAGCCCGGAATCGTGAAGGCGAAAAGGGGCAATGGTGGCCGTGCGAAATCAGTGATTCGGAGCTTCGAGACCTCCAAAGCGAAGGCATGATTTCTCCGCAATGGAGTTTCATGAAGGACTCCGTCACCCCCAAGCCGGAATCGGACGAGCGCGTCCTTACGAAGGCCTGGGTTGAGCGCGGTTTATCGCTCCCCTGCTCGGAATTCTTTCTCTCTATCCTTACCACTTACGGCCTCCAGCCGCATAACATTTGCCCCAACTCCTACCTCCTCCTCTCAAACTTCGTGACGCTCTGCGAAGGGCATCTCGAAATTCACCCGGATATCCGCCTATGGCAATTCTTCTTCCGTGTCAAGAAGGAGACGAAGGATAAGGCGATGGTCAATGATACGTCTCCGACGTATCGATAATTTCTTATGTTCCATGCCACATTATTGATGTTATCTACATGTTTTATGCACACTTTATGTCATATTCGTGCATTTTCTGGAACTAACCTATTAACAAGATGCCGAAGTGCCAGTTGCTGTTTTCTGCTGTTTTTGGTTTCAGAAATCCTAGTAAGGAAATATTCTCGGAATTGGACGAAATCAAAGCCCAGGGGCCTATTTTCTCACGAAGCTTCCAGAAGTCCGAAGGAGAGACGAAGAGGGGCCACGGAGGGGCCACACCCTAGGGCGGCGCGGCCCCCCCCCCTTGGCCGCGCGGCCCTGTGGTGTGGGGCCCCCGTGCCGCCTCTTGACCTGCCCTTTCGCCTATAAAAAGTCTCCGTGACGAAAACCCCAGTACCGAGAACCACGATACGGAAAACCTTCCAGAGACGCCGCCGCCGCCGATCCCATCTCGGGGGATCCAGGAGATCGCCTCCGGCACCCTGCCGGAGAGGGGAATCATCTCCCGGAGGACTCTACGCCGCCATGGTCGCCTCCGGTGTGATGTGTGAGTAGTCTACCCCTGGACTATGGGTCCATAGCAGTAGCTAGATGGTTGTCTTCTCCCCATTGTGCTATCATTGTCGGATCTTGTGAGCTGCCTAACATGATCAAGATCATCTATCTGTAATTCTATATGTTGCGTTTGTTGGGATCCGATGAATAGAGAATACTTGTTATGTTGATTATCAAAGTTATGCTATGTGTTGTTTATGATCTTGCATGCTCTCCGTTACTAGTAGATGCTCTGGCCAAGGAGATGCTTGTAACTCCAAGAGGGAGTACTTATGCTCGATAGTGGGTTCATGCTCGCATTGACACAGGACAGTGACAGAAAGTTCTAAGGTTGTGTTGTGCTGTTGCCACTAGGGATAAAACATTAGTGCTATGTTCAAGGATGTAGTCACTAGTTACATTACGCACCATACTTAATGCAATTGTCTGTTGTTAGCAACTTAATACTGGAGGGGGTTCGATGATAACTTTGAAGGTGGACTTTTTAGGCATAGATGCGGTTGGATGGCGGTCTATGTACTTTGTCGTAATGCCCAATTAAATCTCACTATACTCATCATGATATGTATGTGCATGGTCATGCTCTCTTTATTTGTCAATTGCCCAACTGTAATTTGTTCACCCAACATGTTGTTCGTCTTATGGGAGAGACACCTCTAGTGAACTGTGGACCCCGGTCCAATTCTCTTTCTTGAAATACACCCATCTACTGCAATACTGTTCTACTGTTTTCTGCAAACAATCATCTTCCACACAATACGGTTAACTCTTTGTTACAGCAAGCCGGTGAGATTGACAACCTCACTGTTTCGTTGGGGCAAAGTATCTTGGTTGTGTTGTGCAGGTTCCACGTTGGCGCCGGAATCACTGGTGTTGCGCCGCACTACATCTCGCCGCCATCAACCTTCAACGTGCTTCTTGACTCCTACTGGTCCGATTAAACCTTGGTTTCTTACTGAGGGAAACTTGCCGCTGTGCGCATCACACCTTCCTCTTGGGGTTCCCAACGGACGTGCCAACCACACGCATCAAGCAAATTTACGGCGCCGTTGCCGGGAGATCAAGACACGCTGCAAGGGGAGTCTCCACTTCTCAATCTCTTTACTTTGTTTTTGTCTTGCTTAGTTTTATTTACTACTTTGTTTGCTGCACTAAATCAAAATACAAAAAAATTAGTTGCTAGTTTTACTTTATTTGTTATCTTGTTTACTATATCAAAAACACAAAAAAATTAGTTTACTTGCATTTACTTTATCTAGTTTGCTTTATTTACTGTTGCTAAAATGGCCAACGCTGAAAATACTAAGTTGTGTGACTTCACAACCACAAATAATAATGATTTCTTATGCACACCTATTGCTCCACCTGCTACTACAGCAGAATTCTTTGAAATTAAACCTGCTTTACTGAATCTTGTTATGCGAGAGCAATTTTCTGGTGTTAGTTCTGATGATGCAGCTGCCCATCTTAATAATTTTGTTGAATTATGTGAAATGCAAAAGTATAAGGATGTAGATGGTGACATTATAAAATTAAAATTGTTCCCTTTCTCCTTAAGAGGAAGAGCTAAAGATTGGTTGCTATCTCTGCCTAAGAATAGTATTGATTCATGGACTAAATGCAAGGATGCTTTTATTGGTAGATATTATCCCCCTGCTAAAATTATATCTTTGAGGAGTAGCATAATGAATTTTAAACAATTAGATACTGAACATGTTGCTCAAGCTTGGGAAAGAATGAAATCTCTGGTTAAAAATTGCCCAACCCATGGACTGACTACTTGGATGATCATCCAAACCTTCTATGCAGGACTAAATTTTTCTTCACGGAATTTATTGGATTCAGCTGCTGGAGGTACCTTTATGTCCATCACTCTTGGTGAAGCAACAAAGCTTCTTGATAATATGATGATCAACTACTCTGAATGGCACACGGAAAGAGCTCCACAAGGTAAGAAGGTAAATTCTGTCGAAGAAACCTCTTCCTTGAGTGATAAGATTGATGCTATTATGTCTATGCTTGTGAATGATAGGACTAATATTGATCCTAATAATGTTCCATTAGCTTCATTGGTTGCACAAGAAGAACATGTTGATGTAAACTTCATTAAAAATAATAATTTCAACAACAATGCTTACCGGAACAATTCTAGTAACAACTATAGGCCATATCCTTATAATAATGGCAACGGCTATGGTAATTCTTATGGGAATTCTTACAACAATAGTAGGAGTTCACCCCCTGGACTTGAAGCCATATTTAAAGAATTTATTAGTACACAAACTACTTTTAACAAATCTGTTGAAGAAAAGCTTGGGAAAATTGATATACTTGCTTCTAAAGTCGATAGTCTTGCTGCTGATGTTGATCTTTTGAAATCAAAAGTTTTGCCTAATGAGAATCATCATAATAAAATTACTACTACAGCAAATGCCATTCAAGTTAGAATTAATGAGAATATAAGATTAATGGCTGAACTGCGTGCTAGGTGGGATAGAGAAGAAAATGAAAAACTAGCTAAAGAGAAGAATGTAGCTAAAGTTTGGACTATTACCACCACTAGTAATGCTAATGCTACACATGTTGCTGCACCTCCTACTCATACTAATAAAAGAATTGGTGTTAGCAATGTTTCCACTTCGAATGCAAAGCGCGAAAAACTGCTGAAATCGCTAAAACTGCCGAAATCGCTGTGATAAAGCTGCTGAAATTTTTTCCAACATTGGGGATGATGATCCCATTGCTTTAGATTATAATGGTTTGAATTTTGATGATTGCCACATCTCTGAAGTTATAAAGTTCTTGCAAAAACTTGCTAAAAGTCCTAATGCTAGTGCTATAAATTTGGCTTTCACGCATCATATTACAAATGCTCTCATAAAAGCTAGAGAAGAGAAACTAGAGCGTGAAGCCTCTATTCCTAAAAAGTTAGAGGATGGTTGGGAGCCCATCATTAAGATGAAGATTAAAGATTTTGATTGTAATGCTTTATGTGATCTTGGTGCAAGTATCTCTGTTATGCCTAAGAAAATTTATAATATGCTTGACTTGCCACCGCTGAAAAAATTTTATTTGGATGTTAATCTTGCTGATCATTCTACAAAGAAACCTTTGGGTAAAGTTGATAATGTTCGCATTACCATTAACAATAACCTGGTTCCCGTTGATTTTGTTGTCTTGGATATTGATTGCAATGCATCTTGTCCCATTATATTGGGAAGACCTTTTCTTCGAACTGTTGGTGCTATCATTGATATGAAGGAAGGTAATATAAAATATCAATTTCCTCTCAAGAAAGGTATGGAACACTTCCCTAGAAAGAGAATGAAGGTACCTTTTGATTCTAGGGATTTCTATTTTCGTGCCCTCGGTTCCTTAGTTGTACTCAGTTTTCCCCAGCCCCTTAGTTTTTCCTCACTTTTCCCCAAGTCCTTGTTTGAAACCCGCAGAAGGCAGCTCAGACGGCAGGATTCCCGTTAAGTTGACCGCTCCGTTCTGACGTGTGGGGCCGCGTCGTGTGGGCCCGCGTCGCGTGGGGCTGGTAGAAAGGGACCGCGTGGGACAGGACGAGATTGCGTTTGGTTGCACGTGAGCAGGAGCTGGGTTTTGTCTCTCTCGGCCATTGGCATTTCCCTTTTAAGAGTACCTTTTCTGCCTCCTTCTCTCTGCCTTTTTTCACATAATTAGTATCAAATCTAGAGAAGCTTGCATTTCTGTCTTTCTTCAATTATTATTTGTGCCTTTTGGCCCTGGTTGTTTTCCCAATATGGCAGCAAATCTAGTAGGGAGCCCAATCTAGTACTCCATCTGGTCCATATGTATGTAGTTAAATCTAGAAGCAAATCTACAGGGAATGTACGATAAATTCACAAGGTCATATAGTAGAATAGGGATAGATAATATAGATAATAAGCTGCATTCAGCAGCCAAACATAGTAGGGTTCGAGGTTCTTCACAGCAGTACAGCACCATCATACTAACAACATAACAACGAGGGATCCCTAACTAACAACAAAGGGATCCCAACAACAAAATGGAGGAGGCAGCAGCAGCACACGTCCAGACTCCGCCTACCCCATCCGCCTCTGCCTCGGCCTCCACTTGTTGCTCCCCGTGGGAGCCGTGGGCGTGAGCGGAGGCATGCGCCCGCCGGAGATCGCCACCCGCGGGATGCTGCGGAGGTGCATGCCGAGCGCCAAGTGCTTGGCGCGGAAGGAGTTGGGGTTCACCGACGCGCCGACCTTGGGGTTGGTGTGGCCGATGTTCTCGGCATGCGTGAGGACGCAGCTGAAGTCAGTGCCGCCGAGCCTCCTAGTGCGTAAGGGGCACTGTAGACACCCTTGGCGACGTCGAGGTAGGAGACATACTGGCCGACCTGCAGCCTCCGCAGCACTGGCGAGTCTTGACGTCATGGTGCTCGTCGTCGCCGCCGACGTCGCTGCTGCATACCTGACCCATACCAAACGGGAATTGATTAGTCAATGAGTTGCAAACGTTAATGATAACAAAGTTAGGAAAAACATAGGAATACTCATATAGAGTGGACACCATTATCTGTCTACAGTCCTGGTTTAATCGAACCAAAGCTAATGCCCAACAGATTTGTACACGGAAATGGTTCGCTGAACCCTCCCTGTAAAAATCTGTGCCCACCGATTCATCATAGGCAAAGAAACAGATTCCAGATCTGAACTTGAACACATTCCAGATTATTTGCAAAATTAAACGGTTGATATCTTTTGATTCGTGCATAAAATAACTGATTGAGATCCTATGATTACTTGCATAAATTAACTGATTGAGATCCCATTATTACTTGCATAAATTAACCGAACGGCCGAAACCCAAATCTTGAACGAAATCAAGGAGGGATCAAAGCAAAATGGAATAAAATCGGCGCAAATATTAGCCCAATACTCATCCATCCACAGATCCATCTACACCAGCACAAATAGGGTTCAAAAAGGAATGGGGAACAAAAAAGGAAGCAAACCGTAGTTATTACCTCGTTCCATGGGTCCTCTATGGAGGTGTCGTAGCGGTTCGGGGCGGGACGTACGGCACCGGCTCGTAGGGGTCCCATCCCGGTGGGATCTGACCGCGACCGGCGGCAGCAGCCTCCGATGCACCGGCGGAGGCGGCGGCGACGTCCGTTGAGGGGACGGCGGCGACGTCCGTTGAGGGGACGGCGTCGAAGAGGGAGGCGTCGCGCTTGGAGCCGACGGCGCCGTGGACGATGGGATTGGCATTCTCCTTGTCCATCTCGCCGGCAGAGGAGAGGGAGAGGGAGAGGGTTTTTGCTTTGGAGAAGATGATGGGACGTGAGAGAGGCGGCGTTGCGTAGGCGAGTGAGAGTGACAGAGATAGTGGGAGGAGGCGTCTATAAAGGCTAGGGGTGGATAAGGCGACCCGCGTCCTACGCGTCCACCGCTGCACGTCGGCACGTCTTGGACTTCTGCAATGCGCCACGCGTCCACGATTGCACGTCTTCGACTTCTGCACCGCGACCGGCGTCTACGCGTCAAATATTGCACGTCTTTCATTTCTGCACCGCAACACGCGTCCTCGAGTCTAACCCTGAAAATTTAGATATACTCAGTTATAACCTCGAGCATTATACTAGCATTTTTTGTGTGCTCAGTTTTCCCCTTGAGTGCTAGTACTGGCTAGTGCAATATGCTCAGTTTTACCCTCAAGTAGCTGGTCAACAGACAGTCAACAAATGGGATTAACTAGTTAAATGAGTCATTTAATGTGCAAAAATTCCGAAAAATAGTGGCACATACTCATGGAGTCTTTACCACAAATTTCCAGTTCTCAAAACATAGATAAGTCATAGATAAATCAAGTTTTACCACAAATTGCCACTTCTCAAAGGCCTTCTCAAATCACCTAGTAGCTATGAAGGTGCATGGTTTTCCACAATAAGCCCTTCCCAAAACAGCTTTCCCCAAAACATACTTTGTCTAAATGAGGCCACAATTCTCACACTCATGTATATTTGTATTGCAAATAGTTTGAGATAGGCCAAGATGGGTTTTATTCTACAAAACACGCATTTTTCATTTTTAAATCTCATATTTGAATCCCTTAGTCTGTTTATTACATAGGTGCCCTTGGTTTCTTGATACTACTCAGTTTTGCCCTCTCCCTCCACAAATTCTCTCACACGTGCAACATTGCCCTGATTGGTCTAGCCCATGTCACGCGGATCGTGCCCGCCGACCGTTGATCGTATGATCTAACGGGCAGGATAACCCCTCCCTCTCTCTCTGTCAAGCGGTTACGTTCCACTCTCTAAGTTTGCTAAATGGCGGTTTTCTGTATTTATTTTCACGCGCTAAAAATTATAAACTCTTTTAGGCATTACTTTTCACGCAAAAAATGATAAACCATCACCGATTTGTTGTAGCCATAAATTTTCACGCAAAAAATGATAAACCGTCACCGATTTGTTGTAGCCATTAATTTTCACGAAAATCCCAAATGATAAACCATCACCGATTTGTTGTAGCCATTACTTTTCACGCAAAAAATGATAGACCATCACCGATTTCTTGTAGCCATTACTATTCACGGTAAAAATGATAAACGAACCAATCTATCTATCTCTCGTATTTGAAGTTTGGAAGGGTTCACCATCTAGTTATGTTAACTTTCGAGGTTTTGATCTGAAAACAAATGGGTATTATAAAGGGAAATAAAAGTTCAAAAAATGTAAAAACGAAACAATCTACCTATCTTTGTATAGAAGATCGTCTGTATGATTTTTGAGGTCATTTAGAGAAGGTAGAAAAAAATCCCTTTTGAGAAGGTCGAAAAAACCTAACTTGTTACAAAAGCTGGTTTCAGTGAGACCTAACCAAATTTGGCATACATTATGCCATATCTATAACAACAAGGAATATCTAAAAGGGAAAGTTTCACAAAATTTGAAATTTATGGCGAAAATGATGCCATACATGATGCTGTTTTTCGAGGTTTTGACCTGAAAATCAATTGGATATTATAAAGGGAAATAAAAAGTTCAAAAAATATAAAAACGAAACAATCTATCTATCTACGTATAGAAGATCAGCTGTATGAAATTTGAGGTCATTTAGAGGAGGTAGAATAAATCACCTTGTTAGAAAAGCTGGTTTCAGTGAGACGAAACGGCATGCGTTTAAGCAAAGTGATTTTTTCGAACATCTCCAAATGATCCCAAATTTGCCATACATGATGCCATACGTGTAACAACAAGGAACCCTATCTAAAAAGTGTCAAAAAAGTTTGCCCAACCGTATAGCTCTATCAAAAAGAACCTCACCATGGCGCTAGTATAATTTTGGGCTTACTTACAAACTTTCGTTACCTAACCTTCAACACGAAACTTGTTTCAAATCACTTTTGGCGTACAAGAAACAAATCCCTCCTTGATTCGAGCACCACAGCCTCCAAACTTTGCCGATGCCGATATCGGCATGGTCAGAACGGCTATGCTCGACGCCACTGCTAGGTCACCGTCGGGATATGCACCCTCAATCCCGTCCCCTCATTCGATCACTGACACACCAGAGATACCACCGAGGCCAATGCCGAACGTACATGCTGATGCCAATGCCGAACATGCATCCACGCCGATGTGGGCACGGCCACGCCGCCCCGCTATGTTGGACGCCACAGACCACCGCGAGGTCTTTCCCTTCGCCACCACACTCTTCTAGCACCCATCTATACACGCCAGAAAGGAGAGACACTAGTTTTCTCTACATTGCTCGCGTTCGTGTCGGACACGGTCAGTCAAAGTTTTGAGGTAGTCGTCGATGTCGTTGACCATTTCTTCTCTTCTTTGCATGGTTAAACGCGTCTAGTTCAAATCTATCTAATGCGTCTGGTCTCGCCTCATGCAGTTCTTTGTGGACGTCGATCTCATCTCGGCACTCCGCAGGCCACCTCCTCCGTGCCATCGCTGTAGAGCTCCGTTTAAAAATCTAATCCTACCCGTGTATTGCCCCTTGTATCAGCGCCATGGCCCCACTTGTCATTTGATATAGCGAAGCCCCACTCGTTCGCGTTTTGGTCAGGGATACAGCGATGCTTACGGTCAAACAAAGATGGATGGTCTAACGTGTCTTTGCAGGCTCTACGTGGCCCCACTAGTCAGAAGATAACGGTCAACCGTCGGGCAACCGGGCGTTACATCACGTGTGATGGTTTCAGACAAACGCTTGGGTAAAACTGAGGAAAAACTAAGGAGCTGGGGAAAACTGAGCACAACTAAGGACCCGAGGGCACGAAAATAGAAATCCCTTGATTCTATTATGAGAACAAATTATGATGTTGACACTTCATCTCTTGATAATACTTGATACACACTTTCTGCGCCTAGCTGAAAGGCGTTAAAGAAAAGCGCTTATGGGAGACAACCCATGTTTTTACCTACATTACTTTGTTTTTATTTTGTGTCTTGGAAGTTGTTTACTACTGTAGCAACCTCTCCTTATCTTAGTTTTGAGTTTTGTTGTGCCAAGTTAAGCCGTTGATAGAAAAGTAAGTACTAGATTTGGATTACTGCACAGTTCCAGATTTCTTTGCTGTCACGAATCTGGGTCCACCTCCCTGTAGGTAACTCAGAAAATTAAGCCAATTTACGTGCATGATCCTCAGATATGTACGCAACTTTCATTCAATTTGAGCATTTTCATTTGAGCAAGTCTGGTACCATTTTAAAATTCGTCAATACGAACTGTTCTGTTTTGACAGATTCTGCCTTTTATTTCGCATTGCCTCTTTCGCTATGTTGGATGAATTTCTTTGATCCACTAATGTCCAGTAGCATTATGCAATGTCCAGAAGTGTTAAGAATGATTGTGTCACCTCTGAATATGTCAATTTATATTGCGCACTAACCCTCTAATGAGTTGTTTCGAGTTTGGTGTGGAGGAAGTTTTCAAGGATCAAGAGAGGAGTATGATGCAACATGATCAAGGAGAGTGAAAGCTCTAAGCTTGGGGATGCCCCGGTGGTTCACCCCTGCATATATCAAGAAGACTCAAGCGTCTAAGCTTGGGGATGCCCAAGGCATCCCCTTCTTCATCGACAACATTATCAGGTTCCTCCCCTGAAACTATATTTTTATTCCATCACATCTTATGTGCTTTTTCTTGGAGCGTCGGTTTGTTTTTGTTTTTGTTTTGTTTGAATAAAATGGATCCTAGCACTCACTTTATGGGAGAGAGACACGCTCCGCTGTAGCATATGGACAAGTATGTCCTTGGTTTCTACTCATAGTATTCATGGCGAAGTTTCTCCTTCGTTAAATTGTTATATGGTTGGAATTGGAAAATGATACATGTAGTAATTGCTATAAATGTCTTGGGTAATGTGATACTTGGCAATTATTGTGCTCATGATTAAGCTCTTGCATCATATGCTTTGCACCCATTAATGAAGAAATACATAGAGCATGCTAAAATTTGGTTTGCATATTTGGTTTCTCTAAGGTCTAGATAATTTCTAGTATTGAGTTTGAACAACAAGGAAGACGGTGTAGAGTCTTATAATGTTTTCAATATGTCTTTTATGTGAGTTTTGCTGCACCGGTTCATCCTTGTGTTTGTTTCAAATAAGCCTTGCTAGCCTAAACCTTGTATCGAGAGGGAATACTTATCATGCATCCAAAATACTTGAGCCAACCACTATGCCATTTGTGTCCACCATACCTACCTATACTACATGGTATTTTCCGCCATTCCAAAGTAAATTGCTTGAGTGCTATCTTTAAAATTCCATCATTCACCTTTGCAATATATAGCTCATGGGACAAATAGCTTAAAAACTATTGTGGTATTGAATATGTAATTATGCACTTTATCTCTTATTAAGTTGCTTGTTGTGCGATAACCATGTTTACTCGGGACGCCATCAACTATTCATTGTTGAATTTCATGTGAGTTGCTATGCATGTTCGTCTTGTCTGAAGTAAGGGCGATCTACACTGAGTTGAATGGTTTGAGCATGCATATTGTGAGAGAAGAACATTGGGCCGCTAACTAAAGCCATGATCCATGGTGGAAGTTTCAGTTTTGGACAACAATCCTCAAATCTCAAATGAGAAAATTATTAATTGTTGTTGAATGCTTAAAGCATTAAAAGAGGAGTCCATTATCTGTTGTCTATGTTGTCCCGGTATGGATGTCTAAGTTGAGAATAATCAAAGCGAGAAATCCAAATGCGAGCTTTCTCCTTAGACCTTTGTACAGGCGGCATAGAGGTACCCCTTTGTGATACTTGGTTAAAGCATATGTATTGCGGTGATAATCCAGGTAGTCCAAGCTAATTAGGACAAGGTGCGGGCACTATTGGTACACTATGCATGAGGCTTGCAACTTATAAGATATAATTTACATGATGCATATGCTTTATTACTACCGTTGACAAAATTGTTTCATGTTTTCAAAATCAAAGCTCTAGCACAAATATAGCAATCGATGCTTTTCCTCTATGAGGACCATTCTTTTACTTTCAATGTTGAGTCAGTTCACCTATTTCTCTCCACCTCAAGAAGCAAACACTTGTGTGAACTGTGCATTGATTCCTACATACTTGCTTATTGCACTTATTATATTACTCTATGTTGACAATATCCATGAGATATACATGTTACAAGTTGAAAGCAACCGCTGAAACTTAATCTTCTTTTGTGTTGCTTCAATGCTTTTACTTTGAATTATTGCTTTATGAGTTAACTCTTATGCAAGACTTATTGATGCTTGTCTTGAAGTGCTATTCATGAAAAGTCTTTGCTTTATGATTCACTTGTTTACTCATGTCATATACATTGTTTTGATCGCTGCATTCACTACATATGCTTTACAAATAGTATGATCAAGATTATGATGGCATGTCACTCCAGAAATTATCTGTGTTATCGTTTTACTCGCTCGGGACGAGCAGAACTAAGCTTGGGGATGCTGATACGTCTCCGACGTATCGATAATTTCTTATGTTCCATGCCACATTATTGATGTTATCTACATGTTTTATGCACACTTTATGTCATATTCGTGCATTTTCTAGAACTAACCTATTAACAAGATGCCGAAGTGCCAGTTGCTGTTTTCTGCTATTTTTGGTTTCAGAAATCCTAGTAAGGAAATATTCTCGGAATTGGACGAAATCAAAGCCCAGGGGCCTATTTTCTCATGAAGCTTCCAGAAGTCCGAAGGAGAGACGAAGAGGGGCCACGGAGGGGCCACACCCTAGGGCGGCGCGGCCCCCCTTGGCCGCGCGGCCCTGTGGTGTGGGGCCCCCGTGCCGCCTCTTGACCTGCCCTTTCGCCTATAAAAAGTCTCCGTGACGAAAACCCCGCATCGAGAACCACGATACGGAAAACCTTCCGCAGACGCCGCCGCCGCCGATCCCATCTCGGGGGATCCAGAGATCGCCTCCGGCACCCTGCCGGAGAGGGGAATCATCTCCCCGGAGGACTCTACGCCGCCATGGTCGCCTCCGGTGTGATGTGTGAGTAGTCTACCCCTGGACTATGGGTCCATAGCAGTAGCTAGATGGTTGTCTTCTCCCCATTGTGCTATCATTGTCGGATCTTGTGAGCTGCCTAACATGATCAAGATCATCTATCTGTAATTCTATATGTTGCGTTTGTTGGGATCCGATGAATAGAGAATACTTGTTATGTTGATTATCAAAGTTATGCTATGTGTTGTTTATGATCTTGCATGCTCTCCGTTACTAGTAGATGCTCTGGCCAAGTAGATGCTTGTAACTCCAAGAGGGAGTACTTATGCTCGATAGTGGGTTCATGCCTCGCATTGACACCGGGACAAGTGACAGAAAGTTCTAAGGTTGTGTTGTGCTGTTGCCACTAGGGATAAAACATTAGTGCTATGTTCAAGGATGTAGTCACTAGTTACATTACGCACCATACTTAATGCAATTGTCTGTTGTTAGCAACTTAATACTGGAGGGGGTTCGGATGATAACCTGAAGGTGGACTTTTTAGGCATAGATGCAGTTGGATGGCGGTCTATGTACTTTGTCGTAATGCCCAATTAAATCTCACTATACTCATCATGATATGTATGTGCATGGTCATGCTCTCTTTATTTGTCAATTGCCCAACTGTAATTTGTTCACCCAACATGCTGTTCGTCTTATGGGAGAGACACCTCTAGTGAACTGTGGACCCCGGTCCAATTCTCTTTACTGAAATACAATCTACTGCAATACTGTTCTACTGTTTTCTGCAAACAATCATCTTCCACACAATACGGTTAACTCTTTGTTACAGCAAGCCGGTGAGATTGACAACCTCACTGTTTCGTTGGGGCAAAGTATCTTGGTTGTGTTGTGCAGGTTCCACGTTGGCGTCGGAATCACTGGTGTTGCGCCGCACTACATCTCGCCGCCATCAACCTTCAACGTGCTTCTTGACTCCTACTGGTCCGATTAAACCTTGGTTTCTTACTGAGGGAAACTTGCCGCTGTGCGCATCACACCTTCCTCTTGGGGTTCCCAACGGACGTGCCAACCACACGCATCAAGCAACTGTGGAAGCATGACTTTCATGCTCCGCCGCGGAAGGATGTATCCGCCTCATTCCTCTCACGAATCCGTCCGGTACTGGAACGCCGGATGGTTCTATGTGAAGAACATCGAAGTTCCGAACGTCCACCAAGGGCTCCCTAAGTTCGTCAACGAGCCTCCGGAAGAACTAGACAGCTGGAGTCTTATCCCCGTGCTCGCGCAATATCCGGAGCTGAATAAGGCAGCGCGGAGAATCTCTAAGTTAGTCCACGATGGGCTAACCGGAACGGATTTGACTCTCAGCTGGTTCTCTCGCCGGATCCAGGCCCTGAAGTACAACACACGACTAATCTGCGAGTATACCGGGGTGGATGATCAACTCCGAGTCACCCGCGACACGCTGCCAGCAGATTCTCTAAAAAGGAGGATCAAGACCCTTGTGAAGGTTACCCGGGGCCAACCGGTCCCGGAGATTGTGATGGATATCAAGACGAACAACCAGTGTCCTCCGGTACGTATTCATATCTCAACATTTTAACTTCTCAAATTTGAAGTGCTTTTAACTTATCATTTTTACCTCTCCAGCTCGATACATTGGCGGAGGAGGATCTTAGGGCTGTACTCCGAGTACCTGCGAGCGCCGAAGGGGTGGAGGAGGATCCGGAGGATGAAGACGAAGAGGAGGAGCAAGCTCCCAAGAAAGCTGCTCCCCGACCCGCCAAACGTCCCCGCGCCAAGGCTTCCGGCTCCGAAGCTGGTGCCAGCGGCGAGGCCTCCGCCAAGAAGGCCAAGACAAAGCCACCTCCGCTAGACTCGAAGAAGGCGGAGCGTGAGCGCCTCAAACTGCTCGCAAATGCAGGGAAAAGAGCACGCCCACTGATTCCCGGAGCCACGTAAGTATCCGAGATCATCTCATTTTTATCGTGTAAGTTTATTACTTATGTTTTTCCCTTTGCTTGTTACAGGAGCCAGAAAGTCCCAGCTTCACGGGATAATACCCAGAAGCCCATAACCAAATATCTGAGGACATCTCCGGTCGTGCCTCCGATAACCCCAACACCGCCAAGCACCTCCAACCAAGCTCCACATCCATCTCCGCCTGAAGCCCAGCCTTCCCCCGACCCAGCCTCCGAAGCTCCGGAAGTCATTCCTGTGAGCAGCGAAAAGGTTGGCGGAAGCTGTTCCGCCACGAAGCGGGCAGTTCCGGAAGGACCTCAGGACAAGACCCCGGAGGAAGCTGAAGTAAACTCCCAAGATAAGGCTGAAGCTCCGGCTAATGATGCCATAACCTTTCCGGCCAACTTTGGGGACCCATCAAATTTGTACTCCACTCCGAAGGCTTATTCACATAAGTTCTTCCACAAGCTAACAGAGGCGGAGAAGTGGGAGCTGGAGCAGGACCTGCTGAACTCCATGATGAGCAACACCTGGGGTAGGGCTGATGTTGAATCTTTCGAGATTCAACTTCACAAAAAGTAGATCGGCGACTTCTTCGACCAACTGCTCGTCAAGCGCAAGGTAAACCAATATTCCCAGTAGCCCCCAAGTATCTAGGCGGAAACTAGCGATAGTTAGCACCTTGATACTTTGAGAAAATTTAAACTGAAAATTTCAAAGTGTCGTGGTAGCCCCCAAGCATCATGGCGGAAACGATTCTGGCGATGATGCTTCAAAAGAATCTACACACAAAACTAAGTGCATTTGGAAACTTATCCATGCTCCAACTTTTACAGGAACAACAGGCGTTGCATTATGAACTGAACAAGGACATATCCCTGCAACGTCGCGTCACCTTGAGCCAGGCGGATGAGATCCAAGCATGCAAAGAAACAATTGCGGATCTGGAGAAGCAGCTGGCGGAAGCCCAAGGTATGTCTCCGACCAAGCTTACCAATGTTCCAAATTTCCGACTTTGAATTGATTTTAACTTATCTGTTTTCAGGTGCATCTTCCTCCCTTGCAACCGCTTCCTCCGAGCTCGAGAACCTGCGCTCCTCTTACAAAGATCTAGAGACAAAGCTCTCGGAGGCGGATCAGAAGCGAGAATCTGCGGAGAAACAGCTGTCGGAGAAAAATTCTGAATTCCTTAGAAAGGAAGGCAAATTTGCGCTGAAGCGAAAGAATGACAGCGAAATAATACAAAAACTGCAGAAGGAGGTCAATGGGCTCCGGAAATATATGGACACTGTGGAGAAAGCTTGGGACATTCTCGACGCAGATGTCTTTGGTAAGCATCCGGAACTTCCCAAGACAAACTAATCCGCTAAACTCAAACTGATATTTGGCTCCGACCATTTTTGTGCAGAGCCCCTTGGTTATGATGAAGACCGGCGCAACCAGTTCCCTCGTGACGATCTTCTCCGGCTTGCCGGAGATGATTGTAAAGATCTGATCTCTGCGAGCCGGAAAATCTGCCACAATCTGAACATTAAGGAGAGCAGAACCTGCAATGTCCGTGAACTGATCAAAAGGATGGACCTTCTGCCGGAGCTGGTTGTTGACCTTCAGGCCTCATCTGCCAGGGGCACCGCCCAAATGTCTCTGGCCATGTGCTTGGCGTGCTCTCCAGGTTTGGATATCGACCTCGCCACCACCGGAGTTCCTCCGAATACGGATGTAGATGCACTGCTAGATGCATGCAGTGGCTACGATACCCGGATCGCGCGCCGCATCCGCCATGATGAATTATTCGAGAAGGTGGTGCTTCCTGCTGACGAAGTCCTCGAAGCAGAACACGCCAAGTAAAGAGCAGCGGAAACGCAACCCACCGGATCCGGCGACGAAGACCAGATGACATGGACCAGCTCGAAGGATAAATCCAAAGATGGCGCCACTTCTCCGACTGAGGAAGCCGAGGGTGATGATGATGATGCTGTTTCTTCTCCGGCCAAGGAGGCGGGAGATGAAGCAGCGCGAACTGAAGAGGGAACCAGCTCTTCTCCAGCTAAGGAGAAGTAGAAAACTTGATCCTACGGAAAAACAATGCATCATTTTGGCCCCATCGAGGGTTTGTAATATATAACTTAAATTCTTAAGTAGATAGGAACGAAACGATTTGCATGGGCGAAAAACTTATCCTGCTATCCGTTTAACATATATATGCATGTTTCGTTTGTTGGAAAAGCAAGTGCTAGTTTCTAAGTTTTCCGGCTTGCTCACTTGACCTTCCACGAGCCGGAAGACCTTTAGCCGGAAACGCTCGCCTGCGGCGACGAAGCCTAATGGCGATCCGCCAATAACCGCGGAAACAAGCCCCCAGCCGAGGTGCCGAAAGTCGCTACCAGGAATCCATGAGTTCGCAACAAAAAACTTGTCCACCAGTAAACTTAAGCTCACATCCTAAAGGACAATTTTTAAAAATCACAACTTTCATACACGCTTAGGCGGAAATATCCAGCTCTGCGGTTTTAGTCGGAAAACTTTACATGATCTAAAAATGAACAACTAAAGGAGGTAAAAGACTCAAAGAGTGAACCATATGCTTTATTTCATTGATCATGTATAACTATTACAAAGTATGTAAAAATTGCTAAGTGTGGAAAGGACGTAGCTGTGCTATATTCCAGGGGCGGTCTGTTTCATCGTAAATGTCACCCGGATCCTCCCGTTTACATTTCCGATGCCAATTGGCAGGTCTATCTGTCAACTCACGGAAATCGACGAGGTAATAAGATCCATTATGCAGCACTTTGCTGATGACGAAGGGTCCTTCCCATGGAGATTGCAACTTATGCTCTTTCACCTGTCGAAGGCGGAGGACCAGGTCACCTGTTGTAAACGAGCGATTCCGAACTCGACGGCTGTGATAGCGTCGGAGTTTCTGCTGGTAAATGGTGGAACGCTGATCAGCTAAGTTCCGAGCTTCTTCAATCAGGTCCACAGAAAGTTGTCTAGCCTCGTCAGCTATATCTTCGTTGTAGGCGGAAACTCGCGGGGAGTCGTGGATGATGTCGGAGGGAAGCACAGCTTCAGATCCGTATACTAGGAAGAAAGGGGTAAACCCTGTTGATCTGTTAGGGGTGGTTCGCAAACTCCACAGAACAGAATCTAACTCCTCAGCCCAAGCTCCGGCTGCACGTCGCAGCGTTTTTTCAAGGCGAGGCTTGACTCCGGCTAGTATGAGACCATTGGCTCGCTCGACCTGCCCATTAGACTGTGGATGTGCCACAGATGCCAGGTCCAGCCGGATCCCAAGGTCGTAACAATAATCCTTCAGTTCTCCTTGTGCGAAGTTCGTACCATTATCTGTGATGATGCTATGTGGGATGCCGTATCTCACTACGAGGCTGCAGACGAATTTTAGTGCCGTAGCACCGTCGGCTTTTCTCACTGGCTTCGCCTCGATCCACTTACTGAACTTGTCAATAGCGACCAAGAGGTATTCAAAACCGCCAGAAGATGATTTTTTCAGCTTTCCAACCATATCAACCCCCAGACCGCGAACGGCCAAGTGATAGGTATGGTCTTGAGCTCCTGAGCTGGAGCATTTGGTTGGGTAGCGTAATACTGACAGCCTCGGCAGGTTTTCACTATTTTCTCAGCATCTTCTTTGGCTGTGAGCCAGTAAAATCCCTGCCGAAAAGCTTTTGCAACGAGGGATCTGGGAGCGGCATGATGCCCGCAATCACCAGCATGGATCTCTCTGAGGATTTCAATGCCATCTTGATGTGAGACGTATTTCAAAAATACCCCAGTTGCACTTCGCTTGTAGAGCTGTCCATCAACTATTGTGTAGGATCTTGCTCGTCTGATGATCTGCCGCGCGAGGACTTCGTCCTCCGGCAACTTCTGATCAATGAGTTAATCCAAGAAAGGCTGCGTCCAAGCCGGAATGATAACCATCACTTCCTTAGCCGGAGACACTGCCACCTCTGGGTTTTCCGGGTTAGCGCCTGATACGTCTCCGACGTATCGATAATTTCTTATGTTCCATGCCACATTATTGATGTTATCTACATGTTTTATGCACACTTTATGTCATATTCGTGCATTTTCTGGAATTAACCTATTAACAAGATGCCGAAGTGCCAGTTGCTGTTTCATTGTTTTTGGTTTCAGAAATCCTAGTAACGAAATATTCTCGGAATTGGACGAAATCAACGCCCAGGGTCCTATTTTGCCACGAAGCTTCCAGAAGTCCGAAGAGGAGACGAAGTGGGGCCACGAGGTGGCCACACCCTAGGGCGGCGCGGCCCCCCCCCCTTGGCCGCGCGGCCCTGTGGTGTGGGGCCCTCGTGCCGCCTCCTGACCTGCCCTTCCGCCTACTTAAAGCCTCCGTTGTGAAACCCCCAGTACCGAGAGCCACGATACGGAAAACCTTCCAGAGACGCCGCCGCCGCCGATCCCATCTCGGGGGATCCAGGAGATCGCCTCCGGCACCCTGCCGGAGAGGGGATTCATCTCCCGGAGGACTCTACGCCGCCATGGTCGCCTCCGGAGTGATGTGTGAGTAGTCTACCCCTGGACTATGGGTCCATAGCAGTAGCTAGATGGTTGTCTTCTCCCCATTGTGCTTCATTGTCGGATCTTGTGAGCTGCCTAACATGATCAAGATCATCTATCTGTAATTCTATATGTTGCGTTTGTTGGGATCCGATGAATAGAGAATACTTGTTATGTTGATTATCAAAGTTATGTCTATGTGTTGTTTATGATCTTGCATGCTCTCCGTTACTAGTAGATGCTCTGGCCAAGTAGATGCTTGTAACTCCAAGAGGGAGTATTTATGCTCGATAGTGGGTTCATGCCTCCATTGATATCTGGGACAGTGATAGAAAGTTCTAAGGTTGTGGATGTGCTGTTGCCACTAGGGATAAAACATTAGTGCTATGTTCAAGGATGTAGTTACTAGTTACATTACGCGCAATACTTAATGCAATTGTCTGTTGTTAGCAACTTAATACTGGAGGGGGTTCGGATGATAACCTGAAGGTGGACCTTTTAGGCATAGATGCATGCTGGATGGCGGTCTATGTACTTTGTCGTAATGCCCAATTAAATCTCACTATACTCATCATAATATGTATGTGCATGGTCATGCCCTCTTTATTTGTCAATTGCCCAACTGTAATTTGTTCACCCAACATGCTGTTTATCTTATGGGAGAGACACCTCTAGTGAACTGTGGACCCCGGTCCAATTCTCTATACTGAAATACAATCTACTGCAATACTTGTTCTACTGTTTTCTGCAAACAATCATCTTCCACACAATACGGTTAATCCTTTGTTACAGCAAGCCGGTGAGATTGACAACCTCACTGTTTCGTTGGGGCAAAGTACTTTGGTTGTGTTGTGCAGGTTCCACGTTGCCGCCGGAATCTCTGGTGTTGCGCCGCACTACATACCGCCGCCATCAACCTTCAACGTGCTTCTTGACTCCTACCGGTTCGATTAAACCTTGGTTTCTTACTGAGGGAAACTTGCCGCTGTGCGCATCACACCTTCCTCTTGGGGTTCCCAACGGACGTGTCAACCACACGCATCAAGCAAATTTCTGGCGCCGTTGCCGGGGAGATCAAGACACGCTGCAAGGGGAGTCTCCACTTCTCAATCTCTTTACTTTGTTTTTGTCTTGCTTAGTTTTATTTACTACTTTGTTTGCTGCACTAAATCAAAATACAAAAAAAAAAAATTAGTTGCTAGTTTTACTTTATTTGCTATCTTGTTTGCTATATCAAAAACACAAAAAAATTAGTTACTTGCATTTACTTTACTTGATTCATCATGTTTCCTTTTAATTTTACCACGAAAGACATACCGGTAGGACGTGGGTCTATAGTTGGGAGAAATAATATAGAGGAATTTTTCAACCATGTCAGTACCGTTGACGATTTTGAGGATAGACACTTGGTAGACCTTGCCCCTACCTATGAAATTGCTGCTGCTGCTATAGTTCGCATGTTGGAAACTAAATTTGTTAATCTCAATCCTATAATCCAACACATGTTTCTCACACTTGGTGATATGGAAGAAGGGGAAAAGAAAGATTTTGTTTTAGAAACCCTTCTTAGAGAATTTGGTGGTATAGCAAGAGAGGCTAGAAAGGTATGTGCTAAATTTAATATGCTTGGTTCTTATACCAATTTTGTTAGTCTCCTTGAAAAGATGGATATGGATAGAATAAAGTACACTAATAATATTAATGATGGAGGGGAGATCAAAGCACCAATACCATGTAAACTCTTAGCTATGAATGATGCACTAGAAAATAACTATGCTTGGCTTGTTCCTGAAAATTTGTTTGATGAGAGTAGCACGCCTAAGACTAATGAAAAGGGAGATGCTAAAACTTATGTATCTAATATACTATGCCTGGTTGAGAAAACTCCACACCCCGCTGAGAATGCACCACCCTTTGATAATACTTGATACACACTTTCTGCGCCTAGCTGAAAGGCGTTAAAGAAAAGCGCTTATGGGAGACAACCCATGTTTTTACCTACAGTACTTTGTTTTTATTTTGTGTCTTGGAAGTTGTTTACTACTGTAGCAACCTCTCCTTATCTTAGTTTAGTGTTTTGTTGTGCCAAGTAAAGTCGTTGATAGAAAAGTTCATACTAGATTTGGATTACTGCACAGAAACAGATTTCTTCGCTGTCACGAATCTGGGCTGTTTTCCCTGTAGGTAACTCAGAAAATTATGCCAATTTACGTGAGTGATCCTCAGATATGTACGCAACTTTCATTCAATTTGAGAATTTTCATTTGAGCAAGTCTGGTGCCTCGATAAAATTCGTCAATACGAACTGTTCTGTTTTGACAGATTCTGCCTTTTATTTCGCATTGCCTCTTTTGCTATGTTGGATGAATTTCTTTGATCTATTAATGTCCAGTAGCTTTATGCAATGTCCAGAAGTGTTAAGAATGATTGTGTCACCTCTGAACATGTTAATTTTTATTGTCACTAACCCTCTAATGAGTTGTTCTAAGTTTGGTGTGGAGGAAGTTTTCAAGGATCAAGAGAGGAGTATGATGCAACATGATCAAGGAGAGTGAAAGCTCTAAGCTTGGGGATGCCCCGGTGGTTCACCCCTGCATATATCAAGAAGACTCAAGCATCTAAGCTTGGGGATGCCCAAGGCATCCCCTTCTTCATCGACAACATTATCAGGTTCCTCCCCTGAAACTATATTTTTATTCCATCACATCTTATGTGCTTTGCTTGGAGCGTCGGTTTGTTTTTGTTTTTTGTTTTGTTTGAATAAAATGGATCCTAGCATTCACTTTATGGGAGAGAGACACGCTCCGCTGTAGCATATGGACAAGTATGTCCTTAGGCTCTACTCATAGTATTCATGGCGAAGTTTCTTCTTCGTTAAATTGTTATATGGTTGGAATTGGAAAATGATACATGTAGTAAATTGCTAAAATGTCTTGGATAATATGATACTTGGCAATTGTTGTGCTCATGTTTAAGCTCTTGCATCATATACTTTGCACCCATTAATGAAGAAATACATAGAGCATGCTAAAATTTGGTTTGCATATTTGGTCTCTCTAAGGTCTAGATAATTTCTAGTATTGAGTTTGAACAACAAGGAAGATGGTGTAGAGTCTTATAATGTTTACAATATGTCTTTTATGTGAGTTTTGCTGCACTGGTTCATCCTTGTGTTTGTTTCAAATAAGCCTTGCTAGCCTAAACCTTGTATCGAGAGGGAATACTTCTCATGCATCCAAAATACTTGAGCCAACCACTATGCCATTTGTGTCCACCATACCTACCTACTACATGGTATTTTCTGCCATTCCAAAGTAAATTGCTTGAGTGCTACCTTTAAAATTCCATCATTCACCTTTGCAATATATAGCTCATGGGACAAATAGCTTAAAAACTATTGTGGTATTGAATATGTAATTATGCACTTTATCTCTTATTAAGTTGCTTGTTGTGCGATAACCATGTTCACTGGGGACGCCATCAACTACTCTTTGTTGAATTTCATGTGAGTTGCTATGCATGTTCGTCTTGTCTGAAGTAAGAGCGATCTACCACCTTATGGTTAAGCATGCATATTGTTAGAGAAGAACATTGGGCCGCTAACTAAAGCCATGATCCATGGTGGAAGTTTCAGTTTTGGACATATATCCTCAATCTCATATGAGAAAATTATTAATTGTTGTTACATGCTTATGCATAAAAGAGGAGTCCATTATCTGTTGTCTATGTTGTCCCGGTATGGATGTCTAAGCTGAGAATAATCAATAGCGAGAAATCCAATGCGAGCTTTCTCCTTAGACCTTTGTACAGGCGGCATAGAGGTACCCCTTTGTGACACTTGGTTAAAACATGTGCATTGTGATGATCCGGTAGTCCAAGCTAATTAGGACAAGGTGCGGGCACTATTAGTATACTATGCATGAGGCTTGCAACTTGTAAGATATAATTTACATGATACATATGCTTTATTACTACCGTTGACAAAATTGTTTCATGTTTTCAAAATCAAAGCTCTAGCACAAATATAGCAATCGATGCTTTTCCTCTATGGAGGACAATTCTTTTACTTTCAATGTTGAGTCAGTTCACCTATTTCTCTCCACCTCAAGAAGCAAACACTTGTGTGAACTGTGCATTGATTCCTACATACTTGCTTATTGCACTTATTATATTACTCTATGTTGACAATATCCATGAGATATACATGTTATGAGTTGAAAGCAACCGCTAAAACTTAATCTTCCTTTGTGTTGCTTCAATGCCTTTACTTTGAATTATTGCTTTATGAGTTAACTCTTATGCAAGACTTATTGATGCTTGTCTTGAAGTGCTATTCATGAAAAGTCTTTGCTTTATGATTCACTTGTTTACTCATGTCATATACATTGTTTTGATCGCTGCATTCACTACATATGCTTTACAAATAGTATGATCAAGGTTATGATGGCATGTCACTCCAGAAATTATCTGTGTTATCGTTTTACCTGCTCGGGACGAGCAGAACTAAGCTTGGGGATGCTGATACGTCTCCGACGTATCGATAATTTCTTATGTTCCATGCCACATTATTGATGTTATCTACATGTTTTATGCACACTTTATGTCATATTCGTGCATTTTCTGGAACTAACCTATTAACAAGATGCCGAAGTGCCAGTTGCTGTTTTCTGCTGTTTTTGGATTCAGAAATCCTAGTAACGAAATATTCTCGGAATTGGACGAAATCAACGCCCAGGGTCCTATTTTGCCAACAAGCTTCCAGAAGTCCGAAGAGGAGACGAAGTGGGGCCACGAGGTGGCCACACCCTAGGGCGGCGCGGCCCCCCCTTGGCCGCGCGGCCCTGTGGTGTGGGGCCCTCGTGCCGCCTCCTGCCCTGCCCGTCCGCCTACTTAAAGCCTCCGTTGCGAAACCCCCAGTACCGAGAGCCACGATACGGAAAACCTTCCAGAGACGCCGCCGCCGCCGATCCCATCTCGGGGGATCCAGGAGATCACCTCCGGCACCCTGCCGGAGAGGGGATTCATCTCCCGGAGGACTCTACGCCGCCATGGTCGCCTCCGGAGTGATGTGTGAGTAGTCTACCCGTGGACTATGGGTCCATAGCAGTAGCTAGATGGTTGTCTTCTCCCCATTGTGCTTCATTGTCGGATCTTGTGAGCTGCCTAACATGATCAAGATCATCTATCTGTAATTCTATATGTTGCGTTTGTTGGGATCCGATGAATAGAGAATACTTGTTATGTTGATTATCAAAATTATGTCTATGTGTTGTTTATGATCTTGCATGCTCTCCGTTACTAGTAGATGCTCTGGCCAAGTAGATGCTTGTAACTCCAAGAGGGAGTATTTATGCTCGATAGTGGGTTCATGCCTCCATTGATATCTCGGGGACAAGGACAGAAAGTTCTAAGGTTTTGGATGTGCTGTTTCCTCTAGGTATAAAACATTAGTTCTATGTTCAAGGATGTAGTTACTAGTTACATTACGCGCAATACTTAATGCAATTGTCTGTTGTTAGCAACTTAATACTGGAGGGGGTTCGGATGATAACCTGAAGGTGGACTTTTTAGGCATAGATGCATGCTGGATGGCGGTCTATGTACTTTGTCGTAATGCCCAATTAAATCTCACTATACTCATCATAATATGTATGTGCATGGTCATGCCCTCTTTATTTGTCAATTGCCCAACTGTAATTTGTTCACCCAACATGCTGTTTATCTTATGGGAGAGACACCTCTAGTGAACTGTGGACCCCGGTCCAATTCTCTATACTGAAATACAATCTACTGCAATACTTGTTCTACTGTTTTCTGCAAACAATCATCTTCCACACAATACGGTTAATCCTTTGTTACAGCAAGCCGGTGAGATTGACAACCTCACTGTTTCGTTGGGGCAAAGTACTTTGGTTGTGTTGTGCAGGTTCCACGTTGGCGCCGGAATCTCTGGTGTTGCGCCGCACTACATCCCGCCGCCATCAACCTTCAACGTGCTTCTTGACTACTACTGGTTCGATTAAACCTTGGTTTCTTACTGAGGGAAACTTGCCGCTGTGCGCATCACACCTTCCTCTTGGGGTTCCCAACGGACGTGTCAACCACACGCATCAGCGCCCTTCACCGCGGGTATCCGTAGGTGCTCAAGGAAAATTCCGGGGGGAATGGGTTTTCTACCGGATCCGATCTTGGATAGCATATCTGCCGCTGTGTTATCGTCTCTCCTGACGTACTTGAATTTATATCCGAGGAAGCTCTTGGCGATCTCATCAACTTCATCTCTGTAATCCGCCATGACGGAGTTTCTGGCGTTCCAGGTTCCGGCTACTTGTTGTGCCACCAGGTCGGAATCTCCGCAGCATATGATGTGCTTGATCCCAATTTCCTTAGCGATGCGCAGACTGTCGTGGTATCGTCACGGCATATGCCATAGGGTGGCTAATCGAAGGTGGTTCCTGAGAGATCTCACGGCGGTATACGGATGCGGGTATGGGGACGAGCGACACGGCGACGTACCCAGGTTCGAGGCCCTCCGATGGAGGTAACACCTCTACTCCTGCTATGGGTGTATATGATGATCACACAATACAATGGTGCTCCTAGAGCTGTGTCCGGCTGCTCCTGGGAGGCTAAGGAAGACATAAGTCTCTCTCACAGGGCAGCGCTAAGGGTGGAATGAAGTGAGAATGATCGATCCCCTGCACGAGAGGGGGTAGTGCGGCTTATATAGGCACCGGCACTTTACATATAAGACCCTATAGTCTACTGGCCGGCTTGGCCGGCTCCGGCTTCCGCTCCTTCCCGAGGCAGTGACGTCAGGAACCGTTGAGGCCTCATGGCCTGTCCCATCCGGCTGCCCAGGTCAGCGGCATGGTGAGGAGGTGTCCCTGTCGCCATCAGCCACTGTAGCCAGTACGGTTCGACGTAGACCATGATGGCCTGTCCGGCGCGTGGCACTATTGCTCCACAGTGCCCCGCGCTTTACGGATGATGAAGTCAGCGTGGACTTTGGGAACCTGGATCACCAACCCGGTTCCTTCCAGTGCAAGACTCGCCAGCCTTGAGTCGGTCTGAGGTACAAACCCCTAGTCGGATATGGCTTGTAGAAGCCGGCCCAGCTACAGCATTGGCGGCCGTAGCCAGGCCGACTAGGACCTAGAGCCAGCCGGCTTCCGGACCAGCCGGCCACGGCGCCAGCCGGCTGCTCCTCAGCCGGCCTTTGCCGCGAGCCGGCCAGTGGCCAGCCGGCCGCTCCGCGTCCATTGCCCTACCCGGGGTCTTCCCCCCGACATTAGCCCCCGAAGCTGGCAAGGTCCTGCGTTTAGAAGGACCTAGGCAGGTTTTCCTGGCTTCTCGAATATATTTGACGGCACTTGGAGGGGCCGACTGAGAATTTCCATTCAGCCGGCTGCGCCCTCATCCGGCTCGTTCCTGCCGGCTGCTTCTAGCCGGCCGCTATTCACACTTATGCAGCTTTTGCTTTCTCGCAAGTTTTGGTGGTGTCTCCGCCTTGCTGGATGACTTTTGGTCCGAGTTGAACTTATTGTCCGGCTCCGGCTTGCGGCGCGCCGGAGTCTCCGCCGCCTCGGGTCCTGCACCCGACTTGACCGGTCTGATGCCTGGGCTCTGCCGCCGGTTCGTCTGGTCAAATCAATGTCCCCTCCGGATCCGGTGCGGTCGTGGGCGACGTGGCGTGGCGGTTTCCAGTAACGGCAGCGGTCATGGGGGGAGTTAATGCGCAGAGGATCCGGGCGACGTGGCCACGATCACCACTTGGAGGTTAACCGTCCGCCGCGGTCGGCTATAAATGCCGCGGGGGAGGGTACCGAGGCGGCCACTTGCCTCACTTCGTCTTCCTCGCGCTCCTGCTCTTCTCGCTCCCTTCTTCGCGCTCGAGCCCGTTGCTGCTCCGGCGAACGTCTCCCGCTGGCGAACTCCGGCGAGCGAATCTCCACCGATCCGCCGCCGCTACTCCGACGAGCCGGCGCCATGGGGCCCCGCGTTTCGACGGAGCGTCCTCCGCCGCCGTCGTCGCCGCCGCCGTCGCAAGGTTCTTCCTCGCCTTTCCGCCTTTCGTGGTCATCTTCTTCTTCTTCCTCGATGATGGCCTCCGCCAGCGGATCGTGGAGGGGCTCGTACATGCGGGAGGACGACATCGAGCGGCTGGTGCGCCTCCGCCGGATCCCGTCATCGGTGGTCACGCGGGCGCCCGGCGAGGAGACGGAGCCCGAGCCGCAGCCCGGCGAGCGCGTCGTCTTCGGCGCGCACCTCGATCGCGGGCTGGGCCTGCCGGCCTCCACCTTCTTCCGCCAGTTCCTCGACAACTTTGGCCTACAGCCGCACCACCTGCCGGCCAATGCCTGCATCCTCCTCAGCTGCTACGTGGCCTTCATGGAGGCCTACGCCGGCTTGTGGCCGGATATCGACTTCTGGAGCCGGTTGTTCTACCTCAAGGCGCAAACCACTGAGGGCCGCCTGCGGGCCTGCGGCGCCGCCTCGATCTACACCCGGCCGGGTACGCCCTTCCCCAAAATTCCAACCGTTGACTCGGTGAAGAATTGGCAAATGTCGTTCTTCTACGTGCGCAACGAGGGCCAGCTCGTCGACCGGATCAACCTGCCGGAGTTCAACCCGGCTCCCCCAGTCGGCCGGATCAACTGGAGCTACAACACCCGCACGACGGATCCGGACGCTGAGGTGAATCAGCTCTGGGACTTCCTGGGGGCGGCTGTCGCGAACGGGCTGACCGCCGAGGACCTCCTCTGCACCATCGCCGAGCGCCGGGTGCTGCCGCTCCAAATGCGCACCCACAAAATCGGGCACATGTCCGGCCGGTTCGACCCGAACCGGACGTCCAAGGCGCTGCTCTCCAAGGCCCAGGTGGCCCACCGGGTGAATAACATCACCAAGGCGAACATGCCGGACGAATGGAACTACGGGCTGGCGCCCCACGACAGGGACCACCAACCCGAGCTGGTAAGCTTTGTGTTTTCGCCGACTTCCGGCTTGCGGCTGCGAGGCCGACTTCCTTTTCCTTCTACCGATTTCCGGCTTGTTTTTTGCTCATGTTCTCTGTTTTTTCTAGCTCTTTGACCGCCAAAACGTCGAGGATGGCGACCCGGCGACGAGGAGGTGGGCGCCGGATCACGCCGATCCGGCTGACCAAGCCGGCGACCAGGCTGGCGACGACGACCTGCTGCAGGCGCCTGACCTAGGCGGCCAGGGGGAGCACAATCCGCCCCCTTCACCGGAGCAGCAGGAGGACGAGGAGCCGGCGACGTCCGCCACGGGGCCAATCCCCGCAGTGCCCCTGCGCGCGAGGCCGCCAAGCACCACGGCGACTTCAGCGCCTAAGGGGAAGAAGCGGGCCAGCGAGCCCCGCTCTACTGCCGCCTTGGAGGCGAAGGCGAAGAAACTCCGCCGGCAGCAGCCGAAGAAGGTTCCGGAGCAGGCCGGGTGAGCTCTCTTTCTCTTTTGTTTGATTCCTTTTCTTTCCTTACTCTTTATGCTTATCTTCTCCTTGTTTGTCCGGCTAGGGCCCCCATCAAGTTTGCCCAGGGCGGCGGCTCCCGGCAGACTCCGCGCGTTGTGTCGCCGCCTCCGCGCCAAAGGAGGGAGCCGACGCCGCAGCCTCCATCGCGCGTACCTATGCCGCCGCCGCCTGCGGGTACTCCGCCTCCCGCAGGGGCGCCTTCCTTCGCCGTGCCGCTGGCCTCAGCGCCTGATCGCTGCACGCGGGCCGAGCCGACGCGCCGGCCGACGCTGGACGACATGTTCCCGCGCCGGACTCGTCTTCTGGACCCCGCCGCTGGGGCCGGCCAGGGCATGCCGCCTTCGACCGGAGCCGGAGCCGGCAGGGCTGCACCACCCGCGACCAGAGCTGGAGCCAGGCCAAGCGTGGTGGTGCTGGATGAGAGCCCGGAGGGGGCACCTCAGGCACCGGAGACGGCAGCGCCAACTGGGCCATCTGCTTCGCCCGGAGCGCCGCCGCCACCGGAGCCGACGACGGAGGAGCCGGCCAGGCAGGAGCCAGCAAGGGATGAGCTGGCGCGCACGGAGGGCGCCGACTCGCGCGCGTTGGTGAGGACGGGAGCCCCATCGGTGCCGCAGCAGGGCCTGCACGTGGCCAAGGGCGCTCTGCTTCTGCATGTGCCGTCCGCCTCCGACTCCAGCCTTGGCTCGGCTGGTACTATGGAGCAGGCGTGGCTCCGCGCCGACTCCTATGAGGTGACCAGCCGGGAGGGGAACCCTGGCCAAGCATCGGTGGAGATGTTCTTCTCCAGCCTGCAGGCCAACCTCAAGGCCAGGGCTGCCGAGGCCGCGGCCAACGTCGCCAAGGTGGAGGAAGCCAACAAGGTACGCTTCATCTGTTTTTGATTTGGTTATCATCCTGGTAGCCCTCCGAGGCGTGGGCCGGCTGCTTGGAGCCGGTCCGGGCTTCGCCTAGCTGACTGATTTTCTTCTTTCCTTAGGCTGTGGCGGATCGGCGCACCAATCTGTACAACCGCGCCGTGACCCACTACCACAAGGCCAAGCTAGACCGGGCCGACTTGGCTCGCGAGCTGGAGGCCGTCAAGGGTAAGATCTTGCTTCTTTCGACTCGATGTCTTCTTTCTCTTTAGTCTTGGTTGGCTGATGCTTCTTTCCGGCTGCCTTGCAGCTGAAGCCGCTAAGGTGCCGCGGCTGGAGGCGGATCTCCGGGCTGCTCGCGCCCAGTGCGCCGAGAGCGAGTAGGCGGGCCGATCTGCAGCCGCCAAGCTCAAGGTGGCTGAGGGGGAGCTGGTGCGGCTGCGCCTGCTTGAGCAGAACCACCTCACCGAGCTTGCCTCCCTTAGGACGGCGGAGAAGGAGAAGGTGGAGGATCTGAGCCGGCGGCTGACCGAGGTGGAGAAGCAGCGGCTTGCGCTTCAGGAGGAGGTCACCACCAAGTCCACGGAGCTGTCGGCCACTGCCAAGCGCTGGACGGACGAGATTGGCGCGCTTGACCGTGGCTTGTCGGGTGAGTGCATTTCTTTGCTCCTTTCCCTTTGCCGGCTTTCGGCTGTCGGCTGCCGACTTCCGTTGGCAGCTGGCGGCAGAAACTCTGATTTCTTCGCTGTCTCCATCTTTGGGCTGGGGGCAGTCGGTTCTTGCCGGCTGCCGCCAGGCTTTTCCTTTTGTCTTAGGACTTCGAAAATTTGCATTTTTCAGCTTATTTCGGCTTCGATGATTTCTGACTTGCTTCTTCTTGCAGCGGCCTTCCCGGAAACGTAGGATGCGGCGTTAGCAGCCGTTGGCGTTGCGCGCGAGTCCAGGAGGCGGGCGACTGGCGAGGGCAGCTCGGAGTACTTCACCATGGAGGACTATATGGCGTCCATGGCTGCCCGCGTCGAGCCCATCACCAAACTCGGCTGGGAGCTCCGGAAGGTGGCTGAGGAGCTGGTCCCGATGCTGTGGCCCGTGGAGGCGGTGCCGCAAGATATCTCCAGCCTCACCTCCTTGATGGAGCGGGCGCCGGATCGCTTCCTTGACTGGAAGGAGTCTGCCACGCGCGCCGGTGCCGACATGGCATTGTCCTTTGTCCTCTCCTGGTACAACGAGGTGGACCTGGGGCAGCTCGAGTACCGGCGAGCCGGCGTGGAGGACAAGCTCCCAGCCGAACACAAGACCGCCCGGCTTGCCCGAGCCAGCACCATCGCCGACTTCGTCGACAAGGGCGTCTTCGTCGCGGACCCGAACCCTCAGTCTGATGAGGAGTACGAGATGGAAGACGAGGAGGCGGAAGACGCGCCCGAAGACGACCCGGCAGCCGGCTCCGCTGACGCTCCTCCGGCTGGTCCTTCTCCAGCCGCTGCTTAGTTTACCTGCTTCTTTTGTTGCTTTTGCAAGACAATTTATTAAATCCCCGGAATGCCGGGTGCACATGTATGAACATTATCATCCTTTCATTATGTCACACTTTAATGTGTTTGTTAATCATTTGTGTGCCGAGTTGCTTTCTTTCGACTTGTTCTCTTTTTTCCATCCGTCCCACTCTTTGGCTGTGCTCTTGCCGGTCGTACGTCCGACTTGCGATCCGTCGCCGGATCAAGAGCGGGCCGCTGAGTGAGGCCGACAGTATTTCAGTCGAACGAGCTGAATTCGGCAATCCGGCACTTTTATGAAAAGTTGCAAGTCAACTCGCTTTTACTCTTTCCCTTAGTCGTTTTTCGCGTGCCGGCTCCCTAGGCCTTACTCCCGCCAGCCGGACAGCCGGGTTGCGGTCTGTAGCTGGATCGGAAGCCGGCTGTCGAAAACCGGATCACGTTACTGAGCCGACCGCGTGAGAGGGTTCAAGCCAATTGGCGAAACAAAGTAAAGTACGCAAAAAACTTGTCGAAAACGGCGCCCTTGGCGCGTGCTTTTTCATAGCTCACAAAAGGGATACAAGGGATACATACATTCCTGCTCTCATGTGTAAAATGGGCGGAGTAAGTTGACATTCCAGGGACGTTTAGTCTCCTCGTCAGCCTTGTCCGGCTTGTTTTTCTTAGCCTCTTGGGCATCTATGAGATAGTAGGAATCATTGCCTACTGCCTTGCTCACGATGAAGGGACCCTCCCATGGGGATGACAGTTTATGCTGTCCGGCTGTCCGCTGGATCAGCCGGAGCACTAGGTCTCCTTCTCGGAATGCTAAGGGCTGGACCTTCCAGCTGTGATAGCGTCGGAGGCTTTGCTGGTAGATGGTAGATCTGGACGCAGCCAGCAGCCGGGCCTCTTCGACCAGGTCGACTCCATCTTCGCGAGCTTCTTTGGCTTCGGCTTCAGTGTACAGCTTGATCCTTGGTGCGTCGTGCTCGATATCAGTCGGCAAGACGGCTTCGGCCCCGTACACGAGGAAAAATGGCGTGAAGCCGACTGAGCGGTTTGTCATTGTGCGCAGGCTCCACAGCACATTGGGCAACTCTTCAATCCAGCAGCTGGCTGCTCGCTCGAGTGGTTCCACCAGCCGGGGCCAGATGCCGGCTAGGACCAAGCCGTTAGCCTTCTCCACTTGCCCGTTGGACTCTGGGTGCGCCACAGAGGCTAGGGCCATCCGGATCCCCATTTCCCCGCAATAGCGAGAGAAGATGCCTTGGGAGAAGTTGCTGCCGTTGTCGGTGATGATGCTGTGGGGGTAGCCGAATCTCACAATGATTTCCTTGAGGAATGTGACGGCTGTGGAGCCGTCCAGCTTCTTGATTGGCTTGGCTTCGATCCACTTGGTGAATTTGTCAATCATCACCAAGAGATGTGTCATGCCGCCTCGCGCTGTTTTGAACGGACCCACCATATCCAAGCCCCATACGGCAAACGGCCATGTGATGGGGATGGTTTTCAAGGCGGAAGCCGGCTGGTGTCTCTTCTTTGCGAAGCGCTGACAGCCGTTGCACTTCTTCACCAACTCTTCTGCGTCTCTGAGCGCAGTCGGCCAGTAAAAACCGTGCCGGAAAGCTTTGGCCACTATTGCTCTAGATGAGGCGTGGTGTCCGCACTCTCCTTGATGGATTTCCCGTAGGAGTTCAATCGCTTCAGCCGGCTCGACGCACCGCTGGAACACCCCACTTACGCTGCGTTTGTACAGCTGGTGGTTGATGATGGTATAGGCCTTGGCCCTTCTCTCAATCTGCTTGGCCTGGACTCTATCATCAGGCAGCACACCATCGGTGAGGTAGGAGAGGAATTCTTGTGCCCATGAAGGTACGCATCTTATCTCGAATACGCTGACCAACAGGGCCTCCTGCGTGGGAGCTTCCGGATTCGACTGCATGGTCGCCGGGTTCGGCTTGCTAGCCGGCGGGTTCGGCTTGCTAGCCCCCGAGTTTGGCGATGAAGCCCCCGGGTTGGACTGAGAAGTCCCCGGGTTCGGCATGGTAGCCGGCGGGTTTGGCTTTGAAGCCCCCGACTTGGGCGATGAAGCCCCCGGGTTCAGCTGAGCAGCCCCCGGGTCAGCCGGCACGAATATTGAATCCGAGTCCGGTGACGGTATGATGGACGGCTTCTTGAGAACCGCCAAGGCGATACCCGGCGGAATGGCTTGCCGGGTTGAGCCAATCTTGGACAAGGCGTCAGCCGCCTCGTTGTTTGCTCGTGGCACATGGTGGAACTCGCAGCCGTCGAAGAAGCCGGATAGCTGCTGGACATGGAAGCGGTATGAGGCCATGTTGGCGTCCTTCGCGTCCCAATCGCCAGATGCTTGTTGTATGACCAAGTCGGAGTCGCCGAAGCAGAGTATGCGACGTACGCCAATCTCCTTGGCCAGCTTCAGCCCATGAATGAGCGCTTCATACTCCGCCACATTGTTGGATGCGGCGAAGTGGATCTGCATGACGTAGTCCAGTCGATCCCCCTTGGGAGAGGTGATGACGATGCCGTCTCCCAAGCCGTTGCGCATCTTCGAGCCGTCAAAGTGCATCTTCCAGTGTGTGGAATCCGGCACAGGCGGCAGGTACTGCATCTCAGCCCAGTCGACGAAGAAGTCCGCGAGGATCTGCGACTTGATGGCTGTGTGTGGCTCGTAGAGGATGGTGTGGGCGGCTAGCTCCAGAGCCCACTTGGCAACCCGGCCGTTGGCGTCTTTGCTGCCAATGATTTCTGCCAAGGGCGCTGTGTCAACCACCTTGATGGGGTGCTCTTTGGAAGTAGTGTTTGAGCTTCTTGGCCGCCATGTAGACGCCGTAGGTGACCTTCTGGTAGTGGGGGTAGTTCTGCTTCGACTGAGAGAGCACTTCGCTAAGGTAGTAGACTGGGCGCTGAACCAGCTGCTCCCTGCCGGCTTCTTTGCGCTCCACCACCAGGACAACGCTAACCACTCGGTTGGTGGCTGCGATGTACAACAGCATCGGCTCCATTGAAGCCGGCGTTGCAAGGATTGGCGCGGTTGAGAGCACGCGCTTCAAGTCACGGAAAGCTTCCTCCGCCTGCGGTGACCAGACGAACTTGTTCGCCTTCTTCATTAATTGATACAGGGGCAGTGCCTTCTCCCCCAGCCGGCTGACGAAGCGGCTCAAGGAAGCCAGGCAGCCAGCGAACTTCTGGACGTCCTTGAGGCACTGCGGCAGTTCCATCTTCTCCAGGGCACTGATCTTCTCCGGGTTGGCTTCGATCCCTCGCTGAGAGACGAGGTAGCCAAGGAGCTGGCCAGACGGCACGCCGAATGTGCACTTGGCCGGGTTGAGCTTCATCCGAAATATTCTCAGATTGGTGAAGGTTTCTCTCAGGTCATCAAGGAGGGTAGTCGTCTCCTTGGTCTTTACAACGACATCATCCACATATGCGTGAACGTTTCTGCCGATTTGATCCTGCAAGCATTTTTGCATGCACCTTTGGTAGGTGGCGCCTGCATTTTTCAAGCCGAACGGCATAGTCGTGTAGCAATAAGCCCCGTATGGGGTAATGAACGAAGTCTTTATTTGATCATCCGGATTCAAAGGAATCTGGTGGTAGCCTGAATAGGCATCTAGGAAAGACAACAGTTCACAGCCGGCAGTCGAGTCTATGACTTGATCTATGCGCGGCAGGGGGAAGAGATCCTTCGGGCACGCCTTGTTCAGGCTGGTGTAGTCGATACACATGCGCCAGGAGCCGTTCTTCTTCAAAACCAGGACCGGGTTCGCCAACCAGTCCGGGTGCAGCACTTCCATGATGAAGCCGGCTGCCAGCAGCCGGGCGATTTCTTCACCGATGGCCTTCCTTCTTTCTTCGGTGAAGCGCCTGAGAGGCTGCTTCACCGGCTTGGCTTCAGGCCGGACGTGGAGGTGGTGCTCAGCCAACTCCCTCGGCACACCCGGCATGTCTCTTGGAGTCCATGCGAAGATGTCCCGATTCTCACGGAGGAAGCTGGTGAGCTCGCTTTCCTATTTCTTGCTCAAGCCGGCACCGATGGTGACGTACTTGTTCGGCTGCGCCGGGTCCAGCAGGATCTTCTTGGTGTTGTCGGCCGGCTGGAAGTGAGTCGTCCCAGCCGGGTTGCCTGCAGCCAGCATGTCTGTCTGCGCGGCCTTGGCGAGGGCGACGACGTCGTGGATGAGCTGCTTCTCGGTGGCGATGACCAGCGTCTGGGCCATCTTGGAGCTCTGCGTGGCGCAGTCCATGGAGCGGCGATAGTCGCCGGCTATGGTGATGACCCCCTTGGGGCCAGGCAGCTTCATCTTCAGGTACCCATAGTGGGGCACCGCCATGAACTTGGTCAGGGCCGGCCTGCCCAGGAGCGCGTGGTAGGGACTCACGAGGTCCACCACCTCGAACTCGATTCTCTCGGTGCGGAAGTGATCCGGCTTCCCGAACATCACCTCCAGCGTGATCCGGCCGATCGGCTGGCAGCAGTGGCCCGGCACGATGCCATGGAAAACGGTGGGGGTGGGACGCAGCTCGGCTTCCTGGATGCCTAGCTTGCGGGTGGTGTCGCGGTAGAGGATGTTGATGCTGCTGCCCCCGTCGACGAGGACGCGTGAGAAGCGCACGCTGCGCCGGGTTGTGCCGATGGTGGGGTCGAGGACCATAGCGTAGCTGCCCGGCTTCGGCAGGACAGCCGGTGTGTCGCGGCGATCGAAAGTGATGGCCTGCTCTGACCAGTTTAGGTACTGGGGGACCGGCGGTATGACCGCGTTGACCTCGAGGGAACGGCTCTGCTGGCTCGTCTTGTCCTCGGGCTCGGAGGTGAAGATGATGTAGGCAGCATCTTCGGCCAAATATCGGCCGCCATGGTGCACTTGGTTAGCCTCGTGGTGCTCGAGGTTGGCGTTCTCTGCGCTGGCTTGGCCACCCGGCCCGCCGGCTGGTGGAGGCGGGGGTGGAGGCGGGAGAGGTTCACCGCTTGTCAGCCGCTTCATGAAGTGGCAGTCGCGGGTGGTGTGGTTGGAGGGGTTCTTGCCGCTGTGGTACTTGCACGGCGAGTCGAGCATCTGCTCGAAGGTGTACTTCGGCTTCCACTGCCGGTCTTGCTTCTGGTGGCGGCTGCCGCCTGCCGCGTTGTCTGCCACGGCGGCTACGTGGGCGGAGCCGTACCGGCGGTCCGGCTGGTCGCTGTGACGCTTGCCGCGGTAGTTGTCCCGCCGGTTGCCATGAGAGGCGCCGTCTGCCGGCTTGTGCTCAGCCGACTTGTTGTTGTCCCTTCTTGCAGGGGCCGGTGCGATATCAGCCGGCGCCTTGCCGGCTTCCTCTGACAGCGCGTACTTGTCCGCGATGGCCATCAAGGCGGCCATCGACTTGGGGTCACTGCGGCGCAGCTTGTGCCACAGCATGGTGTTGGGCCGGCAGCCTCCCATGAAGAAGTTGATGGCTTGGATCTCGTGCACACCCTCGCAGGAGTTGCGCATCTCGCACCAGCGCGTCAGGTATGCGCGGTCCGTCTCGTCCGGGCCCTGCTTGCACATCTCAAGCTGCTGAGGGCGACCCGGCCGGCGATAGGTGCCGGTGAAGTTGCTGACGAAGGCCTCTTCGAAATCCAGCCAGCCGTTGATGCTGCCGGCTGGCAGGTTGTTGAGCCAGGTGCGGGCGGAGCCGACCAGCATCAGGGGGGAGTAGCGTACCGCCCAACGCTTGTTGCCTCGAGAGATGCCGACTGCGGTGGAGTAGTCCTGCAGCCAGTCCTCCGGCTTGGCGGTGCCGTCGTACTTGGGCGTGTCGCGGGGGAGCTGGAAGCCGTCAAGCACGGGCTCGTTGGCGATGCGGGGGCCGAAGCACTTGGGGCAAGCCGGCGCCTCTTCTTCCGCGATGCGGGATTCGACCAGCTGATCGAGGCGGTCTCTGGCGTCGACGGGCTCGATGCGGGGGCCCAGCCGGGAACGTGCCGGCTGGCGGGTGCCGGTTGCTTCCGGAGCCGGCCGGTGCTGGCGGCGGGGCTCGGAGTCTTGCTCCTGGTTCCGGCTTGGAGGAGGCCGGCTGCGGCTGCTGCCGTTCGGCTGGTGGCTCGGCCGGCTCGAGCTTGCGTGCGTGGCCCGGGAGTCACGGTGCCGGCTTGGTGCTGGGGAGGCGGACTCGGCCGTGTCCCTGGCGCCTTCCCTGTCGTTGCCTGCAGCGCCACGAGCGTGGGAAGCTCTGGGGGCATTGACATACCTGGGGTCGGCCGCCTGCCTGGTGGCTGCGTTGAGCAGCTCAGTCACCCGCTTGGTCTGGCGGCGTAACTCTTCGCCTTCAAGGCGGTTCAGCTCTTCTGCGGCGGCTTGTGCCGCGCGCATGTTCTTGTCGGGGGTGTTGTAGACGGGTTGCTCCGCGGACAGAGTCGGCGAAGGAGCACCGTCGCGGGCGATCTCGGCCGCAAGGTCGCGGCCCCTACGGCGGATCTGGCCGGCTCGACTGGGACCGTCGCCGCCTGGAGTGAGGCCGTGGGCGCGGTTGTACTCGCGCTGGGTGATCTCCATCTGGCGCTTAGCAGCAGCCAGTTCTTCTGTGTGCTTGAGGAGGAGCTGGCGGTGCGCCTCCAAATCCGCCTCGATGGTGGTGGGGTCGGCGCCGGGCGTGAGCGGGGTGCTCAGTTTTGTCCGGACTTCGTCCAGCCGGGACGGTGGTGGTGGCGCCTTTGGGCCCAAGCCGGAGGCGTTGGGGTCGGTGTTGCGCTCCAGGTTGGGGCCGCGGGTGCGCGGGTTCTTGGTGGGGAGCTCCTCGCCAGCCATCATGACTTGCACGACGGCGGGGCTGGCGGGGGCGCTGCTGCCGGCTCGCGGAGGAGGGCTTGCGCAGCGCAGCACCTGCCGCGGGTAGCGTGGCGGTGCGACGGTGGCGACGTAGACGTCGTGGCCGCCGAAGGAGATGACGCTGCCGCCAGCTGGGAAGGGCCGGTCGGCGAAGCAGCCAGCGTTGTCGCTGACGCAATCGAGGGAGCCGAATCTCCAGATCAAGCCTGAAGCGACTCGCTCGCCGGTGGTGATGGTGAGGCCCGTCCGGATGAAGACACCGGCCGAGGATGCCGAAGGCCCCACGGTGGGCGCCAAATGTCGTGGTATCGTCACGGCATATGCCATAGGGTGGCTAATCGAAGGTGGTTCCTGAGAGATCTCACGGCGGTATCCGGATGCGGGTATGGGGACGAGCGACACGGCGACGTACCCAGGTTCGAGGCCCTCCGATGGAGGTAACACCTCTACTCCTGCTATGGGTGTATATGATGATCACACAATACAATGGTGCTCCTAGAGCTGTGTCCGGCTACTCCTGGGAGGCTAAGGAAGACAGAAGTCTCTCTCACAGGGCAGCGCTAAGGGTGGAATGAAGTGAGAATGATCGATCCCCTGCACGAGAGGGGGTAGTGCGGCTTATATAGGCACCAGCACTTTACATATAAGACCCTATAGTCTACTGGCCGGCTTGGCCGGCTCCGGCTTCCGCTCCTTCCCGAGGCAGTGACGTCAGGAACCGTTGAGGCCTCATGGCCTGTCCCATCCGGCTGCCCAGGTCAGCGGCATGGTGAGGAGGTGTCCCTATCGCCATCAGCCACTGTAGCCAGTACGGTTCGACGTAGACCATGATGGCCTGTCCGGCGCGTGGCACTATTGCTCCACAGTGCCCCGCGCTTTACGGATGATGAAGTCAGCGTGGACTTTGGGAACCTGGATCACCAACCCGGTTCCTTCCAGTGCAAGACTCGCCAGCCTCGAGTCGGTCTGAGGTACAAACCCCTAGTCGGATATGGCTTGTAGAAGCCGGCCCAGCTACAGCATTGGCGGCCGTAGCCAGGCCGACTAGGACCTAGAGCCAGCCGGCTTCCGGACCAGCCGGCCACGGCGCCAGCCGGCTGCTCCTCAGCCGGCCTTTGCCGCGAGCCGGCCAGTGGCCAGCCGGCCGCTCCACGTCCATTGCCCTACCCGGGGTCTTCCCCCCGACACAGACCATGTAGTAAAGCCTCGTATTCCGCCATATTGTTTGTAGCCTTGAAGTGAATCTGCAGAACATACTGCAACTCTTCTCCGGTGGGGGACTTCAGTGTGACTCCGGCTCCTGAGCCTTGATGCTGCTTGGATCTATCGAAGTGCATGACCCAAGTTTCGGGTTCCGGCTCAAGTTCGGCATCCGGAGCTTCTGTCCAATCCGCGACAAAATCCGTCAAAATCTGGGACTTGATCGCTGTCCTGGCTTTGTAATTGATGTCGAAGGCTGATAGTTCTATGCCCCATTTTGCTGTGCGTCCTGTTGCGTCAGCGTTGTTAAGAATGGTTGACAATGGAGCTTTGCTCACAACTGTCATCGGATGTTCCTGGAAGTAGTGCCTTAACTTCCGGCTACCTAGGAACACACCGTATGCTAGCTTCTGAAAGTGAGGGTATCTCTATTTGGATTCCGTCAGCACCTCGCTAATGTAATAGACTGGCCTCTGGACTCCGTATTCATGACCTTCTTCCTTTCGCTCCACCACGATAACGAGACTAATGACCTTGTTGGAAGCTGCCAGGTAGAGGAGCATAGGCTCTGACTCAGCCGGAGCTGCCAAGATAGGTGGGGATGTGAGTAAATCATTCAACCCCTGAAGTGCTGCATCTGCTGCGTCGTCCCAGACAAATTTGTCCGTTTTCTTCAGTAGTTTGTAGAGAGGTAGTGCCTTCTCGCCAAGACGGCTAACAAACCTACTGATTGCTGCAACACAACCAGTTAGTCGTTGCACATCTTTGAGACAAGTTGGCCTTTTGATGTACAGGATTGCCTTGATTTTTTCCGGATTTACTTCAATGCCTCTATGAGAGACTATGAAGCCAAAAAGTTTTCTGGCTGGCACGCCAAAGACGCACTTTAGCGGATTCAACATCATCTTGTACCGTCGGAGACTTTCAAAGGTTTCTGTGAGATCGCTGATCAGATCGGATCCTTTCCGGGTCATGACCGCGATGTCGTCGACGTATGCGTGCACGTTCCGGCCAATTTGGTCCTTCAGGCATCGCTGCATCGTACGCTGGTAGGTGGCACCTGCATTTTTCAAACCAAAGGGCATGGTGACGTAGCAGTAAGTGCCAAAGGGTGTGATGAACGAAGTCGCCTTTTGGTCGGACTTTTTCATCCGGATCTGATGATACCCGGAATATGCGTCAAGAAAACACAGAAGTTCCGCCCCAGCCGTCGAATCAATGACTTGGTCAATGCGCGGCAAGGGGAACGGATCCTTCGGACAATGCTTATTCAAGCCGGAGTAATCGATGCACATTCTTAGTATTTCAGAATTCTTTTTGGGTACAAGGACGGGATTTGCGACCCAATCAGTATGGATAACTTCTATTACAAAACCTGCCTCTAGTAACTTTGCTAATTCCATCCCAATGGCGCGGCGCTTCTTGTCACCAAAGCGTCGCATAGTTGGCTTTACTGGTTTGGCACCCGGATTTATGTTGAGGTAGTGCTCGGTGAGTTCCATTGGTACTCCGGACATGTCAGAAGGTTGCCATGTGAAGATATCCATGTTAGCTCCGAGCGCGCTTTCCTATTTGGGGTCCATGTTGGCTCCGAGCGCGCTTTCCTATTTGGGGTCCATGTTGGCTCCGACCGACACCTGCTTGGAACTATCTCCTACCTTGAGGTCGACCTTCTTGGTGTCTATCGCGGCCTTGAACGAGTTTTTCTGCTCGGAGATCTGTTTCTTGGTGGTCTGCATCTCAGTTGGATCCACCGCGGCTCTGTAGCCTTCCAGCTCCTCGTCGGATAGCACAGATTCTGCGAAGGCGGCTTCGCCAATTTCGCACTCTCGAGCTTTCTTGTTGTCTCCGGATACGGTAATCATACCGTTAGGACCCGGAATCTTGAGCTTATTGTAGATGTAGCACGCCCTTGCGTGAAACTTGTGGTAGGTGGGCCTGCCGAAGATGACGTGGTAGGAGCTCTTGAAGGGCACGACTTCGAACGTGATCATCTCTTCGCGAAAATTATTAACATCGCCGAAGGCCACGGGGAGTCTAATGCTACCAAGAGAATTTGCATTTTTACCCGGAACCACACCGTGAAACTCAGTGTTGCTGTGCTTGAGCTGTTCCTTGGTAAGCTGCATCTTCTCCAGAGTCTCCAGGTACATGATATTCAAGCTGGCTCCGCCATCCATAAGGCACTTGGAGAAGTCAAACCCGTCAATGCGGGGACTCACAACCAAGGCGTAGCACTCTTTTGGAATGATGGTTGGATGATCCGCCCTGTCAAACGTGCAAGGATTTTCCGACCACCTGACATACTGCGGCACAGCCGGAACTGTGGCGTTCAGGATCCGGAGGGCCGATTTGTTTGCACGGACTGTGGGCGTTCCGAGGAAAGTGTGGTATGCACCAGCGCTCTTTTTGACGAAGGGGTTGGATTTGTTTGCTGCGGAAGCCTCTTTGGGATCCGGCGAAGCATCATCCTCATCCATCGCCTCGGAACTATCATCGTCCTTTTCCCTTGTTCTTGCCCTGGCCTCCTTTGTCGCGCGGGCGGTGCTTCCGGGCTCGCTTGTATCCTGCTTCCGGGTCGCCTTTTAGGTCATTGACCCACTTGCAGTTGCGGTTAGTGTGTGAGGATTTGCCAGTAGCCGGATCCATATGGGCCAGGCATGGCATGTCCCGATACTCTTCATACGTTTGGGGAGCGCGGAATCCAGTAGCTGTGACTTCATCAGTGCGCTGTTGACCCCTGCCGGCTCTGCCTCCACGTCCGGGGCCTCTTCCTCCTCCTTGACCTCCGCGTTGGAACGCCATGGCGACCATGTCGGATCCGCCGCTCTTCTGGTTGTCGGGGGGATTCTTCCGCTTGTTGTTGTTGCTGCTACTGCCATTATCACGGTTTTTCTTCTGTTGGTGGAGGGGTATGGCTGTAGCGGCAAGTTCTCCTCCTGCGTCATCATCGGCGGCGGAGTGAGCACTTGCAATGCCGATCATGTCATCCAACGTTAACTTGTTTTCATTGTTCAGGCAAGTAACCTTGTGCCGGAGCAGTCCTCCCCTTTGCAGTCCACCGATGAAGGCATGTATAGCTGTGCGATTATCCACGTTCTCACACTCGTTCCTGGTTGCTAACCATCGTGTGAGGAAACTCCGTGATGTTTCACCTTTCTTCTGGATACAGGCTTGCAAGTCGCTTGTTGTGGCAGGTCTTTTGTAGGTGCCCCTGAAGTGCTTCTCAAAGGCTATCTTCATGTCAAACCAACAAAAGATGGTGTTCTCCGGGAGGTCGCCGAGCCAGGTACGAGCTGGACCAATAAGGTACAACTAGAGCATGTGGCATGCGATTCTCTGGTTCCCTCCGGTGAAGCTTACTGCATTGAAGTAGTCTTCAATCCAGGTATCGGGCCTTTCGCTGCCATCATAGTGCTTCAGATTTCCGGGTAACTTAAGGTTCAAGCCTTTTGGATATGGCTCCTCTCGAATCATCCTGCCAAAGCATTTTGGGCCAATGTATTCAGATCTGTACTCGTTGAGACGTTCCCTTGCGTCGCGTGGGCCGGAGCGGGGGGACTTCGAGCGAGAACGAGATCTCCGGCCTCTGCCTCCACCTCCGCCTCCTCCGCTGGGTGGCGGGGAGGGAGATTTGCGAGGGGGCCTGTGGGACATTTTGCTTCTGCCTTCGGATTCGCCACGCCCTTCGTGCTACTGACTCCGGCTTCGGTGGCTACCTTCCCCATGATGGCGGTTGCCTCCGTCGTTCCGGCTTCTGCGGGGCTCCGGCTCGCGTTCTTCATTCCGGCTCCGACGAGGTTCCAGCGTACGCTCCGTGTTCCGATTCCTCTGAGGGACCACGTTGTCGTGGATATTGATTCCGCCAGGCCCATGGGGCCTGGTGTTTCCGACTGGACTATGATGGCGAGGAGGCGGAGGAGGTGCCTGGTGTCGTGGCGGAGGTGATGGGTTCCGGTACTTGTCTCTTCCAGTGTACATCGGATCCTTTCCCTTTCTTGGGTCCGTCGGAGGTGTTTTCGATGGTACCGGGATTGGATTTGGATATTCTTTGGTCCTCCTTCTGCACTCCGTGGATCTGGTGCGCGATTCATCGTCACGATGCTGTCTTCCGGAGGCATCCTTCTGCGCGGTGGATGCACATAGATCCGGGTTGGATTCCAACCTGCGCGAAGTGTCTGCCTTACTCTGTTGCTTCATTGCTGAAGCTACCATTGTGCGGAGGTGTGCGAGGTCGATTTCCTCATCTTGCTTGGCTAAGATCTCCGCAGCTTTCTTCATATTGTCCTTTGGAGTAGCAAGTGGCTGCTGATTCGTGGGAGTTGCAAAGTTGATCTTTCGAGGGCCAATGGCCTCCCGGCGGATTCTATCTGCCTCCTTACCAGCGTTCTCCATCATGGTTTCCCATTGCGCTCGGAGTTTCTTAGCTTCTTCCAAGCATTTTGCGGCTTCACGCTCTCTCTTGAGAAAACTTTCCATCACTGCTCCTGCCTCTTGCCTTTCCTCCAGCATTGCTGCTGCAGTGTTGGCAAATACTTGGGCGGTGGCCAGCATCTCCTTTCTTTTCGCTTCTAGAACTTCAGGATCTGCGGCTTCGTCCGGAGTTATTGGTTTGTTGAGGATTTCCGAGTGTGCGATAGCACCCCGGCCGGCCTGTTCGACGAGCTCATCTGCGGTCATGTATTCCGTGTGGCCGGAGATGTGTCCTTCTCCGGATTCCGGCGCAACGTGGAAACGAGGTCGTGAAGGCGGAGTTTCCGAAGTGGACTGGTCCAGGATTCCGTCGCCAGTCGGAGTTTCTTCGTCAGTTTCCTGCTCCAGCCCAGTTATGGTCGCAAGAACCTATTTAGGCGGAGCGGATTCTGCCTCGGCTGCCTCCTCATCTTCGAACTCTTTCATGGCTCGATTGTATTCTTCTGTGTTCATGGTGGACATATCGTCTGATGTTGGGCTTAGGTTGCCCAAGATCGATTCCTCCTTGTCTCTTGCATCCTCTTGATGGTCCGGAACGGTGCTATCTCCGGTAGCATCCTGCTGATCCGGGATGCCAGTATCTCCGGTAGCCTCAACCTGCATGGGTCCAGCTTCCTCCTGGGGAGGAGCGGTTCCTGCGGTATGTGCGAGGAAGTGCACGAAGTGGCACCTTTGATTCTCTAATAGGTGGGAGACCCAGGCGGATCTGCATTGGTCTTCCACCGTAATTTCCTGCTCAGGGGCGGATTGGGTGGGCTTTGAAATTTCCGGATCTAAGGCGGAACTTTCCTTGGGAAGCTCCTGCATCTCAGATCGGATTTTCGCGACAGCGCCCTGCTCAGCGGCGGTCGTGTCAGCGTGACTTACCAGAGCATTTCCGTCGGAATCGACGGTCTCGCCGATGAAGATGTGTATCCCGCCAATTGGGACTATGGAGAGCTTGACGGGGTTTGTCCTAGCCGGAATCCAGCACTCGTCCTGAGGGACGATCGGAAAGTTGCCGACGTACAAGACGCGCCCCACGCCGATGGTGTCGCCGATGCCTCCGAAGGTAGAACCCTCCCGGTTCCGGCCTCCAGACGCCGCTGGCCCCACGGTGGGCGCCAACTATCGTTGCCTATTCGACGGTACCTCGGAGGAGGGATCCTCACGAGGGGGAGAAGAAGTAGGGGCCATCGGGTGGAGAGTCCTCGGGACGGTGGTACGCAATTTACCCAGCTTCGGAACACCTGCACGATGACAGGGCCTACTGCTGCTTGTCTGGAATTATCTGGGTGCTTTCGCGTTGTTACAATGAGTTGTGGTTCTTTTCCTTAGGGCCCCCAGGATCCGGCTTATAAAGACGTCCGGATATAGGGTTTACACGGAGAGTCCTAGCCGGAATACAAGTTGCCTAACTACGGAATATTAAATTGTCGTGTACGTCAAGGATCCGCCTTCCATCAATGTCGTACTGGATCCGGATACTTCATGGGCCTCCACGGATCCGGCCTCCTTCATAGGTCGGTTAAGATCCGGCTCCTTGCTCCTGGGCTGAACTTCATCCTCTCTGATCTACAGCAACTGGGCCGCACGATGGGCCACATGCCACATCACCATCCGTGGGCCACCCGGGCTTGCCGGATCTAGGCCATGCCGTTGACATACCCATAAAGTATACCCACAACAGGCGGTATCCTACTGGCCCCATAATATGATTGTACGTTTTCTTAGCCGCATTTGCCTTATTTTTTTCCGATATGGCCTTGAAATGCTCCGATTGCTTTTGCTTCGCAAATTCGGGCCAATAATCTTTCAGTTTCTCATACTGTCCTGTGAAATCCGGAGTCTTGTTCTGCGCGACATACTCACGGGCTAAATTTTTCTTGAAGTTCCGGAATGCTTCGGCCATCTTCTGAAGAGCGAACTCTTTGACTAGCCTCCTCCTCTCACGTCCACCCGGAATCTCGTTACCCTCTTCATCGCGTTTGTTGAATTTCGGAGGCAGAATGAAATGTTCCATAAGCTTTCTCCGGCTATCCTTTTTTGTTCTCTTGTCGAAACCAACACGTGCCTTCTTCGGCTCATTCCATTCCTGGACGGTGATCGGGACGTTGTCTCTAACAACGACTCCGCATTGGTTGATAAACTTTGTGTAGTGCTTTTTGGGCTCCAGCGGCCTGCCGTGTTCACTGATAACATCGATGGTATATGTTTCTCCTTGTCTCATCGTCTTGGTTTTGCCACGCGGCTTTGTACTCGATTTTTTCGACGATCCGGCCAAGGGCTAAAAAAAGAAAGAGAGTCGCGTTAATACATATTTATTCAAATCAGTAAATTTATATCACTAGAGGCTCAATGTATATATATACCTCGCCGGAGGTGGTTGCTAATTGCAATTCGAGATCGTCGTTTGTCGATGTTTGCCCTCCATCAACAATGTCCATTCCTTCATCATCCCCTTGTCGACCTTCACCTTCACCGTCAAGGTTTAGATAAGAAGAGACATCGTCTTCTTCATCTTCTTCCGGCACATAAGGAATATCGCCGTTTATGATGGCGGTTATATGTCCTTCAGCATCCGGATCATAGCTTCCCAAAATCGGGTCTCTATCGTCCGCAATATGTCACTCCTGAAGACATGTAGTAAAAACTAATTAAGTAAAGGAAAAAAAGAGAGAGGGCGACGAGGGAGGCGAGGAGGGCACGTATTACCTGCTCTGCTGCGAGCAAAAGAGAGAGGGCAGCGGCGGGGTGCTGGCGCTGTCCAGGGGCAGCTCGGCGTCTTCTCCCGCCCTAGCTAGTAGCAACCACTCCTCGCGAAGAGTTCTTCTCCGCAGGCGTCCCCGGACGATCGACGATGGCGGCGATTACAGAGGGACCTGGACAACGCGGGGCAGCGCATTAGAACGAGCAGAAGACGAAGATCATAAAGGCACACAGGGAGAAGAGAAGGAGACGTCTCCGGCGGTTTGACGGCTCGGTCTCCTCCGTATACGCGCGGGGCGGTGTGTTTCTCTCTCCTCTCGATCTCTCTCTTAAAAAAACAAAAAAAAACCCGCGCGTATACAGAGGGGACGGAGAGGGGGGGCGCACAAAGTTGTGCGCCGCCCCCTCGCCGCCCCCTCCGTATACGCGCGGGGTGGTGTGTTTCTCTCTCCTCTCGATCTCTCTCTAAAAAAACAAAAAAAAACCGCGCGGATACGGAGGGGGCGGCGCACTCGCCGCCCCCTCCGTATACGCGTGGGGCGCACTCCTCTCGATCTCTCTCTAAAAAAACAAAAAACCAAAAAACCAAAAAAAAATAGGCCGCCGGGCCGGCCACTCTCTCTCCCCTTCTCTCTGCTTCGCGCGCGCGCTGCCGAGGGGGCCGAGGGCCGGCGATGGGCGCTGGCGTCGAGACACCTGCCGGCCGGGATCGAGGGCGCGCACGGCGGACACGGCCGGCGCGCGGCGAGTAGCGTAGCGTGCGCGCGCGGCCGGGATATGGCGAGCGGGCGCGGCCGCCGGCCGTCGGGACGCGCGCGACGACGGCGGTAGGGAAGGGCGCGTTGGCGGCGGCGACGTACGGCGGCGGACTCCTGGCGGCGGCGTCAATCCAGGTGGTGGTGTGACCTCAGGCAGCGGCAGATCGATCTCCGGGCGGCGTGCGAGAGGCAGAGTGTGCTGGTGAAGATGAAGAGAGAAGAGAAACTGCCGCGGCCGATCCGCGCGAAGCTTTTATAGCGGCAACCTTTAGTCGCGGTTGGTCTCATCAACCGCGACTAAAGGTATCCTTTAGTCGCGATTGGTCTCACCAACCGCGACTAAAGGGTTTTTTCGCCGGGATTTGGGTTCCCGCGGAAAGACACTTTAGTCGCGGTTGGTCGGCGACTAAAGGTCTTTTTCCAATTACTTTTCATTTCAAAACTTAAAAATACAAACAATATATCAAAAAATTCAGAAAAATAAAACTAATTCATTTCAAAATCTGCAAAATACAAATAATATATCAAAAAATTCAGAAAAATAAAACTAATTCATTTCAAAATCTGAAAAATACAAATAATTTATCAAAAAATTAAGAAAAATAAAACTATTTCATTTCAAAATCAGAAAAATACAAATTATATATCAAAAAATTCAGAAAAATAAAACTAATTCATTTCAAAATCATAAAAATACAAATTATATATCAAAAAATTCAGAAAAATAAAACTAATTCATTTCAAAATCATAAAAATACAAATTATATATCAAAAAATTCAGAAAAATAAAACTAATTCATTTCAAAATCATAAAAATACAATTAATATATGAAAAAATTCAGAAAAACAAAACTAATTCATTTCTTCCCGCCATTTCTTCCCGCCTCTCTGTCTTCCCGCCTCCCGCTTCCCCCCATTTCTTCACGTCTCTTTCTTCCCGCCTCCTGTCTTCCCGCTTTCCCTGTCTTCCCGCCTCCCGCTTCCCGCCATTTCTTCCCGCCTCTTTCTTCCCGCCTCCTGTCTTCCCGCCCCTATTTTTCCCGCCATTTCTCACTATATATATGTAGCCCGGCTTGGCCAGCATTATCACATCTCAATCTCTCATCACTCTCTCATGGCTTCCACCGTACCCACTCTAACCTACCAGCAGGTGGAGGAGCTTTGCGCCTCGAACTACCCTTGCCCACCGGGCTACCACGTCCCCGCCGGCTGGAGCATAAGCGCCAGAGGCGTGCCGGTCCCTCCCGTCCCTCAGGGTACTGCGCGCCGGGCGGCCATCACGAACCACTACTACCTCGACCTCACGCCGGAGCAGCGGATGAATCCCCGCTGGCATCCCGACAACCAGCAGACTTGGGACGCCTTCTTCATCAATCGGCGTGGGAGGGCGCTCGCCAGGTATGAGGAGGACGGTCTGCCTCCTGGTAACTTCCACGAGGCCGGCCGTCGGCTATGGTGGGGCGGCCGGACTCTACAGAGCGTCATGGACTACATCACGGCCGGCGATATCCCCCGCCAGCGCTACCCTCAGTACCAGTCGAGGTTCGAGCCACGAGCGCCGCCCGACAACAGCGGCGACGACAGCGACGGCAGCGACGACGATGGCGGCAACTTAGAAGGCGACGACTACCAGTACAACGGCGGCGACTACGAAGACTACGAGTATGCATATTATAGGCCTAGGCAGGAGTATGACTAAATCACTCCAACATTCCAAGATGTACTCCTAGGCCTATCAAATTTCATGTATCATCAGTGTTATCTCGAATCAATTGAATCATTCGAAAATGGACACCAAACACATCACATATAATATAATTCACATGATCCATTCAACAAAGTTTGGTACAATAAATTATTACACATCATTTCTTCCCGTGTGTCCCTTGCTTACGATTTTGCCGTATCCATGGAGCATCCTCGTCATTTAACCTAATGCTTGGATCAGTGTTCACTTTGAAGGGCGGACTTTCACCAAACATATTATAATCTTCTGACATGTCTGTCTTGTCCTCCACTCCCACGATGTTTCTTTTCCCTGAAAGAACAATGTGACGCTTTGGATCATCGCATGATGTACTCGTTTTCTTATCTTTCCTTTTCCTCGGTTTGCTACTCATGTCCTTCACATAGAAAACCTGAGCGACATCTTTGGCTAGGACGAATGGTTCGTCAAGGTAACCAAGATTGTTGAAATCCACCATTGTCATTCCGTATTGCTCGTCCACCTTTACCCCACCTCCTGTTAGCTTGAACCATTTGCACCAGAACAAAGGGACCTTAAAGGAGGGTCCATAGTCAAGTTCCCATATCTCCTCTATGTAACCATAATATGTGACCTTTTGGCCATTCTCGGTTGCTGCATCAAAGCGGACACCACTATTTTGGTTGGTGCTCTTTTTACCTTGGGCGATCGTGTAAAATGTATTCCCATTTATCTCGTACCTTTGGAAAGTCGTTATAGTCGAAGATGGTGTCTTGGCCAACATGTACAGCTGATCTCCAACATCATTGTCATTCATTAAATGTTTTTGCAACCAACCACCGAAAGTCTCCATGTGGGCCTTTCTAATCCAGGATTCAGGCTTCCCCGGGTTGTCCGAGCGTAAAATATTCTTGTGTTCCTCGAAGTACGGAGCCACCAAGCTGGAATTTTGCAGAACTGTGTGGTGTGCTTCAGTCATAGAATGGTCGTCCATACATATCGTTGATTTCCTTCCGATCGTGCCTTTTCCACTTAGTCTCCCCTCGTGCCGCGATTGAGGAATACCAATCGGCTTAAGGTCAGGAACATAGTCAACACAAAACTCAATTACCTCCTCATTTCCATAGCCCTTGGCGATGCTTCCTTCTGGCCTAGCACGGTTACGAACATATTTATTTAATACTCCCATGAACCTCTCAAAGGGGAACATATTGTGTAGAAATACAGGATCGAGAATGGAAATCTCTTCGACTAGGTGAACCAGGAGGTGCGTCATAATATTGAAGAAGGATGGTGGGAACACCAACTCGAAACTGACAAGACATTGGACCACATCGTTCTGTAACTGTGGTAGATCTTCTGGATTGATTACCTTCTGAGAGATTGCATTGAGGAATGCACATAGCTTCACAATGGCTACTCGAACATTTTCCGGTAGGAGCCCCCTCAAAGCAATCGGAAGCAATTGCGTCATAATCACGTGGCAATCGTGAGACTTCAGGTTTTGGAACTTTTTGTCCGCCATATTTATTATTCCCTTTATATTCGACGAGAAGCCAGACGGGACCTTCATACTGCTCAGGCATTCAAAAAAGATGACCTTCTCTTCTTTGGTAAGAGCGTAGCTGGCACGACCTTGAAACCATTCCGGATGCCGGTCTTCTGGGTCTTTCAAACGTTGCTGGTCCTGCCAAATATTCTTCGTAACATTGATCACGTCGATTGCAGAGCGGACATCTAGGACTTTCCAATATTCTAGCTCCCAAAATATAGATTTCTTCTTCCACATGGGTGCGTGCCCGTCAACTCCCTGCGGAACTGATTGTCCGCCAGGACCCTTTCCAATGATGACTTTCAAATCCTTGACCATATCAAATACCTCAAGACCAAGACGTTCGCGTGCTTCGGCCGGTGATCTGCCTTGCCGTTGAAATGCTTGCCTTTCTTTCTTAAGTTATGATGTCGGGGAAGAAATCGACGATGCCCCAGGTACACGTTCTTCTTACAATTACCCAAATATATAATTTCAGTCTCATGTAAGCAGTGCGTGCATGCATTGTATCCCTTATTTGTCTATCCCGAAAGGTTACTAAGAGCAGGCCAATCATTGATGGTTACGAAAAGCAACGCTCGTAGGTTAAATTCCTCTTCTTTGTGCTCATCCCACACACGTACACCAGGTCTTCCCCACAACTGTAAAAGTTCATCAACTAATGGCCTTAGGTACACATCGATGTCGTTGCCGGGTTGCTTCGGACCTTGGATGAGCACTGGCATCATAATGAACTTCCGCTTCATGCACAACCAAGGACGAAGGTTGTAGATGCATAGAGTCACGGGCCAGGTGCTATGGCTGGAGCTCTGCTCGCCAAAAGGATTCATGCCATCTGTACTTAGACCAAATCTTATGTTCCTTGTGTCAGCTGCAAAATCTTTGAACTCTCTGTCGATCTTTCTCCATTGCGTTCCATCAGCGGGGTGTCTCAACTCCCCATCCGACTTACGGTCATCTTTGTGCCATCGCAATAACTTGGCATGCTCTTTGTTCCTGAACAGACGTTTCAACCGTGGTATTATAGGAGCATACCACATCACCTTGGCGGGAACCCTCTTCCTGGGTTTCTCGCCCTCAACATCGTCACCAGGGTCATCGCCTCTGATCTTATAACGCAATGAAGTGCATACCGGGCATTCATTCAAATTCTTGTATTCACCGCGGTAGAGGATGCAGTCGTTAATGCATGCATGTATCTTCTGAACCTCTAAACCTAGAGGGCAGACAACCTTCTTTGCTTTGTACGTACTGGCGGGCAACTCGTTATTCTTTGGAAACATATTCTTCATCATTTTCAGCAACTTTTCAAATCCTGAGTCAGATAGATCTTCCTGTGCCTTCCATTTCAGCAAATCAAGTGTGCAGCCCAGCTTTTTCAGACCATTATCGCATCCTGGGTACAGCGACTTTTTGTGATCCTCTAACATGCGATCCAAATTCTCCCTCTCTTTTTCAGTTTCGCAGCGTCTCCGTGCATCAGCAATGGTCCGACCAAGATCATCAGCGGGCTCATCACGTGCCTCTTCTTCACCTTCCCCTTCACCTTCCCCTCCTTCAACATCCTCCATGAAAGTATCACCGAAATGGTCAGGATAGTTGTCATCGATATCATCCCCTTCTTCATCTTCTTCCATTCTAACCCCTCTTTCTCCATGCTTGGTCCAACAATTATAGCTTGGCATGAAACCGTGCCGAAGCAGGTGCACGTGAACGACTCTTGAGGAAGAGTAACCCTTCTGATTCTTACAGTCAGCACATGGACAGATAACAAAACCCCCCTGCTTGTTCGCATTAGCCACTGCGACAAAATCATTCAAACCCGTAATGAACTCGCCCGAGAGTCGGTTACCGTACATCCATTGCCGATTCATCTGCATTATTATTATATAAAGTATATAATTAACCATCATGCATTTGTTAAACTAACTAGCTAGAAATAATAGAAATTAAACAATGAACTACACACATGCATATTTTATCAATGACACATGAAAGGTTCAAGTTGCTAACCGCGTTAAAGGAGGAAAAATAAATGAGAAAGCTTAAGTGTGGCTCGGACACTTCATATCATGTTTGTTTCATGCTCTCGCGCATTTCATCGAACACCTTGTGTGCATAAGATGTGATGGGGTTCGTTGCATAGAAAACAAAAATTTTCCTACCGCAAAGACGAATAAATCCAAGATCTAATCTATGGAAAAGCCAAGATCTAATCTATGAAGATCGAAGCAACGAGATAGAGATGAGACTAACCCTTGAAGATTCCAAAACCTACGAGATTAATCTCGTTGTTGGTGTAGACGATCGTCCCGGTGCTGCAATCCGGCAGCACTTCCGTACTCGGTCGCGCGTACGGTGTCGATGAAGCCCGTCCTCTCCCCGTTCCAGCGGGCAGCGGAGGTTGTGGTAGATCTCCTCCAAGTTCCAGCAGCACGACGGCGTGGTGGTGGTTATGGAGGAAGAAAAGCTGTAGGGCTTCGCCTAAGCCGGAACAGCGTATGGTGGAGGAAGAGAGGGGGCGGATTAGGGTTGCGTACGGAGCAGCTATGGCCGGCCAACCCACCCCTCTTTATATAGTGGGGAAATAGGGTTAGGGTTTCCCAAAACCCATCTAGGGCCGGCGCCTGGTGGGCCCACACCATGCCTAGGCGCGGCCTGGGGTGGGCCCGCGCCTAGGGGTGGTGTGGCCCACTCCTGGCCTTTCTCCGTCTCCCCTTTGGACTCCGTCTGCGTGACAGAAAAATAAGAACTTCTGTTTTTGTTTCGTCCAATTCCGAGAATATTTCCAGAACAACTTTTCTGAAATACAAAACAGCAGAATTCTTCCAGAACAATTCCGGTCCTCCTCGTGATGCCTTGGATCCCATCCGAGACTCCGAACAAACTTCGGTCTGCATCTCATATTCCGAATCTACTTATGCGACATCGAACCTTAAGCGCGTCACCCTACGGTTCGTGAACTATGCAGACATGGTTGAGACTCCTCTCCGACCAATAACCAATAGCGGGATCTGGAGATCCATAATGGCTCCCACATATTCAACGATAACTTAGTGATCGATTGAACCATTTACATACGATACCGATTCCCTTTGTCACGCGATACTTTACTTGTCCGAGGTTTGATCATTGGTATCTCCATACTTAGTTCGACCTCGTTACCGACAAGTACTCTTTACTCGTACCGTGGTATGCCATCTCTTGTGATCTTAATCACATGCTTGCAAGCTATTCAGACGACGTGCCACCGAGAGGGCCCAGAGTGTATCTATCCGTCATCAGGATGGACAAATCCCACTATTGATCTACATGCCTCAACTCACACTTTCCGAATACTTAATCCCATCTTTATAACCACCCATTTACGTAGTGGTGTTTGATGTAATCAAAGTACCCTTCCGGTATAAGTGATTTACATGATCTCATGGTCGAAGGACTAGGTAACTATGTATCGAAAGCTTATAGCAAGTTGAACTTTAATGACTTGATCTTATGCTATGCTTACTATGGGTGTGTCCATCACATCATTCACCTAATGATATGATCTTGTTATTAATAACATCCGATGTTCATGATCAGGAAACCATGATCATCTATTAATCAACAAGCTAGTTAAATGAGAGGCTTACTAGGGACTCTGGTTGTTTACACAACACACATGTATCAATGTTTCCGGTTAATACAATTATAGCATGGAGTGTAAACATTTATCATGAACATTAAGATATAACAATAACTGTTTTATTATTGCCTCTCGGGCATATCTCCAACAGTCTCCCACTTGCACTAGAGTCAATAATCCAGTTTACATATGTAAAGATATAACACCTTGGCCTTCTGGTGCTTATCATGTTTTGCTCACGGGAGAGGTTTCAGTCAACGGATCTGACATGCTCAGAAACGTATGTATTTTGCAATTCATTTGCATCTCAACGCATCACTCATTTTCCAAATGAGTCGGCATATATGTTTAGTCTTCTGGTGGAACCTTAATTCCGCGGTCTGAAATATGTCACTAATATTGTCACACACAATATAGCTTCAAAGTTCTGACACTATCGAAATTACACCAAGTTCTCAAAGAACTCCTCGACTTAAACATCCTCAGTCATTGTCAAAACAATGACATACTCTGCCTTTGTTTGTAGAATCCGTCACAATATTTAGAACTCATCTAAATCTAGCATAGACTTCTTCTAGCTGATTGTGCTACCTTTTAAACCACACTTAGCCTAATTGAGATTGAAATTATTTTTTTTATATGAGACCAAACTAATATCGGTGCAACACCTTACAGCGATTTGTTTGTCATTACCCCATACAAAACTATATATATATCCTTGGTTCTTCTAAAGCACCCAGGGATATTCTTACTGTCGTCCAATGATCATTGCATGAATCATTCTGGTATATGCTCGTAACTCTTTAGAGCACAGGACATCTGATTGTGTACATTTTATTCGTGATCTAAAATCACTCATGTGTTTTTACTCATTGAGCGTCAAATACACTCAAGTCTTGTTAAACCTTCACATGAAAAGAACACTTTCTTAATTTATTATATTGAACTACTTCAATATTCATTCTATGTACTTTTAACTTAAACTTATTATGTGTTTCAATCTATCTTCATAGATCTTGACACTAAATATGTTTCAGTTCATATCCTTTCATTGAAGTTAATTCTCAATGAAACCTTTTTAATCAATTACATAATTACATTATTTGTAATCAATGATATGTCATCTACATAAAGTATTACAAATATGTCTCAGCGCTCCCACTTAATTTCTTGCAAATGCAAGTCTCTTCATCGTCTCTGATGAAATCATAACTCTTTGATCATTTCATCCGGTGAAGATTCCAACTCCGTGATACTCACTTCATCCAATTGAAGTTTGTATACCTGTCTAGTATTCCACGGACCAGCAAAACTCTTGGTTTGAATCTAGTATACATCCTTCATACACACTTCTGGTAAGGAATGTATTTCTGCCATCCTACTATCATATCTCATAAAAGAAATATGTAGCGATTACTAGAATAATTCACATAGACTATAAGCATTGCTACGGAAGATCTAATCTTATCGTAGTCAACTCTTTGAACTTTATCGTAAATAACTTTTTGACAAGTCGAGCTTCTTCAAGGATATTCCATCCAAGTCTATCAATTTTATAGATCCATTTACTTTCAAAGAGTATTGACCTATCTTGGATTTCATGGCACTTAGCCATTTTTAACGGAGTCAGGGCCCATCATAGCTTCTTTGCATGCAGTTGGTTTATTATTGTTCAAAATCAATCCTTTGTCCACAAATCATTTATTTGATCACAAATTAAACCATACCTACAAGGTTCAATAGGTACTTCGATCTCCATGACTATAACACTTTGTAGACATGGGAGCCATGATCGTCGTGGCCGCTTCCGGAACCATTTCCGATGCTGCGCTACTCTGATCATCATGCTCAGGTTCATAAACCTCATCAAGTTCCATTGTCCTCCCACTCAAATACTTCGCTAGAAACAATTTCTTGGAAATAAGTAAGAAACATCGACAAACATTTTTGTCTTTGACTCCATAGTGGAAAGAATTCCCAATTAATTCTCTAGGATAACCAACAAAGACATTCATCCGATTTTGGTTGTAAACTCATTTACTTATGCTACGCATACCAAAATTTAAGAAAGGACTATTAGGGTTTATACCCATGCCATAACTCGTATGGTGTCATTTCAACGGATTATGATGACGCTCTATTTAGTGTAAAAGCGGTAGTCTCTAACGCATAATCCACAAAAATATAATGGTATCATTTTATTTTATCTCATTATTAACCCAACAAGGTTTGGATACGTCTCTTGGATACTCCATCATCACTATGATACTCCAAGAAACGTGAGTTGTAGAATAATTTTCATAACTCTCTTAGATGTTCGCTAAAACTTGTAATTCAAATATTTCCACCATGATCCAATCATAGATATTTGACTTTTCTATTACGATGATTTCCACTTCATGCTGAAATTTATTTGAATCTATTCAAATGTTTCAAACTTCTTCCTTATCGAATAAATATATCCTTATATATACACTCAATTCATTGTTGGAAGTTTTCATGAAGTATAAGAATCTCCCTCACACAACTATGCCCAATGAACCACATACATCATCATGTATGTTTCCACTAAGTTAGTTGCCCATTCAACTCTTGGCCTATGAACGGTATTTCAGTCATTCTCTTTAGAATAGATTTGCAAGCGCCAAACGTTTCAAAAATCAAATGACTCCAAAAATCCATTTGCATGGAGTTCCTTCATGCGTTTCTTTCTATCATGACCTAAATAGCGGTTCCACTAATAAGTGGAATTCACATCATTTGCCTTATGGCATTTTAGCGTCAGTGTTATGCATGTGTGTTTCACCATAAAGATTTATAATAACTTATCCATCGTACATGGAATACTGTCATAATTTGAACAACTCATTGTTTTCATTTGACTAGAACAAAACAACAATTATAAAGTTCTTTATTATAAATCTGAAGGGCTAGGTAGAATGCCAACGACGAACACAATAACACTTTATTTTGTTCCAGACGTGCATTCCTACCATATTCCTTGTCAGTCACTTAGGCCATTGTATTCTTGTATTGCGTTGTTTCGTATGACACCTCATACCAACCAATATGGTACAAATACCCAAGAATTTCATTGTGTGACCAAACAGGGAATACATTCATAACATGTATATCATCTATATACACCTGAGCTAGACTTTCTAGTCTTTTCTTTCTTTCTGCCAAAAATCTTTTGTAGTTTCTCTTTTAGCTTTCCTCATTCTAAGAAAACACTTTAGCTTCAATAACTTCTAGGTCCATTGGTCAAATACCAATAACCTTGAGGTTCTTACTTTGAAGTTGATCATCACATGACAAGTGTTCCAGATTTCACTATTAGTAACCTTTTAATGTGATGAACCATTTCACTCATAATTTTTATCCATCAAATCATGACGACTTTCCGAGACCATGTCTGTACATGCTAGGCTCGTAAAGTTTAACCTTAGTACTCGTATGTGCAAATCTGGCTTGCACCCGTTGTATGCACACGTAGAATCTATAACACCCGATCATCACGTGATGCTTCGAAACGACGAGTCTTAGCAACGGTGCATACTAAGGACGATCACTTCATGGATATGTGAATATCGTTTAGTGCCCAACTAGTTGGAGGATTGGGACGCCTAGCGTCTTCAACCTTCGTACATTCCCATAAAACTTATGAGTTTATGTAGTTTCACTAGATTATATTCTATCATCTTGCAATACGGTCTTAGATATCACATATATCTCATACCTCGCTTATTTCTGAAAACAAACTTTCCAGCTCCTTACTTTTCAAACGGATTTGAACTTCAAATTTCACGGAGACAAGATGACTTTAGGTACTAATTGAAACCATTGCTCTTTGAATCAACAAAGTGAGGTTTACTAAAAATTTGCAATAGGACTTAATCATTTCTTGATTCTTTAACAATACGGTACCAGTCCGTAAAGTTTCTTATCAAACTTAACAGTATTTCTATCTCAATTACAAGACTAGCGCATGGTAGATAACGGATGCCAATTCTACAAATTTAATTCAAAATACTATTCAGACTATGTTCATGATAATTAGTTCATGTTTTAATCTAATTACTAATGAACTCCCACTTAATACAACATCCCTCATAGTTGTTTAGTGGCACACGATCCATATCCACTACACCAAAACCGATCATCACGTGAGATGATGTAGCTTCAATGGTGAACATCAACATGTTGATCATATCATCCATATGACTCGTGTTCAACCTTTCGGTTTCCTGTGTTCCGAGGCCATGTCTGTACATGCTAGGCTCGTCAAGCAAACCCAAGTATTTCTGCGCGTGCAACATAGCTTACACCCGTTGTATGTGAACGTAGAATCTATCACATCCGATCATCACGAGATGCTTCAAAACGACGAACTGTAGCAACGGTGCATACGAGGGGAGAACATTTTATTATCTTGATATTAAAGTGAGGGATCATCTTATAATGCTACCGTCGCGATCTAAGCAAGATAAGATGCATAAAGGATTAACATCACATGCAATTCATAATATGTGATATGATATGGCCTTTCTTCTTGTGCTTTTGATCTCCATCTCCAAAGCACCTGAGCATGATCTCCATCATCACCAGCATTGCACCAAGGTCCATGGCGCCGCTTCATGGTTGTCCATCACTTATAGCTACTATAACAACTACTTGAAATAAAGCTATTACATGATGAATAGACACGCAGGTCTTAACAAATTTAAGGACAACCATTAGGCTCCTGCCGGTTGCCATAATACAACAATGAACATCTCATAGATCAAATATAATCATCATCACATTATGGCCATATCACATCACCAAACCCTGCAAAAACAAGTTAGACGCCTCTAATTTGGTTTGCATATTTTACGTGGTTTAGGGTTTTCGAGTAAGATCCAATCTACCTACGAACATGAACCACAACGGTGATACTAGTGTTGTCAATAGAAAGAGTAAATTGGATATTCACTATGGTGGGAGAGACAGACACCCGCAAAGCCACTTATGCAATACAAGTTGCATGTCAAGCGTGGAGCAAGTCTCATGAGACGCGGTCATGTAAAGTTAGCCCGGGCCGCTTCATCCCACCATCCCGCAAGATGCAAAGTACACTAACCAAAAACAACAAGAGCATCAACGCCCACAAAACCATTGTGTTCTACTCGTGCAACAGATCTATGCATAGACACGGCTCTGATACCACTGATGGGGTTCTTTGCATAGAAAACAAAAAATTTCCTACCGCAAAGACGAATAAATCCAAGATCTAATCTATGGAAAAGCCAAGATCTAATCTATGAAGATCAAAGCAACGAGATAGAGATGAGACTAACCCTCGAAGATTCCAAAACCTACGAGATTAATCTCGTTGTTGGTGTAGACGATCGTCCCGGTGCTGCAATCCGGCAGCACTTCCATACTCGGTCGCGCGTACGGTGTCGATGAAGCCCGTCCTCTCCCCGTTCCAGCGGGCAGCGGAGGTTGTGGTAGATCTCCTCCAAGTTCCAGCAGCACGACGGCGTGGTGGTGGTTATGGAGGAAGAAAAGCTGCAGGGCTTCGCCTAAGCCGGAACAGCGTATGGTGGAGGAAGAGAGGGGGCGGATTAGGGTTGCGTACGGAGCAGCTATGGCCGGCCAACCCACCCCTCTTTATATAGTGGGGAAATAGGGTTAGGGTTTCCCAAAACCCATCTAGGGCCGGCGCCTGGTGGGCCCACACCATGCCTAGGCGCGGCCTGGGGTGGGCCCGCGCCTAGGGGTGGTGTGGCTCACTCCTGGCCTTTCTCCGTCTCCCCTTTGGACTCCGTCTGCGTGACAGAAAAATAAGAACTTCTGTTTTTGTTTCGTCCAATTCCGAGAATATTTCCAGAACAACTTTTCTGAAATACAAAACAGCAGAATTCTTCCAGAACAATTCCGGTCCTCCTCGTGATGCCTTGGATCCCATCCGAGACTCCGAACAAACTTCGGTCTCCATCTCATATTCCAAATCTACTTATGCGACATCGAACCTTAAGCGCGTCACCCTACGGTTCGTGAACTATGCAGACATGGTCGAGACTCCTCTCCGACCAATAACCAATAGCGGGATCTGGAGATCCATAATGGCTCCCACATATTCAACGATAACTTAGTGATCGATTGAACCATTTACATACGATACCGATTCCCTTTGTCACGCGATACTTTACTTGTCCGAGGTTTGATCATTGGTATCTCCATACTTAGTTCGACCTCGTTACCGACAAGTACTCTTTACTCGTACCGTGGTATGTCATCTCTTGTGATCTTAATCACATGCTTGCAAGCTATTCAGACGACATGCCACCGAGAGGGCCCAGAGTGTATCTATCCGTCATCAGGATGGACAAATCCCACTATTGATCCACATGCCTCAACTCACACTTTCCGAATACTTAATCCCATCTTTATAACCACCCATTTACGCAGTGGTGTTTGATGTAATCAAAGTACCCTTCCGGTATAAGTGATTTACATGATCTCATGGTCGAAGGACTAGGTAACTATGTATCGAAAGCTTATAGCAAGTTGAACTTTAATGACTTGATCTTATGCTATGCTTACTATGGGTGTGTCCATCACATCATTCACCTAATGATATGATCTTGTTATTAATAACATCCGATGTTCATGATCAGGAAACCATGATCATCTATTAATCAACAAGCTAGTTAAATGAGAGGCTTACTAGGGACTCTGGTTGTTTACACAACACACATGTATCAATGTTTCCGGTTAATACAATTATAGCATGGAGTGTAAACATTTATCATGAACATTAAGATATAACAATAACTGTTTTATTATTGCCTCTCGGGCATATCTCCAACAAGATGATCCAAGGCAAACCCACCACCCCTTGTGAATAGAAGTGGCACACCAAGTTGCTAAGTGAAGTGTGCTGAAGTACATTTATAGGGATGGGACTTTAGTCCCGATTGGCCTTCGGGCCAGGCCTGAGGACCTTTAGTCGCGGTTGGCCAGGCCAACCGGGACTAAAGCCCCGCCCGGACACCAGCTGTCGACCGAGCCCACTGGACCCAGACCTTCGGTCGCGGTTCGCCTCCTGAACCGCAACTAAAGACCCCATTAATCGCGGTTCGGATATTTTGGGGACTAAAGGGGTCGTATGGAAGCCCCTTTTTCTACCAGTGGTCGTCGCCCAACCTTCTGCTCGTGGAGGTAACTGGCCAGCCATCCGCGACGCGCACCCCTCCGAGCTTCTCTCCCGGTGATCGCCGCCCAACCACCCAACGATTCGGCGCCCCCGCCATCTGCCGATCTACTGCACCGTAGGAGAAGCTTTTCTCCCACGCCGGCGTTGACTATGCGGCCCAGCCGTGACCACCGTCCACTGCCGGCCGATTACCAGCTCCGCGTGCCCAACGTGTCCGATGTGTGGCATGGTCGGCGGTGATGTGTTTGACATCACCTGTTGCGGCAGCGGTTATATAAAATAGTAGTACACAAACATTTTTCTTGACGTAAATCATGTAAACGTTTTACATCACCATTTTTCGGTGATGTAAAATACATCATCTAAGATGGCCTAAGTACTCTCCGGCACATAACAAGTGACTCAATTTTGTCTTGATACGAGTGTATATATGGTTATAATATATACATTTTAGTTGTAGATATACGTCTGTATTTAGATTTTTTTTTAGAAAAAAGGGGTCCTCCCCTGTTTCATTGAAAGAACAACAGGAACAGAGTTTTTATAGCTTCATCGAGACACATTGACAGAATATGGAGTGGAATGTTCTCAAAAAAAAAAAAAGTGGAGTGGAATTTTTTTTTTTTTTGAACTGTGGAGTGGAAAGAGTTCAATCACTTGATTTGGGACGGAGAGAGTAGTACTTATATTTCTTCCGTGGTACTACCGGCGTAACGGCTGATAATATCGTGGGTCAACTTTTGACACATTCACCGCTGCATTTCCCAACGTGGGCGTGTGAAGGGAAAGCTGAGTGGGAGGGGAACAAGTCACGGCTCCGTGTGTGCGAGTTTTCTGCGTTGCAGGGAAATGACTCGTGACTCTGGATGTGCAATCCTCAAAAGAAATAGGAAAAAGACTCTGGATGTGCCTGGTAGACGCCGCGTATGAAACTGCTGCGAGGTACTCCTACATTGATCGCTTCAGGCTTCGAATACGTGAGATCAATTGGCCAGCTATACCGTTGAATCATGTCCATAGCAGTCAAGTATAGCCATGTGTGCTAGATGGTTTCAATCTGATCTTTTTCCTGGGGAAAATTAAATCACTTTTCCCCTTCCCTGCTCTCTCTCCCTGCTACAGTAGCTTTGAGGGGTTCTCCTCCTTGATCGGGCCGTCGACGGCCGCTCCGCCGGATTAGCTGGCCGGAGTAGGCTTAGGTTGGGCGCTGGAGTAGTCTAAGGCTTAGATCTTTAGTTTTCTGCTGGTTTTCCGACCTCTGCCGGCGTTTTGGACGGTCTGCCCGTAGTGGAGGCGGAAGCTCTGGATCTTGGCCACCAGATCCATGGCGCTTTTAGGGGTGCTGCTGCTCGTGCTGATGCTCCCCTGGTCCGAGCTTGCCGTGGGAAGCGGCATCACCGTCTTCATCAATAAATCGGTGGCTGCTGGATCCTTTCTTCCTGGATTTTGCTGCAAGATCGGCGAGCTCTTGGCCGGCCATGGTGGCGAGGGAGAGCGGAGTCCATCTGCAGCTAGGTTCCCTCTTTCTTCTCCCCTGGCCGGCCGTGGTGGCGAGGAGGTGTTGGAGGAGAGTGGGCCGATTTTGGATCTCGGAGTGGGATCTAGCCTCTCCTGCTGTCGCTGCTCCTGCTCGAGTAGCCTCTTGAAGCTGTCGGTCCTGCTCTGCCATGGTGGTGGTGAGGACTTCGACGATTCTGTGGTTGCTCAGGAGGATCTGCCTCGGCTTCTGCCTACAGGGTGCTATGGATCGATGATCCTTCGTGCGGAACACATAGCGTCCATGTTTGACGCTGTGATCTTTGGCCGATGTCGCGGCCTGAGCTCAACCTCCATCGTGGAGGCCTCTCTCTCTTTGCTGCGGAGGCTCGACGGCGCCAGGCTACCAAGTGGTCTCGTCCCCGGTGGCTTGACGACGGCCGTTGGCAGAAGATTTGCGCCGGTAGGGAGCCTTCGAGCTACTTGCTCTCGTTTCTCGGCGGCGACGCCTGGAGGACGCCGGCGGTTGGTGGCGGAGGCACCCTGGTCCCTGATTGCGTTCTTGATAATCTTTGTAGGGCGTTTATTGTAAAGTGCAAGCCCCTTTTTTCAAATATTAGGTTCTTTGTGCGAGTGATTTATAAGGGGCTTTCTGCAAAATCTTGTACCTGCCACTTTAATGGATAAATCTCTGGGGTCTTTTAGAACCCTCGTGTTCATAAAACAAAAATCTGATCTTTTCCTGTGCTACATGGTTCCAGTCAGATCAGGACTCTTCAAGGTGACTTGGCTGAGCAACTCCAGCAAATTTCGACAAGTTGCTCACAAACATTTCACCAAAAAAGAAAGATAAGTTCCCAAAACAAACTCGGGCTTATTTTCATGTTATGGGTTCTTTTTATGCTCCGACCAGATCCTAGCTAGCCGTCTGGTTTGGATAAAAAAATATCTAGTGGCTAGATAAATGCCCATATGATCGCTATATATCCGGACGAAGGGAGCTCTATTGGGATTCTAGTGAGAGAAAGCACCCGCACCGGCGCTTCCTAAAAACGCTGGCAAGTTTTGGAACCTCATAAAAGCGTCGGCACTCCCGAAAGGATCCCTTCGCGAAGGGAGCCGATTGGGAACGCCGGCGTCCAATTTCTGCTGAAAAGTTGCATGTACCCCACTTGCATGTGACACAACTCTCTAAAGATTCTCCTCTCTCCTACTTTTTCTGTCCCCACTTGCATGTGCATGCATAATGCCGGCGCCTCTATTGGGTTAATTGGTGTGAGACACGGTTCCCAAATGCTAAGTGCATGTAGCCGGCGCTCCCCATAGCCTGCTGCCGGCGTGCATGCCGGCGCTTTTTAGGGGAGGACCGGTGGAGATGCTCTCAGTGGTCAATTTCACATTCCCGCCCGCTGCATCCCGTTGTCCACCGCCAAATCGATTACCCCTACCTTTAGCCATGAGTCCGACAAGCCCAACACTGTATCTATGTTGGTGGTTGCTGTTGGAGATATGCCCAAGAGGCAATAATAAAGTGGTTATTATATATCTTTATGTTTATGATAAATGTTTGCATACCATGCTATAATTGTATTAACCGAAACATTGATACATGTGTGTTATGTAAACAACAAGGAGTCCCTAGTAAGCCTCTTGTATAACTAGCTTGTTGATTAATAGATGATCATAGTTTCATGATCATGAACATTGGATGTTATTAATAACAAGGTTATGGCATTAGATGAATGATATAATAGACACACCCAATTAAGCGTAGCATAAGATCACGTCATTAAGTTCAAATTGCTATAAGCTTTCAATACATAGTTACCTAGTCCTTCGACCATGAGATCATGTAAATCACTTATACCGGAAGGGTACTTTGATTACATCAAACACCACTACGTAAATGGGTGGTTATAAAGGTGAGATTAAGTATTCGGAAAGTATGAGTTGAGGCATATGGATCAAGAGTGGGATATTGTCCATCCCGATGACGGATAGATATACTCTGGGCCCTCTCGGTGGAATGTCGTCTGATTAGCTTGCAAGCATGTGACTTGGTCACAAGAGATGACATGCCACGGTACGAGTAAAGAGTACTTGTCGGAGACGAGGTTGAACAAGGTATGGAGATAACGATGATCAAACCTCGGACAAGTAAAATATCGCGAGACAAAGGGAATCGGTATCGTATGTAAATGGTTCAATCGATCACTAAGTTATCGTTGAATATGTGGGAGCCATTATGGATCTCCAGATCCCGCTATTGGTTATTGGTCGGAGAAGAGTCTCGACTATGTCTGCGTAGTTCGCGAACCGTAGGGTGACACACTTAAGGTTTGATGTCGTTTAAGTAGATATGGAATATGGAATGGAGTTCGAAGTTTTGTTCGGAGTCTCGGATGGGATCCAGGACATCACGAGGAGTTCCGGAATGGTCCGGAGAATAAGATTCATATATAGGAAGTCACTTTCCAAGTTTGGAAATGATCCGGTGCATTTATGGAAGGTTCTAGAAGGTTCTAGAAAAGTCCGGAAGAAATCACCATGGAAAGTGGAGTCCCGGAGGGACTCCACCTTGCATGGCCGGCCAAACCCTAGGGGGGAGGAGTCCCAGGTGGGCTCCACCTAGGTGGCCGGCCAACCCCCCTCAAGGAAAGGTGGGAGTCCCACCTTGAGTAGGACTCCCCCCTTGAGTAGGTTTCCCACCTATGGGAGGTTTTGTTGTTGGGGTCTTATTCGAAGACTTGGACTTCAACTCTTGGGGGTTTCCACCTATATAAAGAGGGGAGGGGAGGGGCTGGCCGGGCACACCAACCCCACCTTGGCCGCACCCCCCAAAGAGCCCCCTCTCCCAGAAACCCTAGCGGTTACCTCCTCCCTCTCTCTCCCACATAGCTTAGGCGAAGCTCTGTCGGAGATCTCCACCACCACCGCCACCACGCCGTCGTGCTGCCGGGATTCCGAGGAGGATCTACTACTTCCACTGCCCGCTGGAACGGGGAGGAGGACGTCATCATCAACACCGAACGTGTGACCGAGTACGGAGGTGCTGCCCGTTCGTGGCACCGAAGATCTTCTACGCGCTTTTGCAAGGGCAAGTGATCGTCTACATCCACCACGAGATCTGATCTCGTTAACGCTTTGTGATCTTTGTAATATCCCAGGTTTAGAGACGATCGAGGGGTAGACTTTAGAAAGGGATGTGCATTGCATAGTAAATTCTGGGGAAATTTCGCGCTTTTAAACAAAAACTGCATCGAAGGGGGACAAGTTTCTCTCTCGACACCTTACAGGGTTAGGGTTTCGAGGGTGCGACAAACTTGCATCTCACTTAACTAGATTAGGGTTTTGAGTTGAGAGGGGAGAGTTTGAATCACCAATTTAAGTTGCATGATTGAATTCTAAGTTAAGATAGTTGATCAAGCTCAAACCAAATTTGAATTTGAATTTCAAATTCAAACATCAGGATATTAGTTCATAATTCAAACTTGAGATAATTTAATAAACAATCTTTAATAACCAAGATATAAATAGAACAATTAATATATAAAGCTCAATAGAGAAAAAATTGGAGCTTTATTGATATTCACACAAGATACATTGTTTTTACAATATCCAGAATAAAATATGAACATTACAACATATTACAAGAATTGGACAACAAAAAAATAGAAAAAGAAAAGAAAAGGAAAATTACAAATTAAGGATCTATCCTAAACACTACTAGCTAAACTTCATTAACTTGATGATCTTCATGATCAATGGAGCCACAGATTGTCCCTGTACATAAACACAACAAAAGAGAAGTTATGCCAAGTGGTAAAACCACTTGGCAGGTTAGAAGAATAATGAAATTGAGTAGATATGGATCAGCTCTGCCGAGCTGATCATCTCACAGCCAAGACACAAGCCAGGTACCATGAATTTGCACACACACACAGCTAGGCTGCTCACACAAAGAAGGTGCATGCAAGACACCACACACACACACTGGTGAGTCACCAACAAAGTTGCCGTGGCTTGTCATTGCCGACTGCAGAGAAGGAGCAGGAGACCATATAAAACCTCCACAAGAAACCCTAGTCAATCCATCGACAGGATTGCACCGGGTAAGTTCATCAGAAACCAAGAACACAAGAACAGCTTGAACAACATCATTGTTCAACACAATTCCACCACCACAAAGACATAACCAAGAGATCAAGCTTGCAAGGAGGAGCAGTGGCAAGCCAAGAACTCAACCAACAAATTGAATCCTCTACACCAACAAATCATCTAGGAGCTGGAGTGAGGTATAAACCAAATCAACCTGAGCAAAACCAAGTTTTGCTCATAAATAAGCATACAATGCATCACAGAGCACGTAAGGGTAGAAAACCCTGTTTGTGTCATCATCCTGCTACAAAGCCAATTGGTGCAAGCAAATATGGGTAAAGACTCTAGGAAATCAGCCTATGGGAACATCACCATGCAAAACAATGCATAATCAAGAAATCCAAGAAAGATGAAGTCCTAGCCTAGCCTAGCCCACACACTCAGCACCTATAGCTATTCAGGCCATCGAGACTTGGACAAATCATTGTCTATTTTGATTTCAACATCAAGAGCTACGGCAATCCGATAAATGGATCACCCGAGAAAGCATTTGGTGAGCCACAACAAGCCAACAAGAGGAGCTATCCCAGGGCAGCACATAAATACCGCCAGATCACCTCAACCACTTAACCAATTCCAACAAAGAAACCATGCACGTATATCATCACCCAAAGAGGGTTCAAAAGGAGGGCTAGGGTACCCAACAAGTGTTGGCATCCCTCTAACCCTAACAAATTCATTGAAATGATCATCACCGAATCTCGCTCACATTACTTATCCATTTAATCAAGCAAGGATAAACAGATAAATAAAACAGACAAGCAATTGATGCACCAGGGTCTTGCAAATGATCAAATGGATCATTACAGGCATCAATTGATGCTCAAGCAAGCAACAGCACACATCAGGCCAGGCCTGTGTAATACACATGTGAGCAACAGTAAGGCACAGACACCAAAGAGCAAAGAAGTTACAAAGAATCGGTGATCATAGGATCATCCAAAGCCACAAATTAACCAACCATTGCATCACAGATAATCAAATATATGAAATATAAATTGTATGCAGAAGCACACTAACAAGGAATGAAGCTGTCTAGCCAACAGTCATGCTTAATAGAACATTCCTATGAATCACAACTCAATGAGGATCTCACCAGAGGCACTGGCACTTGCAAGTATGCAAGGATTAACCACCACAATCAAGCCAGGGACAAGATTAAGCACACATAGTATGCCCAAGTGACAGTAAAAAGAATAGGAGCATGCCAGTAGGCCATGAACATCAATGGATGCTCAAGAGCAATTACAGGAGGGCCACAGCAGGGACACAGCATGAACAGAAGTAGTTAGGAAGCACAAAAGCATGCACTGATAATCAAGTAGAGCGGCACAAGCTAGAACACAAAGATAGCAGTAGCACATAGCAGCATACGCATGTAGGCGTAGTAACTAGCACAACAAGGTAGAGGCCAAGGCAACCAGAGGAAGAAGAGGAGGTAGCGAAGACAGAGAGAAGGAGGCACACACACCGAGCAGAGCACCGCAGCGTGCCCATGGTGGCACGGCGGCACAGCCTAACACGGCAGCCGCCAGTGTCGCAGCCTGTGCCGGCGTCACCGAGCGCAACGCCCAAAGACCACCACGGCGAGGCACACGGCCACGTCGCGGCGGCGCGGCGTCTGGATCATCGGCGGGCGATGAATCGCTCGGAATCGCCACCGCCGTGTCGCAGATGCGTTGGGGGCGGCGAGCAAGCAGCAAGACGAATCGCCGCGGTGGATCTGAATCGCCGTCGAATGGCGGTTCAGATGCGCCACACTCGGCTGCGGCAACGGCCGGAGATGGCCGGAATAAATCGAAGAAGACGGCGGCGACATGCGTCGCCGTAGCTCGTGGATTAGGGTTCGCGAGGGAGAGAGAAGGGAAGTGAGGGCGACCGAGTGGGCCGGACCAGGCCAATCGGGTTGAGCCCAACCCACTCGGATTCACCCCGACAGTGGGCCCGAGGGCAATTTGGGCATTTCCAAAATACCATTTAAGTAAGAATTTCAAAGAATTTTATAAAATAGAATATGGCTCTAAAAAATAATTAAAAATATGAAAATCAATCAGCATAAAATTCTCTATCCAAATAAAATATCAAAGAGGATTTTTGAAGATAATTATGAATAAGTCTTAATTTGATGATTTAAATAATGATTTAAATCACACATATTATTTTCAATAAAGAAAATAAGTCCATTAATGTATTTGGACTTCAAAAACACCTTGACAATATTTCAAGGTAGAATTTTACTCTTAAACAAGTATTCCCAAATTATTCTTAGTATTAACCTCTTACATGAAATAATAACGATATCTCAAGGGGGAAACAAACCCTAAAAATGGAATCATGCATAATTGCTTCTTTAACCATTGCCCTTATCGGAAAATGATGCTATTTTTCAGAACAAGAGGACACGTGTCAGTCCAAACCTTCCAACTGCAGAACTTTGCAGTGTTCTGTGCAAGTTCATCACTTGCTCATGTCATTTGAGTATTTCTATCAAATTACTTGCAAAGTATTATGGTTAACACTATTGCATAAAAATCAAAACCACTACTTTCATAACTATGAATATGACTATGTGGTGGGCAATGGAACCATGGATTGTGTTGATATGGTGGAGGTTCCATTGCACGGATTTATATCCATCTAGGATTAAACAACAAATGTCGCCAGTGATTCTTGTGCCGTAATACCCGTGTTAACCATAAGATCCGGAGTGGGACGGAGTAGTCAAAAGTGTTTCCACCTCTCGTTCATCAACGGATGCGCTTACCGTAGCAGTTGTGTCTGGCGGAACAACCGGAGGGTGGGGAGCCCATTCTAATTCCCCACGGTAAAGCATTGCTTGCCGTAGCAGTTGTGTCTTGCGGAACAACCGGAGGGTGGGGATCCCATTCTAATTCCCCACGGTAATGCGGTCTATGATGGGTTGCAGCCACCGGCGTAGGAGTGTATGGTAGAGCCCAGCACTGTTGTCGTGGTCGGGGTCCACCCTGAAATTACGGGAATAATGGGACCGACGTGGACCCAGGGTCGGCGCATGCAACAAAGGGTGGGTGTTCGAGGTAGCGGAGGAACATGATTGGCTAGACCTTATACCGGGCCTCACACCAAAGGAAGTGTGGACGGGAAAGCTGCCCGGTTGGCACCAAGGTTAAGATCTCTTATGGGTAAAGCAACACACCTCTGCAGAGTGTAACAAACTGTGACCTGTCACTCCCTGTTCCGGGATTGAGGAACTGCGAACGTGGCCGGAAAGGAGCTCCATGAAGTTCTAGTAAACCGGTGAAGGCTGACGGACATAGCTCTTTGAAATAAAAGCAATCTCTTGAAGAAATGTTTATCAAAACTTGCATTGATATTAGGCTTTCTGGTCTAATATCGTAGCTAGTGCATTAAACACCTCTTATCTATAATGAACTTGTTGAGTACGCTCGTACTCATACCACTCTTAAATCCCATGCTTAGATTGTCTGAATCGTCTGGAGGAGGACTGCGACAACAATGAAGGAGCCGAGATCATCGGCTACGAGGAACCAGACCTCTCAGGAGGAGTTGAAGGCGTAGACTACCTCATCGTCTACGGATCCGGAGAGGCTTCTGGAGGAGAACAAGCCTAGGGATATCCGCTAGTAGTAGTAACCGAGCAGCCGGAACTCTTAGTATTTAGCTGCTCGATGAAATAAATGTTTAGTTGTAATAATATGTGAAACTCTGGTATTGTAAGTTAAGATGGGTTCACCTCGAACCCAGGAGTATTCCTCTTAGGACCCAAGAGGAGCTCCAAGACGACATGTGTATGTTAATTGTAATAATATGTGAATGAGTTATGGACCCTGCTATGTTCTGTTGTACTACTCTGAGGGATGTAATATTTGCGGAATGGTACTTCGTGAATGTTATATCAACGACTGGCATACTACAACATGCAGTGGTATGCAGGGTCACCACAGTTGGTATCAGAGCAAAAGCTTTGACCTTAGGTTTGAACCTAGTAAATGGGACTAAACGTTAGGAGTCAAATAGGATTAGTAAAGAATTCTCTAAAAATATGGTGTATATTCAATTGAGAATACAACAACCATATCTTTTAGTGCGATAATTCTTTATTATCTCTATTATGATGCATTATTACTAATCTTATAATCTTTCTATTTCTACAGCCAACATGGCAAGTGCACGACCGGGAAGAAACGTGAAAGTTATGGATTCCACACTGAACGAATACCAAGGAGGACTTGCTGATATCCTACGATCCATGTTGCTGGAATTTGGGTGTGATCCCCAGATTCCAGTAAAGAAGTACATGTTCTATGATGGACCGGTGTTGGCCAAGTGCAGAGTAGGACTGCGACTTCCCGAATCTTTGGGAATGAGCGTAGTCATGCCAGCTGGAGAAGCTAGGACAACCAACACAGCCTATCATATAGCTGTTATGAGAGCCATAACCGACATACGGGAACATAAGACAAAAGAGCTTATGGATTCCGAGTTCTCCCATATTCCTCATAATCAGGAGGAGGAAGATCCCTTGCTCAACCACTACAAATACGCCAAACGCAAACCCATAGCAGCGGCAAAATATATGGATAATAGCCGTAACTTCATATCATTACTCTTTCAGCTGAATCATCATCTGATAGGAGCTATTGATACGATGCTAGAGGAATTTACCGAACCCAAGGAGGAGAGTAGGGGGAAAGAACCTATGGAGAATGTAGTGCACACACCAGTTTATTCAGCTGGTGACTACATCAGCTTTGATCCACTTGCACGTGAACCTACACCTGCTACACCTGGGAACTACCTGAATAGTTCCTATGGGGGATACGAAGGCGGAGCGGAATCCGGAAACAACCAGCGTTCCGAGACTCCGATCGAGAATTCTAGGGGTTGGCGTTGGGGTAGTGATACTGGAACTCATAGTACTACTGAGTATTATGATGGAGAGATGAACGATGATGCAACAACCCAGAACCAGAGCTATCCTAGTAATGAAGGAGTGGATGGAGGATATCCGACACAGGTTGAGTCGGGTATGGGTTTTGGTAATCCTTATGGTGGGGCTACAGGAGAGTACACCCGATGGGTGGACTATGATGCACTCAACGATCAGTTTGTGAACACTGATTTCTCCTTAGGGTCATCATCGGATTCGGACTACAAGCCAACGGGGAGACCTTATGTTCCAGGGTCTATCAGGAGGACGACACGTTCGACCGGATGGAAGCCTGGAATGTACCGGGAGTGAAGACCGATTAGAAGTCCACCAAGGGAGGCGTGGCTATAATACACAAGTACCACGTGTATTATAGTTTGTAATATTTGTAGAAAATTGTACATATACTTTAATAAGTGAGTTTGCATACTCACATCGACTTGAGTACTGTAATAAGACCACTTATGTTTGTATATACAGGGTATATGTTTTGTATGAATTGGATTTGCTTCTTGATTTCCATTGCGTGACTAGTTCTGTGCACAATGTTGAGCTCAGAAAACTTGCGCATGGAGTAATTATGAGTATCATCTTGTGTTGCAGAACTAGGGGAATTATGTCGGGAACGTTAGGAAACGAAACTGAAGCACAGCGCATGGAGCGCGAAGCTAAAGAGAAGGAAGAGGCTGAGGGAGCAGCCAGAGATCAGTTTCCACCACCACCACCACCCATGACGCAGCAAAACTTTATCCAGTACATGCAGCTGGCGGAAGAGAGGCAGCGTGTAACACTGGAGCTGCAGAACAAATTCCTTCAGGATCTGATGCAGCAGAATAGGGTGGAGAGACCTGAGAACCAGGGAGTCACATTAGCAGACTTCCAAAACACCAAGCCGATATCTTTCGCATACGCGCCAGAGCCTATGGACGCGGAAGATTGGCTGATGGATACCGAGCGTAAGCTCAACACTGTTGGATGCAATGACCAAGAGAAGGTTCGATATGCTACCCATCTGCTATGTGGACCTGCCGCATCATGGTGGGACAATATTGTAGCCGTGTATCCGGCAGGAAAGGTATTTACCTGGGAGGAGTTCGCAAGGAAGTTCAGGGAATCTAATGTCCCTGAAAGTATCGTGGAACTGAAGCGTCGAGAGTTCGAGAGTCTCGAGCGAAGGATAAGGCAATCCTGACCTATGTCGTGAGTTTTCAAAGCTGTCCCTGACGCGGTTGAGGAAGTCAATACCGAGGACAAGAAGAAGAAGAGATTTCTGAGGGGGTTAAGTCCCCAGTTCAAAGTACAGCTGCGGATGATGAGAGCAACGGAATTCCAAGAGTTGGTGGATGCAGCCATCACTCTTGAAGATGACTTTAAACAACTGCAAGAAGAGAAGAGGAAGAAGGCCAAGTATGAGCCGAAGAGGTTTGTTAGTAACAAGCCTAACACCAGCTTGAGTTTCAAGCCCAGGTACAACAACAACAACAACAACAACAACAACAGCAACTACTACGGTAGTAGGAAGAATCAGGCATTCCAGACTGCAAATCAAATAGTTTGCAGAAGCTGTGGATTCACAGGGCATTTCGCCAAGGATTGCAAGAAACCAAGGATTATATGCTTTGGTTGTCGCCAGGAGGGGCACATGCTGAAGGACTGCCCCAAGAAGAATAGTGGAGGAGGTCAATCTGGAGGAGGAGGAAATCGAGGAAACACCGGAGGGAACTGGAAGAATAAGAAGCCCTTCGGCAAGCTGAATTGTACCAGTCTGGAGGAGGTGGTCAATTCTGACCAGGCGGTGATAGGTACGCTCCAGATACTCACTCATCCTGGCAAAGTACTTTTTGATACTGGTGCAACTACATCATTCATTTCTCAACAATTCATCATCAAACATGGGATTAGTTGCACTAAGTTAGATACACCCATAACCATACTTTCATGGGGAACGATAGTAGTAACCCATGCCAAACAAAATCAAGTCATTATGATCAATAAGTGCGCGTTTGACGCGGACCTGTTCATTTTACCGATGAAGGACATTGATGTCATTCTTGGTATGAACTGGTTGGAAGCTAATGGAGCATTGATCGACTGTGTGAACAAGACGGTATCGTTGAAAAGCCCCGATGGAAGTAGAATGATCTACCAAGGCGACAAACATACACAGATTGAAGTTGAGCTACAACTGAATAGCATGAAGGAGGTGAAGTTAGAGGATATACCTGTAGTAAATGAATTCCAGGATGTGTTTCCTGCGGAATTACCTGGTATGCCACCAGATAGGGAGATCGAATTTACTATCGACCTAATTCCAGGAACAGCTCCGATTGCCAAAGCACCATATAAGATGGGGCCTAAGGAGTTGAAAGAGCTTAAGGAGCAATTGGATGACTTGGAACAAAAGGGATTTATTCAAGAGAGTGTTTCACCATGGGGATCACCTGTGATCTTCGTGGATAAAAGAGATGGAGGAAGAAGGATGTGCGGAGACTACAGGAATCTCAACAACGTCACAATCAAGAACAAGTATCCACTTCCAAGAATACAAGATCTATTTGATCAAGTTAGAGGCGCGGGAGTCTTTTCCAAGATTGATCTAAGATCCGGTTATCACCAGATTAAGATCAAGAAGGAAGACGTTCCGAAAACAGCCTTTGTTTCGAGACAAGTTTGTCATCGTATTCATCGATGATATCTTGATATATTCCAAGAACAAGGCAGAACATGCCGAACATTTGAGGTTAGTGTTGCAAACACTAAGGGAACACCAACTCTACGCCAAACTCAGCAAGTGTGAATTTTGGCTAGATCAAGTGGAATTTCTTGGTCATGTCATTAGCAAAGATGGAATCGCTGTCAACCCGAGCAAGGTAGCAGCAGTTCTAGAATGGGAAGCACCCAAGACTGTCAAGGAGATCCGAGGATTCCTAGGAATGGCAGGATATTATCGGAGATTCATTGAAGGATTCTCCAAGATAGCAGGACCAATGACAAAGCTGTTAAGAAAGAACACACCATTCGTGTGGTCAGAGGAGTGTGAGAAGAGTTTTCAAACTCTGAAAGAGAAACTCACCACAGCACCGGTGTTAGCAGTTCCGGAAGTTGGCAAGGATTACACCGTGTACTGTGACGCATCCAAACATGGATTGGGTTGCGTACTCATGCAAGATCGGAAAGTGATATCCTATGGATCGAGGCAACTCAGACCTCATGAAGTGAACTATCCAACACATGACTTGGAATTAGCAGCTGTCGTGTTTGCATTAAAAACTTGGAGACATTTTCTCTATGGAGCTAAGTGTGAGCTCTATACAGATCATAAAAGCCTCAAATATTTCTTCACTCAGAAGGAACTCAACATGAGGCAGAAAAGATGGCTAGAATTGATTAAGGATTATGATCTGACAATCAATTACACACCAGGGAAGGCTAATGTTGTAGCAGACGCCCTGAGTAGGAAGAGTACGGGAGGAGTGGAACAAGAAATATCACCGGAGCTGAGGAAAGAAATAAGTCAAGCCCAAATACAACTTTGGGAGAAGGAAGCCCATGAAGGATTATCGGCGTTGCAAGTAGCCGATGAGCTGAATGTCAACTTGAAGAATGAGATAATGATGGGTCAGATGGACGATCCATTCATTGTAGAGGAGATGAGGAGAATAGATGAGGGAAGACCATCAGAATTTCATCGTGGAGAATCTGGATCATTGTGGTTCCGTAAGAGGATTTATGCTCCGGATATTGCTGAAATTAAGGAAGTAATACTCCGGGAAGCTCATCAAACCCCATATTCAATACATCCGGGAAGTACAAAGATGTACATGGATCTAAAGGAACTATTCTGGTGGAATAACATGAAGAGGGAGATAGCACAATATGTGGCAGAATGCCATACCTGTCAAAGAGTGAAAGCAGAACACCAGAGTCCGGCAGGGAAGTTACAACCTTTACCTATTCCAGAGTGGAAATGGGAGGAAATAGGGATGGATTTCATCACCGGACTACCCATGACCAATAAAAAGAAGGACATGATATGGGTAATCGTGGACCGGTTGACGAAGAGCGCCCACTTCTTAGCGGTAAACCAGCAGGATAAAGGAGAGAAACTTATCGATCTTTACATCAAAGAGATCGTAAGTAAGCATGGAGTGCCAAAGAAGATAGTATCGGATCGAGGATCCGTGTTCACATCAGCATTCTGGAAGCAACTTCATGAAGCTTTAGGATCCAAATTGGATTATAGTACCGCTTATCATCCCCAGACCGGTGGACAAACCGAGAGAACCAATCAGATCTTAGAAGATATGCTTAGGGCTTGTGCCCTAGACTTCGGAGGATCATGGGAGGAGCATCTACCTTTAGCAGAGTTTTCATACAACAATAGTTATCAAAGTAGCATCAAGATGGCACCATTTGAAGCTCTGTATGGGAGGAAGTGTAGATCACCAATATGTTGGTATGAAGCCGGAGCAAGCAAAGAGTTCAACCCTGATTATGTCAAGGAAAAACAACAAATCATTGACATTATCAGAGACAGGCTCAAGATAGCCCAGAGTCGGCAAAAGAGTTACGCTGATCAGAAGAGAAGAACATGGGAGCCACAAGTTGGAGACATGGTTTATCTTAGGGTAAGCCCGATGAAAGGACTCCAGAGGTTTGGAGTAAAAGGGAAACTCAGTCCTAGATTTATAGGACCTTTTAAGATACTGAGTCAGAATCGAGGTTTAGCCTTTGAGTTGGATCTACCGGGAAGGTTAGCTCAAGTTCATAATGTATTCCATGTGTCACAACTTCGGAAATGTTTGAAGACCCCAGATGAACCAATATCACATGAGGAGCTCGAGTTACAACCAGACTTGACATACATCGAGAAGCCAGCCAAGATTCTCGAGGAAAGCTGGAAACAACTCAGAAATAAGGCGATCAAGTATTGCAAGATACAATGGAAGCATCATCCCGAGAGGGAAGCCACCTGGGAAAAAGAGGAAGACCTAAGGAAAACATACCCCGAGCTGTTCAGGTATTACAACCACAACTTCGGGACGAAGTTTTCTTTAAGGGGGAAAGGCTGTAATATCCCAGGTTTAGAGACGATCGAGGGGTAGACTTTAGAAAGGGATGTGCATTGCATAGTAAATTCTGGGGAAATTTCGCGCTTTTAAACAAAAACTGCATCGAAGGGGGACAAGTTTCTCTCTCGACACCTTACAGGGTTAGGGTTTCGAGGGTGCGACAAACTTGCATCTCACTTAACTAGATTAGGGTTTTGAGTTGAGAGGGGAGAGTTTGAATCACCAATTTAAGTTGCATGATTGAATTCTAAGTTAAGATAGTTGATCAAGCTCAAACCAAATTTGAATTTGAATTTCAAATTCAAACATCAGGATATTAGTTCATAATTCAAACTTGAGATAATTTAATAAACAATCTTTAATAACCAAGATATAAATAGAACAATTAATATATAAAGCTCAATAGAGAAAAAATTGGAGCTTTATTGATATTCACACAAGATACATTGTTTTTACAATATCCAGAATAAAATATGAACATTACAACATATTACAAGAATTGGACAACAAAAAAATAGAAAAAGAAAAGAAAAGGAAAATTACAAATTAAGGATCTATCCTAAACACTACTAGCTAAACTTCATTAACTTGATGATCTTCATGATCAATGGAGCCACAGATTGTCCCTGTACATAAACACAACAAAAGAGAAGTTATGCCAAGTGGTAAAACCACTTGGCAGGTTAGAAGAATAATGAAATTGAGTAGATATGGATCAGCTCTGCTGAGCTGATCATCTCACAGCCAAGACACAAGCCAGGTACCATGAATTTGCACACACACACAGCTAGGCTGCTCACACAAAGAAGTGTGCATGCAAGCACACCACACACACACACACTGGTGAGTCACCAACAAAGTTGCTGTGGCTTGTCATCGACCAGAGAAGGAGCAGGAGACCATATAAAACCTCCACAAGAAACCCTAGTCAATCCATCGACAGGATTGCACCGGGTAAGTTCATCAGAAACCAAGAACACAAGAACGGCTTGAACAAGTCATTGCTCAACACAATTCCACCACCACAAAGACATAACCAAGAGATCAAGCTTGCAAGGAGGAGCAGGGCAAGCCAAGAACTCAACCAACAGTGAATCCTCTACACCAACAAATCATCTAGGAGCTGGAGTGAGGTATAAACCAAATCAACCTCGAGCAAAACCAAGTTTTGCTCATAAATAAGCATACAATGCATCACAGAGCACGTAAGGGTAGAAAACCCTGTTTGTGTCATCATCTGGCTACAAAGCCAATTGGAGCAAGCAAAGATGGGTAAAGACTCTAGGAAATCAGCCTATGGGAACATCACCATGCAAAACAATGCATAACTGAAGAAATCCAAGAAAGATGAAGTCCTAGCCTAGCCTAGCCCACACACTCAAAGACCTATAGCTATTCAAAGCCATCGTACTTGGACAAATCATTGTCTATTTTGATTTCAACATCAAGAGCTACGGCAATCCGATAAATGGATCACCCGAAAGCATTTGGTGAGCCACAACAAGCCAACAAGAGGGGAGCTATCCTGTGGCAGCACATAAATACCGCCAGATCACCTCAACCACTTAACCAATTCCAACAAAGAAACCATGCACGTATATCATCACCCAAAGAGGGTTCAAAAGGAGGGCTAGGGTACCCAACAAGTGTTGGCATCCCTCTAACCCTAACAAATTCATTGAAATGATCATCACTGAATCTCAGTTCACATTACTTATCCATTTAATCAAGCAAGGATAAACAGATAAATAAAGCAGACAAGCAATTGATGCACCAGGTCTTGCAAATGATCAAATGGATCATTACAGCATCAATTGATGCTCAAGCAAGCAACAGACACATCGTGCCAGGCCTGTGTAATACACATGTGAGCAACAAACAAGGCACAGACACCAAAGAGCAGCAAGCACCAAGAATCGGTGATCATAGGATCATCCAAAGCCACAAATTAACCAACCATTGCATCACAGATAATCAAATATATGAAATATAAATTGTATGTAAGCACACTAACAAGGAATGAAGCTGTCTAGCCAACAGTCATGCTTAATAGAACATTCCTATGAATCACAACTCAATGAGGATCTCACCGGAGGCACTGCACTTGCAAGTATGCAAGGATTAACCACCACAATCAAGCCAGGGACAAGATTAAGCACACATAGTATGCCCAAGTGACAGTAAAAAGAATAGGAGCATGCCAAGAGGCCATGAACATCAATGGATGCTCAAGAGCAATTACAGGAGGGCCACAAAGTAGGGACACAAAGCATGAACAGAAGTAGTTAGGAAGCACAAAAGCATGCACCGATAATCAAGTAGAGCAAGACAAGCTAGAACACAAAGATAGCAGTAGCACATAAAGATACGCATGTAGGCGGTAGCAACTAGCACAACAAGGTAGAGGCCAAGGCAACCAGAGGAAGAAGAGGAGGTAGCGAAGACAGGAGAGAAGGAGGCACACACACCGAGCAGAGCACCGCAGCGTGCCCATGGCGGCACGGCGCGGCACAGCCTAACACGGCGGCGCCAGGCCGCAGCCTAAAGCCGGCGTCGCGAGCGCAAACGCCCAAAGACCACCACGGCGAGGCACACGGCCACGTCGCGGCGCGCGGCGTCCGGATCATCGGCGGGCGATGAATCGCCTCGGAATCGCCACCGCCGTGTCGCAGATGCGTTGGGGCGAAGCGAGCAAGCAGCGAAGCACGAATCGCCGCGGTGGATCTGAATCGCCGTCGAATGGCGGTTCAGATGCGCCACACCTCGCCGGGCGCAACGGCCGGAGATGGCCGGAATAAATCGAAGAAGACGGCGGCGACATGCGTCGCCGAGCTCGTGGATTAGGGTTCGCGAGGGAGAGAGAAGGGAAGTGAGGGCGACCGAGTGGGCCGGACCAGGCCAATCGGGTTGAGCCCAACCCACTCGGATTCACCCCGACAGTGGGCCCGAGGGCAATTTGGGCATTTCCAAAATACCATTTAAGTAAGAATTTCAAAGAATTTTATAAAATAGAATATGGCTCTAAAAAAATAATTAAAAATATGAAAATCAATCAAAGCATAAAATTCTCTATCCAAATAAAATATCAAAGAGGATTTTTGAAGATAATTATGAATAAGTCTTAATTTGATGATTTAAATAATGATTTAAATCACACATATTATTTTCAATAAAGAAAATAAGTCCATTAATGTATTTGGACTTCAAAAACACCTTGACAATATTTCAAGGTAGAATTTTACTCTTAAACAAGTATTCCCAAATTATTCTTAGTATTAACCTCTTACATGAAATAATAACGATATCTAAGGGGGAAACAAACCCTAAAAATGGAATCATGCATAATTGCTTCTTTAACCATTGCCCTTATCGGACAATGATGCTATTTTTCGTAACAAGAGGACAAGGGTCAGTCCATACCTTCCAACCGCAGAACTTTGCAGGTGTTCGTGCAAGTTCATCACTTGCTCATGTCATTTGAGTATTTCTATCAAATTACTTGCAAAGTATTATGGTTAACACTATTGCATAAAAATCAAAACCACTACTTTCATAACTATGAATATGACTATGTGGTGGGCAATGGAACCATGGATTGTGTTGATATGGTGGAGGTTCCATTGCACGGATTTATATCCATCTAGGATTAAACAACAAATGTCGCCAGTGATTCTTGTGCCGTAATACCCGTGTTAACCATAAGATCCGGAGTGGGACGGAGTAGTCAAAAGTGTTTCCACCTCTCGTTCATCAACGGATGCGCTTACCGTAGCAGTTGTGTCTGGCGGAACAACCGGAGGGTGGGGAGCCCATTCTAATTCCCCACGGTAAAGCATTGCTTGCCGTAGCGATTGTGTCTTGCGGAACAACCGGAGGGTGGGGATCCCATTCTAATTCCCCACGGTAATGCGGTCTATGATGGGTTGCAGCCACCGGCGTAGGAGTGTATGGTAGAGCCCAGCATCGTTGTCGTGGTCGGGGTCCACCCTGAAATTACGGGAATAATGGGACCGACGTGGACCTGTGGTCGGCGCATGCAACAAAGGGTGGGTGTTCGAGGTAGCGGAGGAACATGATTGGCTAGACCTTATACCGGGCCTCACACCAAAGGAAGTGTGGACGGGAAAGCTGCCCGGTTGGCACCAAGGTTAAGATCTCTTATGGGTAAAGCAACACACCTCTGCAGAGTGTAACAAACTGTGACCTGTCACTCCCTGTTCCGGGATTGAGGAACTGCGAACGCGGCCGGAAAGGAGCTCCATGAAGTTCTAGTAAACCGGTGAAGGCTGACGGACATAGCTCTTTGAAATAAAAGCAATCTCTTGAAGAAATGTTTATCAAAACTTGCATTGATATTAGGCTTTCTGGTCTAATATCGTAGCTAGTGCATTAAACACCTCTTATCTATAATGAACTTGTTGAGTACGCTCGTACTCATACCACTCTTAAATCCCATGCTTAGATTGTCTGAATCGTCTGGAGGAGGACTGCGACAACAATGAAGGAGCCGAGATCATCGGCTACGAGGAACCAGACCTCTCAGGAGGAGTTGAAGGCATAGACTACCTCATCGTCTACGGATCCGGAGAGGCTTCCGGAGGAGAACAAGCCTAGGGATATCCGCTAGTAGTAGTAACCGAGCAGCCGGAACTCTTAGTATTTAGCTGCTCGATGAAATAAATGTTTAGTTTAATGAAACTACGTATTGTAAGTTAAGATGGGTTCACCTCGAACCCAGGAGTATTCCTCTTAGGACCCAAGAGGAGCTCCAAGACGACATGTGTATGTTAATTGTAATAATATGTGAATGAGTTATGGACCCTGCTATGTTCTGTTGTACTACTCTGAGGGATGTAATATTTGCGGAATGGTACTTCGTGAATGTTATATCAACGACTGGCATACTACAACATGCAGTGGTATGCAGGGTCACCACAATCTTCAAGGGTATGTTGATCTTCACCTCGTTGCTACCATCTTCTTGATTGGATCTTGGCTTGTTCTTCGTTCTTACGATAGAATTTTTTTTGTTTTTTATGCTACGAATCCCTACAGTGGTATCAGAGCCGTGTCTATGCATAGATTGGTTGCACGAGTAGAACACAATGGTTTTGTGGGCGTTGATGCTTTTGTTGTCTTTAGTTCGTGTACTTTGCATCTTGCGGGATGGTGGGATGAAGCGGCTCGGGCTAACTTTACATGACCGCGTTCATGAGATTTGCTCCACGCTTGACATGCAACTTGGATTGCATAAGTGGCTTTGCGGGTGTCTGTCTCTCCCACCATAGTGAAGATTCAATCTACTCTTTCTATTGACAACATTAGTATCACCGTTGTGGTTCATGTTCGTAGGTAGATTGGATCTTACTCGAAAACCCTAAACCACGTAAAATATGCAAACCAAATTAGAGGCGTCTAACTTGTTTTTGCAGGGTTTGGTGATGTGATATGGCCATGATATGATGATGAATATGTATGAGATGATCATTATTGTATTGTGGCAACCGGCAGGAGCCTTATGGTTGTCTTTAAATTTCATGTTGAAGTATTATTTCAAAGTAATTGTAATAGTTACTACATGGGAGCACAACCATGAAGACGGCGCCATTGACCTTGACGCTACGCCGACGATGATGGAGATCATGCCCGTTGATGATGGAGATCATGTCCGTGCTTTGGAGATGAAGATCAAAGGCGCAAAGACAAAAGGGCCATATCATATCACATATGAATTGCATGTGATGTTAATCCTTTTATGCATCTTATACTGCTTAGATCGCGACGGTAGCATTATAAGATGATCCCTCTCACTAAATATCAAGATAATAAAGTGTTCATCCTTAGTATGCACTGTTGCTAAGACTTGTCGTTTCGAAGCATCACGTGATGATCGGGTGTGATAGATTCTACATGTGCATACAACTGGTGCAAGCCAGTTTTGCACACGCGGATACTAAGGTTGCCTTGACGAGCCTAGCATGTACAGACATGGTCTCGGAACACGGGATACCGAAAGGTAGAGCATGAGTCATATGGATGATATGATGAACACTTTGAGTGTTCGCCTTTGAAGCTACATCTTTTCTCGTGATGATCGGAATTGGTGTAGTAGATTTGGTTCGTGTGATCACTAAGACAATGCGAGGGATATTGTTTTGAGTGGGAGTTCACCTAGTTAATTTAAGAATTAAAATTTGAACTCAATTTATCATAAACTTAGTCTAAACTCTTTGCAAATATGTTGTAGATCATGGCGTCCCCCTCCATCAATTTTAACCAGTTCCTAGAGAAAGAAAAGCTTAAAAGCAATGGTAGCAACTTCACCGACTGGTTCCGTCATGTGAGGATTTTCCTCAATGGTGGAAATCTGCAATTTGTGCTCGAAGCACCGCTAGGTCCCCCACCACCACCTGCAGTATCCGAGGATGAAAAGAATGTTTACGAGACTCGGGTAACTCGGTACTCTCAAGTTCAGTGTGCCATCCTGTGCAGCCTAGAGGCAGAGCTCCAAAAGCGTTTTGAGCACCACGATCCTTATGAGCTGGTCCATGAGCTAAAAACTATTTTTGAAACTCATGCGGCCGTGGAAAGCTATGAGGCCTCGAAACACTTCTTTGGCTGTATGATGGAAGAGGGTAGCTCCATTAGTGAGCACGTGCTCGCTATGTCCGGGCACGCGAAGAAGCTCAGTGACTTGGGGATAGTGATTCCTAACAAGCTAGGTATTTATCGTGTACTCCAATCACTGCCACCTAGTTACAAGAACTTTGTGATGAACTACAACATGCAGAACATGAACAAGGAGTTACCTGAACTCTTCTCCATGCTAAAATCTGCTGAGGTGGAAATACAGAAAGAGCACCAAGTGTTGATGGTCAACAAGACCACCAGTTTCAAGAAGCAGGGCAAGCCTAAGAAGGGCAACTTCAAGAAGGGTAGCAAGAAAGTTGCTGCACCTCCTGAGAAGCCTAAAGCTGGCCCTAAACCTGATACTGAGTGCTATTACTGCAAGGAGAAGGGGCACTGGAAGCGGAATTGCCCCAAGTACATGGCTGATCTGAAGAGCGGCCTTGTCAAGAAAAAGAAAGGTATATTTGATATACATGTTATAGATGTCTATCTTACTGGTTCTCGTAGTGCTGCTCTGGTATTTGATACTGGTTCGGTTGCTCATATTTGTAACTCGAAACAGGAACTACGGAATAAACGAAACCTAGCTAGGGACGAGGTGACGATGCGCGTTGGAAATGGATCCAAGGTCGATGTGATCGCCGTTGGCACGCTCCCTCTACATCTACCTCCGGGATTAGTTTTAAACCTAAATAATTGTTATTTGGTGCCTGCGTTGAGCATGAACATTATATCTGGATCTTGTTTAATGCAAGACGGTTATTCATTTAAGTCAGAGAATAATGGTTGTTCTATTTATATGAATAATATCTTTTATGGTCATGCGCCTGAGATGAATGGTTTATTCTTGTTAAATCTCGTTAGTAGTGATACACATGTTCATAACATTGATGCTAAGCGAATTAAATTAAATGATAATTTTACTTATATGTGGCACTGTCGTCTTGGTCATATTGGAGTGAAGCGCATGAAGAAACTCCATTCTGATGGACTTCTTGAGTCACTTGACTTTGAGTCACTTGATAGATGCGAAGCATGTCTAATGGGAAAAATGACTAGGATTCCATTCTCTGGTACAATGGAGCGAGCTACAGACTTATTGGAAATCATACATACCGATGTGTGTGGACCAATGAGTGTAGCATCGCGCGGTGGTTATCGTTATGTTCTAACCTTCACGGATGATCTGAGTAGATATGGGTATATCTATTTCATGAAACATAAGTCCAAAACTTTCGAGAAGTTTAAGGAATTCCAAAGTGAAGTAGAAAATCAACGTAATAAGAAGATTAAGTTTCTGCGTTCTGATCGCGGAGGCGAATATCTGAGTTATGAGTTTGGCATGCATTTAAAGAAATGCGGAATACTTTCACAGTTGACACCGCCGAGAACACCACAGCGCAATGGTGTGTCCGAACGTCGTAATCGAACTCTCTTGGATATGGTTCGATCTATGATGTCTCTTACTGATTTGCCGTTATCGTTTTGGGGTTATGCTTTAGAGACAGCCGCATTCACTTTAAATAGGGCACCATCTAAATCCGTTGAAACGACACCGTATGAATTATGGTTTGGCAAGAAACCTAAGCTGTCGTTCCTTAAAGTTTGGGGTTGCGAAGCTTATGTAAAGAAGTTACAACCTGACAAGCTAGAACCCAAAGCGGAGAAATGCGTCTTCATAGGATACCCTAAAGAAACAATTGGGTATACTTTCTATCACAGATCCGAAGGCAAAATCTTTGTTGCTAAGAACGGATCCTTTCTTGAGAAGGAGTTTCTCACTAAAGAAGTGACTGGAAGAAAAGTAGAACTCGACGAGGTTACTGAACCTTCTCTCGTAGATCAGAGTAGCGCAGTACCGGAAGATGTTCATGTGCAGCCTGCACCGATAGGAGAGGAAGCAAATGATAATGATCATGAAACTTCGAACGAGAAAACTACTGAACCTCGCAGATCGACGAGGGAACGTACCACTCCTGATTGGTATGATCCCAGTCTAAATGTCATGATTGTGGACAACAATGATGAAGACCCTGCGACGTATGAGGAAGCAATGATGAGCCCAGATTCCAACAAATGGCATGAAGCCATGAAATCCGAAATGGGATCCATGTATGATAACCAAGTATGGACTTTGGTAGACTTACCTGATAGCCGCAAGGCTGTTGAGAATAAATGGATCTTCAAGAGAAAAACAGATGCTGATGGTAATATTACTGTCTATAAAGCTCGACTTGTCGCGAAGGGGTTCCGACAAATTCAAGGAGTTGACTACGATGAGACTTTCTCACCTGTAGCGAAGCTAAAGTCTGTGAGGATTTTGTTAGCAATAGCTGCATTTTTTGATTACGAGATCTGGCAGATGGATGTCAAAACGGCGTTCCTTAATGGTGACATTGAGGAAGAGTTGTATATGGTACAACCTAAAGGTTTTGTCGATCCTAAAAATGCTGACAAGGTATGCAAACTTCAGCGTTCCATTTATGGACTGAAGCAAGCATCCCAGAGTTGGAACCGACGCTTTGATAAGATGATCAAAGACTTCGGGTTTATACAGTGTCATGGAGAGGCCTGTATTTACAAGAAAGTGAGTGGGAGCTCTGTTGCATTCCTGATATTATATGTAGATGACATATTATTGATTGGGAATGATATAGAACTATTAAGCAGTGTAAAAAGTTATTTGAATAAGTGTTTTTCAATGAAAGACCTTGGTGAAGCAGCGTACATTTTAGGCATCAAGATTTATAGAGATAGATCAAGACGCCTAATAGGGCTTTCACAGAGTACATACCTGGACAAGATTCTAAAGAAGTTTAGAATGGATGAAAGCAAGAAAGGGTTCTTGCCTATGTTGCCAGGTAAGGTCTTGAGTAAAACTCAAGGTCCGGCTACGGCAGAAGAAAGAGAGAGGATGAATCAGATCCCCTATGCCTCGGCGATGGCTCTATCATGTATGCCATGCTGTGTACTAGACCGGATATCGCACATGCTGTTAGTTTGACCAGCAGATATCAAAGTGATCCAGGAATGGAACACTGGACAGCGGTCAAGAATATCCTGAAGTACTTGAAAAGGACTAAGGATATGTTTCTTTGTTATCGCGGTGACCAAGAGCTCGTTGTAACCAGTTACGCCGATGCAAGTTGGAACACTGATCCTGATGACTCTGTCTCAGTCTGGGTACGTGTTTATATTGAATGGTGCTGCAGTTAGCTGGATGAGTTCCAAGCAGTGCACGGTGGCGAAGTCTTCAACTGAATCTGAATACATAGCGGCTTCGGAGGCTTCATCGGAAGCGGTATGGATGAAGAGGTTCATTGTTGAGCTTGGTGTGGTTCCTAGTGCATTGGACCCATTAGTCATCTATTGTGACAACATGGGTGCCATCGCCAATGCACAAGAACCAAGGTCACACAAGAAGCTAAAGCATATCAAGCTGCGTTTTCATTCGATTTGCGAGTACATCGAAGATGGTGAAGTAAAGATTTGCAAAGTACACACAGATCTGAATGTGGCAGATCCGTTGACTAAAGCTCTCCCTAGGGCAAAGCAAGACCAACACCAGAATGCCATGGGTGTTAGGTACCTTACCATGTAATCTAGATTATTGACTCTAGTGCAAGTGGGAGACAGTTGGAGATATGCCCAAGAGGCAATAATAAAGTGGTTATTATATATCTTTATGTTTATGATAAATGTTTGCATACCATGCTATAATTGTATTAACCGAAACATTGATACATGTGTGTTATGTAAACAACAAGGAGTCCCTAGTAAGCCTCTTGTATAACTAGCTTGTTGATTAATAGATGATCATAGTTTCATGATCATGAACATTGGATGTTATTAATAACAAGGTTATGTCATTAGATGAATGATATAATGGACACACCCAATGAAGCGTAGCATAAGATCACGTCATTAAGTTCAAATTGCTATAAGCTTTCAATACATAGTTACTTAGTCCTTCGACCATGAGATCATGTAAATCACTTATACCGGAAGGGTACTTTGATTACATCAAACACCACTGCGTAAATGGGTGGTTATAAAGGTGGGATTAAGTATTCGGAAAGTATGAGTTGAGGCATATGGATCAAGAGTGGGATATTGTCCATCCCGATGACGGATAGATATACTCTGGGCCCTCTCGGTGGAATGTCGTCTGATTAGCTTGCAAGCATGTGACTTGGTCACAAGAGATGACATGCCACGGTACGAGTAAAGAGTACTTGTCGGAGACAAGGTTGAACATGGTATGGAGATACCGATGATCAAACCTCGGACAAGTAAAATATCGCGAGACAAAGGGAATCGGTATCGTATGTAAATGGTTCAATCGATCACTAAGTTATCATTGAATATGTGGGAGCCATTATGGATCTCCAGATGCCGCTATTGGTTATTGGTCGGAGAAGAGTCTCGACTATGTCTGTGTAGTTCGCGAACCGTAGGGTGACACACTTAAGGTTTGATGTCGTTTAAGTAGATATGGAATATGGAATGGAGTTTGAAGTTTTGTTCAGAGTCTCGGATGGGATCCAGGACATCACGAGGAGTTCCGGAATGGTCCGGAGAATAAGATTCATATATAGGAAGTCACTTTACAAGTTTGGAAATGATCCGGTGCATTTATGGAAGGTTCTAGAAGGTTCTAGAAAAGTCCGGAAGAAATCACCATGGAAAGTGGAGTCCCGGAGGGACTCCACCTTGCATGGCCGGCCAAACCCTAGGGGGGAGGAGTCCCAGGTGGGCTCCACCTAGGTGGCCGGCCAACCCCCCTCAAGGAAAGGTGGGAGTCCCACCTTGAGTAGGACTCCCCCCTTGAGTAGGTTTCCCACCTATGGGAGGTTTTGTTGTTGGGGTCTTATTCGAAGACTTGGACTACAACTCTTGGGGGTTTCCACCTATATAAAGAGGGGAGGGGAGGGGCTGGCCGGCCACACCAACCCCACCTTGGCCGCACCCCCCAAAGAGCCCCCTCTCCCAGAAACCCTAGCGGTTCCCTCCTCCCTCTCTCTCCCACATAGCTTAGGCGAAGCTCTGTCGGAGATCTCCACCACCACCGCCACCACGCCGTCGTGCTGCCGGGATTCTGAGGAGGATCTACTACTTCCGCTGCCCGCTGGAACGGGGAGGAGGTCGTCGTCATCAACACCGAACGTGTGACCGAGTACGGAGGTGCTGCCCGTTCGTGGCACCGAAGATCTTCTACGCGCTTTTCCAAGCGGCAAGTGATCGTCTACATCCACCACGAGATCTGATCTCGTTAACGCTTTGTGATCTTCAAGGGTATGTTGATCTTCACCTCGTTGCTACCATCCTCTTGATTGGATCTTGGCTTGTTCTTCGTTCTTGCGATAGAAATTTTTTTGTTTTCTATGCTACGAATCCCTACAGTTGCGGGGGCTTGTTTTCCTCTTCACCGTGAGGCCACGCCCTCTCTCTACCGACGAGGAGTGTGCACTGCAAGATCGCCTTCGCCGCCTGACGACAATCCGCTCGGATGCAGCACAACGCCTACGTCGTGTTGTTTCACGGGCCCAGAGTGGAGGAAGAGAGCTCCACTGCCATGACGATGTGTGCCGCATCACTGAACTACATGATGCAGGTGTCATCGAGGAGGAGGCTATGCTCGAGCCCGAGCCGGTGCTCACCCGCTCGGTCCGCATGTCAACTAGGGAGATGGTATAGATGTGTTACTTTCTTAGACGGTCTATCGATGGATCTTTTTAGAATTTGCTTGGAATTTAGATATTACAGACACAATTAAGAATATGTGTGTTACTGAATATGTGGACGTACAAGGATAATGAAACTTACAAGTGCGAAGGTGAATGAAGGCATTTGGTTTTTGGATGATATGAGTTGGTGAATTGTCAACCCCTTCATCCCTCTGTAGGTTTAGCGAGGTGACTTCGAGTTTGATCTTTTGTATTGCTCTTATAAGGTGTTGTGAATAATCTAATAAAAAAACCGTGTGCATCCCTTAGATGCAGAAACTGGAGCGATATTTCCCCCATTTAAAAAAAAATAAGTGCGAAGCTTTGTTGTACACACTGCGGCCAAGTCGGTTGCAAAGCATAACCAGAACTGCCATTAGTTTTACCCATAGACGAAGCGCGACTGACAAATTAACATGCATGTCACTATTTGCATAGAATTATAATGCACACTATGGATGAAAATGATGAAATATTTAGTTCATTTTAAAATGATGAGCTATTTTATAAATTGTTTGTCCCGTAGCAATCGCACGGCCAATTTACTAGTTACCATAAAAATCAAGTGTCATGCAAAAATCCAGTCAGACTAATTGGAAAATTAAATCCAGTTGACTGGCGTATAGGAAATCCATAGTATATAATTATGTCTGCTCAAATTGTTTTTACTACGTAGTATTATGTGCAGAAACTTGGTTGATTCTAAAATAATAAACCATGTAAATTTACATCAAACAACAGCAGTTTTTTGTCAACAGAACCTGTACTGCAAACGTCAAGCTGGCGGCAAATACAGAAATAACAGAAAACAACTTCGCATTACATTGAGGCATTAATTAATGGGTTTTGCTAATTCTCGGTATACCGAGAATTTAGATAGCGCTCACTAGAATCTTAGAATCTTAGACGGTTCGATTTGCGATCTGCTCGCTAGCGCGCATGCCCTACGAAGCTGCTATTTCCCTTAAGAGTTTTGGCTCGGCCCAGTATGATTCTGTTGCCGCGCGCGTTAGCCGAATCGACCGTTGTCGCTAGCTAGCTGTCCGGTGCTCCAACTCATTCTTTTTTCGTTTGCTCTATGCATGTTACAGACTCATTGGCTTTTGATTCTTCGCACGCTTTCTTCATTCTTTCTTTTCTATTTCCTTTTTTATTTTTCCTGTTGTAATTTTTCATGCTTGTTTCCTTTCTATTTTACGTTTATTTTTCAGCACTTTTTTCCCATTTTGTTTCTATTTTTTGTGTGTTTTCAGGTTTTTTCATTTAGTCTGCAAGATGTGTTTCCCTTTTTGGCGTTTATTTTCACATTTTATTTCTTTATTTTATAGTTTAGTTTCTTCATTGTTCATTTTCATGTTTTCATTTATTTTTTAATCTTTTTAACTATGAATGTTTAGATTTTAAGCAATTATTTTGAAGTCGAGGGAGTAATTTTTTCTCTACTTGCAAGTGGGGTCGCAACTAACTCTTTGTTGCCTAGTTGCAAGTAGAGTTGCAACTAAGAGAGAAATGCTTCGGATCCGTGCTAGCTCGAATTTATATTTTTGTTCGAACTGCAAGTGGGATCGCAACTGACTTCTGTTGCCTAGTGAAAGAACATGGAACCCCCACGTGTGGTTTTGGTAATTGATGACAATCCCTATGGACTAACGGTTGTATTGAGAATCTATCTTAGATCGTTCCATAGCCATGTGTTGGTCTCAAGGTTGCAAGATGGAGAATATCGAGCACAATGAAGAAGATGGATGAAGACGGTGTCGAAGAGAGATGAAAATGGTGTAGAAAATGAAGAGGGATGATGACGGCGTAGAAGATGGATGAAGACGGTGGTGTGTATGTTGGAAGAAGATGGTGGCATGTACAATGATGAAGAGAGTGAAGACGGAGCTTACCGACTTGAGTGGAACGCGCAAGGACAAGGTTTGTGCTCGATAGGATAGTGGGTCGCATCATCGGAGAGAGCTTAAACCTTGCATGCATTGCATCGTGTTTCTTGGTTGTTCTTGGTTCTTATCGATGAGATGTTTTAGAGCTTGTGTTCATTCTCATGACAAGCTCTAGCTCATCGAAAACGGTTTCCGGATGCATCGCATGTTGCATGTTCGAGGGTGATGATTTTCCCGATATACCATATTGAGAGGTTACACCTCTATGACCATAATAAAATTATCATCCACTCTTTTGCATGATTTCACCTTTTGAGAAGGTAGCTCTTGTCGACCTCTTTCCAGCAAAATTGGTTTCACCTCAATCGGAGTTGTCTTGCTCAAGTTATTGGCTTTTTAGTATTTCTGTTATTTGGAAAAAGAAAAAGGAAACGTTTTTGGGCCGGGCGGAACCACCGCTGGTGGTACCGGCCCAGTACCGCATCTGCCGTTCCAGCCCACTGGATCCTTGCGGTACCAGGCCGGTATCGGGCCGGTAGTGCCGTACCATGTACGGTACCAGGCCGGTACCACCGGCCCATCTCTTTTTTCCTTTTTCCCCTTCTTCCTCCCAGCCTCCACCTCTTCCTCTCGCGTGGGGCCCCACCCTCCTCCGGCCCAGCTCACCCCGCAGCCAACCACCACCCTGCCCCGCACCTGGGCCGCCGCCCCTTAGCCTCCGCGCGCCCATCCCGCCTTGGGCCGTCGCGGCCCACCACCGCACGCACGCCCAGCCGCTGCTGCCGCTCGCTACCACCACGCCTGGCTGCCCGCTCGTCACACACGCGCTCCCACACGATCCCCTGCCACGTTCGCTCGGGCGTTGACCCGCGGGAGAGCATCCAGCTCGATCCCACGCGGGGGGCTCCTTTACACCGCTTTAAGCGGCCCCGAACAGAGGCGCCGCCGACACGGTGAGCATGCTGCCTTCAGCTGGGCTGCGGCCCACCACGCGCGCACGCCACCATCCGAAGTTCGGATCAGCAGCGAAGGTCCGCTCAAAAAGAAAAAAATATCAACATTGACCGGTCAGCCAGTTTCTTTCTTCTATTTTCGTATGTTCTTACAAGTACGGAGCAGAAAAATGTGTTAGCATGTGCAGTTTTTCATTATTGTTTAATTTTAAATAAATAATACATAAATTAATATGTATATTAATTGGACATATGTATGAATTTTTCAAACCAGTGAATAGTTTTCAGAATTCGTGAGCATGTCTTATTCAAACCCACGAACATTTTCTGAACCATCTTGACTATTTTTTAAGAGCAGGAACTTTGTTATGTAAAATTAATATTTTTTGAACTCGTGACTATTTTCCAAATACATGAACAGTTTTTTCAAAACCAAATATTTTATTAAACATGTGAGAATTTCAATCCACGAACGTATTTTTTGAACCTATTATTCATTTTTTAAACATTGTGTACATTTTTTCAACAAGAATATTTTTATAGATGAACATATTTTTTTAAACATGAACATTTCAAAGAATGTGAACATTTTTTTAACTCGAGGAACAGTTTTTGGATTGGCAAATTATTTTGAAGCATTTGAACATTTTTTAATCAGATGAACAATTTTTCGATCGGCACATGAATAGCTTTTTAACCCGACGAGCAAATTTTGTTGAACCACTCGAACAATTTTATGTTGATGAACAATTTTTGGATATGCAAATTATTTTGAACCATTTAAACATTTTTTTTAATCCGACGAGCAATTTTAGATAGGCGACTTATTTTAAACCACATGAACATTTCTAACCCGACGAACAATTTTTGATCGACGAATTGTTCATTATTTTGAACCACTTGATAAAAATTTAGGTGATCAGCAATTTTTTGGATTCGCAAATTATTTTGAACCATTTGAAAAAAAAATCCGATGAACTATTTTTCAATCGGTGAATTCTTTTGAACAACGTGATTTTTTTAAACCCGGTGAGCAATTTTTGGTCGGCGAATTATTTTGAACCACGTGAGAGCAACTTTTTATCAGAAAATTATTTTGAACCATTTAAACATATTTTTAATCCGTTCGATTCGTGAATTATTTTTAACCACATGACTTATTTAACCCGACGACCAATTTTTGTTCAGCGAATTATTTTGAATCACATGAACAGTTTTTGTGTCATCGAACAATTTTTGAATCGACACATTATTTTGAACCATTTGAACAAGTTTTTTAATCCGACGAAACAATGTTTCGATCGGTGAATTCTTTTGAACACGTGATTTTTACCCGATGAGCAATTTTTGGTCGGCGAATTATTTTGAACCGCATGAACAGTTTCTACGCGGGTGAACAATTTTGGATCGACAAATTATTTTGAACCATTTGAATATATTTTTAATTCGATGATCAATCTTTTGATCGGCGAATTATTTTAAACCGCATGAATATTTTTAACCCGACGAGCAATTTTTGGTCAACGAATTATTTTTGAACCACGTGAACATTTTTTGTGCCGATGAACAATTTTTGGATTGGATTGTTATTTTCAACTATTTGAACATTGTTTGAATCTGACAACAATTTTTTGATCGGCAAATTATTTTAAACCACGTGAACATTTTTTCACCCTTTAAGCAAATTTTGGGACGACAAATTACTTTGAACCTATGTTTTTTGAATACGTGAATATTTTTCAAACATGTGAACATACATTTTTAATCTATGATTTTTCTTAAAACAATGTGAACTATGTTTAATAATTAATAAATAGAAAAGGTAAAATAAAAATAAAGATAAGAAAGAAACCCTGAATATATAAAAATGTTTAATTTTGAAAATTGTTCTGATTTTGAAAAGATCAAACTAGAAAATAGTTCACATCAAAAAATATTCAACCTAGAAAACTATTCAGTTTTTTAAAATATTTAGGTTTTGAGAAAGTTCAAATTTGAAAATTGTTCAGTACAAAAAACATTCAAATTTTGAACATGTTCGAAGTTGATTTTTTTGAATTTCAATATTTTTAACTTTTCAAATGGTTCATATTAGAAAAAAGAAAAGTGAAAAAAAAAGAAGAAAAAAGGAAATAAACCGAGAAGAAACCATACAGAAAAAGAAAAAACAGAGAAGAACCAAAAAAAACCGGATGCGAGCTGATCAGAATGCACGGAGAACCGGAAAACGCCCACATCACTGCTAATGGGCCGGCCCAACTAATCCCTCCCCTGTGCGGCGCGGCAGATACGCGCCGCAATGAGCGATGAATAGGATCCGCGTCCCACGCGTGCGCGCCTGGTCCCCTGCTGCGCTGGCTCGCTGCCGCGATGGGCCGGCCCAGGTTCCCAGCCCAGCTCGCTATCCCTTCTCCTTTCTTGCTGTTTGCTGCTGTTTTCACAGGGGCGGTACTACCGGCCCAGGAGGCGGTAGTACCGGCCCAAAACGTCTTTTTGTCTGTTTTCCTGCCTGTCTTTTCCGCGCGAGCGGTAGTACCGCTTCGACAAGCGGTAGTACCGCTCGGGCGCGTTTTCTGACCGTTTTTCTGCCCCAACAGCTATATTTCTGGGGCCCCTATATATACCTCTCTCCCACCTCCGTCCACACCAGTTCTTCTCACCTACTCTCTCTCCTCCATTTTTGACCTTGAAGAGCTTTACCATCCTCTTGATCCCCCCACTAGTTCTTGCATCTTTTTCGGGGAAATGAGAGAGGAGATCTAGATCTAGTGCTTCACCAATTGAATCCCTCTCCAAGTGAGGGGATCTTGCTAGATCTAGATCTTGGAGTAATTTGGTGTTCCTCCTCATATTTGTTCTTCCTCTCTTATTCCCCCAATAGCTTTTGTAGCTTTGTTAGAATTTGGGAGAGAAGAACTTGGGCATCTTAGTGGTGTTCTTAGCCATTGCATTAGGTGCATCGGTTTGGGTTCTCTTCGGGGTTTCGGTCTCGTAGAGGGCTTGTCGTGGTGTTGTTGCCTTCGTGGCCTTGTCGCCTTTGTGGCGGGGTAGCCTTTATGGTGTTGTTGCCTTCGTGGCCTTGTCGCCTTTGTGGCGTGGTAGCCTTTGTGGCGTTGTTGCCTTTGTGGAGTGTGGTAGCCTTTGTGGTTTTGGAGCCGGTTGTGGCGCGTTGGAGCCTTCGTGGCCATGTTGCCGTGTGTGGCGTGTTGTAGCCTTTGTGGCCTTGTACTTGAGAGCCTCCGGCGTTGTGGAGTTGCCTCAAGCTTGATACTTGGGTGTTTTCCCCAAGCTTGTATGGGTTCGGTGACCACCCTCAAGTGGCAACTGCTGCTAGGCCGTCGGCGACGCAGGAGGCTATGGTGAAGGTGGCCACGGATCCCAGGCCGTTGAAGGAGCAGCAGCCGGCACGCGGTTGTTGGAACGCATCAGCGTGGCCGGAGAAGTCGCCGCCTCTTCTGCGCGAGCGCCGACTCGCGAAGCTGGATGGCGAACCCGTCCCACATAGCGCAAAATACTGATGTCTAATAGAGCCACCATGGTAAGCCACACCATCTGAATTATTTGAGCAGTAGGATATAAAATTAGTGGCTCTGATTTAGTGACAGATTATTAATTAACGTAACATTGTAGTTTCATTTGACAACGTTGACTTATATAGAGGAGACGTGTTTATAGTTTTTCTTTTAAAAGAGTGGATTATCCTATGTTTTTCTGGAACATATGGTGTAGAGATAGCAGACTCTATTCACGTATCTATATTTTTCTTTTTAAATGAGTGGACTCTCCAAAGTTATTCCCGAGCCTATAGGGTACACATAGCAGACTCTATTCAAAAAAATAAATTTGTACGCTACCTAGCTAGCTCCATTCAGAAATAGACCACCCGGTGCATGCAACACTAATTTACAGATCGATTGGCCATGAAACCAAAACAAAAAACTTACGCTACCTAGCTAGCTTGGCAGGAATAGCTTAAACCATTCACCAAAAAAGGGCATACTAGCTAGAACGCTGAAAGCATGATTTGTTGAAAATATTTCTATATTTTGAAATTATAATAGATGGTGTACTATCTTTATCTAAAAAAAGTTATCTCAGATTTGTCTAGATATTGATGTACATCTGTATCTAGAAAAAGTTGAGACACGTACTTTAGGATGGAGGAATTATAAATGATCGATACATCAACGAGTATAGATATGTATGCATGCACATGGTCAAGTCTACATAAATAAACAAAACAAATCCATAGTTTTCATTCAAGTAGAAAACATAAAATAATAAGATGTGTACATTAGAAAACTAGGTTTACCAAAACATTGCACAAGCTAAATATCGTACTCTTTGAATATTAAATTATGCGGTTGGAATATCATTCCTCGAAATATTTTGTGTGTCTTTTCTATAATGTAGCGAAGTGAACTTAAGAGGACAAATCACTCCAATCACTCACTAAATTAAGAAATCATGTTTAAACCATGAATTGAAATCGAGGTAACATGATAAGATTGTAAAACATAGATAGAAAAATACTATAAGAAAATGGACGATAATATAGAAAACTTGCGGTCATACATCTATAACTTCGATATGTTAATTTTTCTTTTCACTACTGGCATATAAACATGTTTATAAATATGCTTAAAATAAAAATCATATTATTAAAATAGTGTTAATTTTTTATCTTGATTTGTTGTATCATATTGGTATAAAATAATGGCTAAAATTCCACCATGGAGACTGTTAAAGTGTAAAATGTTTCATGTTTCCGAACTACATAAATAATTATGAGGAAGAAATACATACATAGGTAGAAATTTTAGTTGTTCTGTTTTCCTAACTATTAATGGAAATTTTTTGGCAAGAAAAAATATCAATGTAAATAAACATCGGATACTGATCTTACAATAGTGTGTGTGTGGATGTTTTGACGGATGATTATCACATAACTTAAGTTTGTTTTAAGTTGTTACTTGCATGTGTAATAATTTAGTTTCCATAACACCTTTCTATAGTGCTAGAGCTATATTATTTCATATATTAAAATTTGATATAAATGAAAGCACAACTTTATCTCAGCCACTTTTAACCCATTAAAGATGATGCCCTCGCATTTGCGAGGACCACCGCGCTAGTTAGGCTTAATGGAAAACAACAACAAAATTAGGGAGGTTTATAGTATTTATCTTGAGTTAGGATATGAGGTGTTTGATGAGAAAATTAAAAAACCTATGAAACCTTACTTGCATGCTAGTATCAATGTTATTAGAATGAATTCTTTGAACACCATCATTGCTAATGCTATGAAAAAGTCTGAGTTTGGGAAAGCTGGTTTTGATGAGCATGATATTTTTAGTCCTCCAAGCACGGAGGAGGAAATTTACTTTGATGATACTATACCTCCGATATATGATGATTATGTTATTTTCAGTCCACCTACTATTGAGGAGAAAAGTAATTATGATTACAATATGCCTCCTATATTTGATGATTATGGTGATGAGAATAATAATGATAACTATTTTGTTGAATTTGCTCCCACTGCAATTAATAAGAATGACTATGCTTATGTGGGGAGTAATAATTTTATGCATGTGGCTCATGATAAGAATGTTTTATGTGATAGTTATATTGTTGAGTTTATTCATGATGCTACTGAAGGTTATTATGAGAGAGGAAAATATGGTTGTAGAAGTTTTCATGTTACTAAAACACCTCTCTATATGCTGAAAATTTTGAAGTTGCACTTGTTTTGCTTTCCTATGCTTGTTACTATGTGCTTCTTTGATTTATTTACTTACAAGATTCCTATGCATAGGAAGTGGGTTAGACTTAAATGTGTTTCATATTTGCTCCTTGATGCTCTCTTTTACTTCAATTCATATTTCTTATGTGAGCATCTTCTCAAACTATCAAGCCTAGCTAAAATGCGTTAAAGAAAAGCGTTTATGGGAGACAACCCATATTTATTTACTGTAATTTTTCTTTTTGTTGAGTCTCGGAAGTTATTACCTCTGTAATAACCTCTCCTTATCATTTTTATTTCTTTTTCGTGCCAAGAATAGCCTCTAATAGGAAGAAAGTAAGATTTGGGAAAGTTGTTGTCCAGAAACAGATTCTGTGTTGTTACCATCAAAATTCGTATAAATGGCCAGTATGTAATTTTGAGCTGTAATTTTTATGCATATGCCCCAGGTTTATATCTAACTTTCGTTAGTTAACCACTTTTCGAGATGAGCAACATAAGATTTTCGAAAAAATCGATCTTTACCTGTTGTTCTGTTTGACAGATTTTTGCACTATTTGCATTTGCCTCTTAAATCTTTTTTTTTTTTGAGTTCTTTCGATCAAAGAGTTTTTTGAAGAGTTGCTACAGTAGTTAATGCTTTAATAGATGTTTGATATATGTTAGAACTGAACCCAAGTAGATTTGTTATTTTGATTGCACTAATGCTGCTAATGAGAATTATGTGAAGTTTTATATGAAGGAAGTTTTCAAGTGTAGGGAGAGAAGAATGATGTGATGAGATGAAGAATGAACAAAAGCTCAAGCTTGGGAATGCCCCTGCACCCGAAGAAATATTCAAGATGTACAAGCGTCAAAGCTTGGGCATCCCCTCTTCATCAACAAAGCAACAGGTCATCTCTCTATGCGCTATATTGCTTCATACGCTATGTGTTGTTCTTGGAGCGTCTTTATTTTTGTTTTTAGTTTTATTTTGTTTTGTTTACTGTATAATAAGGTTGGATCCCGGCACAATTGTATTGGAGAAAGACCCGTTCCGTTTTAATTGCATAGAACGCTCTAGTTTTCGCTCTTATTGTTCTGCGAGTGTTCTAGTTTTCTAGTACTTTGTTTAGCTTTAGTTTTTTATTTTTATTTTTTGTCCAGAGCTTGTTAGTTTGCTTTATTCATGTATGATTAGCTCTCTGTTCCATATTGATTTTTATCTCTGAGATTTATTTCAAATAAGTTGATTGGTGTTGGATAAGAGTAAAATGTTTCTTGCTAATAGTGATGCAAAAGGAAGGTTGTCTAGACTGTGACGTAGACTTTGGCATGTCATGTTGGATGTTATTATTGTCATATGCTTAGTATTTATTGTGGCATCATGACTTGTCTCAAATATCTGAGAGTGCATAATGTGATGTTGAAAGAATCATGGGTTGTTTCCATCATAAAAAGCATAATATTTTGGTATTCTCCTTTGATGCTTTATTGGGTTGACTTGGCACATGTTTACATCATGATATGACTATGACCAGTCAACTAAAGCCTCTATGATCATTTAGTTTTTGACTTGTAATATCACTTTGTGCTTTGATTATCGCTATGCATGATTATGGCCATTATTGCTCTCTTAATTGGTCGCTCCCAGTCTTTTGCTAGCTTTCGCCTGTACTGAGTATGAACTCTACTCGTGCATCCAACCACCAATAACCAAAGTTTGCCAACTGTGTCAACCATATCTACCTATTAGCATTTGCTATTCCAAGTATATTCATCCTGCTTTTATTTATCTTCCAAATTAAAATTTTGGCATGAGAAAATTAGTTAGTAAAGCTCTCACGAACTTGATGGCACATTTACTTTCTTGTACTTAATAAATCTGATAATTGTGACTATCTTATGAAGTTTATATGTTTGCAAATTGTAAGTTGGGAGTTAGCACAACCATGCTTTCATGGGGCACGCTTCCAACATTGCACTCATTATTTAGTTGATGTCATGTTCTTTTGCTTATGGATGCCTATCGATGCGAAATAGTATGGAAACTTGGAAGTCCATGGAGTTTGTATATGTGTTAGAGAAACGCTGGGCCGCTAACCTAAGCCATGCATCATTCATGGTGGAAGTTTACAACATTCCATAGTGAGCATTCCGTGAAGCATCTTTAATAAAAAGCTATAGCCATAGTAAATAAAAGGATTGCCGAGATGTTCACTGTCTGTTTGTCTTGTCATTTTGGTGTGGGATTGCACTTATTTGAAAGAGTATTTCCATATCATGGGGCAAGAGGTACCCCTGCTGTGTTCTTTATGATACATGTATACTTACAATGACAAGAACTTATTTGGAACCTAAGTTGAGTAGCATGAGGTGTAGGTACTCGTATTCAAGGGGCATGAGATTTTCAACTTGTGATTTGTCAAGCATATAGCTCATATTTGCCTCACATTAACTTTAACCATTCAAGATGCTAATGATAGGGGCAATGGGAGCTCAAAGCTAATAAGTATCATACCTCTTTGAAAGCTTTATAAAATTGTTGATTCTTACATCCTTCCTCAAAGGACCTTTCTTTTACTTTTATTTTGAGTCTTCATCTTCTTGCTTTATGCACCAATTAAGAGAGCATAGTTGTCATTCTAAGTATAACGTGCATAGTCCCTGGACTTATTGATTGATTCATGATTATGACTATTGCTTGTTCTTAAATTACTTGTATCTAGTCACCCTGTGAACTTTAAAGGTGTCGTAGCATTTATGTTTTGCTACTTCATAAAGGACATGTTGAATATCACTTTGATATGTTTTATCTATGGTCATAAATAACAGTTGCTTTTATTGCATAATTATTCATGATCCTTTGTTTGAGTTACTTTTCATGTTATAACATAGTTGCTAAGTTCTATTAATTGTTAGAATTACATCTATCATGCTGATGACCCACAAGTATAGGGGATCGCAACAGTCTTCGAGGGAAGTAAAACCCAATTTATTGATTCGACACAAGGGGAGACAAAGAACACTTGGAAGCCTTAACAGTGGAGTTGTCAATTCAGCTGCACCTGGAAACAGACTTGCTCGCAAGAGTTTATCAGTAGTAACAGTTTTATAAGCGATGCGAGTAGTGAAATAACAGCAGCAGAGTAACAAAGACAGCAGTAGTGATTTTAGTAAATAGCAGGATTAAAATACTGTAGGCACGGGGACGGATGACGGGCATTGCATGGATGAGAGAAACTCATGTAACAATCATAGCAGGGCATTTGCAGATAATAATAAAACGGTGTCCAAGTACAAAGCAATCAATAGGCATGTGTTCCATATATAGTCGTGCGTGCTCGCAATGAGAAACTTGCACAACATCTTTTGTCCTACCAGCCGGTGGCAGCCGGGCCTCAAGGGAAACTACTGGATATTAAGGTACTCCTTTTAATAAAGTACCGGAGCAAAGCATTAACACTCCGTGAACACATGTGATCCTCACATCGCTACCATCCCCTCCGGTTGTCCCAATTCTTGTCACTTCGGGGCCATTGGTTCCGGATAGCGACATGTGTATACAACTTATAGGTAAGACCATAAACAATGATTATCTTGATGAAACAATAACATGTTCAGATCTGAGATCATGGCACTCGGGCCCTAGTGACAAGCATTAAGCATAACAAGTTGCAACAATATCATCAAAGTACCAATTACGGACACTAGGCACTATGCCCTAACAATCTTATGCTATTACATGACCAATCTCATCCAATCCCTACCATCCCCTTCGGCCTACAGCGGGGGAATTACTCACACATGGATGGGGGAAACATGGCTGATTGATGTAGAGGCGTTGGCGGTGATGGCGGTGATGATCTCCTCCAATTCCCCTTCCCGGCGGAGTGCCAGAACGGAGACTTCTGGCTCCCGCGACGGAGTTTCGCGATGTGGCGGCGTTCTGGAGGGTTTCTGGCGACTTCGACTTCTCTCCGTGCGTTTTTAGGTCGAGGCCGATAAGTAGTCCGAAGGAGGGCGTCGGAGGCCGGCCGAGGGGGCCACACCACAGGGCCGCGCGGGCCCCCCCTGGGCCGCGCCGCCCTATGGTGTGGGGCCCTCGGGCCTCCACCTTAATCGTCCTCCTGGCTCCGTCATTATTCTGGGAAAATAGGGCCTTCTGCATAAATTCCGAGGATTTTCCCGAAAGTTGGATTTCTGCACAAAAACGAGACACCAGAGCAGTTCTGCTGAAAACAGCGTTAGTCCGTGTTAGTTGCATCCAAAATACACAAATTAGAGGCAAAACAATAGCAAAAGTGTTCGGGAAAGTAGATACGTTTTGGACGTATCAACTCCCCCCAAGCTTAGCTTATTGCTTGTCCTCAAGCAATTCAGTTAACAACTGAGCGATAAAAGAACTTTCACGAACACATTTGCTCATATGATGTATATATTCTCATGCTATGGCTAATACTTAAGCAATTCATAATGAGATACATGCAAATAAGATCATCTAACAGCTATGTCAATCATGGAGAGGCACCAACAATTAATAATAAGCATCATGAATCATGTATATAAGCAGGATTGCAATGTTCATAAGAGAGTATGATAAAGTGGTATCTCGCTTGCCTGTATTTGATTGGCAAAACATAAATGCCCGGGCACCTCTGGAGTTCATAGAAAGACTAGAAGTAGTGATTGTCAAAAGATAAATGCATCAAAGTTATACCACAATCAATCATATTTTGAGACAAGCATATTATACTAAGAATGATAGTTGTGCTCTCAAGATAGTGCTCAAAGAAATAATGGAGACACAACATAAAAGTAAAAGATTGACCCTTCGCAGAGGGAAGCAGGGATTAACATGCGCTAGAGCTTTTCATTTTTGAAATCAGGAGTAAAATTATTTTGAGAGGTGTTTGTTGTTGTCAACGAATGGTAATGGGTACACTAACTACCTCGCCAATCGGACTTTCAAGAGCGGCTCCATGAATTATTGCATGTTTATGTGGCACTCCTTCCAACCTTTCTTACACAAACCATGGCTAACCGAATCCTCGGGTGCCTGCCAACAATCTCATACCATGAAGGAGTGCCTTTTTATTTTATTTTTATTATGATGATGACACTCCCCCCAACCTTTGCTTACACAAGCCATGGCTAACCGAATCCTTCGGGTGCCATCCATCAATCACAAACCATGGAGGAGTGTCTAATTAAGTTAATTAATTCGGGACTGGGAATCCCATTGCCAGCTCTTTTTGCAAAATTATTGGATAAGCGGATGTGCCACTAGTCCATATGAGAGTCCGTCAAAAGTAAATGACAAGGTTGAAAGCTAAACACCACATACTTCCTCATGAGCTATGAAACATAAACACAAATTGAGAAGCATTTTGAAGGTTTTAAAGGTAGCGCATGAGAATTTACTTGGAATGGTTTGAAATGCCATGCATAGGTATTTATGGTGGACACTCTGGAATAACTTGGTTTTCAGGTATTTGGAAGCACGAGCAGCATTCCCGCTCAGTACAAGTGAAGGCTAGCAATAGGCTAGGGAGCGACAAATCAAGAGAGCAGTAACTGTCATAATCATGCTTGCGGCAAAATAAATTAACAGAGGCATAAAAGTGATACAAGAACTCTGAAGCAATATAGATCATCGAGGCTTAATTGACTTTTTGTTCAGTCATATGCATGCGTGAGCATGTGCCAAGTCGATATAAATGAATTATTCAGAGGAGGATACCACAATGCCATACTTACTTATGAATAAAACAATGCAAGCAAACATCCATGACATGCTACTCATATTAATAAATTGGAGCTAAACATGAGAGACCATAAACTACTAGACTTTCTCAAATAACATATACCTCACATGAACCAACTAAGCATGCTCACATGGATGAGTATATGTACAAAAATGAAAACAAATAGAGTTCATACCAGCCTCTCACCACAATCAGATTGTCGTAGATCGTCATTATTGCCTTTTCACTTGTGTAGCTTGGATAATATGAAATGAAAACCACGCTCCAGCCACCAAAGACCATTGAACTCATAAAGAACTTTACAAACCAAAGAAGAACAGCAAATATTTTTGGTGTTTTCGAATTAGAAACAAGAACAAAAGGAAACAAGCAAACAAAGCAAAATCTTTTTGGGTTTTCTTATAGCAAACTAGCAATAGCAAATAAAGTGAAACAAATGCAAGAAACCAAAGCAAACAAATGGTGAAGAGAAACAACAGAAATATTTTTGGTCTTTTTGTGTTTTGGGAAAGAAACAAAGCGAAAACAAGAAATAGCAAACTAAAAGAAACACATAACAGCAGGATGGCAGAAATCTGCCAAAACCTGACAGCAGTACAGAAATCGATTTTTACAAAAATCTTACTTTGCTCAGATCGAAAAGTGTTCAACTAATGAAAGTTAGATAACAAGCTGGGGAACCTGCACAAAAATTGGCAGCTCAAAATTACGCTCTGGCTATTTTTGAGAATTTTTACGGTAACGTTCTAGAATCTGTTTTCAGGCAGCACTTCCCCAAATATCATCTTCCTCTCATTAGAAAACCACTCAAACGAACAAAGCAAGTATGTGCAAGTATCCAGCAACCATAATATACAAAGAATGAGTGATGCCGGTATACCTCCCCCCAAGCTTAGGCTTTTGGCCTAAGTGGAGTTCAATCCCATCGATCCCATGAGGTAGTGTCTCCGTAGTATGACGAAGATGGATCGTATTCCGGGTATGTGCTAGAAGAAGCACCCGGATACATGACGGTGTGGTCGTAGGAGGCCCCGGCGTCCTCGGAGTCATGTTGCTGGTGGAAGTCTTTTATCTTCAAATGTTCATCCACTTCCTCCTTAGTGCACGACCATGATTGCCTGTCAATACTGAACAAACCTGGTTGGGGAAGAGGAATTTCTTTCTCATCCCCGTCAGAAAACAACATTCTATAAACCATATTATCTAAAGTAGAATCAGTGGTAACAAAATGATGACTCTTCATAGCAGTAATATCGAGTCTCCTAGGGGCCAATGGCACATCATTAGGATCAATAGGAAGATTTAGATATGTTAAAAGCAGCGCAGCATCCGATAGTTCCTCCAAAAATAGGCCCCCTGGTAGTCAGGCGGCGAGCAATAAGAGCACCAAGGTGATAAGATGTCTGACCGGTAAGTGCAATATTCAAGAAAGCAAGATGGTAACTAGAAATGTTGCTAGTGTTCTCCCTACCAAGGATGCTAGTAGCAATGTAGTATGCAAAATACTTAATGGCGGGGAGTTGAATGTTCCTTATCTTGCCCCGCTGAATGGTGCGACAATCATCATCGGTGATCCCTCGGTAGAGCTCCAACAAGTCCCGGGGGTTGTCATCAATCCTACTCGCTGTACCTACAGGGACAATATCCATTGCACGACAGAAATCCTCCAATTTCATAGTAACAGGATTACCATAGATCCTGAATGCAACCGTCGGCTCATATTGTTTGTTGTTGAACTGGAAACTCTCGATGAAGATCTTGGTGAGCATGTAGTATTGCCCCCTTTCATCGCCCACATAGGTGGTTAACCCTGCCCTGTTGACAAGGGTGAAGAAATCCTCCAACATCCCTGCATTCCTAAGAAAATCATAGCATGGAAAAGACGAAGCATTAGGAGCCCCGTTGTCCTCTTCGGGCGCGAAGCTAGGCACGATGATGTCCTCATTGTATGATCGCCTAATCCGGGTGGCGGCCCTAGAAGGCCTCCCGGTGCTGGTTGTCCCTTTCTTGAACAACTCTCCAAAGTTGAACTTCTTCATAGCTTCTCTGAAATTTTCAACAAGTGATATAAAATTTGGTTTGGTGACATATAATTGAGGGAAACTACCATAGGAACTTGCTAGAGTACTAATCATGCATCAAAACTAATTTCTACCACTTAGAACAAGCATGCAAGCTCACTAAACATGTTACCTACAGCAGCAAAATATTCAAGATATACTTAACCAAACAAAATTCTACTTGGATGGGTGGAGGAGTCACATACCAAGGAGCAAATGTGCCAAATTTCAGCAAGAAATCTGGGCTGAGCAAAGAGATCAAGAAATCTGGAGCTCTGGAGCAAAAACGCGAGAGAGAGGAACTTGGTACGAGTTTTTTCGGGAGAGAGAAGGTGCTGGGAGAAAGAGATGACAAAGTGGGGCAAAGGGGGGCCCACACCACATGGTGGCGCGGCCACCACCTTGGCCGCGCCGGCCTGTGGTTTGGCGCCCTCTGGTGCCCCACAGGTCATCCTCTGGTGCTCCCAGGTGCCTCGTCGAAAAATAGGACCAACGGTATAATTTTTGTGAATTTTTGAAAACTTTGAAAAAAGCACATTTCTGGGTATTTAGTTTATTATTACTGGCCAGGAAAAATTTTGAAATCTTCAAATAACTAAGGAACTTTGCAAACTAAAAGTGCTACAGCAACTAGAGCAAGTGGAGGAAGAAAGATATGTTGTTTACCTCCTCTATGCATATGAAAAGTATTCGTTAACAAGGTTGATCAAGTCTTGTCACCAAATAACTTTTTCATAGCATAAGAAGAAATAAACCTCAAATCAATCATGTTACCTTGAATTGTATTGATATGGATCCAATCACGAGAGTTTGATATTCTTCTTTAGGCTCATATATAGGACAATCAATAGTTCCCACTTTGATAGTTCTCACATTAGAAATAGTATTAACTCCACACGCTTTCTCAATCCTCTTGGGAAAATAAACGGTATGCTCCCTATCATCAACATTGAAAGTAACCTTTCCTTTATTGCAATCAATAACAGCCCCTGCGGTGTTAAGAAAAGGTCTCCCAAGAATAATAGACATATTATCATCTTCAGGCATTTCCAACACAACAAAATCAGTTAATATCAAGCAGTTAGTAGTAACTTGAACAGGAACATTCTCACATATACCAACAGGAATAGCAGTAGATTTATCAGCCATTTGCAAAGATATATCAGTAGGTATCAACTTATCTAAGTAAAGTCTCTTATAAAGAGAAAAAGGCATAACACTAACACCGGCTCCCAAGTCACATAGAGCAGTCTTAACATAATTATTCTTAATAGAACAAGGAATAGTAGGTATACCTGGGTCGCCCAACTTCTTTGGAACTTTGCCATTGAAAGAGTAATTAGCAAGCATAGTGGAAATTTCCTCATTGGGGATTTTCCTTTTGTTAGTAACAATATCTTTCATATACTTTGAATAAGGAGGCAATTTAATAGCATCAGTCAAAGGGATTTGCAAGAATAAAGGTTTCATCCAATCGCAGAATTTATTATAGTGTTCTTCTTCCTTTGATTTTAGTTTCTTAGCAGGAAAAGGCATTTGCTTTCGAACCCAAGGTTCTCTTTCATTACCATGTTTTTCAGCAATAAAGTCTTCTTTAGTGTACTTTTTATTTTTAGCATGCTTTTCAGGTTCTTCTTCAACCTCTTCTTTATCAGGAGTATCATTCTTATCATTATCATTATTATTATCATGTTCATTACCACTTTCAGTTTCAGCATCAGAAATAGAAATACTATTAGGATCATTAACAGGTTCAGAGGATTCTACAACATTTTTATGTTTCTTCTTCTTTTTCTTCCTAGAATGAGCACTAGGTTCAATGCGTTGAGAATCTTGTTCAATTCTTTTGGGATGCCCTTCAGGATATAGAGGATCCTGGGTAGAGACACCACCTCTAGTTGTTACTTCATAAGCATGTTTCTCTTTAGAATTATTCCCTAACAAGTCATTTTGCACTTTAGTGAGTTGATCAATTTGAGTTTGAATCATATGAAAATGTTTAACAAGCATCTTAACATCATTGGAGGTTCTCTCCACAATATCATGCAATTCACTAATAGCTCGAGAATTTTCCATTAAATGATTCTCTACTCTCAAATTAAAATTTTCTTGCTTAACAATATAATTATCAAACTCATCTAAGCATTGTGCAGGAGGTTTCGAATACAGAATATCTTCCCTAGTAAAGCGTTGAAGGGAGTTTACCTCAATCATGGATGAAGGGGGAATTATCTCACATATATCTTCTATAGGAGGTAGATTCTTCACATCTTCAGATTTAATACCTTTCTCCTTGAGAGACTTCTTGGCTTCCCTCATATCTTCATCATTCAATTTAATTAAACCCCTCTTCTTCAATATTGGCGTTGGAGTTGGTTCAGGCGTAGTCCAATCATCATGATTCCGGCTTATTTTAGCCAATAATTCTTCAAAGCATCGTGCAGAGTTCTTTCCTGAAAACACAACCAGCACAACTATCCAGGTATGCCCTAGACTCAATGGTTAGTCCACTATAAAATATATCAAGTAAATCATGCTTTTCCAAATCATGATCAGGCTGAGCTCTAATAAGAGAGCAAAATCTCGCCCAAGCCTCAGGCAATTTCTCTTCATCTCCCTGGTCAAAATTATAGATTCTCTGCAAAGCAATATGTTGAGCACTAGCAGGAAAGTATTTGCGGAAGAAAACATCAAGCAATTCTTTTGGACTTTTAATAGAATTAGGTGGCAAATTATTATACCAAGTTTTAGCGTCATCCTTTAATGAGAATGGAAAGATTTTAGCAACAAAGTAAGTACGCATCTTGACATCATCAGAAAACAAGCTACTTAGAGTAGATAACTCAGTCATGTGTTCAACAGCACTTTCTTTTTCAGTACCACAAAAGGGTGTTTTCTCAACAATAGCTATATGAGATAGATCAAGAGAAAAATCATAATCTTTATCCCTAATGTTTATAGGAGATGTGGCAAATTTAGGATCAGGAGACAGTTTATATCTAACAGCATGTTCTGCAAGTAACTTTTTAATTTTTCTTGCATCAGTAGTAGCATTGCATTTTTCAATAAAATCATCATTAAGCTCCACATAATCTTCATCAGGATCATCACTAAAATAATCAAGTTCAGGTGAATTAATAGGTGTAGTAGCATTAGGAGTTTCAGTATTTTCAATTTGTCTAGACCTAGCAATTGTAGCATCTAGAAAGGATCCCAATGAACCACTATCATCAAGCACAGCAGAAACATTATCAATATTATGAGAGTTTTCAGATTCAGCAGAAGTACCCGCATGTGAAGCATGTGGCGGTGAAACAAGTTTATCAATCACAGATGGTGAATCAAGAGCAGCAGAGGTATTCAGAATTGTACCTTTTCTTGTAGTGGATGGTAATATGGCGATCTTAGTATCGCGAGGTTTACCCATGATGGAGAATTTGCAGCGAACAATATTAATCCAAGTGAACTTCCAAATAAAGCTATGCTCCCCGGCAACGGCGCCAGAAAATAGTCTTGATGACCCACAAGTATAGGGGATCGCAACAGTCTTCGAGGGAAGTAAAACCCAATTTATTGATTCGACACAAGGAGAGACAAAGAACACTTGGAAGCCTTAACAGCGGAGTTGTCAATTCAGCTGCACCTGGAAACAGACTTGCTCGCAAGAGTTTATCAGTAGTAACAGTTTTATAGCAGTAGCAGTAGTGAAATAACAGCAGCAGAGTAACAAAGACAGCAGTAGTGATTTTAGTAAACAGCAGGATTAAAATACTGTATGCACGGGGACGGATGACGGGCGTTGCATGGATGAGAGAAACTCATGTAACAATCATAGCAGGGCATTTGCAGATAATAATAAAACGGTGTCCAAGTACAAAGCAATCAATAGGCATGTGTTCCATATATAGTCGTGCGTGCTCGCAATGAGAAACTTGCACAACATCTTTTGTCCTACCAGCCGGTGGCAGCCGGGCCTCAAGGGAAACTACTGGATATTAAGGTACTCCTTTTAATAAAGTACCGGAGAAAAGCATTAACACTCCGTGAACACATGTGATCCTCACATCGCTACCATCCCCTCCGGTTGTCCCAATTCTTGTCACTTCGGGGCCATTGGTTCCGGATAGCGACATGTGTATACAACTTATAGGTAAGACCATAAACAATGATTATCTTGATGAAACAATAACATGTTCAGATCTGAGATCATGGCACTCGGGCCCTAGTGACAAGCATTAAGCATAACAAGTTGCAACAATATCATCAAAGTACCAATTACGGACACTAGGCACTATGCCCTAACAATCTTATGCTATTACATGACCAATCTCATCCAATCCCTACCATCCCCTTCGGCCTACAGCGGGGGAATTACTCACACATGGATGGGGGAAACATGGCTGATTGATGTAGAGGCGTTGGCGGTGATGGCGGTGATGATCTCCACCAATTCCCCGTCCCGACGGAGTGCCAGAACGGAGACTTCTGGCTCCCGCGACGGAGTTTCGCGATGTGGCGGCGTTCTGGAGGGTTTCTGGCGACTTCGACTTCTCTCCGTGCGTTTTTAGGTCGAGGCCGATAAGTAGTCCGAAGGAGGGCGTCGGAGGCCGGCCGAGGGGGCCACACCACAGGGCCGCGTGGGCCCCCCCTGGGCCGCGCCGCCCTATGGTGTGGGGCCCTCGGGCCTCCACCTTAATCGTCCTCCTGGCTCCGTCATTATTCTGGGAAAATAGGGTCTTCTGCATAAATTCCGAGGATTTTCCCGAAAGTTGGATTTCTGCACAAAAACGAGACACCAGAGCAGTTCTGCTGAAAACAGCGTTAGTCCGTGTTAGTTGCATCCAAAATACACAAATTAGAGGCAAAACAATAGCAAAAGTGTTCGGGAAAGTAGATACGTTTTGGACGTATCACATGCCTATGTTTAGAGTACTTTGATTCTAGCTTACAATGCTTTACAAAAGCTTGATCAAGATTGTGATAGTTGCATGTCACCTCAAAAATTATTTTTGTTATCACTTACCTACTCGAGGACGAGCAGGAGTTAAGCTTGGGATGCTTGATACGTTGCAAACGTATCTATAATTTTTGATGCTCCATGCTTGTTTTACACCAATTCTACTATGTTTTACTTGCACTTCGTTACACTTTTATACATTTTCCGGGACTAACCTATTGATAAGATGCCACAGTGCCAGTTCACTGTTTTCTGCTATTTTTGGTCTCAGAAAGGCTGTACAGGACATATTCTCGGAATTGGACGAAACAAAAGCCAAAGTACCTATTTTACCGTAACGAAGACGAAGTCCGAAGGGAGTCGAGAAGGGGCCATAGGGTGCCTAGACCACCCCTAGGCGCGGCCCAGGCCCTAGCCGCACCTAGGCATGGTGTGGGGCCCTCGGGCACCCCACCGACCTATCTCCTCCGCCTATAAATGCCTCCCGACGCGTGAACCCTAAATCAATCCAGCCTCCATCCAGAAAAGTTCCGTAACTCCGCCGCCGTCGCAGACAAGATCCCGAGGGACAGAAGTCTCTGTTTCGGCAACCTGCCAGGACGGGGAATTGTCCCCGGAGTCAACTCCATCTACTCCACCGCCATATCCATCACCGTTGCTGACTCCCATGATGAGGAGTGAGTAATTCTCCCCCGAGGCTGAGGGCTTTACCGGTAGCTATGTGGTCTATCTATCTCTCCCATAATATGATCTTTATGTGATCGTGAGCTTTGTAATCTAGTTTAATATGTAGATGTTATTCTCCAACTATTATGTTACTCAAGTGGTTTTATTATGTGATCTCCGGGGACATCTTGTCCAACGGTGTGAAGGTGATAGTGTGCACACCGTGTTTGCTTCTTAAGCTTAATTTACAGAAATACTTATGAATTGTGGTGTCTAGTTAGTACCATCTTTGTATGCTCAAGGTGATAGTGTGGGGTGTCCATAGATTGGGAACACGAACTTTAAGGAGTGCTTATGCAGCCCTACCCAGTGAATTTGTGTTTATTATCAAATCGGAGAGTGAATTAGAGTAGCGTGTGAAGAGATAATACCTATGTATTCAATTATGGCATCATTGTTGGGAGTATCCACTAGTGAAAGTATGATCCATAGGCCTTGTTTCTAAGCATCAAAACACTGTTTACAACCAGTTCTGCTACATGTTTGCTTACTGCCATTTTTATTTCAGATTGCAATTACTACTTACAATCATCCATATTACTTGTATTTCACTATCTCTTCACCGAACTAGTGCACCTATACACCTGACAAATGTATTGGGTGTGTTGGGGACACAAGAGACTTCTTGTATCGTAATTGCAGGGTTGCTTGAGAGGGATATCTTTGACCTCTACCTCCCTGAGTTCAATAAACCTTGGGTGATCCACTTAAGGGAAACTTGCTGCTGTTCTACAAATCTCTGCACTTAAAGATCCAACACTGTCTACAAGAATAGAAGCATGCGTAGACATCACTGAGCTCCCAAGATAACTTACTACCCTTCAGTGATATAGCCCCTAAATATGTCCGAGGGATGCCTTTGGTCAGTGATGAGTGGCTGGCACAACTGCCAACACATATGCGGAATTTGCATCAGTGGTACATTGAAGCCTGCAAGGTGGGCAGAAAAATGATCATGGCGAAAGTCCCAGAAGAGTATTTCTTCCGAGAGGAAACGGTCCATGTTGAGTTTGAAGAACTCTTCCAGTTATTCAATTTCGACGCCCTCGACAAATCTCTCCTGAGTTGCTATTGCATGTAAGTTGTTAAATTCATTGTCTATATATAAGTTTCAGTTCATTCAATTGTTCATGTTCATTGCATGTAATTATCCTCATTATATCCTTTTGTTCTCTGTTATGTAGAATGAAGATCGAGGAATGTAAAAGAAGGTTTATACAAGTTGGGTTCATTGACCCAGATAAACTACATATTGACATGCTAACGGCGCGCCCTAAGGAGACGGCAGAAAACCTGCTAAGGTTTTTAGCGGAGCAACATTTATGTGATTCAATATTGTTTCCTTACAACTTCAGGTGAGTCTTACTCTGTTGTACATATTCAGTTTTACTTACTTGATGTTAAGTGTAATTCATGAGTTACTGACGTATATATAAACATGTGCAGTTGCCACTGGGTTCTGCTAGACATTCAAGTTGGGAATAGTTGAAATAAGGGACCCATTAAATAAAGACCTAGAAGGGTTCCGCAGCATGCAGTACATGCTTCAGAGGTAATTTCAATCATTTTCGCGCTATATCGGTCTCTTTCGTTGGTTTCCTATGATATCAGGTAATTATCCACGCATTCAATTATTTTCTTTGCCTGGCAGGGTTTGGAGAAGGTTCAAGAGGGCGGTTGAGGATACCTTTAGTGATAATCTAACGTTTACTCCGGTACAGTGCGCGAGGCAGCCACAAGGAACGAATCTATGTGGATACTACGTTTGGAGTTCATTAGCATGTTAACCACTGAGAAGAATGATTGTAGATTCAACTTAAGCAATACATTCATAACTTTAATTTATTACCATCAATATTTTGATATATTCATATTGATCTCCATTTCTTATATAGGTCGAGTGGTTGCGGGAGAATCTCCTACCACAGCAACGCCTGCTAGGAATTGCGGAGAAACTGGCGGGACTTTTGATGAAAGAGGTTGTAGACGAAGCGGGCATATTTAGTGTAAATAGGCGCTTCTGATGATCCCCATGTAATAGATCGAATAGGCGGGCTCTAGTCCTAGTAATCGTGAGCACCATGTAAGGGACAAAATTTGTATATATTTGTATGCTCGATCTTAAGATAAGGTATCTGATATAATGCACGAACATGTATAGTGTGTAGTAGCGTAAAAATATGTGAAAACTTTTTTGAAATGAAAAAATTAAATAAAGGGGGTCGCTGTACCCCTACACAATGCCCCTAAACTCTAAAGGGGCAGCATCCTGTGCGCGTCACGTAGAGAACCTTTTGTCCCGGTCTGTGTTACCAGCCGGGACAAAAGGGGATGCACCCTGCGCGCGCAACGGTGGCCACGTGGAGGACCATTTGTCCCGGCCGGTAAGGGGACCGGGACAAAAGGTGGACCCTTTTGTCCCGCTTCCGTTGTCTCGGTTTCCAAATCGGAACTAAAGCCCCTTACAAGCCGGGACAATAGGTTCGTTCTCCACTAGTGTTCTAGATAAACGAAATAAAATCCTAGCCATCGAAACCAGGACTAATGTGAGCATTAGTCCCGGGTCCAAACATGACATGGACTAAAGATCACATTAGCTATGAATGGAAGACCCTTGTTGTACTAATGTGGATAGGAATGGGCCGATTTGACTCCACCTAGACTCATCTGACATGGGGCTCAGTAATGAAATTAGCGTTACCCTTTTTTGAATGACACCAAAGTTAAGGGACCAAGGGCCCTTTTGTTGTGGCTTTTTTGGCTTTTTGGGTTTGGTAAAAGCCAAAAAAAGCACCTAAATAGAATAGGATCTTTGTTTTTGGCTTCCAAAATCCAAAAGCCAAAAAAAGCATCTAAGCCAAAAAGCTAAAAAAAGGCACAACAAAAAGGCCCCAAGTTTTGTTGTCGCTGCCAACGTATATGAAGCGGTTCTGTGTCGCTGACATATACTCCATTTGTCTTATCTTTTTTTTTTTTAGAGAAGGGTTGCGTTTATTATTAACCAAACGACAGGTCCAATTCTAGAGCATCCTTAATACAGACAGGAGGAAATAAAAACCAAGTTTTACTACATTCTACCCCGCAACCCTCTTTACTTCTTTAGCCAGTTTATGAGCAACCGTATTCGCTGTACGCCTTGCCCACTTGATCACATGTCCATCAACCTCCTTGAGCGCCCTCTTCAGCTTTTCAATCAGCAAACCGTGGGATGATCTGTCAACCTCCGTGCTATTCAGCTTCGCTACTACCGCCGCACTATCGAGCTCCAAAATCACTTGCTTCAGCTTGAGGCGCTTGATCAACTCCAACCCCCGTTCGCACGCCCGCAGCTCGGCTTCCTCTGGACCTGAGAGCGAAGGGGAAAAATGGCACGATCCTGCCAAGAACCGTCCATCGTGGTCCCGAACGACCACTCCTCCGCTACCCTTATCCGCTGATTTCGCCACAGCTCCGTCTGTGTTGATCTTTATCCAACCCGACATTGGTGGAAGCCACCGTTCCTTCGGTTTTGGTATCGCATGACGAACTTGGGCATGAACCCCCTGCCACTCCTCAACCAAAGCCACAGCACGCCGGGCCACAGCCTCTGGGCACTCGATGGTCTTGTTCTCGCGTGCATCGGCTAGCGTGTTCTGGTTCCGCACCTCCTCCGGGGGCTGCGTTCCACAGGTGACCTGCTTCTTAACTTGGAGCCAGACCTGTTGAGCATGTGGGCACACTGGTAGAAAAAGAGGCTTCCATACGCCCCCTTTAGTCCCCAAAATATTCGAACCGCGACGGGTCTTTAGTCGCGGTTCGGGAGGCGACCCGCGACCGAAGGTCTGGACCCAGTGGGCTCGGTCGACAGCTGGTGGACGGGAGAGCCAACCGCGACTAAAGGTCCTCAGGCCCCTCGCCGCCCCCTCCGTATATGCACGGGGTAGTCGGTGTTTCTCTCTCCCCTCTCTCTCGCCTTTTCGCCACCGCCCCTTTCGCCACCGCCACCGCCCCCCTTCTGCCGCCCCCTTTCGCCACCGCCACCGCCCCCTTCTTTACTTAATTAATTAGTTTTTACTACATGTCTTCAGGAGTGACATATGGCGGACGATAGAGCTGACCCGATTCTGAGAAGCTATGATCCGGTCGCCGAAGCACATATAACCGCCCTCATAAACGGCGATATTGAGTATGTGCCGGAAGAAGATGAAGAAGATGGCTCTTCTTATCTGAACCTTGACGGTGAAGGTGAAGGTGAAGGTCGAGAAGGTGATGACAAAGGAAGAAAGGAAGTTATTGAAACGTTTGCCTCCGGAGGGAAAACGACAAACGACGATCTCGAATTAGCAACCACCTCCGGCGAGGTATATATATACATTGAGTCTCTGGTGATACAAACTTACTGATTTGAATAAATATGTATTAACGCGACTCTCTTTCTTTTTGTAGCCCTCGGCCGGATCGTCAAAAAAATCGAGTACGAGAAAGCGTGGCAAAACCAAGACGATGAGACAAGGAGAAACATATACCATCGATGTTGTCAGTGAACACGGCAAGCCGCTGGAGCCCCAACAGCACTACACAAAGTTTATCAACCAATGCAGAGTCATTGTTAGAGACAATGTCCCGATCACCGTCCAGGAATGGAATGAGCCAAAGAAGGCACGTCTTGGTTTCAGTTTTGTTGACAAGAGAACGAAAAAGGATTGCTGGAGAAAGCTTATGGAACATTTCATTCTACCTCTGGAATTCAACAAACGCGATGAATTCGGTAACGAGATTCCGGGTGGACATGAGAGGAGGAGGCTAGTCAAAGAGTTCGCTCTTCACAAGATGGCCGAAGCATTCCGGAACTTCAAGAAAAAATTAGCCCATGATTATGTTAACCAGAACAAGACTCCGGATTTCAATGGACAATATGAGAAACTGAAAGATGATTGGCCAGAATTTGTGAGGCAAAAGAAATCGGAGCATTTCAAGGCCATATCGGAAAAAATAAGGAAAATGCGGCTAAGAAAGAGTACAATCATATTATGGGGCCAGGAGGATACCGCCTTTCGGAGCCTAAGTGGGAGAAGATGGAGAACGACCTGAGGGCGCGAGGAATCCCTCTAGGTACAGAGGGATGGGACCAAAGGGCCAAAAGCTGGTGGTACGGGCATGGGGGATCGCTAGACCCCGAGACAGGGAGGTGTGTTCACCGGAAGAAAGTGTTTACTCCCACCCAAGCCCTTATTGACGCAATGGCCCAAGCTCAAGAGGGAAAGATCAAGTTCAACAGAGAGAACGACGCGCTGACATTAGCCCTCGGGAATCGTGAACACCCAGGACGTGTACGAGGCAAAGGCCCCATTCCGTGAAAAGTAGGGTTTTCCTAGGACAATGACCCGTACCGTTACAGAAGCCGTAAGAGAAAGACGGATCGGGATGCAGATCTTGTGGGGAAGTTGGCATCGGAACTCCATGAGGTGAAGCAGATTGTGAATGAACTAGTAAAAGAAAGATTGGCTGCAGGGCCGCATGAAGATCATGCAGCTGATATCGGAAGCCAGCAGCGGAGAAGCAGCGTGGCTTCCACGGAGGCCCCGGCTGGTGCTAATGCACCCTTCACCCCGGCTGGTGCTAATGCACCGACGATCAAGATTCGTGCACCGGAGCCTCACTACCCCGTGGATGATGTAAAGGAGATGAAAGAATGTGATCTGCATTATCCAGTGGGGAACATTTCCCTGAAGGTAGCGATCGGCAGTGCTTTACCCTGTACACCTGGAGCACTCCACCACAACAACCCCATTGAAGATGGCTATGCTCGTGTCACGGTGGAAGACATAGTCCAAGGGTTTGAGGACCTGGAGATTGACTATGCTACACCCGAAGGGGAGAAAAGACTTGGAGATGTCAAGCGCCAGTTCATTCTATGGAAAAAAAAGTACATAGTGTTTCCAGACGAGGCGCCAAGGCCAACAAGTCCACCCCCCTCCGGTGGTGGTGGCGGTGGCGGTGGCGGTGGTGGTGGTGGTGGTGGTTCACCTACACCTCCTTCACGTCAGCCGATGCCGCCCCCCAATCCACCTCCGGCGGGTAAGCAGCCGCCGCCCCCCAGTCCTCCTCCGGCGGGTACGCCGCCCCCCAATCCACCTCCGGCGAAGAAGCAGAAGCAGGCGGACAGCAAGGCAACCCCCTCCTGGACTATTAACCCAGACCCTTATGTGCCTAAGACCACAAAGGTACCAATGCCATCACTGAAGCATCTCCTCCCGAGACCGTGGGAACTTAGTGTCGAGGAAACCAACGTGGCCGCGGCTGCTCATCATGAGAAATGGAAGGCGGATATAAAGGCGAAAAAAGAGCCTGAGCCCAAGCCAGTATTTACTGAGCATCAAAAGAAGTGGGCTAAGGATTTTTTGACGACACCGTCCCAAGTCGAGCGAAATCTGCCAGACGACTATGGATGTGAATTTCGTAGGCAAGTAGAAATATTGGAAGAAGCGGAGGCGGAGAAGAAACCCTTGGCGGAGAAGGAGAAGAAAGCCTTGGAGGAGAAGAAAGAAGAAAGTAAAAAAAGCGGGAAACAAGTTGCCCAGCTCGGGGAACAGAATAAACAATCGATCCCCCCGCTCATAGTGAAAACCGGTCCGGATGCTATGATGTTGTCCTTCAGAGCCGATATGGATAAGGACTTTGAACTAATGGACCCCGCTATCATAGCAGCTGCGGTAGCACAGGGAATGACTGTAACGGGTGCCGTAGAAAGAGCGGCCGAGTTTGGTATGACTCTTCGTGCATTGTTAGGCCTTGAGGATGCGCCAATAAATGAGGTAGCATTTACATATGTGCCGAATGGGCCTCTCGTCGACCCTGCGCAGGAAGCGAGTCTACCAACACAAATGCGAAAACTGCTATGTTGGTACAAGGATTTCATAAAAAATAAGGCCGGCAAAGAATATATTTATGCGGAAGTTAGACATGAGCATCACTTCAAACAGTACTCTGTACAAGTTCATATGAGTGAATTGTTCCAGCTGTTCAATCTGCGCGAGCTCGACAAATCTATCCTGAGTTGCTACGTTCTGTAAGTGATTTATTTCTACCTCATCTCGTTCATTGCCTGCACTATATATATTGTCCTAACTATATTGTTGTGTACGCTATTATGCAGAATGAAGCTTGGGGAATGCAAAAAAAGGAACATCCATGATGTTGGGTTCATTGACCCACATATCGTTAATGGATATGTGTTAGAAAGATACCCCCACGACGTGGAGAGAGACTTATACAATTTTCTTAAAAAGCAGCAACTCAAAAGTCAAATTCTATTTCCTTACCATTTTGGGTGAGTGTTTCTATCTTGTGCACATTTTTTTTGTTTACTCCATGCATGGTATGTCTAATCGATGAGTTATGCATGACTGTGCATGTATCGTGTCCGCAGGTTCCACTGGATTCTGCTAATAATTGAATTTCACACCTCCAGATTTCTCATCATGGACTCTCTGAATATGGATTCAAAGCTTTGGGCCAGCTTGAGAAATATGCTATGAAAGTAATTATTTTCAATCATTTGCGCTCTATATCGGCCTCTTTCGTTCATTTCCTGATATCAAGTAACTAATAACTCTCTTGTTCATTTAATTTTCTTTGCCCTGTAGGGTTTGGAAACGGTTCTCAGATAAAATAACCGGTGAATTCAAAGATGAGCTAGAATTTAGAAGGTTAGTTAATACGGATACTCAGCCACCGGGGACCAATCTATGTGGATACTATGTTTGTGAGTTCATCTGGAGATACACCTCTGAGCGGAGGGCGGCGGATATCAACTTGCTGAGGAATAACTTGCGGAAGAAGCTTAGTCCAGAAGCTCGCTTCCGACCAATTCAAGAGGAATTAGCAGGATTTTTGGTGAGGGAAGTCCTCGATCCTAAAGGAGAACACTATTACGAGGACGAAGAACTTCTGATGACGTAAATTGTGTATGGAAACTTGTTCGAAGTTGTATTTGGTCACCCGAGATTGAATATATATTGTATATTCCTCTTGAATTCTTCTTGTTTGAAATTTCAAACTTGTTTGAAATTGCACATTCATATGCATCAACGTGTAACATGTATATAGTAGCGTAGAATATGTGTACTGAAACTTCTTTGAAATTAAAAAAAACACAAAATAAAATATAAAAGAAATGAAACGCAGCAAAAAGAAACCAGATTTAGGGGGGCTAAAACCCTAAACCTGCGGAGGCCTTTAGTCGCGGTTGGCCTGGCCAACCGTGACTAAAGGTCCTCCGCCCCGATGGACGCCTGCCGCCCACGTGGACGGGCCTTTAGTCGCGGTTCGTAAGCAACCGCGACTAAAAGGGGGGGGGGCCTTTAGTCGCGCTTAATTAGTCGCGGTTGTGCAACCGGGATTAATGCCAATTGCGAACCGCGACTAAAGGCCCTTTTTCTACCAGTGGCATAGCCAAAACCTGTGCAAAATTGTCTCCTCCCTCCCGCAGGCCACACAAAATATTCCAGCCTTAATTCTTCGCCGCTGCAGCTCTGACCCGACTGCCAGTCCGTTGCGAATTAATCGCCAAACTTGCACCTTGACCTTCCCGGGTATGTTAGCACCCCACAATGCTAGCCAACCTTTGTGTTCGTCAACCGAAGATGAAGACTCGCTCCTTCCCGCCTTGATCCTCCTCTGTTTCATTTGAAAATGGTACGCGGACCGGACAGAAAAGACACCGTTCTTCGTGAAGTTCCAGGCTGGGCAGTCTTCCGTGGAAGGCCCTCCAATGGCGATCTTCTGAATATCCTGCACATCGAAGCCAAAACAGTACTGCCGCAGCTTCGCCTCATTCCAGGCCAAGCCATCTTCAGTTAGGAAGTCCGCCACCGTTTTTACTCCCTCCGCCGGCGCCTCTGGCATGTGACCCAGTGGTCGTTGCAATCCAGCTCTAGGGATCTAGTTGCTCTTCCAACCATCAATACTGCTTCCATTTCCAACTCTCCAAATTAGGCCATTTTTCAGTAAATCTCTTCCATGCAGTATACTCCGCCAGGAAAAGGATCCCCCTCTGGGACAACCAGCACGAAGAATATCCGAATGCTTGAAGTATCGAGCTTTGAGCACCTTTGCACACAGCGAGTTTGGCACAGTTAGTAGCCTCCACGCCTGCTTCGCCAATAGTGCCTAGTTAAAAACCTCAAAGTTTCTGAAACCCATGCCTCCCGTCCTTTTAGGTTGACACATTTTGTCCCACAAGATCCAGTGAACTCGTCGAGAACCATCCACATCGCCCCACCAGAAATCCGAGGCTATTGAGCTAAACTTCTTGCATTGCCGTTTATTGAACTTGAAGCAACTCATTGGGTAGGTTGGAGTGGCCTGTAGTACTGATTTCACAAGAATTTCCTTACCTTTCTTTGACAACCCCTGTCCCTTCCACCCGAACACCTTAGCCCCCGATCTCTCTGTAATATATTGGAAGCACCCGTCTTTCGACTTGCCCACCACCATTGGTAGGCCTAGGTACCGTTTGCTTAGGGCTTCGGCCTCAACCCCGATAGCTTGCTTCAATTCCACCTTCCTCTCATCAGAGTAGCCATCCCCAAAGAAAATGGATGATTTAAGGAGATTAACTTTCTGCCCCGAGGCTAGCTCGTAGTCGTGTAGAACCCTCTTCAGAGTGTTCAGGCTGTTAACCATTGCTTCAAGAAACACAATGCTGTCGTCTGCGAATAAGAGATGGGTGATGTGAGGCCCATCCGATCCAAATTGAACGCCCTTCAGCATATTTTCATGTTGCATTTTCTTGAGCAGAGTTGAGAAACCTTCAACGCAAAAGAGAAAAAGATACGGGGAAAGCGGATCCCCCCGTCGTAAACCCCTCGATGGGCTAAAACCACAAGATAAGCCAGCATTCAGCTTGACAGAGAAGCGCACCGACTTGACACACCTCATCACCATGTTAACCCAGCCCTAGGAGAAGCCCATTTTCAGCATCATCTGTTCAAGGAAGATCCACTCCACCCTATATCATAGGCTTTTGTCATATCCAGCCTCACAGCGCATAACGGTTTCTTCCTCTTTCTTGTTCAGATATGGTGCACACACTCATAGGCGATGAAAACATTGTCAGTAATCAATCGCTCGGGCACGAACGCACTTTGCTCTTCCGAAATCAACAATGGGAGGATCAGCTTCAATCTGTTGGTCATCACTTTCGAAGCTATCTTGTACAGCACGTTACAAAGGCTTATAGGCCGGAACTGAGACAGGAGCTCCGGTGAACTCACTTTTGGAATCAGCACGATGACAGTATCGTTGAAGTTATCCGGTATATCACCTCCCATCAAGAATTCCTTAACAGCCCGGCAAACCTCACCCTTAATCAGCACCCAGTGACGTTGATAAAATAGTGCAGGTAGTCCATCCGGCCCTGGGGCTTTGGTAGGGCCCATTTAGAACAAGGCCCGCTCAATCTCATCGTCTGAAAAAGCCTCTAGGAGTTTTGAATTCATATCCTCTGAGATTGTCTGTTCCACGTTCCTGAGAATAGTATTGATATTATCAACCCCTTCAGAAGTATATAAATCGCCATAAAAGGACCGAGCCAGTGCTCGCATCTCTTCATCAGTCGAGCACCGAGACCCATCAGCTCGACGGAGATAGTTGATAGTGTTCTTTCTTCTCCTGTGAGAAGCTCGATTCTAGAAGTATCGAGTATTGCTATCCCCTGCCTTAAGCTAGTCCACTCTAGATCTCTGTCTGAACATTACCTCTTCTATTTCATACACCTCGTGTAGCTCCCCTTCCACTTCCTTAACCTCCCGAGAGCAACCAGAAATCAGAGCCCTATGGCGGGCAGCCTCCAGCCTATCACGAAGTCGTTTCAACTCCTTTCGAACCGAAACAAAGCTAGACCGGCTCCATGACTGAATATTGCATGAGACACGTTTGAGTCTACTGCATAGCGCATGTAGACCGCGCTCACCTTGATCTTCCGCCTCCCAGGCTTCCTCAACCATCGCAGTAGAGCCCTCATGTCTAGTCCACATCTCTTCAAAACGGAAGCTGCGTTGGGGAGCATGCTGTTCGTTAGGAAAGGACTCCATCACACGTATCAAAAGAGCGAGGTGATCCGACTCCTCAGTCATGATGTGCTCAACAGTTGTTGCTGGGAAGAGTTCAGAAAAACTCATATTGCATGTCCCTCTGTCCAGCCGTGCTTGGATGTTCTCAGCTCCCTCTCTTCTGTTATTCCATGTATATTTGTAGCCAGAGAATCCTACGTCTGCCAGTCTGCAGTCGTCCAGGCAATCACGGAACCTCTCCATACGAGCACCACTCCTTTCGACCCCTCCCAGTTGCTCATCCAGCCAAGCTATCTCGTTAAAATCCCCCGCACAAAGCCAGGGGAGGTTGTCTTGAGCCCTTAGGTACCGGAGAACATCCCAGGTTTTCTGCCTCAACTCAGCTCGGGGTTCACCGTAGATTCCAGTGAATCGCCACTCCGACGAACCCCTCTTTATGGTTGCATCAATGTAGTATTGAGACCATGGTCTGACAGAAACCTCCACTCCATCCCTCCACAATAGCGCCAACCGGCCTCCCTTGCCCTTGCAGACCACCGCCACCCCGTTTCTGAACCCCAAACTCCATTTCAATCTGTCTATAGCTTTTGACTTTAGTTTAGTTTCAGAGAGAAAAACCACCGCTGGGTTGAGAGACCGAACCAAGTCTCTAAGCTCTCCCACTGCCGAGGCCAACCCCAATCCCCGGCAGTTCAGCGATAAGATATTCATTGAGCCCGGCGGCCCTGCCTCGCAGGGGCCGCCGAAAGGTCCTATAACCTATCAAAGATAGAACTCGCCCGCTGCCCCTCATGATCAGCTGCAGAGCTTTCCATCCTATCGAACACTGAATTCGTACGCTGCCGCTTCCCGGCAGACTCCGAGCTCCCTTCGCCAACAACCTGCACAGATACCGGCATCCACACCTGTTTAGGGCCCCTCTTCCTGCCCCCCGTACCCAGTGGTACTTGGGGGAGAGTCTGATTGGTACTCACAGGTGGATTCCTCGGTCGCCACGAGAAAGTATCCACCTTGTTCTTCCCTGCTGCTCTCATTCTCTCAACATACTGTTCTTGCTGAGCATCCTCCCGCGTCCCCTGCCATTTATTTGGACTTGTGACATCGCTCGTCTCCCTCCTCCGCTCACCCCCGCCAATGCGTTGAACTGGAGTATGCAAACTCATTTGACAGGTTCCTTCGCGGTGGGATATCCCGAAAAGAGATGCCACCCCGACCGCGTACCTCTGAGTTGAAAGATCTTGCACTATAGCTGCCCAATGAAACCTAGAGACGTGCATTCGGTACAGCTCTCTGATTTCTCCTCGGCGATGCCCTTAACCACTCACCCCACTGTTTAACTTCATCCTTCTCAGCTTGGCAGCCCTCCGTAGGATGAATAAGACATCCGCAGTCAAAACAGAAATGCGGAATCTTCTCGTACTTTATGTCAAACCACTTCCCTTCAACCTCATCATCAGAAGATTTCAAGTTGACACCTCTCATCAAGGGTTGATCTACCCTCACTGCCACTCTGATTCTTAGTTCCTTACCCCAGGCAAAGCCATCCTCATCCACTTCCACAGAGATATATTTCCCTATCCAGTCTCCTATTAGCTCCCTGTATGCTCTGTTCATCATATCCATGGGTAGGTCCAGAACCCTAGCCCAGATCTCCATTGAGTTAAAGACCATGTCTGACGGGCGGATGGAGCCATCGTATTCCTGGAGCAGAACGACATTGAAATCGAATTGCCACGGGCCATTCTTCATCACGTGCTTCCAATCACCCTCAGAACAGAACCTCACCACAAATCTGTTCTCTCCCAGGTCCCTGAATTGCGCCGGTCGATGAAGACCCCACGCCCTTTCCATCGATCTTTCTAGGGCACCGATCACTAACCTGCGAGGAGAACAGACCTTGCCCACCGCCGCCCACCTAGGACGCGGTGCTTGCGACAAGTTCACACCTTTGATGACCAGACCCGCCACCTCCTTCTCTGTCAACAGCAGATCGCCCATCTTTGCAGACAGACTTGCAGCCAGCTCCTCCGATCCCACCTTGGCCGGAGACCGAGACGGGGTTATGATGAACCGCCCTCCCTTCTACCCGAACGGGATGGAGTCGCCATACAGCTGCCTCTTGAGCGAGAACCTCGAACCATCGAGGCACCCGTCCAGAGCCCGCACCAGCGCTCAGTGAAGCCCTCGCCATCGAGGAGCACCACCACCGCCGATTCCTACCCACCCTTGAAAGGCAAACCCTAGCACCAGATGTGATCGCCTCCCGATCGCCCCTTCCATTTGTCTTATCGGCAATCAAACTAAATACCTGCATAGGATATCTATATCTTGCCGTATCTATCGTATGTCACGATCGAGCAACTACCTCGATCGAGTTGCTATACCTAAACATCAACTCGATCTGACTAGGTGCGCATAGCGGCCGACTCCATTCCATATGTTGATGTCATTCATCGAGGTCCGAATAAGCTGCTTCCACGGTTACTCCTGAATGTGACGGAGGACAATTCTTACTATCCAGGCGGCGGTGGACAGCAACACGAGCAGAATTTGGACCATAAAACTAATTAATGGAGACTTAAATCTATCTAAACAATACATAGTGTATAGATACATCTAAATTTTGACAAATTTCCTAGAAGGAAGACCGAATTACAAAAAAAACTACTTCAAGAGCGCGAATTCAGGAATCCCAAACTTTGCGTAGTACCGAGCAATCCTCTCGCTCCCTACTCATGAGCTTCCATCGCGTACAAAAATAGCCAGTGAGCCACGTACATGCATGTTCCCTCATCGCGCGCTGGCTGATCACTCCGTCCTAGTAAGCCTCCTCCGTTGTTTCTTTCCGCCTCACACAAACTTGCGCTACTCCTCCATTGTCGAATCTATATATAGATCGACAACCCAATTAACTAACGGACACCGTCCCCTCCCCTCGCCTGCCTCCATGCAATGCATACTTATTAAACCAGCGATCGAGCTTCTCCATCACTGGCCGGCCCGCACAACATTCACCAGCAAACAACACGCGATCGATAGATCGACAATGAAGAAAAAAAAATGAAACAGTGTCTTGATATAGTAGAAGCGGGACTTGGCGTGACAATTCCAGAAATTCGTCCCTGACAGGAATCGAACTCCGGTCGTTGGGGTGCGCCACTGTGACCCCAACCACTGGGCTATGCCCACGTCGTCATAGATCGACAATGAAGCAATCGCCAATGAACATGGCCCTCGCCGCCACTACCGTGCTTGTGCTGATCCTTGGCAGCGCCAGCGCCGGCACGGTGGACATGGCCGCGACCTGCAAGGCAGCGGCGACCAACGATGCAGGAGTGAACCTTGAGCTATGCATGTCGAGGCTGGGCAACAGCACAGCCTCTGACGCGTGGGGTCTGGCCCAGGTGGCCTGTGACGCGTGCATCAGCAGCAGCATCGTCTACCGCGGCGACCTCGTGGACCTCACGCTACAGCTGGAGGTGGGCAACAAGGAACTCAAGCCACTGGTGGAGCCACTCTCCGAGTGTGGCTCGCATTCAGCTCATACTCGCGATTCCTTTGAGGAGGCCAAGAAGGAGGTCAAGCAAAACTCGTACGCGGCGGCCATCAAGCAGCTGGACGACGGGATCTCGTGGACGGAGAAGTGTAGCGCGGGGATCACAGCCGTCCAGGGGTAAAGATGCCAGAGCCAGCCGGTAAGCACATCGCCGAGACAATCCAGCTCGCCATCATCACAAAAGCCATCATCACCAGCCACCTCATCAAGTGATAATGTGATATACGATCGGGTCACCTCTCCTTCTACATGTTCACTTCCATGGATGGTACTACTACTACGTACAAGCAGGGTCATCTCTGTTTTTACGGTCCAGCGGCCTTTTTTATGTTTTTCACCGGTACCACTTTTACTTCCCTTGAAAGTCATCAAGTCCTAAACAGCCTACCTAGAGATCTAGGCCCAAGTAGTGAATGATGTGTAATCCTTAGAGCATCTCCAATAGGCGCGCTATATAGACCGCGCGCTATATTAACCGCCGATTTGCAGCGCGCGGAGGCGAAATCGCTCCTCCAGCAGGCGCGGCAAACGGCGCGGCGCTGCAAAACATTTAGGGCGCGCGCCGTTTTGCACAATTCCGAGCGCCAAATGTGACGCGTCGGCTACAGCGCGTGGCATCGCTTGTCGCACGCGCGAATACCCAACGGCTGGAAATTTCCCTCCCGCGCCCGCGCCCTCCATTTCTCACCGCGCCGCCGCCGCGAAATTCCGCCGCCTCCGGTCGATTCCGCCGCCGGCCCCGTTGTTGCTTGCCGCCGCGCTATAGATCCACCTCGCCCGCGCCTCCTGCCTGCAGTAGCGGCCGCTCCGCCGCGCTGTACCGACCAAGCGCTGTCGCCACCGACGGGGACAAGCCGGCGCTTCTCCCCGCCTCGCCCGCGCCTTCTGCTCTACAGACCCCGCGCTGCCGTCGCCATGTCATCGTCTTCGAGTTTGTTAGCGACATGGCGCAGCCAAGATGCTCGCCGATTTGCTCGGAAGGTATGCGCCTCCGCCGGCCGGCCGGCCGCCATGATTTTGCTCACCGATTAGCTACTATAGTTGTAGTTAAGTAATTTCATATGTATATTTGTAGAGTTTATCGTACGATTCATCGGATGACGAGTATGACCAAGAGGAAGAGGAGAACATATCGCTACTATTAGCATACCGCGCCGTCAAGAAGCCAAAAATTGGTGGATCGGTGTTCGGTAGACATAAGTTGTGGAGAGAAAGGATTGAAGGGCATGAGAAGTTGATGTGGTCTTATTTTAATGATAATGCGATATTTCCTGAAAGCTATTTTCGGCGGCGTTTTCGGATGAGCATCAACTTGTTCAAGCACATCGCAACGGAGGTGACCAAGTATGATCGGTTCTTTGAGCAAAGGAGAAATGCCGCCGGAGAACTTGGTCATAGCACATATCAAAAGGTGACCGCCGCCTTGCGTATGTTGGCATATGGTATACCGGCGGATCTAGTTGATGATCATTTAGCCATGGGAGAGAGCACTTCTATCTTGTGTGTGAAGTGCTTTGTCGTTGCAATTGTGAATGTTTTCGGATCCACATACTTGAGAGCCCCCAATGCTCAAGACACGGCAAGGCTTTTGGAGATCAACGCCAACCGGGGGTTTCCCGGTATGCTTGGTTCCATTGATTGTATGCATTGGAGTTGGAAGAATTGTCCAGCAGCATGGTATGGACAATTCAAAGGGTACAAGAAGGATGACACCATAGGCCTTGAAGCGGTCGCCGATCAAGAGACTTGGATATGGCATGCATTTTTTGGAATGCCCGGGTCTTGCAATGACATCAATGTTCTTCAACGGTCACCACTAATGACAACACTTGCAATGCGGGAAGGTCCATTGGTGGAGTTTGAAGCAAATGGCCACAAGTACAATTATGGCTACTTCCTCGCTGACGGCATATATCCAAGGTGGCAAACATTTGTGAAGCCGGTTATTCAACCACGAGGTAAGAAGCAAACCCTATTCCACAATGCACAAGCGGCGGCTAGGAAAGATGTAGAGAGAGCATTTGGAATTTTACAAGCTCAATTTGCTATTGTGAGAGGGCCGACTAGATTTTGGGACCAAGAGTGCCTTTGGTATATCATGACCGTTTGTGTCATCATGCATAACATGATTATGGAGGATGATCGTGGGAAAGATGTGGATCATAGCCACGACGAGTTGATGGGGGTTCCCGTGCAAGTGAGGAGGTCCGCACATGGGATTGCCCAGTTCATTGCCTCGTACCATGCCATTCGCTCCAACGACACACATGATGAGCTCCAAAAAGATCTCATGGAAGAATGGTGGAATTGGAATGGACACTAATAGTTGCATACTTATTGTACTTGTTTGAAAACTATGTGTTGTATTGTCTCAAAACTATGTTGTATTGTTGTATGTTGGTCCTTAAACTTGTTGTATTTGGTGTGAACAATTCCATGTACTTGTTGTATTTGTTGTGAACAATTTGTTGTATTTGTATGGTACATTTTGTTTGTGAATTTATATGGTTGTTTGATCTTCTTTGATGCATACTTGTGTGTGTTTGTTGTTTGCGCCGCGCTGCGCGCTGCATAATGGAGCGCCCGGCTGAGGAGTTTTTTTAACGCGCCAACGCGCGCTGCAAAATGGAGCATCAGGCGGGGCAAATTTCTGCGCAGCGCGCGCTATCCGTTTACAGGGCGGCGGAAGCGATGTTTAGCGCGCCAATTTTTAGTGTGCCTGTTAGATATGCTCTTACTACTTAACATACCGTACAGGTGTGTTAAAAAGTTTCAGAAAACTGAAACGCTCTTTAAGGCCACGCTTTGGCCGTCAAATTTCATAAGTGCTAAAATGAAGTGGAAACAAGAATTGCCTGATGAGGCATGAAAAGAGGCATCAAGAATTGGATGCCATACTAATTTTACTCGTAACGACGATGCAACAATCATCAAGATTTGCTAGCAACTTTATTTTTCTGTCTTCTTTTCAATTTTTCAGTGTTATCAGAATTTCGGTGTGTCCAAACTATAGTTTGTGTGCGACTATATATAATATAATATTTCAAATTGAATTTTATTTTCAAATTCCCATGACATTTGTAATTTTGGCAAATTACTGTCATCTCGAAATGCTGAAAAAAATGAAACCGTCAGCAACATATGGACCCACATGGCATCAAAGTGTGGGCCCCACTTGCCAGCAATGAGGTGGCCCACTTCTCATAACCGTATGATCCCACTTGTCATAACCGTTTGGTCCCACTTGTAAGAACTGGCTGGCCCACCTGATAGTATGCCACGTCACTATTATATGGACCCACTCGAAAACATCCACGTCACCAACATTGGACCCGCGGTGTTAGCAGCCACATCAGCATCATGGGCCCCATGTAAGAAGCCACGTCCGAATTTTTTGACCAATCCTAAGCTCCCATTGAATCTAACAATTATAAATTATCATATTTACCATGACAATATTGGGATGTCACCTATTATCACAATCGTTGACAATATGTAAATTGTCACCGAATATGTGATTTTTGATGACAAAGCTTTGTGTAATGTCATTATCTATTTGACAGATATTCATTGACAAAGCTAATGAAAACACAAATTTGTCACTGGCCTAATTTCAGTGACAAAAACAATATATTCAACCACAAAAGTATATTTTCACTATATCCAATTTCTCGTGTAGTGTAAGAAGAGGAAAAAAATCTGCTAATAGATAATCGTAAGGTGGGTCATCTGGTTAGGGCCGGTCTATAGATTTCGGGGGCCGTAGGGTCAAACGGCATCAAGAGCCCCTTGTTCATAGTGAAGAAGCTTTCCTAGGGCGATAGTATGCCACGTCACTACTATATGGACCCACTCGAAAACATCCACGTCACCAACATTGGACCCGCGGTGTTAGCAGCCACATCAGCGTCATGGGCCCCATGTAAGAAGCCACGTCCGAATTTTTTGACCAATCCTAAGCTCCCATTGAATCTAACAATTATAAATTATCATATTTACCATGACAATATTGGGATGTCACCTATTATCACAATCGTTGACAATATGTAAATTGTCACCGAATATGTGATTTTTGATGACAAAGCTTTGTGTAATGTCATTATCTATTTGACAGATATTCATTGACAAAGCTAATGAAAACACAAATTTGTCACTGGCCTAATTTCAGTGACAAAAACAATATATTCAACCACAAAAGTATATTTTCACTATATCCAATTTCTCGTGTAGTGTAAGAAGAGGAAAAAAATCTGCTAATAGATAATCGTAAGGTGGGTCATCTGGTTAGGGCCGGTCTATAGATTTCGGGGGCCCTAGGGTCAAACGGCATCAAGAGCCCCTTGTTCATAGTGAAGAAGCTTTCCTAGGGCTGGTGGCCACCCCCCCCCCCCCCCCCCCCCCTCTCCCACTAGAAAAATCGTTAAAGATATCTATGTATGCTAAATTTTTATATGTTACTTAAAGTTTATGGATTCTTGGTGTTCTGGCCCCTTAACAATCTCCCTTAAGCTCCGCCACTTGGTCACACACAAAAAGCTGAAAAAATATTAGTATTCGGGAAAAAAATATTAGGGTAACATAATAACAAACTAAATAAGATTTACATTTGAAAGATCTATAGTCTTCGGAATCTTGGTGAAGACGTTTGAAACTATTTATTTCTATTGATGGAGTGAACTATATACTATTATTCCATTTGTTTCTGTTGTATTCACATAACAATGGCGTATTATAATCGAAATCCCTCCCACTCCTGTCCAAACAGGTACACGATTTTGGTTTTTTTAGCTGCGATCCGGATGCCATACAGTTCCTTAAGTACAACGAGATACCTCTATCACCCAAAGCAGCATCCGTCGGGCTAGATATTTGGGCGGTCAGCAACGAGTGCCGTGGACAGGTAAATGCCAATTATATTGGGTCTAGATTTGTACCGCCCGATTATATAATCCAAGTAGCTGATAAGTAATTCTCATTTTCCTGCACACAGTGAACTAGAAACTTCTCACGACCGTTCAGAAGTAGAAGAGATTAATTTAGCATTTAGCCATTTAGCAGATCTTCTAAAGCTTATACTATTTTGCCTTTGTTCCATTAGCTGCATTCTTCACTTGCTTCCATAGTTCAAATTCATCATGACTCATAAGAAGAGGATGCAGTCCTTTCTAGTCCTTTCTCAAGTGCCAGAATAAATAAACCTTGAATATTAACTTGTTTATGGTCAATCCATTATATAACGCATGGCCATTTTCTCAACCAAACTCGTTTGGCTTTCCATTGATATATCCCAACAGAAGGCTTTTACATGACCTATCTGTCCACAATTCTCACATTCCATCACCCTCTTATATTCCATTAACTGAGCTGACATAGTGCTGTTGGACATTTCGTCCAACACTTAGTAGGCAAGAGACACATACACTTATTAGCAAGAACAACAGGAAGGGTGAAACGATAGCAAGAGCCCCTTGTTCACAGTGAAGACGCTTTCTTAGGGCAGGGGGGCATGGACCCCCTACTCTAAAAAAAATCTTAAAGATATCTATTTATGCCAATTTGTATATGTTACTTAAAGTTTAAGGACTATTGGTGTTCTGGGCCCCTTAACTATCTCCGTCAAGCTCCGCCACTTGGTCACACACAAAAAAATAAAAAAATATAAGTATTCAGCAAGAGAAATATCAGGGTAATGTAATAAGAAACTAAATAATATTTACATTTCAAAGATTCATAGTTTTCGTAATCTTGGTGAAGATGTTTGAAACTATTTATTTATATTGATCGATCGAACTATATACCATGATTCTTGTTCCTACATATAGCTACTTGTGTACATGTGTATTTACATATGTATCTCTATAAATTAATCACAGAAAAATTATGAGGCTCGTTGTTGTTATGCAAATTTAGGAAGGCCAGAGAGAAATTGTGTCATCTGGACAAATTATTTAGAAATATGAAAAAAATTGTCAAAATGAGTCGGAGAAGAGGAATGGCAAGCTGCATCCTTTTATATTTTTTAGAATTATTCTAAACTATACGTCCTAAAGAGTAAATGTTGAAATATATTTTTGGTAAGAGGAATCAGAGTAGAGGCACGACAAGCTCCAGCCTAGGGCATCCATATTTTCTAGAAGTATTCCAAACTCTACGGCCTAAAGGGTATAAGCATACTAAGTGTGTAAACAAATCTTGGACCGGGGTCCTAGCTACTTAGGGCCCTGAGCGAGCATCCCTCTGCCCCACACTATGGGCCGGCCCTGCATCTGGTTTGAAGTCACTCTATAAGTTTAATGGGAGGGGTCTGCCTAAAAGTTTCACACTAGGTGATACATCTTCTTGATTATTGGAACTTAAGCATGTTACTGTGGTCTGCTCGAAGTTTCCTTTTTTGTGATATGTGATCTTACCAACTGAAGTCTCATTTTTTTCGAAATGGGGGAAATATCACCCCAGCTTCTGCATCCAAGGGATGCACACGGCTTTTTTTATTAGATTATTCACAACACCTTACAAGAGCAATACAAAAGATCAAATTCGAAGCCACCTCGCTAAACCTACAGAGGGATGAAGGGGGTGACAATTCACCAACTCACATCATCCAAAAAACCAAATGCCTTCCCAGGCCGCCCAATAGCAGATGGGAAGAACATCCAGTCAGGCAGACTCTCAGCATACGCCAACGTCCACGCCATAGAAGTTGCTACTGACGTCTTCCTCGACTCCATCTTCAAGAAAGATCAACGCATTGACCATGTCAGGCCTGCCATCGATGCCGCCACGGCGCCAGACGACTCCACCATCCTGCGCGTCCATCACACTGCATCCGTCCCAAAACACCACGGCACCATGCCGCGGCTACTCAACGACGCCGACATAGCAAAAGCACACCGCTCCACCTCAGCACCACCGCCATCCGTTGTCTGCTCCAAAAACAATGCCCCCAACAGGGAGAACGGCGTTGCACGCCGCCATCGTCCGATCCGGGAGACCCGGGTCTAGGGTTTCCCCTGGAGCAGCCCAGGCGAAGAACGCAGACTACAGAGACAATGCCTTCAACAAGGTAACGACGAACATCGCCGCCATCATCCGCCATGACCGAAGTCCAGGCCGGCTTTCACCAGCAGCTGTGCCTCGCCATCGGGAGCTAGGCGACGGATCGCGAGATCCGTCACGGCTAGCCACACAACTAGCCGATCTCCTCCGGTGAGAGAGAAGACCACCACCGCAGTGCCACGGTCAGCGGCACCAGACGCCCGCCACCTGCCACCAGGTCGACGCCGTCACCGCCATCCAGGGCCGCCGCCCTTGGTGCCGTGGTCCCAGACCTTGAGGAAGAGCAGTACGAGATCCGCCCCCATCACCGCCCGCCCGGCGATGCCGAGGCGAGGAAGGGAGGAGAGGACCACGCCGCCAGGTTCCGGGGCCGCGCTGCCGCCCCCAACACCGCCCGCCGCCCTTGGTGCCGTGGTCCCAGACCTTGAGGAAGAGCAGTACGAGATCCGCCCCCATCACCGCCCGCCCGGCGATGCCGAGGCGAGGAAGGGAGGAGAGGACCACGCCGCCAGGTTCCGGGGCCGCGCTGCCGCCCCCAACACCGCCCGCCCGTCGAGGCTGCGGCGAGGAAGGGAGGAGAGGGTCGCGCCACCAGGTTCCAGGGCCGCGCCGCCGCCCCCATCACCGCCCGCCCGCCGTGGCGAAGAAGGGATGAGAGGGCCGCGCCGCCATCGTCCGCCAGGTGCCGGGGCCATCCCCCCAGTGCGGAGGCGGGCCTCCATACCGCCGCACTAGGGGACCGCGCGCGGATCCCCGCCGCCCCCATCACCGGCCGCGCCAGGCTTCGCCGGCGGCAGCCTCAGGGGACGGCGAGGAGGGGGGGAGGGGGGTGGGGAAGGCGGCGGCGGGGAGGGTTAGGGTTTCCGCCCCGAGTCGCCCTGGAGGAGACCAACGGAAGTCTCATAATCCTCTCTATGGTTATGTAATCCATATAGTAACAAATAGTCCCTCAGTCCAATAAAAGATGTTGCGGATTTGTTTGATTTCGGATGTATCTACACACTGATACATCCAAATTTATAAAAATCTTTGATAGGCTTTTCGCGATGGGGGGATATTTGATATAGAAAATAGTTTATTTCACAATGTAAGTGTTTTACGTATTATAATCGTGCTCCTCCAGCTCATTGGATAAAATGCTTCGTTCATCTCCATGCATGTTACCGATGTTACCTTAGATTTCAAATCTTGAGTATGTTATGCCATATTTACGGCCTTTTTGTCAGCCGTCAGTCAACAAATAGGTAGCTCAAGTATTAGTAGGTAACGGCTAATGAAATCGAATGCCTTTTATTTATTATATGTACAACAATTGTCTTGAAAATTTAATTACACGACACATTCAAAACCCATAAACTAGCTAGCATTTCCTCGGGTTCAATCTTATCATATGAAATCCAATATATATAAAGCAACCTGACTGCAAGTGTCACTTATTCCACCTAGTAGATCGGATGTATATATGGAGGACAAGATCAAGGCTCTTGGGTGCAAAAATAGGACTGGCTAATGTTGCCATTTTGGAATCCCAGAGCCTACCTCGGCGCATACTTTGGGTAGTCCAACAGAACTTGTGGAAGGCTCAACGGACGGTCCGGAGGTGACCTTACAAACTCAAAATCCAAACCTCGAATATGCCCAACACGATGCGGGATTTGATAGAGGGAGGAGAATAATTTCTCACGGCTGCCGTTCTCTAGGCGATACGTCCAAATTCCACGCGTCATCTCCGACCTGCCGCCGACGTGGTAGATGCAGTTGCCTTCGATGCCAGGAAGATTGGTGGCGTCAACGGAGAGGCACCGGTCGCACAAAAATATAGCACGGGTTCCGATGCTCGTGATGCTGTGAAGAGCCTCGCCCTCGAGGTCGACCCTGAAGACCTGAATGGTACGGTCCCCCTTTGGCGATAGAGTGCAAGGACGCACGAGCAGCAGCTCACCGGCGTTGTCGAGAAGGAATGTGCTCGGTGGCGTGGGGCGTCTTATCGATGGTTCTCCCTCTCTTTCGTATGGATAGGGCACACGTTGTCCTTTCCGAAGCCTAGAGTGGGTTTTTTCGTCCATCACCCTAACCGTTCCGTCCTCATCGATGGCGTACCCACGGCTTTGGAATGCGACCACGGTCTTGGACGAGTTGAAGTCCGGCGGTGCTGTGAAAAAATCCGGATCGTCGCCATTGCACGCGACACGACAAGAGTCCCAAAAGGTGTAAACCACCTTGGTCCGCAAACCGTGTGCATCCACCAGCAACGTTTCATCGAGTTTGCCCCATGGTCGAGGGAGGCGGACCAGGTAACCCGTGAAGGGGTTGAGGATCCACATCTTGGAGTCACGGCCGGCCTTGAGGACGAGGAGGCCATTGTCATCGTCGGTGCCGATGCAGGTGTAGTAACGGAGCATCGGCATGTCCTTCCAGAGGAATCGGCCCGTGTGGACGTTGAGGAAGAGACGGCGGGTGTCTCGCGCAAACTTCTTGTCAAGCAACCCAAGCATGGCCCATCCACGGGGGCGGAACCGTGGGTCCGGGCCACGCGGGTCGTCGGTGGCGGCGCGCCAGGTGCGGCACACGGCGCGGAGGGTGATGTAGTAGTCGATGTCGCCGGAGGCGAGGAAGATGTCGCCGATGCTGCTGACTAGGTCGGGGGCCAGCAACGACGGCATGGTTTTAGCGCTGTTCGGCTGGTGGTAGTGGTTCGTCATGTTTGTTTTTGGTGATAGGATCTCGACACGAATCTGTATATGCACACGGCTCTGGCTTCGGGATCTCAACGTATGTATATATACATGTATTTTCGATTCCTCTGTTGTCTCTTTGCCGTGTCCGTTTTTGAGACGGCACGCTTCACTTTTGGAGTTTGGATCGCGGTTATATATGTCGGTTTTCGAACACCAAATACTAGTCCGTATCGGTTGATAATGAAGATGCGATGATCCTCGTTGCCAGCCAAATTGACCTGCCAGCTTGTCGCGCAGCCCGCCGTTGAATTGACGTGACACGTGCCAGCATCCGCGCAGCACCATCGATGGTTTCTCACGCGCGCGCGCGATGAGACACGACAAGGCCGCCAGCGAGCTAGCTAGATCATGCATTTTTTTTTCTCTCATCCTTTTTATATTTTTTTGCGAATAGAACCTTGGCATTAAGAGAAACACCGAACAGTACAAAGCATCCCAACAAAAATAAAAATAACAATAAAAAATTTGATATGCCCTTCATCTTTAACCTCCAGACCGTGTCGACGGTGCGCCGCCGCGGCTGCTCCTCCCTGAGTCGGCCTGACGTTGTTGGTTGCAAACGGGAAGTCGCCGGGGGCGAAGAAGAAGAAATAACCGCCGATAAAAGCTCCATGCAGATCCGGAGATCCCCCCCCCCCCCCCCCCCCGAGGCAGAAGTCCTCAAGAACCACACTACTCCCACAAACTTCTCGACGTCGCCACCGAGATGGGACTGAAGCCGGGGAGACTTTATTGGAGAAGATGGCACCGCCGCTATCTGAGCGCCGCCACACCAAACCTTAACCCTAAAACCGAAAACCTCCTGCCGACGGAGACCGAGATCCATCCCGCATCCATGGCCCGAAGGCCACAGAATAGGGGCCGATCGGTGGCACCGATGGGAGGCGACCGGGAACAGAAGCCGCCTTCTTGATCGCCTGTGAGAGGAGACGTACGGAAGTTTGCCGTCGCCATTGCTCCGGTGTCCCCCCCCCCCCCCCCCTCCAGCTCCATGGTTCGGAAAAATTGGAGCTGCTCCAGCTTTTTTGTTTTGATCTGTGGAGTTGCTCCAACTTTTGGTACAAATACGTGTAGTTGTTCTAACTTTTGATACAAATACGTAGAGTTGGTTCCACAGAACACAAAAACATGGATCGATTGTTTATTTACAACCCACTGCCACCGATAAGTGACCAAAACGTTACGCATGTTTTATCTTTCTCCCCCTCCACTCTCGGGCATGTTTCCCAATGCCCAGACTCTTCCCCGATTTGACTTACCTTCAGCCGGAGTCAAACTTACCTTCAGCCGGAGTCAAACTTGTCTGAATCATTCTTGCTGCCGCCACCGAATCGAGGCCGTCGGCGAACGAATCAACTTACCTTCAGCCAGAGTCAAACTTGTCTGAATCATTCTTGCTGCCGCTCAAATCGAGTTGTAGCTTGTTGCCGCCGCCGCCAAAAACTTGTTGTGGCCTCCTCAACCAACTTCGTCATGGGTGAGGCGGCGTGAGAAGTAGTGGCGGCGACAACAAGCTCCTGGCGGTGGCGGCAGCGAGCTACAACTCGATTTGCGCGACGGCGAGAATGAATCGAACAAGTTTGACTACGGATGAAGGTACGTCGACTCATTTGCCGGAGTCCACGATTCAGTGGCGACAAATGTAAATGATGAAGTCAAATCAGTAGCAGTCGGATGTAAATTGAGGCCGCTCCATGTTTTTATGTTTGTGTACCAAAAGCTAGAGCAGCTTGCAATTAACTTTTCAAATCCGTCTCCTCTCTTGAGTGCGTAATAGATTCGTAATTCTACTTGTATCTACATATGGATCTGAAAACTGGTTCAAGATTTCTAATTACCCGGTCACGGCAGTGTCGGGTGGTTCAGCGCCGCCGCCATAGCCATCGTCACCGCCATGGCCAGGCCAACTCCACTTCCAGGAAATACTTCACCACGGGCGAGATGGACTTCCAGCCAAAGATTTAAGCAATCACGCAGTGGGTCTCAGACATAACGATGTGTGGTCTGCGTTTTTATATTTCACGGATTCAACTTCACGTATTTGTACAAAAAATTGGAGCAGCTCTAACTTCTCAGAACCGTGGAGCTAATGGGGACACCGAATCACACCTCTTGTGCCGTACGTTTCTTGTTGAGTCACCCTCATCCTTTTTATAGCTTCGTACGTGTTTGAGAAAGAGTGACTCAAAGGAACCCGTAGGTCTCCAGTATTATATATTTATATGTATGTTCCTACGTTACAAGTCGGTTACAAGTGCATGTTTATTATATTAGGGCGTGTATATATATTGGCGATGACTCTGCAAAGTGTGTGGTTATAGATGATTTTGGTGATGTGTGGATGAAACATAATGAGGAGAAAGACTGAGGATGCCTGTAAAGTTTTGAACAGTCTGTATATATTGCTGCTTTGTTTGAATGTGATGTTTTGGAGACCGAGCTACATGTAGCTCTTTATTTTTAAACAATTAAAATTCATATTTCAAAGTTTCAAAAAATCCGAAATAAAATTATAGTGGTAGCCAATCTACAATGGTGTAAATTCTCAACGCAAACTAATTTATATTCTAGGCTACTTGACATTGACAAAATCTGACAATTTAATACGTCTTGAAATATGCACTATTTACTATAAAATTTGCCAGAATTTCTCTTTTTTGTGTAACCTAGAATATTAGGTTGTTTGTATTAAGATTTTACATTATTGTAGTATACATCAATGGCTATCTCTAGAATTTTGTTTCAAACTTATTGAAACTTTGAAATATGAATTTTGACTGTTCGAAAATAAAGAGCTCCGTGTAGTGTAGCTTAGCCACCGTTTTATGTTTTTCCTGCTTTACGGCTTACAGCTATATTTATTCGGTCAACCAACTTATGCGCCACATTCTATCATGCTTATCAACAATAAGCTCAATTCCTATGCATCAGTTTGCCCATCATCCCATATAAGATACACATTCAGTGGCGAATGATATAATAATAGTGAACTATTTAGTCAATAATCGTGAATGTTTTAAATGGATGATCACACTCTAAAACCCACATAGAAATTCCTGGATTCGATCTCTTCTCACATACAGCAAGCCGACAACATGTGATCTCTATCACAGCACAGCTAGATGGGTTGGATGCTAGACATGAGGGCGCCTAGGTGCAAAGCAGAAAAGAAGAGGCTAATATTCCCAAGTTGGGCGCGCACTGCCCAACTTCCATCCCTACTTGGGTAGTACAGGAGAACTTCTAGAAGGCTCAATGGCAGGGCTGGAGCTAACTTTGTCTGATCAAGCGAGGGTTCGAATAGTTTCTCATGGCTTCCGTCCTGGAGGCGAAAAATGTAGATCACGCGGCACCGTTCATACCTGTTGCCAGAGAGAGGATTTGGTCAGCATACATGTAGACCACTCTATCCTGGCCGTCCAATTCTTGTTGGGATGGACAGAAATCTTGATGGGTCCCACTGAAAACTTTATATGAACCAATGGACAACCGTGGCCAACATATAATAGTCCGATCTAGACAAAAAACAAAAAAGGCCAGGAAGAGAGGTATATAACCATACGCATAGGCGGACCCAGAAGAATTTTAAAGCCTGGACAAACAGGCTTAATGTTCTTATTTTTCGTTAAATGCATATGAAATATGGGCAAAAATAGGTTTGCCGGCCGGCCGGAAGCCTGGGCGGCTACCCGGGCAATAGGGATGGTAGATCCGCCTATGACCATACGCTGACTCAAACAATCCCCCGCGTTGCCGATGTAGTAGATGCAGTTGCCTTCGATGCCAGGAAGATTACGTGCATCAAGGCCATACGCGTTGACTCAAACAATCCCCCGTTGCCGATGAAGTAGATGCAGTTGCCTTTGATGCCAGGAAGATTACGGGCATCAAGGGAGAGGCATCTGTTGCCAAGGAAGATGGAATGGTCTCCGATGCTCCTGATTATATCAACATATTTGTCCTCCTGGTTTACCTAGAAGACCTGTACGGCGCCGTGGCCCTTGGAAGGAGAAGAGACAGAGGGCCGGTTTTCCATATACTACCTTCGTTTCAAGGAATAAGGCGTACGCATATTCCAAGAGGAATTTTGACCATAAAAATTGAGCAACAAAATCTTGATTATATTATGTAATTAGTATCATTGGATTCTTATTGAAAAGCACTTTTGAATGATACTAATTTCATACAAACAATTTTTATCTATTTTAAGTAATTCTTGATCAAATAAAAAACACGTAAAATGAGGGCACCTTATTTATTGAAAAGGAGATAGTATACCATAGATGACCACAGGCGCACCACTATGCCCATGCGCCGGCAGTTTATTTTTTTATTTTTTTGGAAATTTTCATAAAAATCTAAAACCTCAGAAAAATTTGTTGTCCTTTTTGAATTTGAGAAATCTAAAAAAATCGCTATTCAGCCGTTGAAATCGGATGTAAAATTTTCCGCAAATACATTTTCATATTTTTTTACCAAAGCTTCGAAGTTTCTGAACATTGCATGGGTGCATTGTTCCACACTAGGTGATACACCTTCCTGATTACTGGAACTTAAGCATGTTACTGGAGTTTGCTCGACGTTTTCTTTTTTGTGTTGTGAGCTTTATTTTTTAAGGTAAAACAGTGGGGCAAAACCCCACTGATATTTTCATTAATAAAAAGGGAGTTTACAATTTACAAGGAGTACAAAAATAAAAATAAAAGGAAGTATTCCATATAGTAACAAGTAGTCCCTCATCCTAATAAAAGATGTCGCGTATTTGTCTGCTTTCGGATGTATCTACACATTGATAAATCCAAATTTAAACAAATCTTTGACAGGCTTTTCAGGTTAGGGGAATGTTTGATATAGAAAATAATTTATTTCACAGTGTAAGTGTTTCACTTATTACTAATCATGCTCTTCCATCTCATTGGGTAAAATGCTTCTTACATCTCCATGCATGTTACTTATGTTACCTTAGATTTCAAGTCTTGTGCATGTTACGTCATATTTACGGCCTTGTTGTCAGCCGGCAGTCGATTCTAAATATACCGACAAATAGGTACTTCCTCCGTTCTTGAATACAAGGCCACTATCAAAATTATATTTTTCATCTATACAAGGCCGCTAACACTAATCGAGAGAAATTGATTGGATTTCTACCTCGTAGGATGATGCTCATTAATGTGAATTATGCATGCAACCATAGAGAAGGAGTTACCACTTGAATACAATTAATTAACACGGAACATATGAGCATTTGCAGATAATTAATTGTCTCATTCATTAGTTGGCTTTGTTTTCTTGATACCAGAAATATGAGCATGTGGCCTTATATACAAGAACGGAGGGAGTGGCTCAAGTATTGTAGGTAACGGCTAATAAAATCTAACACCTTTTATTTATTATGTACAACAATGTTTTGTTCATTTGTCAACATGTGCAATGCACGATGTCTTGAAAACTTAATTAGACAACACATTCAAAATAGATAATAAACTAGATAGCATTCCTTGCAGGGCAATCTTATCATATGATCGACATCCAATATATATACAGCAACCTGATTGCAAGTGTCTGTTATTCCACCTAGTAGATGGGATATATATATATATATGGAGGACAAGATCAAGGCGCCTGGGTGCAAAAAAAGGGGACAGGCTAATATTGCCATTTTGGAATCCCAGAGCCATATCTTGGCGCATACTTTGGGTAGTCCAAAAGAACTTGTTGAAGGCTCAACGGACGGTCTGGAGGCAACCTTGCATACGCAACATCCGAACGACGATGTCCAGAAGGATGCTGAGGGCTGCTTTGATAGAGCGATGAGAAGAATTTCTCACGGCTGCCGTCCTCTAGGCGATACATCCAAATCCCCCGCGTCATCTCCGCCACACCGCCGACGTAGTAGATGCAGCTGGCCTCGATGCCCGGAAGATTCCGGGCGTCAACCAAGAGGCACCGATGGTCGAGCAGAAATATGGCATTGTTTCCGATGCTCGTGATGCTGTGAAGACCGTTGCCCTCGAGGTCGACCCTCAGGACCTGAATGGTACGGTCGCCCTTTGACGAGAGAGTGCCAGGACGCACGAGCAGCAGCTCGCCGGCGCTGTCCACGAGGTATGTGTTCAGTAGCGCGGGCCATATTCTCGTCGGTTGTGCTCGCTCTCTTTCGTACGGATGCAACATGCGATGATGTTCTTCTCGAAGCCTAGAGTGAACTTCTTCTTTCATCACCGTGACCGTTCCCTCCTCGTCGATGACGTACCCACAGCTTTGGAATGCGACCATGGTCTTGGACGAGTCAAAGTTCGGCGGCGCTGTGAAAATATCCGGTTCATCGCCGTTGCACGCGACACGACAGGAGTCCCAGAAGGTGTAAACCACCTTGGTCCGCTGGCCGTGTGCAGCCACCATCAACGTTTCGTCGAGTTTGCCCCATGGTCGAGGGAGGCGGACCAGGTAACCCGTGAAGGGATTGAGGATCCACATCTCTGAGCCACGGGCGGCCTTGAGGATGAGGAGGCCATTGGCGTCGTCGGTGCCGACGCAGGTGTAGTGACAGAGCATCGGCATGTCCTTCCACAGGAATCGGCCCGTGTGGACGTTGAGGAAGAGACGGCGGGAGTCTTTCTGGTCGAGCGACCCAAGCATCGCCCATCCGCGGGGGCGGAAACGCAGGTCCAGGCTGCGCGGGTCGTCGGTGGCGCCACGCCAGTTGCGGCAGACAGCACGGAGGATCATGTAGTAGTCGATGTCGCCGGAGGCTAGCAAGATGTCCCCCACGCAGCTGACTAGGTCGGGGGCCAGAGACGACCAGTCTACCGCCACCGACGACGACGGCATGGTCTTGGCTCTGGCGACGAAGATGTCCCCGACGCAGCTGACTAGGTCTGGGGCCGGGGACGACCAGTCTGCCGCCACCGACGACGACGGCATGGTCTTGGCGCGCTTTCGCCGGTGCTCGTTCGTCATGGGTGTTCTTGATAGGATCTCGATCTGAATCTGTATATGGAGCGCGCCGGAGCTGCGTTCGGAATCTCAATGTAGGTATGCAGATGTATCGTCTTCAATTTTTCTACACGTACCCTTAGCCCGGGTCCAGATACGAGGCGGCACGCCCTACTTTTGGAAGTGCATCGCCGCTATGTCGGTTTTCGGACACCAAATACTACTCGGTATCGGTTGATTTTTTTCGATAATGAAGATGAGGTGATCTTTCATACTACCTTTTTTTTTCGATGATGCGGCGCTATTATGCTTCAATGTAATGCGAAGTTGTTTTCTGTTATTTCTGTATTTGTCGCAAGCTTGACGTTTGCAGTACAGGTTCTGTTGACAAAAGAATTGCTGTTTGATGTAAATTTACATCGTTCATTATTTTAGAATCAACCAAGTTTCTGGACATAATACTAGTAAAAACAATTTGAGCAGACATGCATAATTATAGACTATGGATTTGCTATACGCCGGTCAACTGGTTTTAATTTTTCAATTAGTCTGACTGGATTTTTTGCATGACACTTGATTTTTATGGTAACTAGTAAATTGCCCGTGCGATTGCTACGGGACAAACAATTTATAAAATAGCTCATCACTTTAAAATGAACTAAATATTTCATCATTTTCATCCATAGTGTGCATTATAATTCTATGCAAATAGTGACATGCATGTTTGTCAGTCGCGCTTTGTCTATGGGTAAAACTAATTGCACACTAGTAGAAAAGAGGGCTTCCATACCACCCCATTAGTCCCCAAACATTTTAGCCCGGGACTAATGGGGTCTTTAGTCCCGGTTCGGCAGGGGAACCGGAACTAAAGCTCTGGGCCCAACGGCCTCGGTCGATAGCTGGTGTACGGACGGACCTTTAGTCCCGCTTGGTCTAGCCAACCGCGACTAAAGGTGCTCAGGCCTGGTCCGAGAACCTTTAGTCGCGGTTGGCCAGACCACTTCTATTCACAAGGGGTGATGGGTTTGGCTTTTATCCTCTTATGCACAAGAGGTGTTCGATGAAATACCCGAGAGCATGATGCCACTTGTGTTCACATAAAAGAAACATGATATGAAGTGTCCGAGCCACACTTAAGCTTTCTCATTTATTTTTCCTCCTCGATCGCGGTTAGCAACTTGAACCTTTCATGTGTCATTGATGAATATGCATGTGTAGTTCATAGTTTAATTTCTATTATTTCTAGCTAGTTAGTTTAGCAAATGCATGATGGTTAATTATATACTTTATATAATAATATAATAATAGTGCAGATGAATCGGCAATGGATGTGCGGTAACCGACTCTGTGACGAGTCATTACGGGTTTGAATGATTTTCTCGCTGTGGCTAATGCGAACAAGCAGCGGGGTTTTGTTCTATGTCCATGTGCAGCCTGTAAGAATCAGAAGGGTTACTCTTCCTCAAGAACCATTCACGTCCACCTGCTTCAACACGGTTTCATGCCAAGCTATAATTGTTAGACCAAGCATGGATAAAGAGGTTTTAGAATGGAAGATAATGAAGAAGGGGATGATGACAACTATCTTGATTTTTTCGGTGATACTTTCATGGAGGATGCTGAAGGAGGGGAAGCAGAAGGAGAAGGTGAAGGGGAAGGTGAAGGAGAAGGTGAAGAAGAGGCACGTGATGAGCCCGCTGATAATCTTGGTCGGACCATTGCTGATGCATGGAGAGACTGCGAAACTGAGAAGGAGAGGAAAAATTTGGATCGCATGTTAGAGGATCACAAAAAGTCGCTGTACCAAGGATGCGATAATGGTCTGAAAAAGCTGGACCGACAAAAAAGCAGTTGCCTTCGATGCCAGGAAGATTACGAGCGTCGACAAAGAGGCACCTGTTGCCGAAGAAGATTGCATGGTCTCCAATGCTCCTGATTGGATCGGCGTATTTGTCCTCCTAATTTACCTAGAAGACCTGTATATCGTCGTGGCCCTTGGACGACTAGGACGACCTCCAAAGACGCACAAGCAGTACCTCCTCATCACTGTTGACAAAGAAGGTGTCCAGGGCCGCAAGCGTGTTCTCCGGTAAGTACTGTTCCCCTGTAATAACGAACTAAATAATATTTACATCTCAAAGATTCATAGTCTTCGGAATCTTGGTGAAGATATTTGAAACTATTTATTTCTATTTACCCAACGAACTGTATACCATGATTATTATTTCTACCAATAGCTACTTGTGTACATGTGTATGCATATACTTATCTCTAGAATTAATCATAGAGAAAATTATGATGGTCGGTGTTGTTCTGCAAATTTAGGAAGGCTAGAGAGAAATTGTGTCATCGGAACAAATTATTTAAAATTATTAAAACAAATCCAAATGGAGTCGGAGTAGAGGCACGACAAGCTACATCCTTTTATATTATTTTAGAATTATTCTAAACTATATATATGTCATAAAGATTATATGTTGAAATATATTTTTCGTAAGAGGAATCAGAGTAAAGGCCCGACAAGCTGAAGCTTAGGTTATCCATATTTTCTACTTTAGAGTGTGATGTTTTGGAGGCCAAACTACATGTAGATTTTTATTTTCAAACAATTAAAAATTGTATTTCAAAGTTTCACAAAAATCCGAAACAAAATTATAGAGGTAGCCAATGATGTATGCTACAATGGTGTAAATTCCCAATGCAAAATAATTTTTATTCTAGGCTAGATGAAATTTATAAAATCTGACAATTTTCATAGTCTTGAAATATGTACTATTCTCTATAAAATTTGCAAGAATTTATCGTTTTTGTGTATCCTAGAATATGAGGTTGTTTGTATTGAGATTTACACTATTGTAGTATACACCATTGGCTTTCTAGAATTTTGTGTCGGACTTTTTAAAACTTTGAAATATAAATTCTGACCGTTTAAAAAAGGGTAATGTGTAGCTCAGCCTCTGTTTTAAATTTTCCTGCTTTAGAGTGTGAAGTTTTGGAGACCAAGCTACATATAGCTTTTTATTTTCAAACAATTAAAATACTCTAGCTGCATTACGGATAGCAGCTCAATTTTCTCGGTCAACCAACGGATGCGACACATTCTATCATGCTTAGCAACAATAAGCTCAATTCCTATGCACCAGTTTGCCTATCATCCCAATAAGATACACATCCAGTGGCGAATGATATAATAATAGTGAACTATTTAGTCAATAACCGCAAATGTTTAAATGGATGATCACACTCTAAAACCCACATAGAATATCTCTTCTCATACGAAATCCTAAATAGTATGCAGCAAGTCGACGATATATATGTGCTCTCTATCACAGCTAGATGGGTTGGATGCTGGACATGATCAGGGCGCCTAGGTGCAAAGCAGAAAAGAAGAGGCTAATATTGCCAAGTTGGGCACGGACTGCCCAACTTCCATCGATACTTCGGGTAGTCCAGGAGAATTTCTAGAAGGCTCAATGGCAGGGCTGGAGCTAACCTTGTCTGATCGAGAGAGGGTTCGAAGAGTTTCTGATGGCTTCCGTCCTTGAGGCAAAACGTGTAGATCCCGCGGCACCGTTCATGCTTGTCGCCGATGTAGTAGATGCAGTTGGATTTGATGCCAGGAAGATTACTGGCGTTGACGGAGAGGCACCTGTTGCCGAGGAAGATGGCATGATCTCCAATGCTCCTGATTGAATCGACGTATTTGTCCTCCTGATTGACCCAGAAGACCTGTACGTCGTTGTGGCCCTTGGAGGGCCAGGACGACGTCCAGAGACGCACAAGCAGTACCTCGTCATCACTGTCGACAAGGAAGGTGTCCAGGGGCCGCAAGCGTGTTTCCCGATAACTACGCTTGTCCTCACTAGGGCAAAAGCGTTGACCGTGCGAGGGGCGCCCCAGTCTCATTTGCCGACGTCTGTCGGGGTTTTCATCTTCCACATATCCCCTCTCGTCGACAATGCAGGCGCCATAACCATGGAAGCTCACCCGGGCCGCGAAACGTGTGGAGCTGCTGAAGGTGTCGAGGTCCTCCTGGCCATGGCGGTTGCGCACGACATGGCAAGAATCCCCGAAGGTGTAGAGCTCCCTCGTCGGGGAACCGCCCACTTGTACTCGTACAGTTCTGCGGGCGAAGCTGTCCCATGACTCGCCGTAGGCGACCTCGTACCCAGTGAAGGGGTTGAGGACGCAGATCTCGGAGTCGGCCGCCGACTTGAGGACGAGGAGCCCGTTGGTGTCGTCGGCGGCGAGGCAGGCGTCGGCCGCACGGCCGTGGAGCATCGGCATGTCCTTCCACATGAAACGCCCGGTGTTGACGTTGAGGAAGAGGCGGCGGCTATCCCGGTCCCCCGATGCGTCCCGATCGAGCGCGCCGAGCATGGCCCAGCCGTAGGGCCGGAAGCACGGGGCGGAGCCGCACGGGTCGTAGGTGGCGGCGCGCCAGGCGCGGCACACCGAGCGGAGGCTCACGTAGTAGTCGATGTCGCCGTCGTAGGTGGCGAGGATCATGCTGCAGATGCATCTGACGACGTCGGGGGCTAGGGACGTCCAGTCCGGCGCCGGCGCCGGCGATTGCATGGTGGCGCCGCGCTTCCGCGGATCGGAGATTTGACGTGTGGAGCTATCTGGTCGTTGTCGACCAAGCTCGGCCTGAAGCTATGCCGGTAGATCTGCTAGTCCATATCTGCAGTTGTGCAGGCGGCGCGCGAGGGGGAATCTGAACGTAGGCAGGCAAGTATTCTTCTGTACCCTCTTTGCCAATAATGCTAGACTTACCGGCCGGCACTTCTGTTACGGAGAAAGGTTACGTGGCAAATGCAGCGGTGAACGTGCCAAAGTTGACCCACGATATCTTCTGCCGTTGTGCCGGTAGTACCAAGGAAGAAATATAAGTATACTCTCTCCGTCCCAAATCAAGTGATTAAACTTCTTCCACTCCACATTCTGTCAAGGGAACTGCTGGGCGTCCCCCGGGGGATCTGATTTCCCAGCCCCCGGGTCGCCAGCCGTCGGATCGGCCATCTTGGACGGTCAGATCTGCTTCTACTGAATGTAGCAAAAAAATACCTCCCGGCAGCAAAAACATAACCCGCTTTTGCTACATTGTAGCAAAAAACGGTTCAGTTACGAAATCAAATAAAAAGGCTGAGCTGGCCGGAGACCTCGCCGGAGATCTCGCCGGAGAGCTCGTAGCAAATTTTTTAAATTAAAGTAGCAAAACAACAAAATAATTATAGCAAAAAAAATAGCATCACATCGTGATAATATGTTTGCTACGTTGTATCCGGCGATGTCTCTGACGATTTTCATCTTTGCTACATCATCACATTTTTTTTGCTACGTGGTCTCCGGGGAGGTCTCCAGCGAGCCCAGCCTTTTTATTTTTCTTTTTCTGAACGAACCGTTTTTTGCTTCAGTCATTTGCTGCCGGGGGTGATTTTTTGCTGCCGGAGGTGTTTGTTTGCTACATGCAAATCTAACCATCAAAATGGTTGATCCGATGGCTGAGGACCCGGGGGCTGGGAGCGCCTTATCCCCCGGGGGTAACGAATCATTTTCCTTCTGTCAATGTGTCTCGATGAAGCTATAAAAACTCTATTCATGTGGTTCTTTCAATGAAACGGGAGAGGACCATTTTTTCTAAAAAAAAATCTAAATACAGACATATCCACAACTAAAATGTGTATATTATAACCTTATAAAATTGAAACGTTTTTCGTGACGTAAATTATGTAAACGTATTACATCACCATTTTTCGGTGATGTACATTACCATTTTTCGGAGCCACACATGCGGCGTCGCAGATGGCTGGCCAGGTACCTCCACGAGCGGATGGCTCGGCGGGGTTTTTTTTAGAGGAGGCAATCCACTACCCAACCCTAGCGTACTATCCCCATCCTTGACCTGAAACTTAGCTACGGGCTGACATTCGTAGCGATGGAGGCCAGAGCGGTGAGAATTGCGGGAGGGGTGAAAAAAGGACAAACCAGTACTCAACATCTCACCAAAGAAAGAAAGATGGATCCCACTAAGCCGCTCCACATAGATGTCTCTTTCCATGGCATCTGGCCGGTGACGCCACCGACGACCCACGCGGCCAGGATGCCCGGCGTCTCTCGCCTCTTCCTCAACGTCCAGACCCTGAGGCGCGCTAGACAACCTTCCCGCCCTTGGGCACTAGGTCTACTTCGACTCTGCGGACGGCCTCCTCGTCCTCCGCTATCGATCGGGGCAGCGAGACCAGGCTCTGCGTCCTCAACCCGCTCACGGACGCCGTCGTCTACTTCCACTCCACCGTGCACGTGCAGCCCCGGGACATAGGCCTGGCCGTGGCACATGGTGCTCACCATCTTCTCCAACCCTGCCACGGGCCCGCTCGTGTTCACTTTACTGCCGCGCCGGCCCACCGTTGCGTCTCCTCCGTGGCCGCCGCCGACCATGCCGGGTCGGTCGCAGCAATATACAACTCAGGGCAGGATATGACGCCCGGCCGAGATCGCTGATGTCATCGTCGACGGGGACACGTACACCTTCCTCGTCGACAGCAGTTTCTCGTGCTCGCGTCCCCTGCCTGAAGGTCTGCAGGGTTGACCTCGCGAGGAAGGCTCCGGAGCATCGGGAGCCGCGCGCGCTCTCGTCCTCGGCGTCCAGTCCGTTTCCATCGACGCTGGCAACATTCACTGATTCCAAGGAAACTGCGTGTATGGTAACGGAAGATGCGATCTGCGTGTACCGCACGCATGGAGGACGGCAGCCAAGAGGTGCTCGCCGGTAGACGAAGCGCGTCGATCGTAAAGGGCTAGAGCAAGAGAGTGAATGGTTGATCATACATACTCCCTCCATACCGAATTAATGGGCAAATTTCAGATTTGAAGAGTAACCGAAGTACTATTAGGCAAATTCGGCAATTAACGGCATCAATTAAGTGGAGTCGTGCGTGGGTGGGCTCCTAAAATTCCTCCCATCCTTTCCTTTTTCTCCTCTAAGAGCAAGTACAATAAGTCCTAGTCAGCTGGCTACAAGGATTAAAATAATATATTTGTGTCTAGTTGGAGGAGAGAGAAGATGAGAGAGAATGTAAGTGGGCTCTTATGCAAGAGCTAGCTCTAGCACGTGCTCCTAGGCAAGTTGTGTCAATGAAAGGTGGGCCATCTATTGAAAAAGTAGTGCACTTCAATAGCCAACTATTGTACTTGTTGGCTACAAATTGGCTATAGATGACATGGTATCTTGCTTATAGCCAACAATCGGCTACACTATTGGAATTGCTCTAACGGGTTGCATGTGGTGTGAGTCATGCATGCGATGTGAATTGACGAGTCAAACCTTGATGATTTAGCATGCAGGGATCGCGCGCCGGCCACTTGGAGATGGTTCGGCTCGTGTATTTAATCACCGTAACGATTAGCAGAGTAATTTTAAGCCAATCACAGCATGCCTTGGTCCTGCTGCTTTAGGTAATTTGTCCATTAAGACGTATGGAGGTAGTAAATAAAGTAGTACAATTCTATAGATCACTAGTGTACATGTTGACTCTATAATGACTATAAATGATATGGCACTTGGCTTGGTAGGCTCTACTATTGAACTTGCTCTTAGATGGAGGTCGTGTCTTCCCCTTGCCCCTGGCCCAGGTTCTCATCATCTCCGGATGGCCTTTCTGCGATACTGTTGATTTCCAAGGTTGGTGATTTGTGTTGTGCGTGCGAGGGATTAATTTGGTGGTCTGTCAAAAATATTTTTTTTGGGCATAAAAGCGAGACTGTATGTGAAGACCCTCACGCGTTGGGGACAATGCTTCTTGAAGGGGGGAGTATGATACGGGCATGAAAGCCAAGGTGAAGCCCAATTTCAGGACTCCACACCTGGGTCAATTAGGGATTTTTATTGAGTTGAGTCGGTTTAGTTTGGGCCTGTCCAAACCAAGGTAGAGAGTCCCACTAGGGCTGGCCGCCAACCCCCTCATATAAGGGCCAGGACGGCTAGGGTTTTAGGTTAGAACTAGTTTGAGTTAAGTTTAGATGCTATCGCGTGTGTTTGCTTGGTGAGGCATCCCTCCGGGGACGGCGCCGCCGTTTATCTATTATAGTTGTTGCGGAGGTTCTTGTGTTCATCAAGGACTGTCGTGCTTTGGTCTTGAGGCGTGGTTATCTCCATCACGTTGCTTGCTGGATTTATCCCCTACTTTAGGTGCAGTTGTGTTCCGCGCGTAAGTGGGAGTATCTATCTGTGAAAGATCGGGCAACACTGTAGAAGGATCTGTTGGGATCCTCTTATCACATGTTCATGAAATAACCAGGATCAAGGCTTCCTTTACCATGCACAAAATTATTCCGGGACGTCCAAATAGCCCACATAAATATGCTGCCAGCTGCCACAATGCTTGTTTTTGGTCAAAGTCAAAATTTGTAGTATTGTTTAACCAAGCGTATAGACAAATACAGCTTACACGATTTTCATAACAATTGACATGAGCGTATGTCATCTCAACTCTCAACACTACATGAAAACGTTGATACGCGGACCCGTTTCCTACATATGCTGGCCGTTTTTAGTTGGTGTCGTCGGTGTGGGCAAAATATATGCTTACAGACAAAAAATAGCATCAGCATAGCTTAGCCATCGACATTGCTGGAGCAATGTCGACGACCACCATCAGCATAGCCTAGCTGTAGGCATAGCTGGAGCTATCTCAAAGGCTACCGTTGGCGTAGCTATTTTTTCTCTTTTTTCCTGAATTAATGTTTATATTTTTAGCTATGCCGACGGAAATGTTGTAGGCATAGATCTGTTTTCTTTTTTTTGAATTACTGCTTTTGTTTTCTATGATTTTGTGTATTTGTATTTTTTGTTGCATCGTACTTTAACTTTCACACACTAATAAGAAGATGTGGATGTTATATTTAGATTCCTCTCATTTTTTTTGATCAATTTAGACATATTATTTGTTGAATTCCAATTTACGAATTTGTAGATATTAATTTTTTTGAAGGAATTTGTAGATACGAATTATACAAAATTAAATGGAAAAAGGCAAAAAAAATAAAATTTATTTTATTTTTATTTGAATTCAATATTATTATTAATTATTCATTTTTGTCTACTTCAATTGTTTGGAATTCAAATAATAAAGCGTGTGACATCATTTCTCGAGCGTTAATAGGATTGATAGGATAATATAATCAAAATATTAAAACTTTTTTCTTAGATGCTTATTGGGAAGGAATGAAGAAGTTAAATGTGTTGGGTCCGGAGTAGTTTGAGGATGGGTGACTGTTCGAGAAGTGTGACTAGGATTGCACGATTTACCTGAAATTAAATGTGCTTAGAGATTAGAGATAAATATCTCTCCAGTGTAATGAACATGTTAAATAGTTTAAATATTTTGAAGTTTTCAATAAAAATGATTTTTGCTTTGAAATTTTCTTGCCTAGACCAACAGTCGTTACCTACACCGAAGGTTTTTAGTTGGGGCAGTCGGCGTAGGCAACATATGCCTATGGCCAAAAAATAACCGTCAACATTGCTCGGCCATCGGCATCGCTGAAGCTATGTTGACTGCCACCGTCGACATAGCTGGATCTATGCCGATGGCTACCATCGTCGTAGCTATTTTTTTGAATTAATATTTTTTATTTTTAGCTACGCCGACAGCACTGCCATAGGCATATATATTTTTTCAAATTAATGTTTTTATTTTTAGTCGTGCCGACGGAAATCATAGGCATAGCTCCTTTTCCTTTTTTTAATTAATGATTTTATTTTCTATGATTTTTTTGTATTTGCATTCAATTTTGTTCTTGCATCATGCTATAATTTTCACACTAGAAAGAAGATATGGATGTTATATTTAGATTCCCCTCATTATTCTAATCTATTTTGACACATTATTTGTCGAATTCCAATTTACGGATTTGTAGATATGAATTATTCAATATTAAATGGAAAAGTGCAAATCATTTGTTGTTATTTAATTTCAAGATTATTATTACTTATTCATTTTTGTTTATTTAAATAATTGTTTGGAATTCAAAAAATAAAGGTGTGTGACATCATGGCTCAAGGGTTAACAAAATTCATAGGATAATGTTATCAAAATAGTTTAATTTGTTTCTTGCCGTCTTATTGGAAAGGAATGAAGAAGTAAAGTATGCCAGGGCTGGAGTATTCTGAGGATGGGTGACCGTTGTGACTAGGAGTGAACGATTTGGTCTAAAATTAAGCGTGCTTAGAGATTAGAGATAAATATGTTCCTAGTACAATTAACCTATTAAACAATTTGAATTTTTTGAATTTTTTTTGAACAAATTTGAAATTTGCTGGCATAGGCCGGCGACTTTATCAATGCCAACTGTCCTAGAGATTGCGCCGACGAGGCTACGCCTAAGGCTGCCGTTGGTGTAGCCTACGCTGACAACAAAATAGAGCTATTCCGATGATAAAATATTTGCCTAAAATATGTCTAGGTCTACTGAATCAGTGGATCGGATGGAGTACATACAGTTCAAAATAGATGGCAATCCATAAAACTTATACTCAAGCATATTTAGTAATCAAGGTAGAAGAAAAATATCATTACATTTTGTTATAAATATTCTTTATTTCTTATTTTATTTATACTTTGCTGGTAAAAAAATGAATGAAGGAGAATGAGTTGTCCCACCTATTAACGAGATTGACTTGTTTTGCTTTAGATTCATCTAGGGTTATACTTCTATTTCATCCAGAGCACCTATGACATCAACTGGACTTAATTTGGTATGCCATACACTCATTGATACCAACAATTTTTATATATTTGGAGTGATTTTTTATCAAAGAAAAAAACAGGGAAAATGAGGGTGCCTTATTCGTCGGAATGAAGGAGTATTTATTTACCATAACATTTCTGGTGGTTGTACATCATCCATTTTTATTGCTTATCGCATGACGTGTTATATATCTATAAAACCATAATTTGATTTCCATGGCACACTGTCAACATAGTAGAAATAATGCCTTCGCATTTACCATAAACATTCGAAAGTTTCGGGAAGAAACCATCGACATTAGAGCTGTCACCGTTATAAATGCAAATACACTTTTCTCACCAAAAAAAAAAAAAAAAAAAACAGAAAGAAGGACATGCGTTACCATGCATACCAGCGTTCGTACGACTATGTCGATTATTCCTTTTTGGTGACTTTGCTGATTCTCAGTACTATGCTAAGAAACGACGGTACCGACGTAGGGATGGTCATGTTTAGGGTAGGTGCAGCCGATGCCCCACGGCAGCCACCCGCCGAAGCCGTTCCAGTTCTTGCTGCACTCCTTCACGGCCAGATCCCCAAGAAGCCGCCTCCCACCGGTGCCCGACACGAGAGTCAGCTGCTTGTTCTCGAACACGAGCCGGCACCCGGGTCCAGGGTCTGGCACACACGACTCCGCCTCCGGCCACTTCTCGTCCCACAGCACCACCCCTGTCATGGTGTTGCCGGCGTAGGTCCACGACGAGGTCACCCTCCCCGTGTACTTCCTGCCCTCGAACAATTCAGCCAAGGAGCCGCTCTCTTTGACGTACCACTTCTTGGAGACCTGGCCGGGGCCGACGGTGAACGGTATCGTCCATGCGCGGCCGGTGTTACGCTCGAAGTCCATCGCCTCGCCCATGCGGTTCTCCACCGAGCACAGGAAGGAATAGCCGGAAGGTATCTCAATATGGTTGTCATTTGGTCCTGGTTGAGCGCCGGCGGCTGGGAGAGGCGCAAGGGCGATGCTGCAGGTGGCCATGAAAGTCACGAGGATTATACTCGAGGTCCTTTCCATCTTGGATATTAATTTTGGTTTATGCATGTGTGTGCTGGGCAGGCACAACACGCATCTCTATTTATTCAACATGCATGTCATGCATGTTAGGGAAACGTAATGAAGGCGCAGGTTACAACTAACCTGTCAGTAATTATGTACGTGCGTTTATTTATGTTATGGAGAAGCGGGTTTTAATTTGAGTTGGGACGGTACACCCTCGATTGTTTCATGTTTCTCTAGCAAGTAGCATCATCTATGCATTTCTATTTATTCAACATGTCATGTTAGGGAGCATAAGGCGCAGGTTACAAGTTAAGTGCCGACTCAGTAACATTTCGGTAATTAATTAATTACCCCAGTGTGTGTTTATGCTATTTTTTTTATCTAGGCTCAGCGGGCTTCCGTCAGCCTAAACACTTTGTAACCAATTACGCAAAGAGTTACTAGGATATCATTACAAAGGTTTTAAAGGCTAGAGGGGGGGGGGGGGGGGGGGGTGGCGGGGATGGTCAAGACCTCAAGGTGGGTCATAGCCGTTACACCATGAATTAAGAAGAGAGGATGAGGAGGGAGTATTACAATGGTATGCCCAAAGCCTAATGTCCTCAATACACCTGCCAGAAACAAGGGAGAAGTACTTAACTATCCCATTGAAAGTTAGGGCATTCCTCCTCATGCATAGGTTGGATTATGTTCGATCTAGATTTTTTTTGGCAAGAAGATAAATAAAAAAGAAATACCGGTTGACTAAATGGATGTCGTTTGCCATCCAAAAGATCAACGTGGATTTGATGTTCATGATCTCGAAGTTAAGAACAAGGTCCTGCTAGGAAAATGGCAGGCCATATTATTAACTGAGGATGGCGTATGGCAAAACTTGTTGCGGAGAAATTATATCGGCTCAAATGATTTCTCAGGTTATTTGTAAATCTGGAGATTCTAATTTTTGGGTCGGTATTATGTCAACTAAGAAGCACTTTTTCCCGTACGATTCTTTTTTCCATCAGGGATGGGTCTAAGATAAGGTGTTAGGAGGATAAATGGTTGAGTGAAACCACCCTCGGAGAATAATATCTAGCTTTGTGCAATATTGTTCGTCATAAAGGTGATACCTTACAGAAACTGATGGAAACATCTCCACCGTCTATGACATTTATGCATGATCTTCTTTCTATTTCTTTCTATTCCTTCTATATCATGCACAAAAACTGAGAACGATTTCTCCTTCTATCCCTTAGTATTTTTCTTTCGGTGTTTCCAATGCCACTTCTATGTTGCCCAAAGGATTATTACGAGAAGTTTGAGCCTCTCGAGTTTTGAAGGAACGTATCATACAGAAGAAAATTGTAGGCTCATGAACATGAGGTATGTCCTGCCACTCCCATTTCTAAATTTGGAATTCTTATGCTAGATTAGTGGTAGTGCTAAGTATTGTATTCGTGGAAGAGTGTCCTAACAATTATATTTAAGTTTTTATCAACTCGTATGACTGGTTTAGTAGTCGTTATTGTATTTAGAGGAACTAAGTCTTGCCATTGGAAATATATGAAATCCAAATAAAACATGAGAAAGTATATCCTACTGGTGACTTGGGTGTTATAGTAATTGTCTTAAGGGTCTATATGTATAAGGAAACTCAACCCCATAGAAACTAATGACTGACTTAAAGGTACTTTTCGAAGTGAGTTGTTTGATGGACTTCAATTTTGCGGTAACTAAGTTTCGTGCCAAAAACACCTAAATAAAATGAGATATTGCTTTATGCATGTCTTACCCCAGTGACATATCATGGACAACTTCGATGGCTTTAAACGATCTACCACGAGAGAAATCTCAGATTTGACTATAAGTTGATTAATAGGAGTGCTATGACAAGTAAAATACCTCCATGAGCATATTTGCACACAAAATCAAATCGTCCTTACGTGAGTATTATTAGAGCATCTCCAACATGCGCACTAAATTTCGGTGCGCTAAATGTCGCTTCCACCGCGCTGTAAACGTATAGCGCGCGCTGCGCTGAAATTTTCCCCGCCGGATGCTCTATTATGCAACATGTGTTGGGGCACTAAAAAGTTCCTCCGTCGAGCGCTCCATTATGCAGCGGCAGCCCAGCGCAACAACAATCACACACAAGTATGCATCAAAGAAGATCAAACAAGCTTCATAAATTCACAAATAAAATGTACCATACAAATACAACAAATTGTTCACAACAAATACAACAAGTACATCAAATTATTCACACCAAATACAACAAGTTTAAGGATCAACATACAACAATGCAACATAGTTTTGAGACAATACAACATATAATTTTCAAATAAATACAACAAGTATGCAACTATTGTTGTCCATGCCAATTCCGCCATTCTTCCATGAGATCTTTTTGGAGCTCATCATGTGTGTCGTTGGAGCGAATGGCATGGTACGAGGCAATGAACCGGGCAATCCTATGTGCGTACCTCCTCACTTGCACGGGAACCCCATCAACTCGTAGTGGGTATGATCCACATCTTTCCCACGATCATCCTCTATAATCATGTTATGCATGATGACACAAGTGGTCATGATATGCCAAAGGCACTCTTGGTCCCAAAATCTAGCCGGCCCCCTCACAATGGAAAATTGAGGTTGCAAAATCCCAAATGCTCTCTCTACATCTTTCCTAGCCACCGCTTGTGCATTGTGGAATTTGGTTTGCTTCTTACCTCGTGGTTGAATAACCGGCTTCACAAATGTTTGCCACCTTGGATATATACCGTCGGCGAGGAAGTAGCCATCGTTGTACTTGTGGCCATTTGCTTCAAACTCCACCAATGGACCTTCCCGCATTGCAAGTCATGTCATTAGTGGTGATCGTTGAAGAACATTGATGTCATTGCAAGACCCGGGCATTCCAAAAAATGCATGCCATATCCAAGTCTCATGATCGGCGACCGCTTCAAGGACTATAGTGGCATCTTTCTTGTACCCTTTGAATTGTCCATGCCATGACGCTGGACAATTTTTCCAACTCCAATGCATACAATCAATGGAACCAATCATACCTGGAAATCCCCGGTCGGCGTTGAACTCCAAAAGTCTTGCCGTGTCTTGAGCATTGGGGGCTCTCAAGTATGTGGATCCGAAAACATTCACAATTTCCACGACAAAGCGCTTCACACACAAGGTAGAAGTGCTCTCTCCCATGGCCAAATGATCATCAATTAGATCCGCCGGTATACCATATGCCAACATACGCAAGGAGGCGGTCACCTTCTGATATGTGCTATGACCAAGTTCTCCGGCGGCATTTGTCATTTGCTCAAACAACCGATCATACTTGGTCACCTACATTGCGATGTGCTTGAACAAGTCGATGCTCATCCGAAAACGACGCCAAAAATAGCTTTCGGGAAATATCGGATTCTCATTTAAATACGACCGCATCAACTTCTCATTCCCTTCAATCTTTTCTCTCCATAACTTCTGTCTACCGAACACCGATCCAGCAATTTTTGGCTTCTTGACGGCGCGGTATGCTAATATTAAGGATATGTTCTCCTCTTCCTCTTGGTCGTACTCGTCATCCGATGAATCGTGTGATGAACTCTAAAAACATACATATGAATTGACTTGACTACAGCTAGCTAGAGGATGGCAGTCGGTCGGCGGAGGCGCATACCTTGCGAGCAAATCGGCCAGCATCTTGGCTGCGCCATGTTGACAGTAGGCTCGAAGACGGCGACATGGAGACAACGGCACGGGGTATGGAGAGGAGAAGGTGCGGGCGAGGCGGGGAGAAGCGTCGGCCTTGTGCCCGTCGCTGGCGACGGTGCCCGTAGGTACAGCACGGTGGAGCGGCCGGTACTACCGGTAGGAGGCGCGGGCGAGGTGGATTTGGTTCGTGTGATCACTAAGACAATGCGAGGGATATTGTTTTGAGTGGGAGTTCACCTAGATTTTTAATTATGTTGAATTAAAATTTGAACTCAATTTGTCATAAACTTAGTCTAAATTTTTGCAAATATATGTTGTAGAGATGGCGTCCCCAATCAATTTTAACCAGTTCCTAGAGAAAGAAAAACTTAAGAGCAACGGTAGCAACTTCACCGACTGGTTCCGTCATGTGAGGATCTTCCTCTCTGGCGGAAATCTGCAATATGTGCTTGATGCACCGCTAGGTGACCCTCCTGCAGAAACTGAAACCGATGAAGTGAAAGTTGTTTACGAGACTCGGAAAACTCGGTATTCTCAAGTTCAGTGTGCCATCCTGTGCAGTCTGGAATCCGATCTTCAAAAACGTTTTGAGCACCACGATCCTCATGAGTTGATGAAAGAGCTGAAAGCTATTTTTGAGACTCATGCGGCCGTGGAATGCTATGAAGCATCGAAACATTTCTTCAGCTGTATGATGGAAGAAGGCAGCTCCGTTAGTGAGCACATGCTCGCCATGACCGGGCATGCGAAGAAACTCAGTGACTTGGGAATAGTGATTCCTAACAGACTGGGGATTAATCGTGTCCTTCAATCACTGCCACCAAGTTACAAGAACTTTGTGATGAACTACAATATGCAGAACATGAACAAGGAGTTACCTGAACTCTTTGGCATGCTAAAAGCTGCTGAGATTGAGATCAAGAAAGAGCACCAAGTGTTGATGGTCAACAAGACCACCAGTTTCAAGAAACAGGGCAAGTCTAAGGGGAAATTCAAGATGGGTGGCAAGAAAGCTGCTACGCCTCCTGTGAAACCTAAGAACGGCCCTAAGCCTGATGCTGAGTGCTATTACTGCAAGGAGAAGGGACACGGGAAGCGTAATTGCTCCAAGTATCTGGCTGATCTGAAGAGCGGCCTTGTCAAGAAAAAGAAAGAAGGTATATCTGATATACATGTTATAGATGGTTATCTCACTGGTTCTCGTTCTAGTGCCTGGGTATTTGATACTGGTTCGGTTGCTCATATTTGTAACTCGAAACAGGAACTAAAGAATAAACGAAGACTACTGAAAGATGAAGTAACGATGCGCGTTGGAAACGGATCCAAAGTCGATGTGATCGATGTCGGCACACTTCCTCTACATCTACCTTCGGGATTAGTTTTAAGCCTAAATAATTGTTATTTTGTACCCGCGTTGAGCATGAACATTATATCTGGATCTTGTTTAATGCAAGACGGTTATTCATTCAAGTCTGAGAATAATGGTTGTTCTATTTTTATGAATAATTCTTTTATGGTCGAGCACCAGAAAAGAATGGCTTATTTCTGTTAGATCTCGATAGTAGTGATACGCATATACATAACATTGATGCTAAGCGAATTAAATTGAATGATAATTCTACTTATATGTGGCACTGTCGTCTTGGTCATATTGGAGTAAAACGCATGAAGAAACTCCATACTGATGGATTACTTGAATCACTTGACTTTGAGTCACTTGATAGATGCGAAGCATGTCTAATGGGAAAAATGACTAAGACTCCATTTTCTGGTATGATGGAGCGAGCTACTGACTTGTTGGAAATCGTACATACTGATGTGTGCGGACCAATGAGTGTAGCATCGCGCGGTGGTTATCGTTATGTTCTAACCTTCACAGATGATCTGAGTAGATATGGATATATCTATTTCATGAAACATAAATCCGAAACTTTCGAGAAGTTTAAGGAATTCCAAAGTGAAGTAGAAAATCAACGTAACAAGAAGATTAAATTTCTACGATCTGATCGTGGAGGTGAATATCTGAGTTATGAGTTTGGCATGCATTTAAAGAAATGCGGAATACTTTCACAATTGACACCGCCGGGAACACCACAACGAAACGGTGTGTCCGAACGTCGTAATCGAACTCTCTTAGATATGGTTCGTTCTATGATGTCTCTTACTGATTTGCCGTTATCATTTTGGAGTTATGCATTAGAGATAGCCGCATTCACTTTAAATAGAGAACCATCAAAATCCGTAGAAACGACACCGTATGAATTATGGTTTAATAAGAAACCTAAGCTGTTGTTCCTGAAAGTTTGGGGTTGCGAAGCCTATGTAAAGAAGTTACAACCGGACAAGCTAGAACCCAAAGCGGAGAAATGCGTCTTCATAGGATACCCTAAGGAAACTATAGGGTACACTTTCTATCACAAATCCGAAGGCAAAATCTTTGTTGCTAAGAATGGAACCTTTCTTGAGAAAGAATTTCTCACTAAAGAAGTGACTGGAAGAAAAGTAGAACTCGATGAGATTGATGAATCTATACTCGTTGATCAGAGTAGCGCAGTACCGGAAGTTGTACCTGTACCATCTACACCGGCAACAGAGGAAGCTAATGATAATGATCATGAAACTTCGAACGAGGAAACTACTAAACCTCGCAGATCGACAAGGGAACGTGCCACTCCTGATTGGTATGATCCTTGTCTAAATGTCATGATTGTGGATAACAATTATGAGGACCCTGCGACGTATGAAGAAGCGATGATGAGCCCAGATTCCAACAAATGGCAAGAAGCCATGAAATCCGAAATGGGATCCATGTATGATAACAAAGTATGGACTTTGGTAGACTTACCTGATAGCCGAAAGGCTGTCGAGAATAAATGGATCTTCAAGAGAAAAACATATGCTGATGGTAATATTACTGTCTATAAAGCTCGACTTGTCGCAAAGGGTTTCCGACAAATTCAAGGAGTTGACTACGATGAGACTTTCTCACCTGTAGCGAAGCTAAAATCTGTGAGGATTTTTTTAGCAATAGCTGCATTTTTCGATTATGAGATTTGGCAGATGGATGTCAAAACGGCGTTCCTTAATGGAGACATTGAGGAAGAGTTGTATATGGTACAACCCAAAGGTTTTGTCGATCCTAAAAATGCTGACAAAGTATGCAAACTTCAGCGTTCAATCTATGGACTGAAGCAAGCATCAAGAAGTTGGAACCGACGCTTTGATAAGGTGATCAAAGACTTCGGGTTTATACAGTGTCATGGAGAGGCCTGTATTTACAAGAAAGTGAGTGGGAGCTCTGTAGCATTTCTGATATTATATGTAGAACTATTAAGTAGTGTAAAAGGTTATTTGAATAATAGTTTTTCAATGAAAGACCTTGGTGAAGCATCGTATATATTAGGCATCAAGATTTATAGAGATAGATCAAGACGCCTAATAGGGCTATCACAGAGTACATATCTGGACAAGATTCTAAAGAAGTTTAGAATGGACGAAAGTAAGAAAGGGTTCTTACCTATGTTACCGAGGCAAGGTCTTGAGTAAGACTCAAGGACCGGCTACGACGAGAAGAAAGAGAAAGGATGAGTAATATCCCCTATGCCTCGGCAGTAGGATCTATCATGTATGCCATGCTATGTACTAGACCGGATATAGCGCATGCTGTTAGTTTGACTAGCAGATATCAAAGTGATCCAGGAATGGAACACTGGACAGCGGTCAAGAATATCCTGAAGTACTTGAAAAGAACTAAGGATATGTTTCTTTGTTATGGAGGTGACCAAGAGCTCGTTGTAAGTGGTTACACCGATGCAAGTTGGAACACTGATCCTGATGACTCTAAGTCACAGTCTGGGTACGTGTTTATATTGAATGGTGCTGCGATGAAGCTGGGCAAGCTCGAAGCGGTGCACGGTGGCGAAGTCTTCAACAGAATCATAGTACATAGCGGCTTGGAGGCTTCATCGAAGCGGTATGGATGAAGAGGTTCATTATAGAGCTCGGTGTGGTTCCTAGTGCATTGGACCCATTAATCATTTACTGTGATAACATGGGTGCCATCGCCAATGCACAAGAGCCAAGGTCACACAAGAGGCTGAAGCATATCAAGTTGCGTTACCACTCGATTCGCGAGTACATCGAAGATGGAGAAGTAAAGATTTGCAAAGTACACACTGATCCTGAATGTAGCAGATCCGTTGACTAAAGCTCTCCCTAGGGCAAAGCATGACCAACACCAGAATGCCATGGGTGTTAGGTATATTACAATGTAATCTAGATTATTGACTCTAGTGCAAGTGGGAGACTGAAGGAGATATGCCCTAGAGGCAATAATAAAGTGGTTATTATTTATATCTTTATGTTTATGATAAATGTTTATATATCATGCTATAATTGTATTAACCGAAACATTAGTACATGTGTGATATGTAGACAAACAAAGAGTCCCTAGTATGCCTCTTAACTAGCTTGTTGATTAATGGATGATTAGTTTCATAATCATGAACATTGGATGTTATTAATAACAAGGTTATGTCATTATATGAATGATGTAATGGACACACCCAATTAAGCGTAGCATAAGATCTCGTCATTAAGTTATTTGCTATAAGCTTTCGATACATAGTTACCTAGTCCTTATGACCATGAGATCATGTAAATCACTTATACCGGAAAGGTACTTTGATTACACCAAACGCCACTGCGTAAATGGGTGGTTATAAAGGTGGGATTAAGTATCCGGAAAGTATGAGTTGAGGCATATGGATCAACAGTGGGATTTGTCCATCCCGATGACGGATAGATATACTCTAGGCCCTCTCGGTGGAATGTCGTCTAATGTCTTGCAAGCATATGAATAAGTTCATAAGAGACCACATACCACGGTACGAGTAAAGAGTACTTGTCAGGAGACGAGGTTGAACAAGGTATAGAGTGATACCGAAGATCAAACCTCGGACAAGTAAAATATCGCGTGACAAAGGGAATTGGTATCATATGTGAATGGTTCATTCGATCACTAAAGTCATCGTTGAATATGTGGGAGCCATTATGGATCTCCAGATCCCGCTATTGGTTATTGGTCGGAGTGAGTACTCAACCATGTCCGCATAGTTCGCGAACCGTAGGGTGACACACTTAAAGTTGGATGTTGAAATGGTAGAACTTGAATATGGAATGGAGTTCGAATATTTGTTCGGAGTCTCGGATGAGATCCCGGACATCACGAGGAGTTCCGGAATGGTCCGGAGAATAAGATTCATATATAGGATGTCATTTTATGTGAATTAAAATGATCCGGAAGGTTCTATGGAAGGTTCTAGAAGGTTCTAGAAAAGTCCGGAAGAAACCACCAAGGAAGGTGGAGTCCCTCCGGGACTCCACCTCCATGGCCGGCCAACCCTAGAGGGGGAGGAGTCCCAAGTGGACTCCCCCTATGGGGCCGGCCACCCCCCCACATGGAAGGGAGGAATCCCACCCCAAGTGGGATTCCCACCTAGGGTAGGTTTCCCTATCACATGGAAGGTTTTGGGTTCGGGTCTTATTCGGAGACTTGTAGTCCAACACTTGCGGATTCCACCTATATAATGAGGGGCCAAGGGGAGGGGGCCGGCCACCCAAGAACCACAAGGTGGCCGCACCCCTATAGTGGCCGGCGCCCCCTCTCCCCAAACCCTAGCGGCCTCTCTCCTCCACCACATCCCGCACGCTTAGCGAAGCTCCGCCGGATTTCTCCACCACCACCGACACCACGCCGTCGTGCTGTCGGATTCAAGAGGAGCTACTACTTCCGCTGCCCGCTGGAACGGGAGGTGGACGTCGTCTTCATCAACAACCGAACGTGTGACCGAGTACGGAGGTGCTGCCCGTTCGTGGTGCCGGTGATCAAGATCTTCTACGCGCTTTTGCAAGCGGCAAGTGAATGTCTACCGCAGCAACAAGAGCCTCATCTTGTAGGCTTTGGAATCTCTTCAAGGGTGAGACTCGATAAACCCCTCGTTGCTACCGTCTTCTAGATTGCATCTTGGCTTGGATTGCGTGTTCGCGGTAGGAAAAAATTTGTTTTCTATGCAACGTTATCCTACAGTGGTATCAGAGCCGTGTCTATGCATAGATGGTTGCACGAGTAGAACACAATGGTTTTGTGGGCGTTGATGCTCTTGTTATCTTTAGTTTGAGTACTTTGCATCTTTGTGGCATAGTGGGATGAAGCGGCTCGGACTAACTTTACATGACCGCGTTCATGAGACTTGTTCCTCGTTCGACATGCAACTTGTATTGCATAAGACGCTTTGCGGGTGTCTGTCTCTCCTACTATAGTGAAGATTCAATTTACTCTTCTATTGACAACATTAGTATCAACGTTGTGGTTCATGTTCGTAGGTAGATTAGATCTCTCTCGAAAACCCTAAACCACGTAAAATATGCAAACCAAATTAGAGACGTCTAACTTGTTTTTGCAGGGTTTGGTGATGTGATATGGCCATAATGTGATGATGTATATGTATGAGATGATCATTATTGTATTGTGGCAACCGGCAGGAGCCTTATGGTTGTCTTTAAATTTCATGTTGAGTAGTATTTCAAAGTAGTTGTAATAGTTGCTACATGGAGGACAATCATGAAGACGGCGCCATTGACCTTGACGCTACGCCGACGATGATGGAGATCATGCCCGAAGATGATGGAGATCATGTCCGTGCTTTGGAGATGAAGATCAAAGGAGCAAAGACAAAAGGGCCATATCATATCACATATGAACTGCATGTGATGTTAATCCTTTTATGCATCTTATTTTGCTTAGATCGCGACGGTAGCATTATAAGATGATCCCTCACTAAAATCTCAAGATAATAAAGTGTTCATCCTTAGTAGCATCGTTGCCAAGACTTGTCGTTTCTAAGCATCTCGTGATGATCGGGTGTGATAGAATCAACAAGTGCATACAACGGGTGCAAGACAGTTTTGCACATGCGGATACTAAGGTGGCCTTGACGAGCCTAGCATGTACAGACATGGTCTCGGAACACGTGATACCGAAAGGTAGAGCATGAATCATATGGTTGATATGATGAACACTTTGAGTGTTCGCCATTGAAATCACACCTTGTCTCGTGATGATCGGACTTAGGTGCGGTGGATTTGGTTCGTGTGATCACTAAGACAATGCGAGGGATATTGTTTTGAGTGGGAGTTCACCTAGATTTTTAATTATGTTGAATTAAAATTTGAACTCAATTTGTCATAAACTTAGTCTAAACTTTTGCAAATATATGTTGTAGAGATGGCGTCCCCAATCAATTTTAACCAGTTCCTAGAGAAAGAAAAACTTAAGAGCAACGGTAGCAACTTCACCGACTGGTTCCGTCATGTGAGGATCTTCCTCTCTGGCGGAAATCTGCAATATGTGCTTGATGCACCGCTAGGTGACCCTCCTGCAGAAACTGAAACCGATGAAGTGAAAGTTGTTTACGAGACTCGGAAAACTCGGTATTCTCAAGTTCAGTGTGCCATCCTGTGCAGTCTGGAATCCGATCTTCAAAAACGTTTTGAGCACCACGATCCTCATGAGTTGATGAAAGAGCTGAAAGCTATTTTTGAGACTCATGCGGCCGTGGAATGCTATGAAGCATCGAAACATTTCTTCAGCTGTATGATGGAAGAAGGCAGCTCCGTTAGTGAGCACATGCTCGCCATGACCGGGCATGCGAAGAAACTCAGTGACTTGGGAATAGTGATTCCTAACAGACTGGGGATTAATCGTGTCCTTCAATCACTGCCACCAAGTTACAAGAACTTTGTGATGAACTACAATATGCAGAACATGAACAAGGAGTTACCTGAACTCTTTGGCATGCTAAAAGCTGCTGAGATTGAGATCAAGAAAGAGCACCAAGTGTTGATGGTCAACAAGACCACCAGTTTCAAGAAACAGGGCATGTCTAACGGGAAATTCAAGATGGGTGGCAAGAAAGCTGCTACGCCTCCTGTGAAACCTAAGAACGGCCCTAAGCCTGATGCTGAGTGCTATTACTGCAAGGAGAAGGGACACGGGAAGCGTAATTGCTCCAAGTATCTGGCTGATCTGAAGAGCGGCCTTGTCAAGAAAAAGAAAGAAGGTATATCTGATATACATGTTATAGATGGTTATCTCACTGGTTCTCGTTCTAGTGCCTGGGTATTTGATACTGGTTCGGTTGCTCATATTTGTAACTCGAAACAGGAACTAAAGAATAAACGAAGACTACTGAAAGATGAAGTAATGATGCGCGTTGGAAACGGATCCAAAGTCGATGTGATCGATGTCGGCACACTTCCTCTACATCTACCTTCGGGATTAGTTTTAAGCCTAAATAATTGTTATTTTGTACCCGCGTTGAGCATGAACATTATATCTGGATCTTGTTTAATGCAAGACGGTTATTCATTCAAGTCTGAGAATAATGGTTGTTCTATTTTTATGAATAATTCTTTTATGGTCGAGCACCAGAAAAGAATGGCTTATTTCTGTTAGATCTCGATAGTAGTGATACGCATATACATAACATTGATGCTAAGCGAATTAAATTGAATGATAATTCTACTTATATGTGGCACTGTCGTCTTGGTCATATTGGAGTGAAACGCATGAAGAAACTCCATACTGATGGATTACTTGAATCACTTGACTTTGAGTCACTTGATAGATGCGAAGCATGTTTAATGGGAAAAATGACTAAGACTCCATTTTCTGGTATGATGGAGCGAGCTACTGACTTGTTGGAAATCATACATACTGATGTGTGCGGACCAATGAGTGTAGCATCGCGCGGTGGTTATCGTTATGTTCTAACCTTCACAGATGATCTGAGTAGATATGGATATATCTATTTCATGAAACATAAATCCGAAACTTTCGAGAAGTTTAAGGAATTCCAAAGTGAAGTAGAAAATCAACGTAACAAGAAGATTAAATTTCTACGATCTGATCGTGGAGGTGAATATCTGAGTTATGAGTTTGGCATGCATTTAAAGAAATGCGGAATACTTTCACAATTGACACCGCCGGGAACACCACAATGAAACGGTGTGTCCGAACGTCGTAATCGAACTCTCTTAGATATGGTTCGTTATATGATGTCTCTTACTGATTTGCCGTTATCATTTTGGAGTTATGCATTAGAGACAGCCGCATTCACTTTAAATAGAGAACCATCAAAATCCGTAGAAACGACACCGTATGAATTATGGTTTAATAAGAAACCTAAGCTGTCGTTCCTGAAAGTTTGGGGTTCCGAAGCCTATGTAAAGAAGTTACAACCAGACAAGCTAGAACCCAAAGCGGAGAAATGCGTCTTCATAGGATACCCTAAGGAAACTATAGGGTACACTTTCTATCACAAATCCGAAGGCAAAATCTTTGTTGCTAAGAACGGAACCTTTCTTGAGAAAGAATTTCTCACTAAAGAAGTGACTGGAAGAAAAGTAGAACTCGATGAGATTGATGAATCTATACTCGTTGATCAGAGTAGCGCAGTACCGGAAGTTGTACCTGTACCATCTACACCGGCAACAGAGGAAGCTAATGATAATGATCATGAAACTTCGAACGAGGAAACTACTAAACCTCGCAGATCGACAAGGGAACGTGCCACTCCTGATTGGTATGATCCTTGTCTAAATGTCATGATTGTGGATAACAATGATGAGGACCCTGCGACGTATGAAGAAGCGATGATGAGCCCAGATTCCAACAAATGGCAAGAAGCCATGAAATCCGAAATGGGATCCATGTATGATAACAAAGTATGGACTTTGGTAGACTTACCTGATAGCCGAAAGGCTGTCGAGAATAAATGGATCTTCAAGAGAAAAACATATGCTGATGGTAATATTACTGTCTATAAAGCTTGACTTGTCGCAAAGGGTTTCCGACAAATTCAAGGAGTTGACTACGATGAGACTTTCTCACCTGTAGCGAAGCTAAAATCTGTGAGGATTTTTTTAGCAATAGCTGCATTTTTCAATTATGAGATTTGGCAGATGGATGTCAAAACGGCGTTCCTTAATGGAGACATTGAGGAAGAGTTGTATATGGTACAACCCAAAGGTTTTGTCGATCCTAAAAATGCTGACAAAGTATGCAAACTTCAGCGTTCAATCTATGGACTGAAGCAAGCATCAAGAAGTTGGAACCGACGCTTTGATAAGGTGATCAAAGACTTCGGGTTTATACAGTGTCATGGAGAGGCCTGTATTTACAAGAAAGTGAGTGGGAGCTCTGTAGCATTTCTGATATTATATGTAGAACTATTAAGTAGTGTAAAAGGTTATTTGAATAATAGTTTTTCAATGAAAGACCTTGGTGAAGCATCGTATATATTAGGCATCAAGATTTATAGAGATAGATCAAGACGCCTAATAGGGCTATCACAGAGTACATATCTGGACAAGATTCTAAAGAAGTTTAGAATGGACGAAAGTAAGAAAGGGTTCTTACCTATGTTACCAGGCAAGGTCTTGAGTAAGACTCAAGGACCGGCTACGGCAGAAGAAAGAGAAAGGATGAGTAATATCCCCTATGCCTCGGCAGTAGGATCTATCATGTATGCCATGCTATGTACTAGACCGGATATAGCGCATGCTGTTAGTTTGACTAGCAGATATCAAAGTGATCCCGGAATGGAACACTGGACAGCGGTCAAGAATATCCTGAAGTACTTGAAAAGAACTAAGGATATGTTTCTTTGTTATGAAGGTGACCAAGAGCTCGTTTTAAGTGGTTACACCGATGCAAGTTGGAACACTGATCCCGATGACTCTAAGTCACGGTCACAGGTACGTGTTTATATTGAATGGTGCTGCAGTAAGCTGGGCAAGCTCGAAGCAGTGCACGGTGGCGAAGTCTTCAACAGAATCATAGTACATAGCGGCTTCAGAGGCTTCATCAGAAGCGGTATGGATGAAGAGGTTCATTATAGAGCTCGGTGTGGTTCCTAGTGCATTGGACCCATTAATCATTTACTGTGATAACATGGGTGCCATCGCCAATGCACAAGAGCCAAGGTCACACAAGAGGCTGAAGCATATCAAGTTGCGTTACCACTCGATTCGCGAGTACATCGAAGATGGAGAAGTAAAGATTTGCAAAGTACACACTGATCTGAATGTAGCAGATCCGTTGACTAAAGCTCTCCCTAGGGCAAAGCATGACCAACACCAGAATGCCATGGGTGTTAGGTATATTACAATGTAATCTAGATTATTGACTCTAGTGCAAGTGGGAGACTGAAGGAGATATGCCCTAGAGGCAATAATAAAGTGGTTATTATTTATATCTTTATGTTTATGATAAATGTTTATATATCATGCTATAATTGTATTAACCAAAACATTAGTACATGTGTGATATGTAGACAAACAAAGAGTCCCTAGTATGCCTCTTAACTAGCTTGTTGATTAATGGATGATTAGTTTCATAATCATGAACATTGGATGTTATTAATAACAAGGTTATGTCATTATATGAATGATGTAATGGACACACCCAATTAAGCGTAGCATAAGATCTCGTCATTAAGTTATTTGCTACAGCAAGCCGGTGAGATTGACAACCTCACTGTTTCGTTGGGGCAAAGTATCTTGGTTGTATTGTGCAGGTTCCACGTTGGCGCCGGAATCCCTGGTGTTGCGCCGCAATACATCTCGCCGCCATCAACCTTCAACGTGCTTCTTGACTCCTACTGGTTCGATAAACCTTGGTTTCTAACTGAGGGAAACTTACTGATGTACGCATCAAACCTTCCACTTGGGGTTCCCAACGGTCGCGTGATGTACGCGTGTCAAGCTAAATTTCTGGCGCCGTTGCCGGGGAGATCAAGACACGCTGCAAGGGGAGTCTCCACATCCCAATCTCTTTACTTTGTTTTTGTCTTGCTTTATTTTATTTTCTACTTTGTTTGCTGCACTAAATCAAAACACAAAAAAATTAGTTGCTAGTTTTACTTTATTTACTGTCTTGCACTCTATATCAAAAACACAAAAAAATTAGTTACTTGCATTTACTTTATCTAGTTTATTTTATTAACTGTTGCTAAAATGGGTACTCCTGAAAATACTAAGTTGTGTGACTTCACAACCACAAATAATAATGATTTCTTGTGCACACCTATTGCTCCACCTGCTACTACAGCAGAATTCTTTGAAATTAAACCTGCTTTACTAAATCTTGTTATGCGAGAGCAATATTCTGGTGTTAGTTCTGATGATGCTGCTGCCCATCTCAATAATTTTGTTGAACTATGTGAAATGCAAAAGTATAAAGATGTAGATGGTGACATTATAAAATTAAAATTGTTCCCTTTCTCATTAAGAGGAAGAGCTAAAGATTGGTTGCTATCTCTGCCTAAGAATAGTATTGATTCATGGACTAAATGCAAGGATGCTTTTATTGGTAGATATTATCCCCCTGCTAAAATTATATCTTTGAGGAGTAGCATAATGAATTTTAAACAATTGGATAATGAGCATGTTGCACAAGCATGGGAAAGAATTAAATCTTTGGTTAAAAATTGCCCAACCCACGGACTGACTACTTGGATGATCATCCAAACCTTTTATGCAGGACTGAATTTTTCTTCGCGGAACCTATTGGATTCAGCTGCTGGAGGTACCTTTATGTCCATCACTCTTGGTGAAGCAACAAAGCTTCTTGATAATATGATGATTAATTACTCTGAATGGCACACGGAAAGAGCTCCACAAGGTAAGAAGGTAAATTCTGTCGAAGAAACCTCCTCCTTGAGTGATAAGATTGATGCTATTATGTCTATGCTTGTGAATGATAGGACTAATGTTGATCCTAATAATGTTCCGTTAGCTTCATTGGTTGCACAAGAAGAACATGTTGATGTAAACTTCATTAAAAATAATAATTTCAACAACAATGCTTACCGGAACAATTCTAGTAACAACTATAGGCCATATCCTTATAATAATGGCAACGGCTATGGTAATTCTTATGGGAATTCTTACAATAATAATAGGAACACACCCCCTGGACTTGAAGCCATGCTTAAGGAATTTATTAGTACACAAACTGCTTTTAACAAATCTGTTGAAGAAAAGCTTGGGAAAATTGATATACTTGCTTCTAAAGTCGATAGTCTTGCTGCTGATGTTGATCTTTTGAAATCGAAAGTTATGCCTCATGAAAATCATAATAATAAAATTGTTACTACAGCAAATGCCATCCAAGTTAGAATTAATGAGAATATAAGATTGATGGCCGAATTGCGTGCTAGGTGGGAAAAAGAAGAAAATGAAAAAGAAGATAATATAGATAAAGTTTGGACTATTACCACTACTGGCAATGCTAATGCTCCACAAGTTGCTGCACCTCCCACTAATAATGGTAAAAGAATTGGTGTTAGCAATGTTTCCACTTCTAATGCAAAGCGCGAAAAACTACCTGAAACTGCTGAAACTGCCTGTGATAAAACTGCTGAAATTTTTTCCAACATTGGGGATGATGATCCCATTGCTTTAGATTATAATGGTTTGAATTTTGATGATTGCCACATCTCTGAAGTTATAAAGTTCTTACAAAAACTTGCTAAGAGTCCTAATGCTAGTGCTATAAATTTGGCTTTCACGAAACATATTACAAATGCTCTCATAAAAGCTAGAGAAGAGAAATTAGAACGCGAAGCTTCTATTCCTAGGAAGCTCGAAGATGGTTGGGAGCCCATCATTAAGATGAAGGTCAATGATTTTGATTGTAATGCTTTATGTGATCTTGGTGCAAGTATTTCTGTTATGCCTAAGAAAATTTATAATATGCTTGACTTGCCACCGCTGAAAAATTGTTATTTGGATGTTAATCTTGCTGATCATTCTACAAAGAAACCTTTGGGGAAAGTTGATAATGTTCACATTACCGTTAACAATAACCTTGTCCCCGTTGATTTTGTTGTCTTGGATATTGAATGCAATGCATCTTGTCCCATTATATTGGGAAGACCTTTTCTTCGAACTGTTGGTGCTATCATTGATATGAACGAAGGTAATATTAAATATCAATTTCCTCTCAAGAAAGGTATGGAACACTTCCCTAGAAAGATAATGAAGTTACCTTTTGATTCTATTATTAGAACAAATTATGATGTTGACACTTCGTCTCTTGATAATACTTGATATACACTTTCTGCGCCTAGCTGAAAGGCGTTAAAGAAAAGCGCTTATGGGAGACAACCCATGTTTTTACTACAGTACTTTTATTTTATATTTGAGTCTTGGAAGTTGTTACTACTGTATCAACCTCTCCTTATCTTAGTTTTGTGCATTGTTGTGCCAAGTAAAGTCGTTGATAGTAAGGTTCATACTAGATTTGGATTACTGCGCAGAAACAGATTTCTTTGCTTTCACGAATCTGGGCCAAATTCTCTGTAGGTAACTCAGACAATTATGCCAATTTACGTGAGTGATCCTCAGATATGTATACAACTTTCATTAAATTTGAGCATTTTCATTTGAGCAAGTCTGGTGCCTCAATAAAATTCGTCTTTACGAACTGTTCTGTTTTGACAGATTCTGCCTTTTATTTCGCATTGCCTGTTTTGATATGTTCGATGGATTTTTCGATTCCATTGACTTTCAGTAGCTTTGTGCAATGTCCAGAAGTGTTAAGAATGATTATGTCACCTCTGAACATGTATATTTTGATTGTGCACTAACTCTCTAATGAGTTGTTTTGAGTTTGGTGTGGAGGAAGTTTTCAAGGATCAAGAGAGGGAGATGATACAACATGATCAAGGAGAGTGAAAGCTCTAAGCTTGGGGATGCCCCGGTGGTTCACCCCTGCATATATCAAGAAGACTCAAGCGTCTAAGCTTGGGGATGCCCAAGGCATCCCCTTCTTCATCGACAACATTATCAGGTTCCTCTAGTGAAACTATGTTTTTATTCCGTCACATCTTATGTGCTTTGCTTGGAGCGTCGGTTTGTTTTTGTTTTTGTTTTGTTTGAATAAAATGGATCCTAGAATTCTTTGTGTGGGAGAGAGACACGCTCCGCTGTTGCATATGGACAAGTATGTCCTTAGGCTTTACTCATAATATTCATGGCGAAGTTTCTTCTTCGTTAAATTGTTGTATGGTTGGAAACGGGAAATGTTGCATGTGGTAGTGTATAATAAAATACTTGTAGAACATTGAGCTTTGATAACTTGATTCTTTGCAAATGTTTTGAGGTATTTAGATGGTAAGGCTTGCTGGATAAATAAGTTAAATTAGTAGTGGATTGTTGTCTTTAAGCTTGTGCCGTACTACAAACTCTATTTAAATAGTTGAAGGCGTAGTTGGACTTGATAGCTTTCCATGTCTGAGAGTTCATCGTAATAACTAAGTTGTGCTGAAGGTCAAGGGAGCTAGCGGGGTACTTGTGCCACCGTGAACGGCCCTCCTTGGAGTAAATTTTAATCATGCTCTTAATGATGAACCTGTTAGATGTTTGCAATAAGCTTGTGAGTTCTTTTTGACTAATGTTAAGCTACGGTTTTTGGCACTTCCACCATCTAAATTTGCTAGCCTCTTCGGTACTGTGCATTGCCTTTTGCTCACATTGAGAATTGTGCATACTTCGCCGGTACATCCAAACCCGTGGGGGAACTTTCTCTTGTTCTCCTACACATAAGCCCATACATCTCCTCAAAACAGCCACCATACCTACCTACCACAGCATTTCCATAGCTGTTCCGAGATATATTGCCATGCAACATCCATTTTACATTACATGCCATGTTGTCATTTATTATTTATATATTGCTTTGCATGATCATATACAGCTGATGTGTGGTTTACCCATGTTACGCTAGATCATTGCACATCCTGCTACACTGGCAGAGGCATACAGTTTCATACATCATGTTTCATTCATTATGAGTTATTTGTACCAAAAAGTGTATTGTCATATTAGGATGTTGCCCCTAAAAATGAAAAGAGCCGTGGAGGCCATCAAAAAGGAAAAAAATAAAAAAAAATGAAAAGAAAGAAAAAAAGAAAAAAAAAGAAAAAGGAAAAAAGAGAATAAAGAAAAAGGGGGCAGCATTACTATCTTTTATCCACACTTGTGCTCATGTTTTAGCACCCGCATTATTCATAGTCATCATTTGTGCTCATGTTTAGCACCTACATTCATATGAGAGAGTTTTCATGTTTTACTAGTATAACTATGTGGGGAATTTACACTATAGAACTTGGGTTGTATATTCCAATGATGAGCCTCCTCAAAAGTGCTCTAGGTCTTCGTGAGCAACCAAGTTGGATGCACCCCCACTAGTTCCATTGGAGAGCTTTCATACACATATAGCTCTATGTGCATCCGTTGCATGGCAATCACTACTCCTTGCATAGCTTCGATCATAAGGCTTCCTCTTGTCTAATGGTCATTTACACCTTTGCAAGCCTTTCTTCCATTTGGCCTTCCAAACCCCCATTAACGTTCTTTATGCCATAACATCCTGGTGCTAATACCAAATGCTTGCGCTCACCGGTTGAGTAGACTTCGAAACAGTTGATTCATGACGTTCATGTTTATGTTTACTTGACTGAATCCTTCTTATGTTGTGAAAATTTACTTGATGCTTGGAATGAAGGATAGAACTTCTATGCTGAATACTTAATACATCTTTAATGAACTTTGTATGGTTGCATGTCTTTAAAGCAATAGTTCATGAAAACTTCTAGCTTGTCTAACTCTTGCATTATCATCTCTTATATCAATATAGATACTTGCTTTGAATGATTTGATCTCAGCTCATATGCTTTACAATAGTATGATCAAGGTTATGATGGCATGTCACTCCAGAAATTATCTTTTTTATCGTTTACCTGCTCGGGACGAGCAGAAACTAAGCTTGGGGATGCTGATACGTCTCTGACGTATCGGTAATTTCTTATGTTCCATGCCACATTATTGATGATATCTACATGTTTTATGCATACTTTACATCATATTTATGCATTTTCTGGAACTAACCTATTAACGAGATGCTGAAGAGCCAGTTGCTGTTTTCTGCTGTTTTTGGTTTCAGAAATCCTAGTAAGGAAATATTCTCGGAATTGGACGAAATCAACGCCCAGGGGCCTATTTTCACACGAAGCTTCCAGAAGACCGAAGAGTCAACGAAGTGGGGCCATGAGGTGGCCAGATGATAGGGCGGCGCGGCCCAGGTCTTGGCCGCGCCGACCTGTCTCCTGGGCCCCTCGTGTGGCCCCCTGACCTGCCCTTCCGCCTACAAATAGCCTTCGTCGCGAAACCCCCAGTACCGAGAGCCACGATACGGAAAACCTTCCAGAGACGCCGCCGCCGCCAATCCCATCTCGGGGGATTCAGGAGATCGCCTCCGGCACCCTGCCGGAGAGGGGATTCATCTCCCGGAGGACTCTACACCGCCATGGTCGCCTCCGGAGTGATGAGTGAGTAGTCTACCCCTGGACTATGGGTCCATAGCAGTAGCTAGATGGTTGTCTTCTCCTCATCATGCTTAATTGTCGGATCTTGTGAGCTGCCGAACATGATCAAGATCATCTATCTGTAATGCTATATGTTGTGTTTGTTGGGATCCGATGAATAGAGAATACTATGTTATGTTGATTATCAATTTATATCTGTGTGTTGTTTATGATCTTGCATGCTCTCCGTTATTAGTAGAGGCTCTGGCCAAGTTGATGCTAGTAACTCCAAGAGGGAGTATTTATGCTCGATAGTGGGTTCATGTCTCCGTGAATCTGGGGGAGTGAGAGAAACCTCTAAGATTATGGATGTGCTGTTGCCACTAGGGATAAAACATTGATGCTATGTCCGAGGATGTAGTTATTGATTACATTACGCACAATACTTAATGCAATTGTCTGTTGTTTTCAACTTAATACTGGAAGGGGTTCGGATGATAACCTGAAGGTGGACTTTTTAGGCATAGATGCATGCTGGATAGCAGTCTATGTACTTTGTCGTAATGCCCAATTAAATCTCACTATACTCATCATAATATGTATGTGCATGGTCATGCCCTCTCTATTTGTCAATTGCCCAACTGTAATTTGTTCACCCAACATGCTATTTATCTTATGGGAGAGACACCACTAGTGAACTGTGGACCCCGGTCCAATTCTTTACATCTGAAATACAATCTACTGTAATACTTGTTCTACTGTTCTCTGCAAACAATCATCATCCACACTATACATCTAATCCTTTGTTACAGCAAGCCGGTGAGATTGACAACCTCACTGTTTCGTTGGGGCAAAGTATCTTGGTTGTGTTGTGCAGGTTCCACGTTGGCGCCGGAATCCCTGTTGTTGCGCCGCACTACATCTCGCCGCCATCAACCTTCAACGTGCTTCTTGACTCCTACTGGTTCGATAAACCTTGGTTTCTAACTGAGGGAAACTTTCTGCTGTACGCATCACACCTTCCACTTGGGGTTCCCAACGGTCGCGTGCTGTACGCGTGTCACCCCCCCACATGGAAGGGGGGAATCCCACCCCAAGTGGGATTCCCACCTTGGGTAGGTTTCCCTATCACATGGAAGGTTTTGGGTTCGGGTCTTATTCGGAGACTTGTAGTCCAACACTTGGGGCTTCCACCTATATAATGAGGGGCCAAGGGGAGGGGGCCGGCCACCCAAGAACCACAAGGTGGCCGCACCCCTATAGTGGCCGGTGCCCCCTCTCCCCAAACCCTAGCGGCCTCTCTCCTCCACCGCATCCCGCACGCTTAGCGAAGCTCCGCCGGATTTCTCCACCACCACCGACACCACGCCGTCGTGCTGTCAGATTCAAGAGGAGCTACTACTTCCGCTGCCCGCTGGAACGGGAGGTGGACGTCATCTTCATCAACAACCGAATGTGTGACCGAGTACGGAGGTGCTGCCCATTCGTGGTGCCGGTGATCAAGATCTTCTACGCGCTTTTGCAAGCGGCAAGTGAACGTCTACCGCAGCAACAAGAGCCTCATCTTGTAGGCTTTGGAATCTCTTCAAGGGTGAGACTCGATAAACCCCTCGTTGCTACCGTCTTCTAGATTGCATCTTGGCTTGGATTGCGTGTTCGCGGTAGGAAAATTTTTGTTTTCTATACAACGTTATCCTACAGCTGACGCGTCATATTTGGCGCTGGGGATAGTGCAAAAAACCCCGTGCCCCAAAAAATTTGCAGCCCCGCACCATATGCCGCGTCTACTGGAGGACCAATTCCGTCTCCGCGTGCTGCAAATCGGCGGTTAATATAGCGCGCGGCCTAGATAGCGCGTCTGCTGGAGATGCTCTTACTCCCTCGGATCCATATTACTAGATGGTAATATAGATGTATTTGAACCTCGCATTTTAGTTGTAGAATTTTTGATAGTTTGGGTGCCACTGCCAGTTAGAGTAGTAGTACTTCATACTTAAGAGCATCTCCAGCCGCGTCCCCCAAAGCGTCTCCCATAGGGATTTGGGGCGCGCCGGACAAAAAATGCGTTCCAGCCGCGTCCCCCAAAGCCCATTTTTACCCGGCGCGGCCCGATACGGTGTCCGGCGCCCCGAGCCCGTCCCCGTCCCACAGGGGACGCACCGGGGATGCCGGACACAACGAAAAGCGAGGCGGGGAGTGGTGGGGCCGACTCCTCAGCGGCTCAGTGAAAAATCGTCTCCCACTCCCGCCAAATCCCGCCCCTCCCGCCATATCGCGCCTATCCCGCCGCGCATTTCTGACCTCCCCCGCCGCCAATTCATTTCTCCTTTCCCCGCCGCCGATTCATTTCTCCTTTCCCCCGCCGATTCGTTTCTCCCTCCTGCCGTCCACCCGCCGCCGCTACCTTCTCCCCATTCCATGACGCCGCCGGTAGCCCCCAAGAAGATGGCCAAGAAAGCGGCCAAGAAGCCGCCGGGCAATGCGACGAAAGGGGCGAAAGCGCCGTTCGCGAAGCCGCGGAAGGCGCCGGCCCCGAAGAAGAGGCCGGAAGGATTGTCCGATGATCAGTGGCATGAAGACTGTCTGCGCCGGAAGATGTCGACGACGGAGCGGAAAGGGCGGAGGGCGGCGGAGCAGGAGAAGAAGGCTCTGGCGGCGCGCCAGCACCACCACATAATGGCCGGGTGTATCGCCGCCACCAACGCGAGCCCATATAGTACGAACGTGCCGGTGTACATTCCGGGAGTCTTCTCTCCGTCGTCATCCGCCTTCTACAACGACGCCCCCACTCCCGGGTGCGTGATGCCTAACTTGTCGCCGCACTACCAGGATGCGCTGCCGCACGGCGGCTTCAACCCCAACAACCTCTACTCCCCGGCGTACGAGGAGCGCGAGCCAGGACCCGGTGCGGACGGCGACCCTTTCACTGGCCGCAGGGGGCCGCTCGAATTCGAGGGCGCCAGTGTTGAGGGTGCTGAGGGTGCTGAGGAAGAGGAGGACGATGAAGAAGACGGGGTGGAGGACGAGGACGACGACGACGACAAAGAGGGCGGCGAGGAAGAAGACGAGGAGCGTCGGGTGAGAAGACGCAGGCGTCGATCACGAAATGCCTCGCGGACGTCTCCTCGACCTTTCTCTCCCGCGCCAAAAAGAACGACGAAAGGTGGGCGGAGCTGCTCAAGAGGCAAGAGGAGAAGTTGGAGCTCAAGAAATGCAGGGACGACATGTCCCTGCTGAGAGCGTCGACAGAGGGAATGTCTCCCCGGACGCAGGCGGCGCACAACTTCTTCAAAGGCCAGATCCTCGATGACATCGAAGCCAAAATGGCGGCGGCCAACGCGGCGGCCCAGGAAGCGGCAGCGGCAGCAACTGCGGCGCAAGAGCCGGCTGCAGCGTCTTCGACTGCTACACCATCGTCGGCCTACGTGGTGGCGGCGGAGTGATTGTCTACAATAGCACGCGTCCGTTGGGAACCCCAAGAGGAAGGTGTGATGCGTACAACGGCAAGTTTTCCCTCAGTAAGAAACCAAGGTTTATCGAACCAGTAGGAGCCAAGAAGCACGTTGAAGGTTGATGGTGGCGGAGTGTAGTGCGGCGCAACACCAGGGATTCCGGCGCCAACGTAGAACCTGCACAACACAACCAAATTACTTTGCCCCAACGTGACAGTGAGGTTATCAATCTCACCGGCTTGCTGTAACAAAGGATTAGATGTATAGTGTGGATGATGATGTTTGCAGAGAACAGTAGAACGAGTATTGCAGTAGATTGTATTCGATGTAAAGAATGGACCGGGGTCCACAGTTCACTAGTGGTGTCTCTCCCATAAGAATAAGCATGTTGGGTGCACAAATAACAGTTGGGCAATTGACAAATAAAGAGGGCATGACAATGCACATACATGTTATGATGAGTAGTGTGAGATTTAATTGGGCATTACGACAAAGTACATAGACCGCTATCCAGCATGCATCTATGCCTAAAAAGTCCACCTTCAGGTCATCATCCGAACCCCCTCCGGTATTAAGTTGCAAACAACAGACAATTGCATTAAGTATGGTGCATAATGTAATCAACAAATATATCCTTAGACATAGCATTGATGTTTTATCCCTAGTGGCAACAACACATCCACAACCTTAGGGGTTGCTGTCACTCCCCCAGATTTAATGGAGACATGAACCCACTATCGAGCATAAATACTCCCTCTTGGAGTTACAAGCAACGACTTGGCCAGAGCCTCTACTAATAACGGAGAGCATGCAAGATCATAAACAACACATAGATGATAGATTGATAATCAACATAACATAGTATTCCATATTCATCGGATCCCAACAAACGCAACATGTAGTATTACAGATAGATGATCTTGATCATGTTAGGCAGCTCACAAGATCCAACAATGATAGCACAATTAGGAGAAGACGACCATCTAGCTACTGCTATGGACCCATAGTCCAGGGGTGAACTACTCACACATCACTCCGGAGGCGACCATGGCGGTGAAGAGTCCTCCGGGAGATGATTCCCCTCTCCGGCAGGGTGCCGGAGGCGATCGAGATGGGATTGGCGGCGGCGGCGTCTCTGCAAGGTTTTCCGTATCGTGGCTCTCGGTACTGGGGTTATCTCGACGAAGACTATTTGTAGGCGGAAGGGCGGAGTCGGAAGGCTGACGGGGGCCCCACACGCTAGGGCCGCGCGGGCCCCTTGATACGTCCAATTTGCATCACTATTTTATATCAGAATTTGTTGTTATTCATTGATATATTTCATATTTGGAGATGATACTTATGTTATTTCATCTATTTTGCACGTTTCATGATTATTGGAGGATCGCGCACCGGAGTCAGGATTCTGCTGGAAAAAGCGCCGTCAGAATGCAATATTTCGGAAGATCAACAATTGACGGAATTTATATGAAAAATCCTATTTTTCCAGAAGACGAAGGGAGCCAGAAGGGGGAGCCGAGGAGGGCCGCCATGGGCCCACCTCATGGGCCGGCGCGGGCCCTGCCCTGGCTGCGCCGCCCTGTGAGGAGGGGGCCCACAGCCCCCTCTGGCCTCCTCTCCTTCGCGTATTTCTTCGTCCCGAAAACCTAAGCTCCGGAGGAACAGTCGCGAAGAGTTACAACCGCCTCTGCGGGGCAGAGAACACCAAAGAGAAAAGAGCTCTCCGGCAGGCTGAGATCCGCCGGAGAAATTCCCTCCCGGAGGGGGAAATCGACGCCATCGTCACCGTCATCGAGCCGGACATCATCTCCATCACCATCACCATCATCATCATCTCCATCATCATCACCGCCGTCTCCACCGCTGCACATCGTCACCGCCGTAACAATTTGGGTTTGATCTTGATTGTTTGATAGGGGAAACTCTCCCGGTGTTTATTTCTACTTGTTATTGATGCTATTGAGTGAAACCGTTGAACCAAGGTTTATGTTCAGATTGTTATTTGATACGCGTACATCACGCGACCGTTGGGAACCCCAAGAGGAAGGTGTGATGCGTACAGCGGCAAGTTTTCCCTCAGTAAGAAACCAAGGTTTATCGAACCAGTAGGAGCCAAGAAGCACATTGAAGGTTGATGGCGGCGAGATGTAGTGCGGCGCAACACCAGGGATTCCCGTGCCAACGTGGAACCTGCGCAACACAACCAAAGTACTTTGCCCCAACGAAACAGTGAGGTTGTCAATCTCACCGGCTTGCTGTAACAAAGAATTAGATGTATAGTGTGGATGATGATTGTTTGCAGAGAACAGTAGAACAAGTATTGCAGTAGATTGTATCGATGTAAAAGAATAGGACCGGGGTCCACAGTTCACTAGAGGTGTCTCTCCCATAAGATAAATAGCATGTTGGGTGAACAAATTACAGTTGGGCAATTGACAAATAGAGAGGGCATGACAATGCACATACATGATATGATGAGTATTGTGAGATTTAATTGGGCATTACGACAAAGTACATAGACCGCTATCCAGCATGCATCTATGCCTAAAAAGTCCACCTTCAGGTTATCATCCGAACCCCTTCCAGTATTAAGTTGAAAACAACAGACAATTGCATTAAGTATGGTGCGTAATGTAATCAATAACTACATCCTCGGACATAGCATCAATGTTTTATCCCTAGTGGCAACATCACATCCACAACCTTAGAACTTTTCACATCCGTCCTGCATTTAATGGAGGCATGAACCCACTATCGAGCATAAATACTCCCTCTTGGAGTTAAGAGTAAAAACTTGGCCAGAGCCTCTACTAATAACGGAGAGCATGCAAGATCATAAACAACACATAGGTAATAGATTGATAATCAACATAGCATAGTATTCTCTATCCATCGGATCCCAACAAACACAACATATAGCATTACAGATAGATGATCTTGATCATGTTAGGCAGCTCACAAGACCCGACAATGAAGCATAATTAGGAGAAGACGACCATCTAGCTACTGCTATGGACCCATAGTCCATGGGTGAACTACTCACTCATCACTCCGGAGGCGACCATGGCGGTGAAGAGTCCTCCGGGAGATGATTCCCCTCTCCGGCAGGGTGCCGGAGGCGATCTCCTGAATCCCCCGAGATGGGATTGGCGGCGGCGGCGGCGTCTCTGGAAGGTTTTCCGTATCGTGGCTCTCGGTACTGGGGGTTTCGCGACGAAGGCTTTAAGTAGGCGAAGGAGATAGGTCAGGGGGCCACACGAGGGCCCCACACAACAGGCCGGCGCGGCCAAGGGCCAGGCCGCGCCGCCCTAGTGTTTTGCAACCTCGTGGCCCCACTTCGTATCATCTTCGGTCTTCTGGAAGCTTCGTGTGAAAATAGGCCCCTGGGCGTTGATTTCGTCCAATTCCGAGAATATTTCCTTACTAGGATTTCTGAAACCAAAAATAGCAGAAAACAGCAACTGGCTCTTCGGCATCTCGTTAATAGGTTAGTGCCGGAAAATGCATAAATATGACATAAAGTATGCATAAAACATGTAGATATCATCAATAATGTGGAATGGAACATAAGAAATTATCGATACGTCGGAGACGTATCATTATTCATCATCATATCACCTATGATCATGTTCCATATGATGTCTCGTGAGTAGTTCGTTTAGTTCTTGAGGACATGGGTGAAGTCTAAATGTTAGTAGTGAAATATGGTTGAGTAATATTCAATGTTATGATATTTAAGTTGTGGTGTTATTCTTCTAGTGGTGTCATGTGAACGTCGACTACATGACACTTCACCTTTATGGGCCTAGGGGAATGCATCTTGTACTCGTTTGCCAATTGCGGGGTTGCCGGAGTGATAGAAACCTAAACCCCCGTTGGTATATCGATGCAGGAGGGATAGCAGGATCTCAGAGTTTAAGGCTCTGGTTAGATTTATCTTAATTACTTTCTTGTAGTTGTGGATGCTTGCAAGGGGTATAATCACAAGTATGTATTAGTCCTAGGAAGGGCGGTACATTAGCATAGGTTCACCCACACAACACTTATCACAACAATGAAGATTAATTAGCCGTATGTAGCGAAAGCACTAGACTAAAATCCCGTGTGTCCTCAAGAACGTTTGGTCATTACAAGTAAACAAACCGGCTTGTCCTTTGTGCTAAAAAGGATTGGGCCACTCGCTGCAATTGTTACTCTCGCACTTTACTTACTCGTACTTTATTCAACTGCTACATCAAAACCCCCTGAATACTTGTCTGTGAGCATTTACAGTGAATCCTTCATCGAAACTGCTTGTCAACACCTTCTGCTCCTCGTTGGGATCGACATTCTTACTTATCGAAAATACTACGATACACCCCCTATACTTGTGGGTCATCAAGACTATTTTCTAGCGCCGTTGCCGGGGAGTGAAGCGCTATTGGTAAGTGGAATTGTTAAAGGAAACTTTTACTGTTTGTGCTGATTTTATTTCTGCCTGCTGCCATAATTCATTATGGAGAGATCTTCTCTTGAATTTTTATTTGGAAAATCTACTACTACTACAAAGGTAGTGGATGAGGCGCCAGGTGAGGAAGAGATACCATACAAAATACATATGAAAATTATTGAACATGTAGTGGATAACCGTTATACAGGGGATGGAACTGTCCACCCTGGAGATCATTTACTGTTCTTACATGAATTATGCGGTTTATTCAAGTGTGCATGTATTGCTATGGATGAAGTGAGGAAGAAATTATTCTCTATATCGCTGTCTGGTAAAGCGGCGCATTGGTATAAATTACTGGATAATGGGGATTCTCTTGAATGGAATGATATTGTGCCCCGGTTTTATTCTAAGTTCTATCCTCCAAGTGAAATTCACAAGGATCGGAACCGCATATATAATTTTTGGCCTCATGATGGAGAGAGTATTGCCCAAGTGTGGGGGAGATTGAAGTCTTTAATGCTCAAATGCCCCATTCATGAGCTTCCTGGTAATGTTATTATTGATAATTTCTATGCAAGACTTTCTTTTCAAGACAAGACCTTGCTGGATACTTCTTGTTCTGGATCATTTACATGCAACAAAGAAGAGTTTAAAAGGGACCTTCTTAATCGGATCCAGGAGAATACTGAAGGATGGGAGAACGACAAAGGTAGAGAATCAGGTATAAATTATGATTATAAATGCATTGAAGCTTTTATGGATACTGATAAATTTCATAATATGAGTGCTACTTATGGTCTTGATTCTCAAGTTGCTGCAAATCTTTATAAAGCTTTTGCCTCTCATTATGAATTTCCTAAGAAGAACTTTGATAAGTATCATGAACCGTATAAAGATAAAATTGATTCATCTATTAATAAATGTGTTGTAGTTGAAACTGTTGATCATGTTATTCCTGAAGCTTATATTGAAAAAACTCCTTTCCCTGCTAAAATGAAGGGGTACTCTATTATAAATAGTGCGGTTCATAAAAGTGAAAAGAAACCTATAGAACCTGAAGAACAAATAAAGGTTGAACCTACTGTTGCAATAGTTAAAGATCTTGTGACTGAAAATGTGGAGGATGGTCATATTATTTTCTGTGAAGATGCCTCTAATATTGTTTCACATCCTAATAAGTCCAAGAAAGCTAGTGTTCCTATGCTATCTGACAGAATTGGTGATCATTGTTATTATGGTTTATGTGATATTGGTGCAAGTATTAGTGCTATTCCTTATGAGCTTTATATGGAGATTATGCACGAAATTGGTTCTTGTGAACTTGAAGATATTGATGTGGTTATTCGGCTGGCTAATAGAGAAACTATCTCTCCAATTGGTATTGTTCGAGATGTGGAAGTTCTATGCGATAAGATTAAATATCCTGCTGACTTTTTGGTACTTGGTTCTGCTGCTAGTAAGTATTGTCCTATCATTTTTGGTAGACCTTTTCTAAATACTTGTGGAGCTGTTATAGACTGCAAGAAAGAGAAAATTTTGACTAAATTTGCTGGTGAATCTTATGAGTTTAACTTCTCTAAATTTGCCAAAACTCCTTATAAAGCTGATTCGCCTAATAATGATTTTAGAGTTGAACAGTGTGCATCTATTGCTCTTGCCCCTAATAATCCTTTGCAGCAACATTTGGAGAATAGTGAGAGTGAAGTTTTTAGGGAAGAAAGAAATGAGCTTGATGAAATTTTCCTTCGTCAACCTATTCTTAAGCATGATTTACCGGTAGAAGATCTGGGTACAACACCACCACCAAAGGAAGATCCTATCCTTGATTTAAAACCATTGCCTGATAATCTTAAATATGCTCATATTGATGATAAGAAAATATATCCTGTTATTATTAGTTCTAAGCTTACAGAGTTTGAAGAAGAAAGGTTATTGGAAATATTGAAGAAACACCGAGGGGCTATTTGCTACACTCTTGATGACTTGAAGGGGATTTATCCTTCTATTTGCCAACATGCCATTAATATGGAAGATGATGCGAAGCCTGTTGTTGAACATCAACGTCGTCTAATTCCTAAGATGAAGGATGTGGTAAGAAATGAGGTATTAAGACTTCTTGAAACTGGTATTATATATCCTATTGCTGATAGTAGATGGGTTAGTCCTGTGCATTGTGTTCCTAAGAAAGGAGGAATGACTGTTGTGCCTAATGATAATGATGAGCTCATACCTCAAAGAGTAGTTGTAGGGTATAGAATGTGCATTGATTATCGAAAAGTTAATAAGGTTACTAAGAAATATCATTACCCTTTGCCTTTTATTGATCAAATGCTAGAAAGGTTATCTAAAAATACTCATTTTTGCTTTCTTGATGGTTATTCTGGGTTTTCACAAATTGCTGTTAAAACTAAGGATCAAGAGAAAACCACTTTCACTTGTCCCTATGGAACTTATGCTTATAGACGTATGCCTTTTGGTTTATGTAATGCTCCTGCTACTTTTCAAAGATGCATGTCTGCTATTTTTCATGGCTTTTGCGAGAGTATTGTAGAGGTATTCATGGACGATTTTTTCGTCTATGGGAACTCTTTTGATAATTGCTTGTGAAACCTTGATAAAGTTTTGCAGAGATGTGAAGAAACTAACCTTGTTCTTAATTGGGAGAAATGCCACTTTATGGTTAATGAAGGAATTGTATTGGGACATAAAATTTCTGAGAGAGGTATTGAAGTTGATAGAGCTAAAGTTGAAGCAATTGAGAAGATGCCCTATCCTAGGGATGTTAAAGGTATTCGTAGTGTTCTTGGTCACGCTGGGTTTTATAGGAGGTTTATTAAAGACTTTTCCAAGATTTCAAAGCCTCTTACTAATCTTCTTCAAAAAGATGTACCTTTTGTTTTTGATGATGATTGTAAGGAAGCTTTTGAAACTCTAAAGAAAGCCTTAACAACTGCTCCTATAGTTGAACCTCCTAATTGGAACTTACCATTTGAAATTATGTGTGATGCTAGTGATTTTGCTGTAGGCGCTGTTCTTGGACAGCGAGTAAATAAAAAATTGAATGTTATTCATTATGCTAGTAGAACCCTTGATGCTGCTCAAAGAAATTATGCTACTACTGAAAAAGAATTGTTAGCTGTAGTCTTTGCTTGTGATAAGTTTAGATCTTATATTGTTGATTCAAAAGTTACTATTCATACTGATCATGCTGCAATCAGATACGTTATGCAAAAGAAAGATGCTAAGCCAAGGCTTATTAGATGGGTACTTCTGTTGCAAGAATTTGATTCACATATTGTAGATAGGAAAGGTGCTGATAATCCTGTTGCCGATAATTTGTCTAGATTGGAAAATATTGCTTATGATCATGTTCCTGTTAATGATAGTTTTCCAAATGAACAATTGGCTGTAATAAAGGTGAGCTCGCGAGACAATCCTTGGTATGCTGATTATGCTAACTTTATTGTTTCCAAGTACTTGCCTCCAACCTTTTCAGCCCAGCAAAGGAGGAAATTCTTTTATGACTTGAGGCATTATTTCTGGGATGACCCACACTTATATAAAGAAGGAGTGGATGGTATTCTGCGAAGATGTGTCCCCGAATATGAACAGCAAGAGATATTGAGTAAATGTCATGGTAGTGCTTATGGAGGACATCACGCCGGAGATAGAACCGCACAAAAGGTTCTACAATCGGGTTTTTATTGGCCAACTCTCTTCAAAGATGCAAGGAAGTTTATTTTATCTTGTGATGAATGTCAAAGGATTGGTAATATCTCCAGACGCAATGAAATGCCTATGAATTATACTCTTGTTATTGAACCTATTGATTGTTGGGGATTTGACTTCATGGGACCTTTTCCCTCTTCAGAAGGTAACACTCATATACTTGTTGCTGTTGATTATGTTACTAAATGGGTGGAAGCCATACCTACAAAAAGTGTTGATGGTGAGACCTCTTTAAGAATGCTTTTACATATTATTTTTCCTCGATTTGGAGTTCCGAGATATATTATGACTGATGGAGGTTCTCATTTTATTCATGGTGGTTTTAGGAAAACTCTTGCTAAATATGGTATTAATCATAGAATTGCTTCCGCTTATCATCCCCAAACTAGTGGGCAAGTAGAACTATCAAATAGAGAGATTAAATCTATCTTGCAAAAGACTGTTAATAAAACTAGAAAGAATTGGGCTAATAAATTGAAGGAGGCACTATGGGCTTATAGAACTGCTTATAAAAATCCCATGGGTATGTCACCTTATAAAATGGTTTATGGAAAAGCTTGTCATTTACCTTTAGAACTAGAGCACAAAGCTTATTGGGCTGTAAGAGAATTAAATAAAGATCCTAAACTAGCCGGTAAGAAAAGATTGCTACAATTGAGTTCTCTAGATGAATGGAGAAGTGAAGCTTATGAAAATGCTAAACTCTTTAAAGAGAAAGTTAAGAAATGGCATGATAGAAGGATTATCAAAAGAGAATTTAATATTGGGGATAAAGTCTTTGCAGGGAAATTACTCTCGAAATGGGAAGGACCATATGTTGTTGAGGAGGTGTATCGTTCAGGAGCAATTAAAATTAGCTCTCTCCAAGGCAATGCCACACAAGTGGTGAATGGACAAAGACTCAAGCATTATATCTCAGGTGATTCTTATAATGTAGATGTTGATGTTATTCGAGTGGAAACACCGGAGGCTTTCATCAAAGGACAAATTGACAGTCCGCCAGAACTCAACTTTGAATAGGTAACAGTACTGGTAATAAAAAGTTCGTGATTTACCTTCCGAACAATGTTTCTGCTGTTTTTGGAAAATATGAAAAATTACGAGATCGAAACGGAGTGGAGGAGACGCACGAGGGCGTGCCCCCATAGGCCGGCGCGGGCCCCAGCTTGGCCGCTGATGTCTACGGGTGCTTCTATTCTTGTAGACAGTGTTGGGCCTCCAAGAGCAGAGGTTTGTAGAACAGCAGCAAGTTTCCCTTAAGTGGATCACCCAAGGTTTATCGAACTCAGGGAGGAAGAGGTCAAAGATATCCCTCTCAAGCAACCCTGCAATCACGATACAAGAAGTCTCTTGTGTCCCCAACACACCAAATACACTTGTCAGATGTATAGGTGCACTAGTTCGGCGAAGAGATAGTGAGATGCAAGTAATATGGATGAGTATGAGTGGTAATAGCAATCTGAATAAAATATGGCTGCGAGTAAACATGCAACAAAACAGTAAACAAACGGAGATTCGATGTGTGGAAACAAGGCCTAGGGATCCTGCTTTCACTAGTGGACACTCTCAACAATGATCACATAATAGAACCACTCTACACCCTCTTGTTGGATGATGAACACCACTAATAGTGTAGGATTACACGAACCCTCAATGCCGGAGTTAACAAGCTCCACAATATTCAATGTTCATATTTAAATAACCTTAGAGTGTAAGATAGATCAACACAATTACACCAAGAACTAACATAGCATGCACACTATCACCATCACACTATGAAGGAGGCATAGATCACATCAATACTATCATAGCAATAGTTAACTTCATAATCTACAAGAGATTACAATCATAACCCACGCCAAGTACTACACGATGCACACACTGTCACCATTACACCGTGCAGGAGGAATAGACTACTTTAATAACATCACTAGAGTAGCACATAGATGATATTTAACTTGATCACAAAGAGAGAGAGATGAACCACATAGCTACAGCGGAGCCCTCAGCCCCGGGGGTGAATTACTCCCTCCTCATCATGGAGATAGCGATGGCGGTGAAGATGGCGGTGGAGACGGCGGTGGAGATGACTCCGGGGGCAATTCCCCATCCCGGCAGGGTGCCGGAACAGAGACTTCTGTCCCCCGAATTGGAGTTTCGCGATGGCGGTGGCTCTGGATGGTTTTCTCTGGTTTCGTTGAACGGGGTCGAGGATTTAGGTCAGGGACGACTAAATAGGCGAAGAGGCGGAGTCGGAGGGGCCACGGGGGACCCACACACTAGCCCCCCCCCCCTTGGTCGCGCCGCCCTGTGGGGTGGGGCCCCCTGGCTCCCCTCTGGCCTTTCTCCGGTGCTCTGGAAGCTTTCGGGAATTTTAAGATCTTCGGTGTTGATTTCGTCCGATTCCGAGAATATTTCCTTACTAGGATTTCTGAAACCAAAAACAGCAGAAAACAACAACTGGCCCTTCGGCATCTCGTCAATAGGTTAGTTCCGGAAAATGCATAAATATGACATAAAGTATGCATAAAACATGTAGATATCATCAATAATGTGGCATGGAACATAAGAAATTATCGATACGTCGGAGACGTATCAGCATCCCCAAGCTTAGTTCCTGCTCGTCCCGAGTAGGTAAACGGTAACAAAGATAATTTCTGGAGTGACATGCCATCATAATCTTGATCATACTATTGTAAGCACATGTAATGAATGCAGCGATCAAAGCAATGGTAAATGACATGAGTAAACAAATGAATCATAAAGCAAAGACTTTTCATGAATAGTACTTTCAAGACAAGCATCAATAAGTCTTGCATAAGAGTTAACTCATAAAGCAATAAATTCATAGTAAAGGCATTGAAGCAACACAAAGGAAGATTAAGTTTCAGCGGTTGCTTTCAACTTGTAACATGTATATCTCATGGATATTGTCAATGTAAAGTAATATAACAAGTGCAATATGCAAGTATGTAGGAATCAATGCACAGTTCACACAAGTGTTTGCTTCTTGAGGTGGAGAGAGATAGGTGAACTGACTCAACAATAAAAGTAAAAGAAAGGCCCTTCGCAGAGGGAAGCATTGATTGCTATATTTGTGCTAGAGCTTTGATTTTGAAAACATATAGAGAGCATAAATGTAAAATTTTGAGAGGTGTTTGTTGTTGTCAACGAATGGTAGTGGGAACTCTAACCCCCTCGCCAGACAAACCTTCAAAGAGCGGCTCCCATGAATTATTTTTATTTTTGGGTGGCACTCCTTCCAACCTTTCTTTCACAAACCATGGCTAACCGAATCCTCGGGTGCCTGCCAACAATCTCATACCATGAAGGAGTGCCTTTTTATTTTAGTTTTATTATGATGACACTCCTCCTGACCTTTGCTTTCTCAAGCCATGGCTAACCGAATCCTTCGGGTGCCGTCCAACAATCACATACCATGGAGGAGTGTCTATTTAGGTTAATTAATTTGGGACTGGGAATCCCATTGCCAGCTCTTTTTGCAAAATTATTGGATAAGCGGATGAAGCCACTAGTCCATTGGTGAAAGTTGCCCAACAAGATTGAAAGATAAACACCACATACTTCCTCATGAGCTATAAAACATTGACACAAATCAGAGGTGATAAATTTTGAATTGTTTAAAGGTAGCACTCAAGCAATTTACTTTGGAACGGCGGAGAAATACCATGTAGTAGGTAGGTATGGTGGACACAAATGGCATAGTAGTTGGCTCAAGGATTTGGATGCATGAGAAGTATTCCCTCTCGATACAAGGCTTAGGCTAGCAAGGCTATTTGAAACAAACACAAGTATGAAGTGATGCAGCAAAACTCACATAAAAGACATATTGTAAACACTAGCACAATGCCCGCGCGTTGCTGCGGAAGAACAAGGTTGTTGATCTTGTACTTGTAATTCTGTTGTGCGAACATGTCCATCCAAAATGATGCATTTTTTGCCGCACTTCAGAAAACACTAAGTTTCTGGACCTATATCCAAGTTTTAGTTGCATGTTGTTGAATTATAAATCAAGGAATCGCAATGAATTACTATAAACTTGCCAATGTATTGAAACAAAATCCGAGATATTGTTTCGTGTAAGTACTTATAGGAAACATGCCCATGCGTTGCAACGGGAAAATTCTTTTTGGCACCAAGACACACAAAGTATGTTTTGTAGGTATGTGATAGTCAAATTTTTCGCATCACGGTCAGGTGTGCCGCCATAGGGCCTCCTAAGCCATGCCACCCAGGATCATATGCTGCCATCCCCGCGTCATCTCGCTATGCGAAGGCCTTTTTTACGCTGAAAATAGAAGAGCAAAGGTAGCCGATAAGGGCGGATATATCTTTCGAGAGGAGCCTAGATGTAGATTAACTTTTTTTTTTTTGAAATAGATGTGATTAACTGAACAAACTCGAATTAACCAAATTGTAATGGTACTTCAGTTTTTGGTTTTCATCAACCATGCATGGTTCATCTACCACAACAGGCTGAGTAATATAATTGGCCTCGTAATTTTGTTCAGATGAACAGTTAGCTCTTGAACATAACAATTCTACAATTTTAGCAGCTATAACAATCACGTCAGAAAAATTCTGAACGTGGTGCAGTGGCCGGTGTATTTACTTCTCTGCTGGACTTTTTTAAAAACATCGTATTCTGGTTTTATATGATGAAGCAAATTTGGTTGGAGCATGCTACAATGTCACATGAGACGGGTTCCTTGAGTAAAATACCAGCAACACAAAAAATTGCTTGTTATCGCTCATCTCCAACCAGCTTCCGAGAAAGGTGCTACTGTAGAAAATTCATCATCTATCTCGTTTCTGATCGTTCTTCACCGTTCAGTGCCAAAATCCCCTGCCTTTTCCCTACATCTAATCATTATCCAGCAGCAGAATCACTTGACTATTTCCTCGCTCGATCTTTTGGTGCTCGTTCTTTACGCCGAGCCAGAATGTGCCTAAAGCAGCACGGGATTTAGAACAGGGGAGCTAGCCTGGGTGGAAGCTGCAGGATCCTGGAGAACAAGAGCCACCGTATGGCCAGCTGGCTCACCACCGGCGTCGACGGCGAGCTCCACATCACGAGCACCGGCGAGGCCGCGAGGGTGTCCTGTTCGTGGGCGCGTCGGCCAGCTGCTCTGTGGACAAGGTAGTCACGACGGAGCCGCTATTACCTACAGAGTTGTTGCTCATCGGTCTCCTCATGTAAGAATTCCTAATTCCGCTCTCTAATTTTACAATGTATGGTCAGGCCAGTCCCTTACGACGGAAGAAAACCACTTCGATCCGTTTTCATTAGGCGACGTACGAAGGAAAACCACTCTGATCTATGTATGGTCAGGCCAGTCTCTTACGACGGAAGAAAACCACTTCAATCCGTTTTCATTAGGCGACGTACGAAGGAAAACCACTCTGATCTCGAAGAAACCTTGTCGCCATCGCGACTGCATTGCCGAGGCCGCTGCCGAGGGTGTCGTGGCCGCGCCAAATTTGGCTCGACAGGATTTGGTGTGGGCCGGTTGGACGTGAGGTTGAATAATAATAACACATGGTTAGCCCATATATCACAAGGCCCGTTTGTGACACCAGGCAACCACCTATTGCAATTTAATAGTAAAGATTATAAGACTCTACACCGTCTTCCTTGTTGTTCAAACTCTTACTAGAAATTATCTAGACCTTAGAGAGACCAATTATGCAAACCAAATTTAAGCAAGCTCTATGTATTTCTTCACTAATAGGTGCAATGTATATGATGCAAGAGCTTAATCATGAGCACAACAATTTCCAAGTATCACATTGTTCAAGACATTATACCAATTACCACATGTAGTATTTCCCGTTTCCAACCATATAACAATTAACGAAGCAGTTTCAACCTTCGCCATGAAAATTAAAAGCTAAGAACACAAGGTATCATATGAACCAGCGGAGCGTGTCTCTCTCCCACACAAGCATTTATTCAGACAAAAACAAAAACATACAGACGCTCCAAGTAAAGTACATAAGATGTGACCGAATAAAAATATAGTTTCAAGAGAAGGAACCTGATAATTTGTCGATGAAGAAGGGGATGCCTTGGGCATCCCCAAGCTTAGATGCTTGAGTCTTCTTGAAATATGCAGGGATGAACCACCGGGGCATCCCCAAGCTTAGAGCTTTCACTCTTCTTGATCATATTGTATCATCCTCCTCTCTTGACCCTTGAAAACTTCCTCCACACCAAACTCAAATCAAACTCATTAGAGGGTTAGTGCACAATCAAAAACTCACATGTTCAGAGGTGACACAATCATTCTTAACACTTCTGGACATTGCCTAAAGCTACTGGAAGTCAATGGAACAAAGAAATCCATTCAACATAGCAAAAGAGACAATGCGAAATAAAAGGCAGAATCTGTCAAAACACAACAGTCCGTAAAGACGAATTTCGAAGGGGCACCAGACTTGCTCAAATGAAAATGCTCAAATTGAATAAAAGTTGCGTACATATCTGAGGATCACTCACGTAAATTGGCAGAATTTTCTGAGTTACCTACAGAGAATTAGGCCCAGATTCGTGACAGCAAGAAATCTGTTTCTGCGCAGTAATCCAAATCTAGTATGAACCTTGCTATCAAAGACTTTACTTGGCACAACAATGCAATAAAATAAGATAAGGAGAGGTTGCTACAGTAGTATCAACTTCCAAGACACAAATATAAAACAAAATTGATGTAGTAAAATAAACACATGGGTTATCTCCCAAGAAGTTCTTTCTTTATAGCCATTAAGATGGGCTCAGCAGTTTAAATGATGCACTCGCAAGAAATAGTAGTTGAAGCAAAAGAGAGCATCAAGAGGCAAATTCAAAACACATTTAAGTCTAACATGCTTCCTATGCATAGGAATCTTGTAAATAAACAAGTTTATGAAGAGCAAAGTGACAAGCATAGGAAGATAAAACAAGTGTAGCTTCAAAAATTTCAGCATATAGAGAGGCATTTTAGTAACATGAAAATTTCTACAACCATATTTTCCTCTCTCATAATAATGTCCAGTAGCAACATGAACAAACTCAACAATATAACTATCACATAAAGCATTCTTATCATGAGTCTCATGCATAAAATTATTACTCTCCACATAAGCATAATCAATTTTATTAGTAATAGTGGAGGCATATTGTAATCATAATCAAATTTACTCTCCATAGTAGGTGGCACCAAAAGACTACTATCATTATAATCATCATAAATAGGAGGCAAAGTATCATCAAAGTAAATTTTCTCCTCAATGCTTGGGGGACTAAAGAGATCATTTTCATCAAAACCGACCTCCCCAAGCTTAGAATTTTCCATAGCATTAGCAACAATAGTGTTCAAAGCATTCATGTTAATAACATTCCCATTAGCATGCATATAAAGTTCCATGGGTTTTTTAATTCTCTCTTCAAGCACATCATGTCCTAATTCAAGATAAAGTTCATAAAGATCTCTCATATTTTTGTTGTTTTCCATTATGCCTAACTAGTGTAAACAAGAAACAAAAAGATGCAATTGCAGGATCTAAAGGAAATAGCTTCGAGTACTTACAATGGCGCCGGAAAATAGCTTAGTAGCCGAGATCCGGAGTGTGAGTACCTTTTACCTTTCCTCCCCGCAACGGCGCCTTAAAAGTGCTTGATGTCTACGGGTGCTTCTATTCTTGTAGACAGTGTTGGGCCTCCAAGAGCAGAGGTTTGTAGAACAGCAGCAAGTTTCCCTTAAGTGGATCACCCAAGGTTTATCGAACTCAGGGAGGAAGAGGTCAAAGATATCCCTCTCAAGCAACCCTGCAATCACGATACAAGAAGTCTCTTGTGTCCCCAACACACCAAATACACTTGTTAGATGTATAGGTGCACTAGTTCGGCGAAGAGATAGTGAGATGCAAGTAATATGGATGAGTATGAGTGGTAATAGCAATCTGAATAAAATATGGAAGCGAGTAAACATGCAACAAAACAGTAAACAAACGGAGATTCGATGTGTGGAAACAAGGCCTAGGGATCCTGCTTTCACTAGTGGACACTCTCAACAATGATCACATAATAGAACCACTCTACACCCTCTTGTTGGATGATGAACACCACTAATTGTGTAGGATTACACGAACCCTCAATGCCGGAGTTAACAAGCTCCACAATATTCAATGTTCATATTTAAATAACCTTAGAGTGTAAGATAGATCAACACAATTACACCAAGAACTAACATAGCATGCACACTGTCACCATCACACTATGAAGGAGGCATAGATCACATCAATACCATCATAGCAATAGTTAACTTCATAATCTACAAGAGATTACAATCATAACCCACGCCAAGTACTACACGATGCACACACTGTCACCATTACACCGTGCAGGAGGAATAGACTACTTTAATAACATCACTAGAGTAGCACATGGATGATATTTAACTTGATCACAAAGAGAGAGAGATGAACCACATAGCTACAGCGGAGCCCTCAGCCCCGGGGGTGAATTACTCCCTCCTCATCATGGAGATAGCGATGGCGGTGAATATGGCGGTGGAGACGGCGGTGGAGATGACTCCGGGGGCAATTCCCCATCCCGGCAGGGTGCCGGAACAGAGACTTCTGTCCCCCGAATTGGAGTTTCGCGATGGCGGCGGCTCTGGATGGTTTTCTCTGGTTTCGTTGTACGGGGTCGAGGATTTAGGTCAGGGACGACTAAATAGGCGAAGAGGCGGAGTCGGAGGGGCCACGGGGGACCCACACACTAGGGGGCGTGCCCCCCCCCCTTGGCCGCGCCGCCCTGTGGGGTGGGGCCCCCCTGGCTCCCCTCTGGCCTTTCTCCGGTGCTCTGGAAACTTCCGGGAATTTTAAGATCTTCGGTGTTGATTTCGTCCGATTCCGAGAATATTTCCTTACTAGGATTTCTGAAACCAAAAACAGCAGAAAACAGCAACTGGCCCTTCGGCATCTCGTCAATAGGTTAGTTCCGGAAAATGCATAAATATGACATAAAGTATGCATAAAACATGTAGATATCATCAATAATGTGGCATGGAACATAAGAAATTATCGATACGTCGGAGACGTATCAGCCGCGCCGCCCTATGAGGTGGCCACCTCGTCGCCCCTCTCCGACTCTGGTTCGACCTGGTACTTTCCTTATGTCGTGAAAATTCCTGCTATATAACCCCCCGGACCCCTGGAGGTCCGTATATCGTTTTCTCGACGTGTTTTGTTTCGAGCTATTTCTGCCAGGATCTATTTTCAATCTAGGAGCACCATGGCCTCCAACAAGAAGGGCAAGGGGCTTTCGGAGGAAGAAGTGAAGAGGGTGTCGATAAAACAAGACACTAGTAGGAAAACCCTTATAGGCGGAGCTTAGTTCTGTGGCGCACCACTAAAAATGCGCCACAGAATATTATTTTGTGGCGCACCATTCTGGGTGCGCCACAGAAATAGCTTAATTTTGTGGCGCACGCTTCAGCAGTGCGCCACAGAAACTATGTGGGGGGCACATCCTGCCACCACCAATTATTACTGAAGGTATTTCTGTGGCGCACATGGCGTGCTGCGCCACAGAAATAACTCTTTCTGTGGCGCACGTGCTTCGGTGCGCCACAGAAGTAGTTGATTCTGTGGCGCACCTGCTCGGGTGCGCCACAGAATTAAGGTAACTTATATCATCTCGATCGCCCGTCGCACCTGCTCGGGTGCGCCACAGAATTAAGGTAACTTATATCATCTCGATCGCCCGTGCCCTCCCCCGCCTGTTCACCTCTCCCCTCTCCCGAGCCCCTCCCCCCTCCCCTCTCCCCTCTCCTCCGTCGCCGCGATTCTGTTCGCCTGGATCCGCCACGCGCCGCCATGGTCGTCGCCATCGCCGTCGCCGCCGCCTTCCTCCGCGAGGGGCGCATGCCGCCACGGTCCTCCCATCCCCGCCGCCTGCAGCACAAGCTGCCCCTACGGCGAGGAGGGGCCACCGCGAGGAGGGGTCGCGGCAAGGTGGAGGAGCCGCCGCCTCCTCCTCCTCCTCCACCCCTGCCGTCATCTTCAACCTCGTCCTCCACCCCTGTCATCGGTGATCTCTCTCCTCTCCCCTCCACTCCCTCTTAATTCCTCCTCCGCTGCCCCTATGGCTTGTGTTTGCAAGCTCTGGTGATCATTTGATCACCAATTGGTTGATAATTACTTACTGCTTTCTCTATCTATGCATGTTGCTTGATATACTGTGTTGTTGCTTGATTTGTATAGCTTCTCACCATGTACTGGTGGTTGCTTATGCTTTGAAAAGCATATGAATGGATGCATGATGCTTGCCAAGCATCCCTGTTGCCTAGCAGTTGACTAATTCATTTATCTGTGAAACTTTATCTTGTTAATGTAGATAATTGAGATGAACTACTTTGCAGTAATGATTCTATTACTGTATTTACTTAAGCTAGATGGATGCCAACTATTGTTGGGGACCCTAGCTTCATTTTGAATCCTGTTGGGTAATGATAAGTGTGTAGGCTTGGTGGTTTGGATGGTTTGGTGGTTGAATTGGCCTTTGCAGTCATAAACTGCTGGCTTAGGTAGCTCCCACTACTATTGGCTTGTTGGGAAAATGATACATGCTTGCTGGGTGATCATATTTGATTGACATTAGCTTCTGATGTAGAAAATACTCGCAGATATATATAATCCGCATTTATCTGATGGTTTTAAAAGGGCTAGTGTAGTCTACGTATTCTTGGTAAATCATCTGGGATGGTTTCCTTCCTAGTTCCATTTGGAAGATGCTACTATTCAATTGGTTGGCATAACCATGGTGACTTGAGTTGGTCAAATTCCTGGTCCTTGCCATTTGTACCAGGCTTCACTTGGTCTATGATTAAATGATGACCAAACATTGTTATTCCACCCTATGTGCTTGTGTTTGACATGGCTGTTGCTATGTCTCTGTAGATATTTACTTGATGGATTCTTGTGAGCTTATGGTATGCTACTATGCTACTGGTGGGCTTGTATACATACATATTTGTAGTTGCTCTTGGTTGGCCTAAGAATGCTCCCTGGCCAGATGCTTGATGTCTTGGCTCAGCCAATGATGCAAAGGCTGAGGCAAAAACTTGGATAAGAACAGATACTAAAATGTGTGATTTAAATGGAATGCTTATGATGGTATACTAAAATAGAGATATCCACAATAGGGGATCATGTAAATGAATGCCACTGTGGTATCCTTTGAAGAAAATGGGAAGTTTCTGATGGTTTAAAAGACTAGGTGATGCTAGGTTATTAAGTTGGCTGTCAAGGTTGGTTTTATCTGGTTAACTTGGATAGGATATGTGTTCTTGCTTACTTATGCATATCCATCTCTACTGGATTGACTAGCTCAGGCTTGGCCTCTCTCTTGCCAGCATCACTTGGTTACTACCAAGTGATGAATAATCCCTTATGGTACCCCAGCTTTGTTTTGAACTCAACTGAGTAATGATAAATTTCTATTTCTTGTTGGCTTTGATGAAAATAGAGATATCCACAGTAGGGGATCATGTAAATGAATGCCACTGTGGTATCCTTTGAAGAAAAAGGACTGTTTCTGATGGTTTTAAAAGGCTAGGTGGTGCTAGGTGATTCAGTTGGCTACCAAGACTTGTCTCATCTGGTTAACTGGGATATGCTATGTGTTGTTGCTTGTTTAGGCATATCTATCACTTACTGGATTTACTGGTTCTTGATTGGCCTCTCTTTTGCCAGCATCACTTGGTCTATATACCAAGTGATGAATAATCCCTTTGGAGCATCTGCTCCATGCATGCTATGTGTGTTTGAGCATCTTGACTTATGTCACCATGGTTGTTGGTTTGTTGGTGTTTTTGTACTTGCCGATGATTAGATGGTTGGTCGATCACTCGTACACTCGGGGGTGGAGCAAGTGAGGCTTGGTGTGATGGCACAAATATCAACTTGTGCATCCTACCTGGCCTCACTTACTCCATCCCTGGATGTTAATATTTGTTTCGACCAACAAAGTATGAGGCATATGATATCTAGTTGAGATACCACTTGGCTCTTTCTTCCATTTTAGTGCCGATGATTAGAATGTTTGGTCACCTATACGCCGCAATATACTTTGTAGACGAGCCCCCCTTTCCCTGGCCGTCGTTCCGTGAACGAGTCCTTGACGAGACAACAACGCCGACATGCCTCTCCGGCGCAGCACCACTTTCTTCTCTCGCCGTCCAGTATGTGAACGGTCTTTGCATCAAGGACTCGTTCACTGGACAGCGAGGGACTGCCGTGGTTCTGCGCTGGAGATGCAGATCGGCGTTGTTGTGTCGTCAAGCACCCGTTGACGGAACGCCGACCGGGGAAAGGGGGCCCTTCTGCAAAGTATACGGCGGTGTATACTGCAACTATGGTTTCTGACCATAGTATTTGTGTGGACCAACAATGTATGAGGCACTTATTCCATTTTGTCATTCCATTTGCTTTGAGATTTTCAAAATGCCGATGATTAAAATGTTTGGTCACCGTACACTCGGGGGTGGCGTAAGTGAGCCTGGTAAGATAGCACAAATATCAATCTCTTGTGCATCCTACCTGGCCTCACTTACACCATCCCTAAATGTTAATATTTGTGTTGACCAACAATGTATGAGGCACTTATTCCATTTTGTCATTCATTTGCTTTGAGATTTTCAAAATGCCGATGATTAAAATGTTTGGTCACCGTACACTTGGGGGTGGCGTAAGTGAGCCTGGTAAGATAGCACAAATATCAATCTCTTGTGCATCGGACTTGGTCTCACTTACGCCATCCCTGAATGATAATATTTGTGTTGACCAACAATGTATGAGGCACTTATTCCATTTTGTCATTCCATTTGCTTTGAGATTTTCAAAATGCCGATGATTAAAATGTTTGGTCACCGTACACTCGGGGGTAGCGTAAGTGAGCCTGGTAAGATAGCACAAATATCAATCTCTTGTGCATCGGACTTGGTCTCACTTACACCGTCCCTGAATGTTAATATTTGTGTTGACCAACAATGTATGAGGCATTTATTCCATTTCTCTTGTGCATCGGACTTGTTGGTCTCACTTTCTTCCATTTCATCATAGTAGGAACTGGATGAAGGACCCCGATGCAAGCGAGCCTGGTGGGTAGAGATGAGGGAGCAAAGGAGGAACCGGATGAAGACTACTTTGTAGGATGAAGACTACTTTGTATCTCGAAATTGTGAATTTTGTATGAATTAAGAGTTGTATGCAAAACATTTGACACTTGCCACTATATATGTATCTCGATCGGGATCTAAGTAATGTGATGATGATGTCTATGTTATATCTGTGCAATGTACATGATATTTATATTATATCTGAATGTTGCTGTATATAACCTGTATATCTGTATATTGCTGTCTATAAACTGCATGTGTACAGCAGGCAGCACAAAATCGTGTATAATACAAGCAAATTCTGTGGCGCACTGCAAACCAATTCTGTGGCGCACTCTTTTCTGTGGTGCACCTAAGAGCACGTGCGCCACAGAAACGTTAACTCTGCGGCGCATGGGCTGGTGCGCCACAGAAAGCTTATTTTTGTGGCGAAGTTTCTGTGGCGCACCTCCCATGCGCCATAGAATCCATTTTTGGTGCGCCACTGATGAGGCTTTTCCTACTAGTGAGAGCAACAAGCCGTTGGGAGTAAGCACATCTTGGTGGGATCTGTTGACACTCGACGTTCTTTCTCTCATAACTTGCAGGGACCCTTACCACCTGCTCTTAGCCTCGACTCTTTCCCTGTGTTGGAAGAAGCTCTACGGGCTACCGATGAGTTTTGTGATCAATACCGTTCTCTAAGAAGAGAAGTGGAGATACTTCAGGAGGAGAATTACCGACTCCGTAGAATGCTGGATTATTACTCGATCCCCATCACAAGGCCGCCACCGCTAACTTCAGATAACAATGAATCTCTTCGAGTCTTAGTGCAGAACTGCCAAACTGAGAAGCTGAAGCTGAAGGATATCTGTAAGAATCACGGGAAGAACTCATCACCACCATCGCCGAAGGAGTAATTCATCATCGGTATTGGCATCCCCTTGGTTTGTTCCAAGCTTGGGGGAGTGCCGCGGTATCACATCATCACTACCTTTTACTTTTTACTATCAAGTAGTGTCATATCATGAGTAGGGAAGTTATCATATAAGATGGGTTGCAGTGTGGAAGTATCTCTCCTTTAGTTGGTTGTCTATGTATCCCTTGGTGTGAGTTATCGTTATGAAATATTAATGAGAAGTCTTATCATTTACATATTGCACATCTTATTTTAGTTTGCAATCCCTATTATATGATTGATCTTGTTATTAGTATTGGTATCACTTTGGGAGCATTGAATAAATCTATTTGGTTTTGGCAAACTTAGCATTGGTCAATAGCAATAACACTTTGAGGTTTAAGTAGAAAAGAGAAATACATGTAGTTGTTTCATTGTCTTCCTTTCTTGTTAGCTCATAGCTTATTATTCAGAAGATAAAATTGTTTGTGCTTACAAGGAAGATGCATGATTGTTTCTATCACATGTATATTTGTTTGTTTCCCTCAACTCTTGTGCTTGCTAATTAACCTTGCTAGCCAAAAACCTGTACTGAGAGGGAATGCTTCTCGTGCATCCAAACCTTAACCCAAACCTATGCCATTTGTGTCCACCATAACTACCTACTACATGGTATTTCCTGCCATTCCAAGTAAATACTTCGTGTGATACCTTTAAACAATTCAAAATTTACTATCTCTTATTTGTGTCAATGTTTTATAGCTCATGAGGAAGTATGTGGTGTTTTATCTTTCAATCTTGTTGGGCAACTTTCACCAGTGGACTAGTGGCTTCATCCGCTTATCCAATAATTTTGCAAAAAGAGCTGGCAATGGGATTCCCAGTCCCAAATTAATTAACAAAAATAGACACTCCTCCATGGTATGTGATTGTTGGATGGCACCCGAAGGATTCGGTTAGCCATGGCTTGAGAAAGCAAAGGTGGGGAGGAGTGTCATCATAATAAAACTAAAATAAAAAGGCACTCCTTCATGCTATGAGATTGTTGGCAGGCACCCGAGGATTCGGTTAGCCATGGTTTGTGAAAGAAAGGTTGGAAGGAGTGCCACACAAAAATAAAAATAAAATGGGAGCCGCTCTTTGAAGGTTTGTCTGGCAAGGGGGTTAGAGTGCCCGCTACCATTCGTTGACAACAACAAACACCTCTCAAAATGTTACTTTTATTCTCTTTATATGATTTCAAAACTGAAAAAGCTCTAGCACATGATTTAATCCATGCTTCCCTCTGAGAAGGGTCTGTCTTTTACTTTATGTTGAGTCAGTAAACCTATTTCCCTCCATCTCAAGCAAGAATTTGAGTTGTTGTGATCAAACCATTTATATTGTGATTTATTTCATCATGTCTTTTATTCTTCCTTGTTTAGTACAAGTTTTATCAGAATGAATATAGCTTTGAAAGTTATCAATGATTATGAGGAGATTATTATGGTTGAGTATGCAAGTTGTGCCATATAAACTTTAACATAAGAGCGCTGGTCGATAGATAAGTATAACCTGTTAATTGTTCTCTGACCAAGAACAAAGTTTGCCATCACCAACTATGATTTCTTATGCACCTTTATTTGTGATTACCTTATACTTGTTTCAAGTTGAATTATATGAGGAAGTTGTTTACTAGAATGTCTTGTGTGAATGAATATGATGCTTCTTGTCCGTATTTTATTTATCGACTCTTCACTCCATAAACATGTGGTCCTGTTTACCGAGTTCAGTTTCGCTTGGGGACAAGCGAAGTCTAAGCTTGGGGGGAGTTGATACGTCCAATTTGCATCACTATTTTATATCATAATTTGCTGTTATTCATTGATATATTTCATATTTGGAGATGATACTTATGTTATTTCATCTATTTTGCATGTTTCATGATTATTGGAGGATCGCGCACCGGAGTCAGGATTCTGCTGGAAAAAGCGCCGTCAGAATGCAATATTTCGGAAGATCAACAATTGACGGAATTTATATGAAAAATCCTATTTTTCCAGAAGACGAAGGGAGCCAGAAGGGGGAGCCGAGGAGGGCCTCCATGGGCCCACCTCATGGGCCGGCGCGGGCCCTGCCCTGGCCGCGCCGCCCTGTGAGGAGGGGGCCCACAGCCCCCTCTGGCCTCCTCTCCTTCGCGTATTTCTTCGTCCCGAAAACCTAAGCTCCGAGGGAACAGTCGCAAAGAGTTACAGCCGCCTCTGCGGGGCGGAGAACACCAGAGAAAAGAGCTCTCCGGCAGGGTGAGATCCGCCGGAGAAATTCCCTCCCGGAGGGGGAAATCGACGCCATCGTCACCGTCATCGAGCTGGACATCATCTCCATCACCATCATCATCATCTCCATCATCATCACCGCCGTCTCCACCGCTGCACATCGTCACCGCCGTAACAATTTGGGTTTGATCTTGATTGTTTGATAGGGGAAACTCTCCCGGTGTTGATTTCTACTTGTTATTGATGCTATTGAGTGAAACCGTTGAACCAAGGTTTATGTTCAGATTGTTATTCATCATCATATCACCTCTGAACATGTTCCATATGATGTCTCGTGAGTAGTTCGTTTAGTTCTTGAGGACATGGGTGAAGTCTAAATGTTAGTAGTGAAATATGGTTGAGTAATATTCAATGTTATGATATTTAAGTTGTGGTGTTATTCTTCTAGTGGTGTCATGTGAACGTCGACTACATGACACTTCACCTTTATGGGCCTAGGGGAATGCATCTTGTACTCGTTTGCCAATTGCGGGGTTGCCGGAGTGACAGAAACCTAAACCCCCGTTGGTATATCGATGCAGGAGGGATAGCAGGATCTCAGAGTTTAAGGATGTGGTTAGATTTATCTTAATTACTTTCTTGTAGTTGCGGATGCTTGCAAGGGGTATAATCACAAGTATGTATTAGTCCTAGGAAGGGCGGTACATTAGCATAGGTTCACCCACACAACACTTATCAGAACAATGAAGATTAATTAGCCGTATGTAGCGAAAGCACTAGACTAAAATCTCGTGTGTCCTCAAGAACGTTTGGTCATTATAAGTAAACAAACCGGCTTGTCCTTTGTGGTAAAAAGGATTGGGCCACTCGCTGCAATTGTTACTCTCGCACTTTACTTACTCGTACTTTATTCAACTGCTACATCAAAACCCCCTGAATACTTGTCTGTGAGCATTTACAGTGAATCCTTCATCGAAACTGCTTGTCAACACCTTCTGCTCCTCGTTGGGATCGACATTCTTACTTATCGAAAATACTACGATACACCCCCTATACTTGTGGGTCATCACCCCTCCTGGGCCGCGCCGCCCTAGTGTGGCGGCGCCTCGTCGCCCCACTTCGGTTCCCTTTCAGTGTTCTGGAAGCTTCGTGGAAAAATAGGCCCCTGGGCGTTGATTTCGTCCAATTCCGAGAATATTTCCTTACTAGGATTTCTGAAACCAAAAACAGCAGAAAACAGCAACTGGCTCTTCGGCATCTTGTTAATAGGTTAGTGCCGGAAAATGCATAAATATGACATAAAGTATGTATAAAACATGTGAGTATCATCAATAAAGTAGCATGGAACATAAGAAATTATAGATACGTTTGAGACGTATCAAGCATCCCCAAGCTTAGTTCCTACTCGTTCCGAGTAGGTAAACGATAACAAAGATAATTTCTGAAGTGACATGCTATCATAATCTTGATCAATACTATTGTAAGCACATGTAATGAATGCAGCGATCCAAAGCAATGGTAACGACAATGAGTAAACAACTGAATCATATAGCAAAGAATTTTCATGAATAGTACTTTCAAGACAAGCATCAATAAGTCTTGCATAAGAGTTAACTCATAAAGCAATAAATTCATAGTAAAGGCATTGAAGCAACACAAAGGTAGATTAAGTTTCAGCGGTTGCTTTCAACTTGTAACATGTATATCTCATGGATAGTTGTCAACATAAAGCAATATAACAAGTGCAATATGCGAGTATGTAAGAATCAATGCACAGTTAACACAAGTGTTTGCTTCTTAAGGTGGGAGGAAATAGGTAGACTGACTCAACATAAAAGTAGAAGAAAGGCCCTTCAAAGAGGGAAGCATCGATTGCTATATTTGTGCTAGAGCTTTTTATTTTGAAAACAAGAAACAATTTTTTCAACGGTAGTAATAAAGCATATGTGTTATGTAAATTATATCCTACAAGTTGCAAGCCTCATGCATAGATTACCAATAGTGCCCGCACCTTGTCCTAATTAGCTCGGATTACCTGGATTATCACCGCAATACATATGTTTTAACCAAGTATCACAAAGGGGTACCTCTATGCCGCCTGTACAAAGGTCTAAGGAGAAAGCTCGCATTGGATTTCTCGCTTTTGATTATTCTCAACCTAGACATCCATACCGTGACAACATAGACAACAGATAATGGACTCCTCTTTAATGCATAAGCATTCAACAACAGATAATATTATCATAAGAGATTGAGGATTGTTGTCCAAAACTGAAACTTCCACCATGGATCATGGCTTTAGTTAGCGGCCCAATGTTCTTGTCTAACAATATGCATGCTCAAACCATTCAACTCATGGTAAATCGCCCTTACTTCAGACAAGACGAACATGCATAGCAACTCACATGATATTCAACAAAGGGTAGTTGATGGCGTCCCCAGGAACATGGTTATCGCACAACAAGCAACTTAATAAGAAATAAGATACATAAGTACATATTCAATACCATAATAGTTTTTAGGCTATTTGTCCCATGAGCTATATATTGCAAAGACTAAGGATAGAAATTTAAAGGTAGCACTCAAGCAATTTACTTTGGAATGGCGGAGAAATACCATGTAGTAGGTAGGTATGGTGGACACAAATGGCATAGTTATTGGCTCAAGGATTTTGGATGCACGAGAAGTAACCCCTCTCAATACAAGGCTTAGGCTAGCAAGGTTATTTGAAGCAAACACAAATATGAACCGGTACAGCAAAACTCACATAAAAACATATTGCAAGCATTATAAGACTCTACACTGTCATCCTTGTTGCTCAAACCCTTACTAGAAAATATCTAGACTTTAGAGAGACCAATCATGCAAACCAAATTTCAACAAGCTCTATGTATTTCTTCACTAATAGGTGCAAAGTATATGATGCAAGAGCTTAAACATGATCCTTATGAGCACAACAATTGCCAAGTATCAAATTATTCAAGACATTCTACCAATTACCACATGTAGCATTTTCCGTTTCCAACCATATAACAATTAACGAAGCAGTTCAACCTTCGCCATGAAAATTATGAGTAAAGCCTAAGGACATATTTTTCCATACGCAACAGCGGAGCGTGTCTCTCTCCCACAAAATGAATGCTAGGATCCAACTTTATTCAAACAAAACAAAACAAAAACATACATACGCTCCAAGTAAAGCACATAAGATGTGATGGAATAAAAATATAGTTTCACTAGAGGAACCTGATAATGTTGTTGTTGGGGGGATGACCCCCGGTATGCCAAAGGCATGCCAAACCGGATGGTTTGAGCCATCAAGATACCGGTTTAATGTTTATACCGGAGCACGAAGATAAGAGTTTGGCTAAGTAATGCTAAGCCGGTATCCCCAAGAGGGGTATACCGGAACCGTATAAAGAAGATACCGGGCTACCGGAAAGAAGAGCATGTCGGCAAGACTGGTCAAAGATTCTCTTCAGAGCTAGAAGACAAGGATGAGCTAAGCAAAGTGACTTTAATCGGAGCCCTGGCGCCAAAGAGAGGGGTGATGCTGAAAGAAGCCGGAGGACGTCAGCATCCCTGATTAAAGAAGACCCTGGCGTCATCCATGATTAAAGTAGCTTTGTAAAGTAGTTTGTCCAGTCAAAGATGCCATTAGGGTTTCTTGTTCTGTAAGCCACCCTCTCCCCTATATAAGGAGAGGGGGCACCGTCCTTCACGGGCACGTTCATGTACGCCCAGATGATCAGTCTCTAGGGGAACCTGGTATCCAGAAACCTGTAAAACATGTTGAGATCAATGAAGATCGTGATCTAGAGCAGAGTTCCTCCTCTTGTGTTTCTTCTTGTATCCCTGCCTTTGGCTGTGTTCTTGAGGAAAGCATCCGGAAGTTCATCCCATCTAATCACAAACCCTCCCCCGAATCCTCTTGCGCCCATTCGGCCCCAACTTAAGCCATCCCATGGCATCTGCTCGTTCGCCACGACGACAGTTGGCGCCCACCGTGGGGCATGAAGTGGCGCTTGCTGGAGTTCATATTCGGGCGGGCATCCTCGACGTCACCGGCCAGCGTACGGTGTCCGCGCTGGTGCAGCGCATCTACGCCATGGACTTCATCAACGATAACACGGGCTGCTTCGCCAACGGTGGCATCTTCCCCAAGAACGGCCGCATCATCGAGTTCGGCAGCCACCGCATCTACTTCGACACCGTTCCTGTGCGCCAGCGCCCCTCACCGGTGCTGGTGGCGCCGGATCCGCCAAGGTGGCTACATGCAGGCCGTGCTCCTGGCAGCGTGGAGGTGATGATGGCAGGCGCGGTCTGATGACCCACAAGTATAGGGGGTGTATCGTAGTATTTTCGATAAGTAAGAATGTCGATCCCAATGAGGAGCAGAAGGTGTTGACAAGCAGTTTCGATGAAGGATTCACTGTAAATGCTCACAGACAAGTATTCAGGGGGTTTTGATGTAACAGATGAATAAAGTACGAGTAAGTAAAGTGCGAGAGTAACAATTGCAGCGAGTGGCCCAATCCTTTTTAGCACAAAGGACAAGCCGGTTTGTTTACTTATAATGACCAAACGTTCTCGAGGACACACGGGATTTTAGTCTAGTGCTTTCGCTACATACGGCTAATTAATCTTCATTGTTATGATAAGTGTTGTGTGGGTGAACCTATGCTAATGTACCGCCCTTCCTAGGACTAATACATACTTGTGATTATACCCCTTGCAAGCATCCGCAACTACAAGAAAGTAATTAAGAATAAATCTAACCACAGCCTTAAACTCTGAGATCCTGCTATCCCTCCTGCATCGATATACCAACGGGGGTTTAGGTTTCTGTCACTCCGGCAACCCCGCAATTAGCAAACGAATACAAGATGCATTCCCCTAGGCCCATAAAGGTGAAGTGTCATGTAGTCGACGTTCACATGACACCGCTAGAAGAATAACACCACAACTTAAATATCATAACATTGAATATTATTCAACCATAGTTCACTACTAGCATTTAGACTTCACCCATGTCCTCAAGAACTAAACGAACTACTCACGAGACATCATATGGAACATGATCAGAGGTGATATGATGATGAATAACAATCTGAACATAAACCTTGGTTCAAAGGTTTCACTCAATAGCATCAATAACAAGTAGAGATCAATACCGGGAGAGTTTCCCCTATCAAACAATCAAGATCAAACCCAAATTGCTACGGCGGTGACGATGTCCAGCGGTGGAGACGGCGGTGATGATGGTGGAGATGATGATGATGGTGATGGAGATGATGTCCAGCTCGATGACGGTGACGATGGCGTCGATTTCCCCCTCCGGGAGGGAATTTCCCCGGCGGATCTCAGCCGCCGGAGAGCTCTTTTCTCTCTGGTGTTCTCCGCCCCGCAGAGGCGGCTGTAACTCTTCGCGAGGTACCCTCTGTGGCTTAGGTCTTCGGGACGAAGGATTTCGCGAAGAAAAGGAGGCAAAAGGGGCTGTGGGGCCCCCTCACCACCAGGTGGCGCGGCCAGGCCATGGGCCGCGCCGGCCTGTGGTCTGGGCCCACCTTGGGTCCCCTCGGCTCCCCCTTCTGGCTTCCTTCGTCATCTGGAAAAATAGGATTTTTGGTATAATTTCCTTCCACAGTTGATCTTCCGAAATATTGCGTTCTGACGGTGCTTTTTCCAGCAGAATCTGGCTCCGGTGCTCGATCCTCCAATAATGATGAAACATGCAAAATAGATGAAATAACATAAGTATTGTGTCCAAATATGAAATATATCAATGAATAACAGCAAATTATGATACAAAATAGTGATGCAATTTGGACGTATCACGGTCGACGCCGGCAAAGAAGCTGTGGAAGAAGGTGCTGGGCGTGCGGTTTCGACCCGTACGGCCAAGCCACCGCTGGAGCGCGGCGCAGGCGCTGCGGGAGCATCATCCGCACCGCCGGAAACACCACTCCAAGTGGCGATGAACGTCCTCGCCACCCCCATCGCGCAGAACATTGACCCGGCAGCGGCTCATGCGGAGTTGGAGGCGCAGCGCCAGAAGATACTCGAGAGCGGCAAGGATGTCGTCAGGGCGCAGCGCGAGCTGAACCTAACCGTACGTGAGTATAACGCTGCCCATGGCTTTGCTTCTGTTAGCGCTCATGCTGCTAGGATACCGGAGAACCGGCTTAAGGCTCGCAATCTAGATCAGGATCTGCGTAAAGAAATTCATGCCGGCAAAAGCACTTCTGCATCTGTGAGCATAGTAGAAAAGCCTAAGTACAAGAGTCTGGATAAAACAATAAAAGCTGCTAAAGCTGCTGTGCAACTGTGTGAATCGCTTTCCGGGGACGCTCTGGCAAAACAACAAGAGCGTGTCCGGGAGCTTCTTGAAACTATCGAGCAGCAGAACGCTGAGCAGCTTGATAAGCTGAACAAGGTTGTGGCTTCAAAATCCGCGCGTTCGATAAGGAATGCCGGTAGCAAGTCCCATGGGCAGGCTTCGTCCCCCCATCCGGACAGAAGAAGAGAAAAAGAGACGAATGCGCAGCAGATGACTGTGTACGATCCGGTTCTTGCCGGAAAACAACAAGCCGGGCAACATGATGCCGGTAGAAAAAGCCAAGGGGCAAACAGAGCCTATGCCAAGGAAGGCTACGCCGGAAACAATCATGCCGGTAGACAAGAAACCGGGCAAAATTATCGAGCTGCAAGGGCAGCGTAGATGAGGAGGAAATGGATCCCCCAAGGTACCGGCAGGCAAGGGCCGCGGTACCAGAGAAAATGATGTGGACTTGCTAGAAGAAGCAAGAGAGTTGGCATTGGCAAGAACAACCATTTACCAGCAAAACCTCAGACGCTATCATAGCCGGAAGGTTAACCCGAGAGTATTCCGGGAAGGAGATCTGGTGCTACGCCTAGTGCAGCGCACTGAAGGCCGGCATAAGCTTTCACCTCCATGGGAAGGTCCCTTTGTTGTGAGCAAAGCTCTCCACAATGATGCCTATTACTTGATCGATGCACAGGAATGGAAAAAAGGAAAGGCGGACAGGTCCGGAGAGGAGAGCAAGCGTCCATGGAACGTAGCTCTGTTGCGTCCTTTCTACTCTTGAAGTTGTGGAGTAAGAAGTTCCTTTTTGTACCTTATATGCTATGAATAAAAGATGTCGGAACCTCGAATGAATCTCGGGGACTACCCCTAAAGTTGCATGCAATATGTTTATTTTTTCAGTTCACCGGTTGCTTAGTGAACATTTTTTCTTTCCGGTTTAGTAGCGTGCTAAACCTACCGGAGTCTTCGACTCTGCTGCTGTCCGCAACCCGGCTTCATGGCAAGCAAGATAAACCGGTAGCAATTAAGCACGCGAACTGCGAAAAGAGAGAGTGGGAACGAACAATCCGAAAAAGCTTAACTAACCCCGGTTAAACCGGTTTTTTGCAAAAATTTCGAGTTATTTCTAAGTTCAAGAAAATGCTTGTTTGGCAAAAGAACCTTGTGCTCATACGCCAAAGAACGCCCAGAGAAGGTAGGCAGAGCCAAGGTAAAAGAGCCAAGTGTGCATCAAATTGGATGCGGAAACAATTCCGAAATATTTGCAGTGCAGGATAAAGTCAAAACGATAAGCAAATATGCTAAGGCAAACATAAGTTAATTAACTACCGGTATGGTATACCGGCATGAACTGTTGTACCACAACCAAAAGGGAGATTAAAGTTTTACATCACGAACCCCGGCATACCGGGGTAGAATTTAACCAAGCAGTGTTTTGAGTCAGACAGGACAAACGACCATATAACATGCAGGCAGGTAGCAGCAAATGTTCAGGCAACAGGGGCTTCGGGAGGAGCATCGTTGGCGCCAGGACCCTCTGGAGGCGCGTCACCGGCTTCGGCCTCCTCATCAGCTTCACCTTCCTCCTCGTCACTGAGATAGTCCTTGACGTCTGGAGGAGGGGGGATGAAGGTGCGCATATCGGCGTACTCCACGATATGGTACGCTCGATCCTGCCGCTTAGCGGTGAGGATCGAGTCCAGATCGGTTTCAGCTCCTTCGCGCACTCCGATGAGGGCGTCCAGGTCCAGCTCCGGGTACCAGGAGCAGGCAACGCGAAGCGCGGAGTCTGCTCCGGCACGGGCGGCAGAGCACTGCCACTCCCGGATCCTTCTGCCGGCACCCTTCAGGCGGTCGCTGATGAGGGAGAAGGTGTCTGGCACCACTTCTCCGGGCCAGAGAGTCCGGAAGAGCTGGGTGGCCACGTCAGGGATGTCGGAGAGGTTCCGGTCTATGGCACGCATGTGCGAGACCCGCGCATTCAGCGCAACCAGGTGGTGATAAGGATCCCAGGGCGCACCCAGGTTCTCATATGCCTGTGCCACCCGGCGCTCTTCAACCCTCTTCATGGCAAACGCCTGGGAGTCCGGGAAGAGCCCTATAAGGTGAAGGAAAGAAGTTACGCAAATGCTACCGGAAGAGATAAGCTTATAAGCAGAAACCGGAAAGGAAAAAAGAGAAACTTACGAAAGGCATGCGCATCAGTTTGCATGACCAGAAGGTCGTACTCCTTCTGCTCCGCCTCCAGCCGCGCGGCCTTGTCCTCAGCAGCTTTCCGCGCCTTGGCGGCCTCCTCCAGCTCAGCCTGCAACACCACATTGGCATTGCCGGCATCCTCCAGCGCCTCGTGCAGCTTGGCCTCCGCAGCGGATTCGGCAGCCTTCAGCGCCTTGGCATGGTCAAGGCCAAGCTGGATAAGCTGGCCCTTGAGCTCCATGTAGCTGGTTCTCTGGGCGCTCAGCTCCTCTTGATGCTGCCGGATGAGCTGGTCCTTCTCCTCTGGAACCCGGAAAGAAAATGTTAGCAAAAGTTGAACTGGTAAAATGAAGAAGGAACAAGCCAACCGGAAAACAGGAAGCCGTACTTTGGGCGGTGGCAAGCTGCGTCCTGAGAGCCTCAATAGAAGCTTTTGGGATAGCTGTTGAAACAGAAAATTGTAAGTACTCAGAGAAAGAGAAGTTACCGGTAAGAAGATGCCGGAGGCACAAGAGTTTACCTTGGCACTTGTTGTGTGCCTCAGCGAGGTCCCGGTGCTCCCAGAGAAGCTCCTCAAAGAGGATCTTCCGCGCGTCAGCCGTGGTCTGTTCAAGGAAAAGATATTAGCTAAGTTTCGCGATAAGAGCACAGATCTTAACCCGAAACTCGGGGACTGGCTATGCCGGTTTCGCGCGTTTCCAGTTAAGTTTCGCGCTAAGAGCAAAGATCTTAACCCGAAACTCGGGGACTGGCTATGCCGGTTTCGCGCGTTTCCAGTTAAGTTTCGCGCTAAGAGCAAAGATCTTAACCCGAAACTCGGGGACTGGCTATGTCGGTTTCGCGCGTTTCCAGTTAAGTTTCGCGCTAAGAGCAAAGATCTTAACCCGAAACTCGGGGACTGGCTATGCCGGTTTCGCGTGTTTCTACATGAGTTTCGTGCTAAAAGCTACGCTCTCAACACGAAACTCGGGGACTGGGGAGATAGACAAGATTCAGGATAAAAGAGAAACCGGCAAAAGTTTAAAAGATGAAGAAAACATAGACAAGGTCCGGAAGAAGAGAAACCGGCAAGAGTTGAAAAAGAGAGAAGCTGGTGAAACTTACCATCATGTTGTTCGTGGCGTCGAACCACGCGCTGTCCAGCTCCTTGACGGCCCGCCGCAGCCGCATAAAGTGCTCCTCTGCGCACCGGTTACCAGCAGGGTCAGGCGCAGGCAGCCGGTCCTTGCCCAAGCCGCGGGTCGCCGCGGACACGTCCGCGGCGTTCCACTTCTGGGCGTAGGGCAGCAAGTGCCCCAGCTCCCGGCCTTCGCGCTGAAACTCCGTGATCCTGCCAAGCAGGCCGGTGGCCTTCTCGCCGGCAGCGCTAGCGGCGCGGGCGACGTGAAGCACCAAGGGCTGCTGGCCGCCGGAGGGGGTGCTGGAGGCCGTTGCCTTTCCCTTAACAAGCGTCAAGGTCTTGGGCGCAGGTGGCGTTGGAGTGGCACCGGCTGGCTCGGTGCGGGGAGCTTCCGGTGGTGGCGTTGGCGCGGTCCCGGGAGCAGGGGGAGCGTCAGGTGCATCACCCAGGTTGGAGGAAGCCGGCACGGAAGTTTCTGGCGCGGCTCTGGAGGGGGAAGACGTCGTGGTCTTCTTCTTCTTTTCTAAGATGGGAGGAACCAGAGGTTCTGCCCGCCCGGCTGCTTCTTCTCCGGCGCCGATGTTGCTGGCGCTGGTGTCTTGGTTCTCAGGAGGGGAGACAAGGTCCTCCTCCGCGCGGTGATCTGGCGGTGTAGGGGTGATACGTCTCCGACGTATCGATAATTTCTTATGTTCCATGCCACATTATTGATGATATCTACATGTTTTATGCATACTTTATGTCATATTTATGCATTTTCTGGAACTAACCTATTAACAAGATGCCGAAGAGCCAGTTGCTGTTTTCTGCTGTTTTTGGTTTCAGAAATCCTAGTAAGGAAATATTCTCGGAATTGGACGAAATCAACGCCCAGGGGCCTATTTTCACACGAAGCTTCCAGAAGACTGAAGAGTCAACGAAGTGGGGCCACGAGGTGGCCAGGTGATAGGGCGGCGCGGCCCAAGCCCTGGCCGCGCCGACCTGTCTCCTGGGCCCCTCGCGACGCCCCTTGACCTGCCCTTCCGCCTACAAATAGCCTTCGTCGCAAAACCCCCAGTACCGAGAGCCACAATACGGAAAACCTTCCAGAGATGCCGCCGCCGCCATCTCGGGGGATTCAGGAGATCGCCTCCGGCACCCTGCCGAAGAGGGGATTCATCTCCCGGAGGACTCTACACCGCCATGGTCGCCTCCGGAGTGATGAGTGAGTAGTTCACCCCTGGACTATGGGTCCATAGCAGTAGCTAGATGGTTGTCTTCTCCTCATTATGCTTCATTGTCGGGTCTTGTGAGCTGCCGAACATGATCAAGATCATCTATCTGTAATGCTATATGTTGTGTTTGTTGGGATCCGATGAATAGAGAATACCATGTTATGTTGATTATCAATTTATATCTATGTGTTGTTTATGATCTTGCATGCTCTCCGTTACTAGTAGATGCTCTGGCCAAGTTGATGCTTGTAACTCCAAGAGGGAGTATTTATGCTCGATAGTGGGTTCATGTCTCCGTGAATCTGGGGGAGTGACAAGAACCCCTAAGGTTATGGATGTGCTGTTGCCACTAGGGATAAAACATTGATGCTATGTCCGAGGATGTAGTTATTGATTACATTACGCGCAATACTTAATGCAATTGTCTGTTGTTAGCAACTTAATACTGGAAGGGGTTCGGATGATAACCTGAAGGTGGACTTTTTAGGCATAGATGCATGCTGGATAGCGGTCTATGTACTTTGTCGTAATGCCCAATTAAATCTCACTATACTCATCATAATATTTATGTGCATGGTCATGCCCTCTCTATTTGTCAATTGCCCAACTGTAATTTGTTCACCCAACATGCTATTTATCTTATGGGAGAGACACCACTAGTGAACTGTGGACCCCGGTCCAATTCTTTACATCTGAAATACAATCTACTGGAATACTTGTTCTACTGTTCTCTGCAAACAATCATCATCCACACTATACATCTAATCCTTTGTTACAGCAAGCCGGTGAGATTGACAACCTCACTGTTTCGTTGGGGCAAAGTACTTGGTTTGTGTTGTGCAGGTTCCACGTTGGCGCCGGAATCCCTGGTGTTGCACCGCACTACCACTAGTAGGAAAAGCCTCATCAGTGGCGCACCAAAAATGGATTCTGTGGCGCATGGGAGGTGCGCCACAGAAATGTCGCCACAAAAATAAGGTTTCTGTGGCGCACCTGCCCATGCGCCACAGAATTAAGGTTTCTGTGGCGCACTTGTTCTTAGGTGCGCCACAGAAAATCGTGCGCCACAGAATTGGTTCTTAGTGCGCCACAGAATTTGCTTGTATTATACACGATTTTGTGCTGCTTGCTATACATATGCAGTTTATAGACAGCAATACAGATACACAGGTTATATACAGCAACATTCAGATATAATATAAATATCATGTACATTGCACAGATATAACATAGACATCATCATCACATTACTTAGAGCCCGATCGAGATACATATATAGTGGCAAGTGTCAAATGTTTTGCATACAACTCTTAATTCATACAAAATTCACAATTTCGAGATACAAAGTAGTCTTCATCCGGTTCCTCCTTTGCTCCGTCATCTCTACCCACCAGGCTCGCTTGCATCGGGGTCCTTCATCCAGTTCCTACTATGATGAAAATGGAAGAAAGTGAGACCAACAAGTCCGATGCACAAGAGAAATGGAATAAATGCCTCATACATTGTTGGTCAACACAAATATTAACATTCAGGGACGCTGTAAGTGAGACCAAGTCCGATGCACAAGAGATTGATATTTGTGCTATCTTACCAGGCTCACTTACGCCGCCCCCGAGTGTACGGTGACCAAACATTTTAATCATCGGCATTTTGAAAATCTCAAAGCAAATGGAATGGCAAAATGGAATAAGTGCCTCATACATTGTTGGTCAACACAAATATTAACATTTAGGGATGGCGTAAGTGAGACCAAGTCCGATGCACAAGAGATTGATATTTGTGCTATCTTACCAGGCTCACTTACGCCACCCCCAAGTGTACGGTGACCAAACATTTTAATCATCGGCATTTTGAAAATCTCAAAGCAAATGGAATGACAAAATGGAATAAGTGCCTCATACATTGTTGGTCAACACAAATATTAACATTTAGGGATGGTGTAAGCGAGGCCATGTAGGATGCACAAGAGATTGATATTTGTGCTATCTTACCAGGCTCACTTACGCCACCCCCGAGTGTACGGTGACCAAACATTTTAATCATCGGCATTTTGAAAATCTCAAAGCAAATGGAATGACAAAATAGAATATGTGCCTCATACATTGTTGGTCAACACAAATACTATGGTCGTAAACCATAGTTGCAGATACACCGCCGTATACTTTGCAGAAGGGCCCCCTTTCCCCGGTCGGCGTTCCGTCAACGGGTGCTTGACGACACAACAACGCCGATCTGCATCTCCGGCGCAGAACCACGCCAGTCCCTCGCTGTCCAGTGAACGAGTCCTTGATGCAAAGACCGTGCCGGCCTGCCCAGCATTATGCCGGGCCGTGTTGCCGCGCTTCAAGCCGTGTGTCCCGTGCCCTGCACTGTTCGCCTTCTTGCCCGGTGAACCAATAGGCTGATCGTTGGAATAAGGAAACCGATGACAGCCGGTCGCAAGATTAAATTGCGATCGGCCGTCATCGGCTTCCTTATTCCAACGATTAGTCTATTCGTTCACCGGGCAAAAAGGCGAAGAGTGCAGGGCGCGTGATCGACACGGCCTGAAGCGCGACAACAGGGGTCGGCATGATGCTAGGGAGGCTGGCACCGTCTTGGCATTAAGGACTCGTTCACGTACTGGACGGTGAGAGAAGAAAAGTGGTGCTGTGCCGGAGAGGCATGTCGGCGTTGTTGTCTCGTCAAGGACTCGTTCACGGAACGGCGGCCAGGGAAAAGGGGGCTCGTCTACAAAGTATATTGCGGCGTATAGGTGACCAAACATTCTAATCATCGGCACTAAAATGGAAGAAAGAGCCAAGTGGTATCTCAACTAGATATCATATGCCTCATACTTTGTTGGTCGAAAGAAATATTAACATTCCGGGATGGGGTCAGTGAGGCCAGGTAGGATGCACAAGAGATTGATATTTGTGCCATCGCACCAGGCTCACTGGCCCCACCCCAGAGTGTACAAGTGACCAAACAATTTAATCATCGGCACTAAAATGGAAGAAAGGCCAATGCAATTAAGAAGTAGCTAGTATGAACTAAATGGAATGCCTCATACTTTGTTGGTCGAAACAAATATTAACATCCAGGGATGGAGTAAGTGAGGCCAGGTAGGATGCACAAGATATTGATATTTGTGCCATCACACCAAGCCTCACTTGCTCCACCCCCGAGTGTACGAGTGATCGACCAACCATCTAATCATCGACAAGTACAAAAACACCAACAAACCAGCAACCATGGTGACATAAGTCAAGATGCTCAAACACACATAGCATGCATGGAGCAGATGCTCCAAAGGGATTATTCATCACTTGGTATATAGACCAAGTGATGCTGGCAAAAGAGAGGCCAATCAAGAACCAGTAAATCCAGTAAGTGATAGATATGCCTAAACAAGCAACAACACATAGCATATCCCAGCTAACTGTATGAGACAAGTCTTGGTAGCCAACTGAATCACCTAGCACCACCTAGCCTTTTAAAACCATCAGAAACAGTCCTTTTTCTTCAAAGGATACCACAGTGGCATTCATTTACATGATCCCCTACTGTGGATATCTCTATTTTCATCAAAGCCAACAAGAAAAGGATACCACAGTGGCATTCATTTACATGATTCCCTAATGTGAATATCTCTATAGTAGCATACCATAAGCTCACAAGAATCCATCAAGTAAATCTTCACAAGGATACCATAGTAGCATAGTAGCATACCATAAGCTCACAAGAATCCATCATTTTCTTCACAAGGATACCACAGTAGCATACCATAGTAGCATTTCATGCATTTAAATGAACCAGTAGCATCAAAACCAACCAAATGTCCAACTAGCAAGTAATACCAAGTGAGCAAATCTTCATAACCTTGTACAGGTTCAGACATGGATTTATTTCCAACAAAGGATGGAAATCAAATTAACATCATTGAATTAAATTGAATCATTACCATCACATGGTTCATCAATAACAAGTGGCGAGAACCTCCACAAACAACAGTACATATGATCCAAGTAAGCCACACGGGCATAGCAAGTGATATAAGTTGACAATAACCACTAGCAATCCAGGCTCCAAATGGAACCTTTGGAGCAGATATATATAGAGCCAATATAGCATGTCATCGCTAGTAGCTGGTGTTCATATAGCATGTCCATTTAGTACCAAGCATAGCACCAATTTAGTACCAAGCATAGCACCAATTAATCAAGCAATATAGCAGCATCAAGAATAAGCATAGCACCAATTAATCAAGCAATATAGCAGCATCGGTAACAAGCATAGCACCAATTAATCAACTATAGCTCCATCAAGAATAACAAGCATAGCACCAATTAATCAAGCAATAGCAGCATGACCTGCACATGACACTTCACTAAAGCCAAAGCTTCAGTAAAGCACTTAATCAAGGCTTTCATGCAGTGCTAACCAGGCAACAACTGCAAGCAATGGGATCATAATTCAATCCATGTGCACATACCAGATAAATGGCATCAATGGGATCATAATTCAATCCATGTAATTAGCCAAGTTATACAGAATAAGAAAAGGGGAGCACAACAGCATTTCATCGAGCACAACAGCAGTAGAAAATCACAGCAGCATTTCATCGAGCACTTTGAGCTCGCGCGGGAGAGGAAGAGGGAGGGGAGGGGAGGGAGCTCACCGACGACGACGGCAGTTGTGGAGGAGCTCACCGACGACGACGGCAGGGGTGGAGGTCGCGGCGGCTCCTCCACCTTGACGCGGCGGCGGCTCCTCCACCTTGACGCCGCGCCGGCCCCTCCTCCTCCACGCCGCAACGGCTTGTGCTGCTGGTGGCGGGGATGGGTGGAGCGTGGCGGCATGCGGCCCTCGCGGAGGAAGGCGGCGGCGACGGCGACGGCAGCGCTCACCATGGAAGGCGGCGGCGCGGGGAGAGGGGAGAGGGGGAGAGAGTGGTATACGGGCGAGGGAGGGGTACGGCCATGATATAGGACATGTTATTTCTGTGGCGCACCGAGGCCAGTGCGCCACAGAACACGTCATTTCTGTGGCGCACCTAGGCCAGTGCGCCACAGAATAGGTTATTTCTGTGGCGCACCAAGTGCAGTGCGCCGTAGAAAAAGTGAAACCAATGTTTGGGCGTGACAGGGTGTGGGCCCCACAAAGTTTTTGTGGCGCAGTGTTCCATGGTGCGCCACAAAATTAAGCTATTTCTGTGGCGCACCTTGCCTGGTGCACCACAAAATAAGTTTCTGTGGCGCATTTTTAACGGTGCGCCACAGAACTAAGCTTCGCATATAAGGGTTTTCCTACTAGTGTACATCTCGCCGCCATCAACCTTCAACGTGCTTCTTGACTCCTACTGGTTCGATAAACCTTGGTTTCTAACTCAGGGAAACTTACTGCTGTACGCATCACACCTTCCACTTGGGGTTCCCAACGGTCGCGTGCTGTACGCGTGTCAAGCTAAATTTCTGGCACCGTTGCCGGGGAGATCAAGACACGCTGCAAGGGGAGTCTCCACATCCCAATCTCTTTACTTTGTTTTTGTCTTGCTTTACTTTATTTACTACTTTGTTTGCTGCACTAAATCAAAACACAAAAAAATTAGTTGCTAGTTTTACTTTATTTACTGTCTTGTTTGCTATATCAAAAACACAAAAAAATTAGTTACGTGCATTTACTTTATCTAGTTTGTTTTATTTACTATTGCTAAAATGAGTAATCCTGAAGTTGAAGTTCGTTCGTTTAAGCAACAAGGGGGAGAATGTTTAAGAGATGCTTGGTATAGAATTAGTAATGCCCATAATAGGTGCACTAAGAAACACTCCACCACTATTTTACTCAGGAATTTTTATGTTGGTATCTCTAGCTGGAATAGGTATGTTCTTGATTGTCTCAAGGAGGTAACTTCCTAAGTACTCCTGCCTTAGAAGCTAGTTGCATTATTGAGAGTTTATTTGGAATACCACCTGTTAATGAAGTTAAAATTGAAACCTCTCTTGAAGATGTCATGAAAAAGTTGGAAACCATAGAACAAAACCTTCCAAGTATTGATACTACTTTGGGAGCATTACTTGATAGCACTGATAAACTTGATAAATCTCTAGGTGGAATTAATGAGAAAATTGCCATTTTGGAATCTTGTGCTATTCATGATAATCAAACCCAAAGGATTAGTGAACTTGAAGAGGCTATGGGAACATTGGGTTCAACATTTTCATCTATAAAATTTAGAGAGAAAGCTTATGTGGGTAAGGAGCAAAAGTTCATGTATGTCTCTAAGGGGCCTAAACCAAAAAGCTATTATAGGCCTAAAATTGATAAAGCTCTTAAAACCACTATAGATAAGGGAGCATCTAAGATACCTGATGGGATAAATTCTGAAAATGATGTTGATGTTCCATCCTTCGATAATACTTGATACACACTTTCTGCGCCTAGCTGAAAGGCGTTAAAGAAAAGCGCTTACGGGAGACAACCCATGTTTTTACTACAGTATTTTATTTTATATTTGAGTCTTGGAAGTTGTTTACTACTGTAGCAACCTCTCCTTATCTTAGTTTTGTGCATTGTTGTGCCAAGTAAAGTCGTTGATAGTAAGGTTCATACTAGATTTGGATTACTGCGCAGAAACAGATTTCTTCGCTGTCACGAATCTGGGCAAAATTCTCTGTAGGTAACTCAGAAAATTATGCCAATTTACGTGAGTGATCCTCAGATATGTACGCAACTTTAATTCAATTTTAGCATTTTCATTTGAGCAAGTCTGGTGCCTCAATAAAATTCGTCTTTACGAACTGTTCTGTTTTGACAGATTCTGCCTTTTATTTCGCATTGCCTGTTTTGATATGTTCGATGGATTTTTCGATTCCATTGACTTTCAGTAGCTTTGTGTAATGTCCAGAAGTGTTAAGAATGATTATGTCACCTCTGAACATGTATATTTTGATTGTGCACTAACTCTCTAATGAGTTGTTTTGAGTTTGGTGTGGAGGAAGTTTTCAAGGATCAAGAGAGGGAGATGATACAACATGATCAAGGAGAGTGAAAGCTCTAAGCTTGGGGATGCCCCGGTGGTTCACCCCTGCATATATCAAGAAGACTCAAGCGTCTAAGCTTGGAGATGCCCAAGGCATCCCCTTCTTCATCGATAACATTATCAGGTTCCTCCCCTGAAACTATATTTTTATTCCGTCACATCTTATGCACTTTGCTTGGAGCGTCGGTTTGTTTTTGTTTTTGTTTTGTTTGAATAAAATGGATCCTAGCATTCATTGTGTGGGAGAGAGACATGCTCCGCTGTTGCATATGGACAAATATGTCCTTAGGCTTTACTCATAGTATTCATGGCGAAAGTTTCTTCTTCGTTAAATTGTTGTATGGTTGGAAACGGGAAATGTTGCATGTGGTAGTGTATAATAAAATACTTGTAGAACATTGAGCTTTGATAACTTGATTCTTTGCAAATGTTTTGAGGTATTTAGATGGTAAGGCTTGCTGGATAAATAAGTTAAAATTAGTAGTGGATTGTTGTCTTTAAGCTTGTGCCGTACTACAAACTCTATTTAAATAGTTGAAGGCGTAGTTGGACTTGATAGCTTTCCATGTCTGAGAGTTCATCGTAATAACTAAGTTGTGCTGAAGGTCGAGGGAGCTAGCGGGGTACTTGTGCCACCGTGAACGGCCCTCCTTGGAGTAAATTTTAATCATGCTCTTAATGATGAACCTGCTAGTTGTTTGCAATAAGCTTGTGAGTTCTTTTTGACTAATGTTAAGCTACGGTTTTTGGCACTTCCACCATCCAAATTTGCTAGCCTCTTCGGTACTGTGCATTGCCTTTTGCTCACATTGAGAATTGTGCATACTTCGTCGGTACATCCAAACCCGTGGGAGAACTTTCTCTTGTTCTCCTACACATAAGCCCATACATCTCCTCAAAACAGCCACCATACCTACCTACCACAGCATTTCCATAGCTGATCCGAGATATATTGCCATGCAACATCCATTTTACATTACATGCCATGTTGTCATTTATTATTTATATATTGCTTTGCATGATCATATACAGCTGATGTGTGGTTTACCCATGTTACGCTAGATCATTGCACATCCTGCTACACTGGCAGAGGCATACAGTTTCATACATCATGTTTCATTCATTATGAGTTATTTGTACCAAAAAGTGTGTTGTCATATTAGGATGTTGCCCCTAAGAATGAAAAGAGCCGTGGAGGCCATCAAAAAGGAAAAAAAGAAAGAAAAAAAATGAAAAGAAAGAAAAAAAGAAAAAAAAAGGAAAAAAGAGAATAAAGAAAAAGGGGGCAGCATTAGTATCTTTTATCCACACTTGTGCTCATGTTTTAGCACCCGCATTATTCATAGTCATCATTTGTGCTCATGTTTAGCACCTACATTCATATGAGAGAGTTTTCATGTTTTACTAGTATAACTATGTGGGGAATTTACACTATAGAACTTGGGTTGTATATTCCAATGATGAGCCTCCTCAAAAGTGCTCTAGGTCTTCGTGAGCAACCAAGTTGGATGCACCCCCACTTGTTCCATTGGAGAGCTTTCATACACATATAGCTCTATGTGCATCCGTTGCATGGCAATCACTACTCCTTGCATAGCTTCGATCATAAGGCTTCCTCTTGTCTAATGGTCATTTACAGCTTTGCAAGCCTTTCTTCCATTTGGCCTTCCAAACTCCCATTAACGTTCTTTATGCCATAACATCCTGGTGCTAATACCAAATGCTTGCGCTCACCGGTTGAGTAGACTTCGAAACAGTTGATTCATGACGTTCATGTTTATGTTTACTTGACTAAATCCTTCTTATGTTGTGAAAATTTACTTGATGCTTGGAATGAAGGATAGAACTTCTATGCTGAATACTTAACACATCCTTAATGAACTTTGTACGGTTGCATGTCTTTAAAGCAATAGTTCATGAAAACTTCTAGCTTGTCTAACTCTTGCATTATCATCTCTTATATCAATATAGACACTTGCTTTGAATGATTTGATCTCAGCTCATATGCTTTACAATAGTATGATCAAGGTTATGATGGCATGTCACTCCAGAAATTATCTTTGTTATCGTTTACCTGCTCGGGACGAGCAGAAACTAAGCTTGGGGATGCTGATACGTCTCCGACGTATCGATAATTTCTTATGTTCCATGCCACATTATTGATGATATCTACATGTTTTATGCATACTTTATGTCATATTTATGCATTTTCTGGAACTAACCTATTAACAAGATGCCGAAGAGCCGATTCTTTGTTTTCTGCTGTTTTTGGTTTCAGAAATCCTAGTAAGGAAATATTCTCGGAATTGGACGAAATCAACGCCCAGGGGCCTATTTTCACACGAAGCTTCCAGAAGACCGAAGAGTCAACGAAGTGGGGCCACGAGGTGGCCAGGTGATAGGGCGGCGCGGCCCAAGCCCTGGCCGCGCCGACCTGTCTCCTGGGCCCCTCGCGACGCCCCTTGACCTGCCCTTCCGCCTATAAATAGCCTTCGCCGCGAAACCCCCAGTACCGAGAGCCACGATACGGAAAACCTTCCAGAGACGCCGCCGCCAATCCCATCTCGGGGGATTCAGGAGATCGCCTCCGGCACCCTGCCGGAGAGGGGATTCATCTCCCGGAGGACTCTACACCGCCATGGTCGCCTCCGGAGTGATGAGTGAGTAGTTCACCCCTGGACTATGGGTCCATAGCAGTAGCTAGATGGTTGTCTTCTCCTCATTATGCTTCATTGTCGGGTCTTGTGAGCTGCCGAACATGATCAAGATCATCTATCTGTAATGCTATATGTTGTGTTTGTTGGGATCCGATGAATAGAGAATACCATGTTATGTTGATTATCAAAGTTATGTCTATGTGTTGTTTATGATCTTGCATGCTCTCCGTTACTAGTAGATGCTCTGGCCAAGTTGATGCTTGTAACTCCAAGAGGGAGTATTTATGCTCGATAGTGGGTTCATGTCTCCGTGAATCTGGGGGAGTGACAAGAACCCCTAAGGTTATGGATGTGCTGTTGCCACTAGGGATAAAACATTGATGCTATGTCCGAGGATGTAGTTATTGATTACATTACGCGCAATACTTAATGCAATTGTCTGTTGTTAGCAACTTAATACTGGAAGGGGTTCGGATGATAACCTGAAGGTGGACTTTTTAGGCATAGATGCATGCTGGATAGCGGTCTATGTACTTTGTCGTAATGCCCAATTAAATCTCACTATACTCATCATAATATGTATGTGCATGGTCATGCCCTCTCTATTTGTCAATTGCCCAACTGTAATTTGTTCACCCAACATGCTATTTATCTTATGGGAGAGACACCACTAGTGAACTGTGGACCCCGGTCCGATTCTTTACATCTGAAATACAATCTACTGCAATACTTATTCTACTGTTCTCTGCAAACAATCATCATCCACACTATACATCTAATCCTTTGTTACAGCAAGCCGGTGAGATTGACAACCTCACTGTTTCGTTGGGGCAAAGTACTTGGTTTGTGTTGTGCAGGTTCCACGTTGGCGCCGGAATCCCTGGTGTTGCGCCGCACTACATCTCGCCGCCATCAACCTTCAACGTGCTTCTTGACTCCTACTGGTTCGATAAACCTTGGTTTCTAACTGAGGGAAACTTACTACTGTACGCATCACACCTTCCACTTGGGGTTCCCAACGGTCGCGTGCTGTACGCGTGTCAAGGGGCCGCGCGCCCCGAACTTGTAGTGCCTCCCAAAGGGGAGGCAGAGGTGTTGCCGGCACCAGATGGTGCCGGGCTTGAGTGAGGAGGAGGGGTCGAGGTCCTTGCGGATCCGGCAGAGCCCTCAGGCCTGGGGCCGAGCTTGAGCGCAGGGCTGAACGAAAGAAAAAGAAAAGGTTGGAAAAAAGGAACCGGCAAAAGAACTTGGTAAAAACGAAACAAGCAGGGAAGCAGGAGCTTACCCAGAGAAGGTCGGCATTTGTTTGCGCTTGTAGCGCCTCACGCCTGCTTCCTTCCCCGCCAAAGGCTCCGTCCGGAAGCGCTTGGATGCAGGGGCCTGGCTCGAGCCGGCGTCAGAAGCTGGAGCCTTGTTCTTCTGGCCCTGGGCCATGAGCTTCTCCACGAACTCGTCACCGGCCTCGGCCTGCAGCGGGGGAACGTGCTCGTGGACCTGTGGGTTGATGTTGGCTGAGGGAACATTCACAGAGGAATAATATCAGGAAAATATAAGAGATCAAAAAGAATAGCTACCTCAAGCAAGGTCAGGTCGTCGGACGAACCGGCTGGTTCTGGTGGATTCTTGCCGAGGCGCGAGGCTGGAGTCCGGCCCATCTTCAGGTCCTGCCAATGAATATAGGGGTCCGGGTCGAACTTGTCCAGGCCACGCTTCCGGCAAGGGCCTCGCCGGTCTGCGTCAATCCGGGGGAAGCGCTCCTTGGCCTAAAAACAAAAGAAAAGAAGATTAATCACAGTATAAAAGTTACCGGTAAACCGACCCGAGTTGCGTAATTTCTTACTTCTGGGGTCGGAGGGTTAGTGGAACTGAGAGGCCGGAGGCCCCATTCCCAATCATCCGGCATGGCAGTCTGGCAGGTCTGCCTAGCCTTGCGGACGATGTCCTTCTTGCTGAGAGGCCGGTGATCTTGGTGGGATCACCGGGACCATACATCTCGCTCATCTTGTGAGCCCGGCGCTTAAGAGGAAGCACCCGTCGCGAGATGAAGGTGCGGATAATATCGTCGGAGCAGATGTTAGTCCCCTTCATCAGCTGCTCCATGAAGCGCACCACCCGGTTGGTTTTGACATGATCTGTCTTCGGGTTGAAGCTCCAGTTAACTTTCCTGGGCGGCGCCGGATTGAAAGGCGGCAGATCGATGAGATCTGCGACGCCGGTGTTCTTCACATAGAAGAAGGTCCCTTGCCATAACCGGCATGACTCAAGACCGGAAAACTTGAAAAAGGGCTCCCTTGGCGGGAGCCGACGATGCAAGACCCGCACTGCACGGGGGGTTTGGGTTTAGGAATTTCCTTGCCCTGAACGGAATTAATCCATAGAGCAAAGAAACGGGCAAACGTCTCGTGAGTGGGACGAATGCCGATGTAAGCCTCCATAAAGGTGGCATAGCAAGAAAGGTAAAAAATGGAATTGCCGGGAAGATGATGAGGTTGGAGCTGGTAGAAATCACGGAAGCTCCGGAAGAAAGGAGAGGCGGGAAGGCCGAAGCCGCGCTCAAAGTGAGCGAGAAAAACAACGCGCTCACCGGGCTCAAGCACCGGTTGAATCTCGTCGCCAGAGAGCCGGCAGGATACTCCCTCCGGAATCCTCCTGGACCGGTAAAGCCATTCGATTTCGTACTGGGTGACGTTGGAGCCCATCCAGGCCCCGCGTGTGGCCCCGGAAGGATCTGCGCCGGAAGCTTGGCTAGAACTACCGGCTTCTTGGTCGCTACCGGCATCGACGTCCATCTGGACGAGATCGGCGGTTAGACCGTCGGAAGATTGGGTATGTCTGTTATCACCAGAATTTAACCGAGTCAGAGGTGGGCCACGATCAAGATGGATTTAAAGGATATACGTGGAAGAATTACGTGACTCGGCCTGTTATGCAAAGTTTGGGCTAGTTGGCCCGTGTATCTGTAATATAGTAGGATACGTGTCGTTTAGATAGAGTTTGTCTCGTGCACGGTGGGGATTATTCCCACGTTAGAAAGTCCCCTGGACTATAAATATGTATCTAGGGTTTATGGAATAAACAACAACCAACGTTCAACCAACAAATCAATCTCGGCGCATCGCCAACTCCTTCGTCTCGAGGGTTTCTACCGGTAAGCATCATGCTGCCTAGATCGCATCTTGCGATCTAGGCAGCAGAAGCTTTATGTTGTTCATGCGTTGCTCGTACTGAAGCCTTTTTGATGGCGAGCAACGTAGTTATCTTAGATATGTTAGGGTTAGCATTGTTCTTCGTATTACATGCTATCGTAGTGCAACCCTTGCATATCTAGCCGCCCTCACATCTATCTTAGGTGTGGGGGCGGCACCCCGCTTGATCATTATTTAGTAGATCCGATCCGTTACGGTTGCTCCTTGTTCTTCAAGGATTAGTTTAATATCTGCAATAGTTAGGCCTTACAAAGGGTTGGAGGATCCAGCGGCACGCAGGGTGTCGTTTGCTAGTCCTAGACAGGATGTTCCGGGGATCAACCTCGTGTTGGTTTTTAGGCCTTGTCTAGGATCGGCTTACGATCACCGTGCGTGGCCGCGAGGCCCAATCGTGAGTAGGATGATCCGATTATGCGGTGAAAACCCTAAATCGTCGTAGATCGCATTAGCTTTATCTTGATCAAGCAGGACCACCATATATTCGTGCACCTCGTACGAATCATGGGTGGATCGGCTCCTTGAGCCGATTCACAGGATAACCTGAGAGCCGATCGAGGCTCGTATTTAATGTTTACGTGTATGCCATGCAGGAAACTAAGCGAGGCATCTCCATCACCTTCCTGACCAGGTATAGGTCAGGTGGCACGCCCTGCACCAGCATCGGACGTGTGTACCAGAGGCTTTGCGGGCCGTCGCTCGGAGGGACCAGGGCCAGCCGCAGCCCTAAGTTGTTCCCGGCTCTACTGTGTTGCCCGTCGCTGCCCGCCGGTGGGTTTTGACCGCAACACATTCTGGCACGCCCGGTGGGACAATCGTCTACGTCAACCACATCGCCATCTACATCTGAGATGGCGGACGGCACGCCAGTCACGTACGAGGATCTGACCGACGAGCTCAAGAAGAAGTATGACGAGGTCAAAGCCATCCTCGAAGCCGACCTCATCGGCTCTTTCCACAGAACCCATTCACATGGCATCAGGTGGAAGGGGTTCTCGCCTGATGGTGCACTCGATGGGATAGACCTCTCTGCCCCGTCAGAAGAACGCACCAGGTCCCTGCGGCAGGAGATCAACTACTTGGTGGCTCACTCGCTACACTGCCACTCTGAGAACCTGGTAAACACGTTGGAGCGTGTCGCTCTTCGGGTGATCCAGGAGATCATGAGGCACCAGTACTCGCCGTCAGGACCAGCTCTCGGGACGCATCAAGGAGAGTTGCCACTCCAGTCCCGTCCACCGCTGCCATTTGCGTTGGCAGCGCCAGAAGTGCCGAATTCACCGGCATTCGTCGTCTACAAGATCGGTGGTGACCCTAGTGACTGCCAGTTCTTGCATGAGGCGCCTAAGGAGATCCCTCACGGGTACATGTGCACGTATGTGCCAGATTGCGGCAACTGGGCGCTCACAAACCAGGCCACAACATCAGGGACTTCTGGGAAAACAGGAGGAACGTCAGCGACAGATCTTGAGAAGCAGACGTGGCTAGCTAAATATGCCACCCCGACGAACCTCCAGAGCTCAGCTCCTGCAGTTGGCTCAGAGTTGGAAAAGCAAGCATGGCTGGCTAAGTACGCCACCCCGGCGAATCTTCAGAGTTCAACTCCTGCAGCCAGCACAGCGGATCAGATCAGTACCATACTGAGAGACCAGTTCGGCATGGTGCCGAAAAGGAGGGCAATCGGCTATTCAAAGCCGTACCTCGACGAGTACGAGTTGATCCCGCTACCACCTAAATATCGGCTCCCTGATTTCTCCAAATTCAGCGGATCAGATGGTTCCAGCTCCATCGAGCATGTGAGCCGATATTTGGCACAGCTAGGAACGGCCTCAGTGTCGGATCCACTACGCGTGAGGTTCTTCTCACAGTCCCTCACGGGATCGGCTTTCGGGTGGTACACCTCGTTGCCACCAGACTCGATCCAGACTTGGAAGCAGTTGGAAGAACAGTTCCATATGCAGTACCACTCAGAGGCTTCCGAGTCTGGCCTTGCCGATCTAGCACAAATACGTCAGAAGCGTGGAGAAACTGTGACAGAATACATCCAGCGCTTCAGGAATCTTAGGAACCGATGTTATTCGGTTCGTGTGACTGAAAAGGAAGCAGTCGAGTTGGCAGTAGCGGGCCTTGCAGCGCCGCTCAAGGACATGGCCTCCCAAGCAGACTACCCCTCACTGGCGCACATGGTTCAGAAATTGTCGGCATATGAACAGCACCACCCGAACTTGTACCAGGACAAATTCAAGCGTGCAGTAGTCCTGGTCGAGGCAGAGGAAGACGAAGTTTCTGCGGGAGATCAAGAGGTAGCAGTGGCTGAATGGACTCGGGGGGCAACCCCCGTGTCCTGCAAATGGGTTAAGCCACCAGGTCCGCCCAGGGGTTTTGATTTTGATGTGACCAAAACTGAGCAAATTTTCGACCTCCTGCTCAAGGAGAAGCAGTTGAAGATACCCGAAGGTCTCAAATTCCCCACGGTACAGGAGCTGAATGGAAAGCCATACTGCAAATGGCATAACTCGCTCTCCCATGCCACCAACGACTGCAGGGTGTGGCGTCAGCAGATCCAAATGGCGATAGAACAAGGACGTCTGATTTTCAACCAGTACGCCATGAAGGTCGACACCCAACCCTTCCCCACCGTTAACATGGTGGAATGCACTTACCCTGAAGGTTGCCAACCAGGATCCTCGTTCGGTATCAACATGGTAGGACTTGGACACCACGCTGGCAAGGATGGAGACGAGGGCAGCTGCTCTCGTAGCAAGGACACAGAGGAGGCCGCTCCACGCGATTGGCTCCGTCATGATGGCAAGCGCTACGTCACAGAGGGAGAAGTGAAGAACATAAGATATCAGCGACCCCTCTCTGATCACCTCCTCAACAAGTATGTGAGTCAGTATGACCAACGCCGACGATCTAGCGATGATGATGAAAGAGATCGTCTGGCTAGAGAAGCCAGAAGACATCGTCGGCATAATCGCGATGAGGAGGAGTACGAGCGCCGTGCCAAAGGAAAATCGAGGGAGCAGGACGACAAGGATAGGCACTGGGACTGCCCCTTCTTCAGACACTGCTGGGATTCAGGAATGAGCCGTTTGCCCACAATCGGCAATTGCCCAGAATGCAACCAGAAGAAGAAGGAGGCAGCCAATGTATCTGTGTTCAAGCGCCTAGGGCCTCTCCCACCACAAAGCAAACGCGCTGAGTCCCCTCGGCTGGAAGATCTCGAGGATTCCGAAGACGAGGGAGAAGAAGAAGAAGACAGGTACCACCGGCCTAGGTGGTGCCCTGACGGATTCAGCCGTTCCCAAAAGCGCAGGGTTCAGCGATTGCGCGGCCTGGAGGAAGCCGAAAGGTTATACTTGCATACGCTAAGGAAGGCACGACCTGATCTGGCTGCGAAAGTTCAGCGGACCCTGGATGAAGAGGGTCGTCCACGGAAAATGGAGTGGCGCCCCAAGCAAAGGAGAGCTGATGGTGATACATCGGCTGGCACAAATATGGTGTTCATCCTTCCTTCGGAGATTAGCGCTCCAGGATTAAACGATGCACTCAAGGTGGACGACAGCGAGTGCATCGACATGACAAAGGATGAGGTTGGGATGGTCTTGTCCACCGGCCTGACCGAGTAGCAAGGACAAATCGATGAGCAAACATGGCGAGGCCGATCCTTTGGATCGGCCCCAAGGATCTATGAAGGAACATTACAGAGCCTTCATTGAGCGCTTCAATCAGTATGGAGGCCGATTCCAGCAATCGGCCAAAATTATCCTCAACACATGTTCTGCTTGTGTTCGACATTGATCCTACTGGAGCCGACGTACAAATTACAGAGCCGATATCTGCCGTTTCCTGACAGATTCGGCTCGGGGGGCACCTGAACACGATGAATATGTGAACATGTGCAGGAAAACATGTGTGCAGTGAAATATTGGGGCCGATAGGAAAAAATCGGCCAGTAAAAAAAATTTTTTTTTCAGCCGATGCAAGGGCATCGACTTTAGAACTAAGAAACGAAGCCGATGCGCAGGCATCGACTCTAGTGCAATTATACAAGGTCTACCGGATCTTCACCAAGTTTCTCCGCCAAGTCCAGTTCAGCTGTGGGACCTTCTGCTTCTTCGAGGGAGAAAAACAATGAGAGCTTCTTCAGCTGCCTTGAGCCGATTCGGGTTCCTGAACTTTCTTGTCGAGGATTTTTAGCCCTTGGTGCTAGTTCAGCAGTGTTGACAGAAGAGGTGATCGGCTTTGGTGCATCCTCGCTGATGTTCTCGCCTCGAGTAAGACTCGGGGGCAGCAGGGCTGGTAGATGCTCTGTTTAGGAGCCGATTGGGGTACCATCGGCTGATCTTTCGTCGCAACCTTCTTCACAAAATGATGAGTGTTTGAAGAGGACCATTAGGTTTGGGTGGAAGAATTCAAAGGCTTTCCTGAAGACTCTACATTATCCACCAGATCTCAAAATCATCAGTTGAAGAATGGAAGGGTGAATTTTAAAGGACCGATGCGTTGCTATCGGCTCATTACGCATTGGCAAAGGGGACAAATCGGCAAGATCGGTATGGGAGGAAATCGGCTAAATTAAGCTCAAAGGAAATCGGCAAAATCAAGTTGGGAGAAGTTCTTCATTGATAGGCAAGATTTCTTACATAAAGAGCTGATTGCTCTCAAAAGGAAGTACTAGGGGATACATTGCCCCATCTACTACTACTGGTCCTATACTAAGGTCCTATCTACGGGCCGTCGCTGCCCTCGTCGTCGCCATCGTCGCCGCTGTCGGCGCTACTCCCGGCGGGCTCGTCGTCGCTGCTCCAATGGCCGCCGACTGGGCCCTCATTGTCCTCGTCCTCCTCGTCAGCGTCGTCGTCGTCGCTGCCGAAGTCGCTGAGGTTCCCCGGCCAGGGGCAGAACCGTTTGGCCGGCGGCTCGTCGGAGGAGGGGTCGTCCTCCTCCTCCTCCTCCTCTTCCTGCTCCTCCTCCTCCTCCTCGGAAGAGGTGAAGTCGCAGGAGAAGCGATCGTCATCGCTCTCCTCCTCCGTTTCCCCGTCAGCGAGGAAGCGGAGGTCGCTTTCCCCGTCGGTCAAGGACTTATCGTCCTCAGACCAGACGGAGAAGTCATGGCTGGACTCCTCCCCGGCTTCGATGGCGCGGCGGGTGTTCGCCGCGTGGACCTCCTCCTGGGTCGGATCCGGCGTCGGCTCACGGGAAGGGGAGGACTGGCTGGAAAGATCCGATGGAGCAGAGGAGGAAGAAGACATGGTGGCGCAGGAGGGCTTTTGGGAGCGCTAATGCGAAGGAGATGCGGAAATAAACTGTTCGGAGCGGTTAAATAAAAGGGGATATAGTGGAAATTCAATGCCACAGCAGTTTCCGAGGAAGTGGTGCTAAAAAAAAAACTGCCAGGTCACGCGGAGAAGTTGAGAAGGCAAGGCATCATGATGAAAGATACTGCGACGGTTCTGCCACGACATGACCCAACGAAAGAAAGGGCAGAGTGATTTTGGAATTATCAATTCCAAAACCAGGGGGGCATGTGTTATCACCAGAATTTAACCGAGTCAGAGGTGGGCCGCGATCAAGATGGATTTAAAGGATATACGTGGAAGAATTACGTGACTCGGCCTGTTATGCAAAGTTTGGGCTAGTTGGCCCGTGTATCTGTAATATAGTAGGATATGTGTCGTTTAGATAGAGTTTGTCTCGTGCACGGTGGGGATTATTCCCACGTTAGAAAGTCCCCTGGACTATAAATATGTATCTAGGGTTTATGGTATAAACAACAACCAACGTTCAACCAACAAATCAATCTCGGCGCATCGCCAACTCCTTCGTCTCGAGGGTTTCTACCGGTAAGCATCATGCTGCCTAGATCGCATCTTGCGATCTAGGCAGCAGAAGCTTTATGTTGTTCATGCGTTGCTCGTACTGAAGCCTTTTTGATGGCGAGCAACGTAGTTATCTTAGATATGTTAGGGTTAGCATTGTTCTTCGTATTACATGCTATCGTAGTGCAACCCTTGCATATCTAGCCGCCCTCACATCTATCTTAGGTGTGGGGGCGGCACCCCGCTTGATCATTATTTAGTAGATCCGATCCGTTACGGTTGCTCCTTGTTCTTCAAGGATTAGTTTAATATCTGCAATAGTTAGGCCTTACAAAGGGTTGTAGGATCCAGCGGCACGCAGGGTGTCGTTTGCTAGTCCTAGACAGGATGTTCCGGGGATCAACCTCGTGTTGGTTTTTAGGCCTTGTCTAGGATCGGCTTACGATCACCGTGCGTGGCCGCGAGGCCCAATCGTGAGTAGGATGATCCGATTATGCGGTGAAAACCCTAAATCATCGTAGATCGCATTAGCTTTATCTTGATCAAGCAGGACCACCATATATTCGTGCACCTCGTACGAATCATGGGTGGATCGGCTCCTTGAGCCGATTCACAGGATAACCTGAGAGCCGATCGAGGCTCGTATTTAATGTTTACGTGTATGCCATGCAGGAAACAAAGCGAGGCATCTCCATCACCTTCCTGACCAGGTATAGGTCAGGTGGCACGCCCTGCACCAGCATCGGACGTGTGTACCAGAGGCTTTGCGGGCCGTCGCTCGGAGGGACCAGAGCCAGCCGCAGCCCTAAGTTGTTCCCGGCTCTACTGTGTTGCCCGTCGCTGCCCGCCGGTGGGTTTTGACCGCAACAATGTCGGCTATCAGAGGAAGAGGCAGAAGAAGAGGCCGAAGAAGAGGCAGAGGAAGACTCCTCACTAGACATGAGTTTAGGTGCGGAAAAACAGGAATCCCACGATTTACCCCCGCGCGAAGATCTACGAGTAAGAGAAAAAGCAAAAGAAAAGGAGAAGTAAATAAACTACCGACCCAAGATCTAGAAAGTGAGCGAAAGAGGGGTAAAGGCAGATTGAGTCTAACCTAAGGCGGCGGAGTCGCAGAGGAAGTGGTTCGCCGGTGGAAAGGCGAGCTTGTGGTTGACGAGGAAGTCCATCGACGGCGGGGTGGAGAGAAGCTCGAGCAAGCATGAATGCCGCGGCCGCGAGAGGAGCACCGCAGAAACTCTTCGCGCAACGAAGTCCAGCGAGGTCCGGCGGAGCAGCAGCAGAGATTCGCCGGGCGGCGGAGTTCGAGCGAAGAACTGAGAGCGTGTTGCGGTCAAAACCCACCGGCGGGCAGCAACGGGCAACACAGTAGAGCCGGGAACAACCTAGGGCTGCGGCTGGCCCTGGTCCCTCCGAGCGACGGCCCGCAAAGCCTCTGGTACACACGTCCGATGCTGATGCAAGGGCGTGCCACCTGACCTATACCTGGTCAGGAAGGTGATGGAGATGCCTCGCTTAGTTTCCTGCATGGCATACACGTAAAGATTAAATACGAGCCTCGATCGGCTCTCAGGTTATCCTGTGAATCGGCTCAAGGAGCCGATCCACCCATGATTCGTACGAGGTGCACGAATATATGGTGGTCCTGCTTGATCAAGATAAAGCTAAAGCGATCTACGACGATTTAGGGTTTTCACCGCATAATCAGATCATCCTACTCACGATTGGGCCTCGCGGCCACGCACGGTGATCGTAAGCCGATCCTAGATAGGGCCTAAAAACCAACACGAGGTTGATCCCCGGAACATCCTGTCTAGGACTAGCAAACGACACCCTACGTGCCGCTGGATCCTCCAACCCTTTGTAAGGCCTAACTATTGCAGATATTAAACTAATCCTTGAAGAACAAGGAGCAACCGTAACGGATCGGATCTACTAAATAATGATCAAGCGGGGTGCCGCCCCTACACCCAAAATAGGTGTAAGGGCGGCTAGATATGCAAGGGTTGCACTACGATAGCATGTTATACGAAGAACTATGCTAACCCTAACACATCTATGATAACTACGTTGCTCACCATCAAAAAGGCTTCAGTACGAGCAACGCATGAACAACATAAAGCTTGTGCTGCCTAGATCGCAAGATGCGATCTAGGCAGCATGTTGCTTACCGGTAGAAACCCTCGAGACGAAGGAGTTGGCGATGCGCCGAGATTGATTTGTTGGTTGAACGTTGGTTGTTGTTTATTCCATAAACCCTAGATACATATTTATAGTCCAGGGGACTTTCTAACGTGGGAATAATCCCCACCGTGCACGAGACGAACTCTAACTTCTAATCTAAGATGCGATCTGCTATAATTAAAGATACACGGGCAATCTAGCCCAAATTCTTCGTGCAAGGCCGCTTCAGAGATCTTCCACATGTATTCTTCCAAGCCCATCTCCCTTACGGCCCACCTCCTGATTTGGCCAAAATCTGGTGATAACACATGCCCCCCTGGTTTTGGCAATGATAATTTCAAAACCACTCTGTTTTTCCTTCGGAGGGTCATGTCGTGGCAGAGCAGACCTGTCGCAGTATTCTTCATCATGATGACCTGCCTTCTCAACTTCTCTGCACGATTTGACAATTTTGGCTCCATCCCCTCGGAAACTGCTTGAGCAATAAATTTCCACTAGGCTCCTTATTATTTAACCGTGCCGATTGATTAACCATCTTCATCCCCTTCCTCTGTTCTAGCTATCGGCACCAAAAAACCCTCTCCCCCTGTAGCGATGTCTTCCTCTTCCTCTGTCTCCTCCGGCCTCTCCCTCCAATCCTTCTCCTCGAGCGAGCCGGAGTGGAACTCCAATCACGCGCCAGAGGGCGACCTGCCTCTGACTGATGGGGAAGAGGACCTCAAGTTCCTCATCGATGGGGAGCTGATAAGCGAAAGTGAAGACGACCTCCATCCCTGGGCGAAACCCGCTTCCCCCGATGGGAAGGGGGAAGAAGTAGAGGAAGAGGAAGAAAAAGAGGAGGGCGGCCCCTCTTCCCCCGCTAAGCTTCTGCCGGCCAAGCGACTCCACGCTTGGGCGGACAGCGAAGACGATGATGATGACGAGGAGGAAGAGGAGGAGGATGAATCCTCCTCCTCCATCGGGTATCCGCCGACCAAGCGCTTCCGCTCCTGGGCGGACAGCGAGGATGATGATGATGACGAGGAAGACGAAGCTCCGGCCAAGGGCTGGGGTAGCAGCGACGAGGAGCTTCCCGGGAGCAGCGCCGATGACATCGACGACGGCGACGATGAGGACAGCGACGACTAGTAGAGTAGGACTAGTAGTAGCAGTGCACTAGGCACCAGATCCCTCTTTTGAGAGCCATCGGCTCTTTCTTGTAAAGCCGCTCCTTTGAATTAATGAAAATTGTTCTTTCAATTCATCTTTCAATTAATCTAATTTCACTCCTTCCGCTTGTCATACCAAGACCGATAGCAACGTATCGGATTCCTTTTCCTTTGGACGCCCGTGAAGCCGGACTCAAATGTCGATTAGACCGTCAGTCAAGCACTTCTCAAATTCAGACTGCGATTTGATATCTGACCATAATTTTTCGCAATCCCTTAGCCGATGACTACTCATCGGCTATTTTGAGAATCCAGTCCCTTTTCTTTTCCTGCAGCAACAGGACGGTCCAAAACCTGTAAAGCCGACGGCCTCCTTTTCCGGCTCCTCTCCGTAGCTTTAGCAGTTTTCTTTTGCAACACCTGAACTGCTTTCAGAGAAGATCACGATGCAGGGTCGGTTGATGCGACTCCAATCGGCTCCCAAAACAGAACATCTACCAAGTTAGCTGCCCCCCGAGCCTTAATCAAGGCGAGAATACCGGCGAGGATGCACAGGTTATTGATCAGCTTTCTTCCACTGAACGCCGATGTTGTAAATGAAACACCAAAACCAAGGGGCAGTAAGCTTGGGCACCAAAACCATCTTGGCGAAAATGTGAACCTTGAGCACATAGCCAGTAGGTCTTGGTCTTGTGTAACTGTACTAGAGTCGATGGCTGCGCATCGGCTGTATGTTATGAATTTTTTTTTTACTGGCCGATTTTTCCTAATCGGCTCCCAGTGTTTCACTGCACACATGTTTACACATGTTTATCTGCACATGTTCATCTGACTATATGCCCCCCGAGCCGAATCTGCCAGGTGACTGCAGATATCGGCTTTGTGGTTAGCCAAGGCACTGTACTTGCACATCGGCTCCGCGAGGATTCGTGTTGACTTTCATCCGCCGACGTGGCCGCTGCCCAGTAGATCGATGTTGAACACAAGCAGAACATGTGGTGAAGATAATTTTGGCCGATTGCTGGAATCGGCCTCCATATTGACTGAAACGCTCAATGAAGGCTTCGTAACGTTCCTTCATAGATCATTGGGGGGCCGATCCCCAGGGATCGGCCTCGCCACGTTTGCTCATTGTTTTGCTCCTGCTACATGGTTAGGCCAGTGGATAAAACCAGCCCAACCTCTGACTTTATCATGTTGATGCGCTTGCTGTCGTCCACCTCGAGTGCATCGTGTAATCGTGGAGCACTAAGCTCCGTCGGAAGGACGAGCACCATGTTTGTGCCAGCCGATGTTTCATCATCGGCTTTCCTTTGCTTGGGACGCCACTCCATTTTCCGTGGACGGCCCTCTTCGTCCAGGGTTCGCTGAACTTTCGCAGCCAGATCAGGTCGTGCCTTCCTTAACGTATGCAAGTATAACCTTTCGGCTTCCTCCAGGCCGCGCAATCGCTGAACCCTGCGCTTTTGGGAACGGCTGAGCCCATCAGGGCACCACCTTGGCCGGTGGTACCTGTCTTCTTCTTCTTGTCCCTCGTCTTCTGAATCCTCGAGATCTTCCCACCGAGGGGACTCAGCGCGTTTGCTTTGTGGTGGGAGAGGCCCTAGGCGCTTGAACACGGACACGTTGGCTGCCTCCTTCTTCTTCTGGTTGCATTCTGGGCAATTGCCGATTGTGGGCAATCGGCTCATTCCTGAATCCCAGCAGTGTCTGAAGAAGGGGCAGTCCCAGTGCCTACCGTTGTCGTCTTGCTCCCTTGATTCTCCTTTGGCACGGCGCTCGTGCTCCTCCTCATCGTGATTGTGCCGACGATGTCTTCTGGCTTCTCTAGCCAGACGATCTCTTTCATCATCATCGCTGGATCGTCGGCGTTGGTCATACTGACTCACATACTTGTTGAGGAGGTGATCAGAGAGGGGTCGCTGATATCTCATGTTCTTCACTTCTCCCTCTGTGACGTAGCGCTTGCCATCATGACGGAGCCGATCGCGTGGAGCGGCCTCTTCTGTGTCCTTGCTACGAGAGCAGCTGCCCTCGTCTCCATCTTTGCCAGAGTGGTGCCCAGGTCCTACCATGTGGATGCTGAACGAGGATCCTGGCTGGCAACCTTCAGGGTAAGTGCATTCCACCATGTTAACGGCGGGGAAGGGTTGGGTGTCGACCTTCATGGCGTACTGGTTGAAAATCAGACGTTCTTTTTCTATCGCCATTTGGATCTGCTGACGCCACACCCTGCAGTCGTTGGTGGCATGGGAGAGCGAGTTATGCCATTTGCAGTATGGCTTCCCGTTCAGCTCTTGTACCGTGGGGAATTTGAGACCTTCGGGAATCGTCAACTGCTTCTCCTTGAGCAGGAGGTCGAAGATTTGCTCAGTTTTGGTCACGTCAAAATCAAACCCCCTGGGCGGGCCTGGTGGCTTTACCCATTTGCAGGACACGGGGCTTGCCCCCCGAGTCCATTCAGCCACCGCTACCTCTTGATCTCCCGCAGAAACTTTGTCTTCCTCTGCCTCGACCAGGACTACTGCACGCTTGAATTTGTCCTGGTACAGGTCCGGGTGGCGCTGTTCATATGCCGACAGTTTCTGAACCATGTGCGCCAGTGAGGGGTAGTCTGCTTGGGAGGCCATGTCCTTGAGCGGTGTTGCAAGGCCCGCTACTGCCAACTCGACTGCTTCCTTTTCAGTCACACGAACCGAATAACATCGGTTCCTAAGATTCCTGAAGCGCTGGATGTATTCCGTCACAGTTTCTCCACGCTTCTGACGTATTTGTGCTAGATCGGCAAGGCCAGACTCGGAAGCCTCTGAGTGGTACTGCATATGGAACTGTTCTTCCAACTGCTTCCAAGTCCGGATCGAGTCTGGTGGCAACGAGGTGTACCACCCGAAAGCCGATCCCGTGAGGGACTGTGAGAAGAACCTCACGCGTAGTGGATCCGACACTGAGGCCGTTCCTAGCTGTGCCAAATATCGGCCCACATGCTCGATGGAGCTGGAACTATCTGATCCACTGAATTTGGAGAAATCAGGGAGCCGATATTTAGGTGGTAGCGGGATCAACTCGTAGTCGTCAGGGTACGGCTTGGAATAGCCGATTGCCCTCCTTTTCGGCACCATGCCGAACTGGTCTCTCAGTATGGTGCTGATCTGATCCGCTGTGCTGGCTGCAGGAGTTGAACTCTGAAGATTCGCCGGGGTGGCGTACTTAGCCAGCCATGTTTGCTTTTCCAGTTCTGAGCCAACTGCAGGAGCTGAGCTCTGGAGGTTCGTCGGGGTGGTGTACTTAGTTAGCCACGTCTGCTTCTCAAGATCTGTCGCTGACGTCCCTCCTGTTTTCCCAGAAGTCCCTGATGTTGTGGCCTGGTTTGTGAGCGCCCAGTTACCGCAATCTGGCACATACGTGCACGTGTACCCGTGAGGGATCTCCTTAGGCGCCTCATGCAAGAACTGGCAGTCACTAGGGTCACCACCGATCTTGTAGACGACGAATGCCGGTGAAGTCGGCACTTCTGGTGCTGCCAACGCAAATGGCAGCGGTGGACGGGACTGGAGTGGCAACTCTCCTTGATGCGTCCCGAGAGCTGGTCCTGACGGCGAGTACTGGTGCCTCATGATCTCCTGGATCACGCGAAGAGCGACACGCTCCAACGTGTTTACCAGGTTCTCAGAGTGGCGGTGTAGCGAGTGAGCCACCAAGTAGTTGATCTCTCGCCGCGGGGACCTGGTGCGTTCTTCCGACGGGGCAGAGAGGTCTATCCCATCGAGTGCACCATTAGGCGAGAACCCCTTCCACCTCGATGCCATGTGAACGGGTTACGTGGAAAGAGCCGATGAGGTCGGCTTCGAGGATGGCTTTGACCTCGTCATACTTCTTCTTGAGCTCGTCGGTCAGATCCTCGTACGTGACTGGAGTGCCGTCCACCATCTCAGATGTAGATGGCGAGGTGGTTGATGTCGAAGCTTGTCCCACCGGGCGTGCCAGAATGTGTTGCGGTCAAAACCCACCGGCGGGCAGCGACGGGCAACACAGTAGAGCCGGGAACAACCTAGGGCTGCGGCTGGCCCTGGTCCCTCCGAGCGACGGCCCGCAAAGCCTCGGGTACACACGTCCGATGCTGATGCAAGGGCGTGCCACCTGACCTATACCTGGTCAGGAAGGTGATGGAGATGCCTCGCTTAGTTTCCTGCATGGCATACACGTAAACATTAAATACGAGCCTCGATCGGCTCTCAGGTTATCCTGTGAATCGGCTCAAGGAGCCGATCCACCCATGATTCGTACGAGGTGCACGAATATATGGTGGTCCTGCTTGATCAAGATAAAGCTAAAGCGATCTACGACGATTTAGGGTTTTCACCGCATAATCGGATCATCCTACTCACGATTGGGCCTCGCGGCCACGCACGGTGATCGTAAGCCGATCCTAGATAGGGCCTAAAAACCAACACGAGGTTGATCCCCGGAACATCCTGTCTAGGACTAGCAAACGACACCCTACGTGCCGCTGGATCCTCCAACCCTTTGTAAGGCCTAACTATTGCAGATATTAAACTAATCCTTGAAGAACAAGGAGCAACCGTAACGGATCGGATCTACTAAATAATGATCAAGCGGGGTGCCGCCCCTACACCCAAAATAGGTGTAAGGGCGGCTAGATATGCAAGGGTTGCACTACGATAGCATGTTATACGAAGAACTATGCTAACCCTAACACATCTATGATAACTACGTTGCTCGCCATCAAAAAGGCTTCAGTACGAGCAACGCATGAACAACATAAAGCTTGTGCTGCCTAGATCGCAAGATGCGATCTAGGCAGCATGTTGCTTACCGGTAGAAACCCTCGAGACGAAGGAGTTGGCGATGCGCCGAGATTGATTTGTTGGTTGAACATTGGTTGTTGTTTATTCCATAAACCCTAGATACATATTTATAGTCCAGGGGACTTTCTAACGTGGGAATAATCCCCACCGTGCACGAGACGAACTCTAACTTCTAATCTAAGATGCGATCTGCTATAATTAAAGATACACGGGCAATCTAGCCCAAATTCTTCGTGCAAGGCCGCTTCAGAGATCTTCCACATGTATTCTTCCAAGCCCATCTCCCTTATGGCCCACCTCCTGATTTGGCCAAAATCTGGTGATAACAGAGCGGCGGAGGCGCAGAAGGCGAAGAACTCTGTGCGAAGAAGTGGGGAATGCGAGAAGAGGAAGAAGAAGGGGCAGTTTTGCCTTATAAAGGACGAGAGAGAGGTGGGCCGAAAACCGCCGGGCCGCAGCGGTTCGCTCCGCGGGCCGCGACGGTTCGCTTCACGGGCCGCCACGTGGCGCAGCGATACACGCGTAAAAACAGGAAGCCACAGGGAGGCGCACACGGATCCGGAACAGTGACTAGGATCCGCTGTGAAGCAGTTAATGCGCGTAGGAACCGAAGGGAAGTGACCCCTGACACTGGCGCGTCAGTCACAGTGCGCATGTCACTGACAGGCGCGGGGCCCGAGAAATTCTCGACTTCGCCGAGGAGGTAGTTAATGACTAAGATGCCGGAGGACAAGATACCGGAGAATACTTTGCAGAGAGAGAAAGAGTGAATCCGGGCAAAGATGCCGGATCCAAGCTAAGCGTCGGAAAGATCAAACCGGTATCCTAAGACGAAAGAACCTGGCATGGTCTGTTGGATAGGATCCGCCAGACTATACCAGCTTCGGGGACTAATGTTGGGGGGATGACCCCCGGTATGCCAAAGGCATGCCAAACCGGATGGTTTGAGCCATCAAGATACCGGTTTAATGTTTATACCGGAGCACGAAGATAAGAGTTTGGCTAAGTAAAGCTAAGCCGGTATCCCCAAGAGGGGTATACCGGAACCGGATAAAGAAGATACCGGGCTACCGGAAAGAAGAGCATGTCGGCAAGACTGGTCAAAGATTCTCTTCAGAGCTAGAAGACAAGGATGAGCTAAGCAAAGTGACTTTAATCGGAGCCCTGGCGCCAAAGAGAGGGGTGACGCTGAAAGAAGCCGGAGGACGTCAGCATCCCTGATTAAAGAAGACCCTGGCGTCATCCATGATTAAAGTAGCTTTGTAAAGTAGTTTGTCCAGTCAAAGATGCCATTAGGGTTTCTTGTTCTGTAAGCCACCCTCTCCCCTATATAAGGAGAGGGGGCACCGTCCTTCACGGGCACGTTCATGTACGCCCAGATGATCAGTCTCTAGGGGAACCTGGTATCCAGAAACCTGTAAAACATGTTGAGATCAATGAAGATCGTGATCTAGAGCAGAGTTCCTCCTCTTGTGTTTCTTCTTGTATCCCTGCCTTTGGCTGTGTTCTTGAGGAAAGCATCCGGAAGTTCATCCCATCTAATCACAAACCCTCCCCCGAATCCTCTTGCGCCCATTCGGCCCCAACTTAAGCCATCCCATGGCATCTGCTCGTTCGCCACGACGACAGTTGTCGATGAAGAAGGGGATGCCTTGGGCATCCCCAAGCTTAGATGCTTGAGTCTTATTGAAATATGCAGGGATGAACCATCGGGGCATCCCCAAGCTTAGAGCTTTCACTCTCCTTGATCATATTGTATCATCCTCCTCTCTTGATCCTTGAAAACTTCCTCCACACCAAACTCAAAAGAACTCATTAGAGGGTTAGTGCATAATCAAAATTCACATGTTCAGAGGTGACATAATCATTCTTAACACTTCTGGACATTGCACAAAGCTACTGAAAGTTAATGGAACAAAGAAATCCATCAAGCATAGCAAAACAGGCAATGTGAAATAAAATGCAGAATCATCAAACAGAGAACGATCAGTAAAGACGAATTTTTACGAGGCACCAGACTTGCTCAAATGAAAATGCTCAAATTGAATGAAAGTTGCATACATATCTGAGGATCACTCACGTAAATTGGCAGAATTGTTTGAGTTGCCACAGAGAATTCAACCCAGATTCGTGACAGCAAGAAATCTGTTTCTGCGCAGTAATCCAAATCTAGTATGAACCTTACTATCAAAGACTTTACTTGGCACAACAATGCAACAAAATTAAGATAAGGAGATGTTGCTACAGTAGTAACAACTTCCAAGACTCAAATATAAAACGAAAGTGCTGTAGTAAAATCATGGGTTGTCTCCCATAAGCTTTTTTCTTTAACGCCTTTCAGCTAGGCGCAGAAAGTGTGTATCAAGTGTTGTCAAGAGATGATGCATCAACAGCGGGGTTCAGAGTTTTCTCAACCATGCATTGTATTTTATATACGTAAGTTTCAGAGGCTCCCTTTTCATTAGTCTTAGGCTTGCTATTCTCATCAAACAAATTTTCAGGGAGAAGCCAAGCATAATTATCTTCTAGAGCTTCATGCATTCCTAGGAGCTTGCAAGGTATTGGTGCTTTAATCTCCCCATCATCATTGACATTATTAGTGTACCTTATTCTATCCATGTCCATCTTTTCAAGTGTTCTTTTAAAATCAGTGAACATACCAAGCCTCTTATGCTTAATAAAAACTTTTTTTGCTTCTTTGGCTATATCTTCAAATTCTCGAACAAGGACTTTTAAAACAAAATCTCTCTTTTCTCCCCTCTCCATATCAGAAAGTGTAAGAAACATGTGTTGTATCATGGGGTTGAGACTAATAAATCTAGTTTCTATCATGTGTACCAAACAGGCAGAGGCACTTTCATAGGTAGGGACAGTTTTTGCCAGGGATGTATCTTCAAGATCTTCATGCATACTAACATGGGTGAAAAATTCTTCTATATTATCTCTTCCAATTATAGACCCTTGTCCTACCGGTATATCTTTAAGAGTAAACTTAGGAGGAAACATGATGAAATAAACAAAAAGCAAATAAAGTAAATGCAAGTAACTAAATTTTTTGTGTTTTTAATATGGAGATTGCAAACAAGACAGTAAATAAAGTAAAGCTAGCAACTAATTTATTTGTATTTTCATTTAATGCAGCAAACAAAGTAGTAAATAAAGTAAAGCAAGACAAAAAGAAAGTAAAGAGATTGGAAGTGGAGACTCCCCTTGCAGCGTGTCTTGATCTCCCCGGCAACGGCGCCAGAAAATCTTGTGCTGGCGCAAAGTTGACGTGGAAGTCAGAGATCCCTGTGGTGTAACTTTTCTTCAGGTCCCCGGCAACGGCGCCAGAAAATCTTGATTGTCTACAATAGCACGCGTCCGTTGGGAACCCCAAGAGGAAGGTGTGATGCGTACAACGGCAAGTTTTCCCTCAGTAAGAAACCAAGGTTTATCGAACCAGTAGGAGCCAAGAAGCACGTTGAAGGTTGATAGCGGCGGAGTGTAGTGCGGCGCAACACCAGGGATTCCGACGCCAACGTGGAACCTGCACAACTGATACGTCTCCGACGTATCGATAATTTCTTATGTTCCATGCCACATTATTGATATTATCTACATGTTTTAGGCACACTTTGTCATATTCGTGCATTTTCTGGAACTAACCTATTAACAAGATGCCGAAGTGCCAGTTCCTGTTTTCTGCTGTTTTTGGTTTCAGAAATCATAGTAACGAAATATTCTCGGAATCGAACGAAATCAACGCCCAAGTTTCTATTTTCACCGGAAGCATCCAGAACACCCGGGAAGGACCAGAGGGGGCACCGGCCCCTGCACCATAGGCCGGCGCGGCCCAGGCCCTGGCCGCGCCGCCCTATGGTGTCGTCACCCCTTCGACCCTCCTGCGCCCCCTCTTCGCCTATATAAAGCCCCTGGATCGAAAACCCTGATACGTTCGACGAAAACCACAGAAACCTTCCAGAGCCGCCGCCATCGCGAGGCCAAGATCTGGGGGACAGGAGTCTCTGTTCCGGCACGCTACCGGAGCGGGGAAGTGCCCCCGGAAGGCTTCTCCATCGACACCGCTGCCATCTCCACCACCATCTTCATCACCGCTGCTGCTCCCATGAGGAGGGAGTAGTTCTCCATCGAGGCTCGGGGCTGTACCGGTAGCTATGTGGTTCATCTCTCCCATGTACCTCAATACAATGATCTCATGAGCTGCTTTACATGATTGAGATTCATATGAGTTTGTATCACAATTTATCTATGTGCTACTCTAGCAAAGTTATTAAAGTAGTTCTATTCCTCCTGCACGTGTGTAAAGGTGACAGTGTGTGCACCGTGTTAGTACTTGGTTTATGCTATGATCATGATCTCTTGTAGATTGCGAAGTTAACTATTGCTATGATAATATTGATGTGATCTATTCCTCCTACATATGCATGAAGGTGACAGTGTGCATGCTATGTTAGTACTTGGTTTAGTCTTTTGATCTATCTTACACTATAAGGTTACTTAAATATGAACAAATTGTGGAGCTTGTTAACTCCGGCATTGAGGGTTCGTGTAATCCTACGCAATGCGTTCAGTATGCATTTATCTATTCTGTTATGTGATCAATGTTGAGAGTGTCCACTAGTGAAAGTCTAATCCCTAGGCCTTGTTCCTAAATACTGCTGCGTTACTACTGCTTGTTTACTGTTTCACTGTGTTACTACTGCTGCAATACTACCACCATCAACTACACGCCGGTAAGCTATTTTCTGGCGCCGTTGTTACTGCTCATATATATTCATACCACCTGTATTTCACTATCTCTTCGCCGAACTAGTGCACCTATTAGGTGTGTTGGGGACACAAGAGACTTCTTGCTTTGTGGTTGCAGGGTTGCATGAGAGGGATATCTTTGACCTCTTCCTCCCTGAGTTCGATAAACCTTGGGTGATCCACTTAAGGGAAAACTTTGTCGTCTGTTCTACAAACCTCTGCTCTTGGAGGCCCAACACTGTCTACAGGAAAAGGAGGGGGAAGTAGACATCAAGCTATTTTCTGGCGCCGTTGCCGGGGACCAGAAAGCTACACAACAGGAATTTCCTCCCTCGTCAACCACGCGCCAGTCCTGGACAGCATCAACAACACAACCAAATTACTTTGCCCCAACGTGACAGTGAGGTTGTCAATCTCACCGGATTGCTGTAACAATTAAATGATTAGATGTATAATGTGGATGATGATGTTTGCAGAGAACAGTAGAACGAGTATTGCAGTAGATTGTATTCGATGTAAAGAATGGACCGGGGTCCACAGTTCACTAGTGGTGTCTCTCCCATAAGAATAAGCATGTTGGGTGAACAAATTACAGTTGGGCAATTGACAAATAAAGAGGACATGACAATGCACATACATGTTATGATGAGTAGTGTGAGATTTAATTGGGCATTACGACAAAGTACATAGACCGCTATCCAGCATGCATCTATGCCTAAAAAGTCCACCTTCAAGTTATCATCCGAACCCCCTCCAGTATTAAGTTGCAAACAACAGACAATTGCATTAAGTATGGTGCGTAATGTAATCAACAAATATATCCTTAGACATAGCATTGATGTTTTATCCCTAGTGGCAACAACACGTCCACAACCTTCGGGGTTGCTATCACTCCCCCAGATTTAATGGAGACATGAACCCACTATCGAGCATAAATACTCCCTCTTTGAGTTACAAGCAACGACTTGGCCAGAGCATCTACTAATAACGGAGACCATGCAAGATCATAAACAACACATAGATGATAGATTGATAATCAATATAACATAGTATTCCATATTCATCGGATCCCAACAAACGCAACATGTAGTATTACAGATAGATGATCTTGATCATGTTAGGCAGCTCACAAGATCCAACAATGATAGCACAATTAGGAGAAGACGACCATCTAGCTATTGCTATGGACCCGTAGTCCAGGGGTGAACTACTCACACATCACTCCGGAGGCGACCATGGCGGTGAAGAGTCCTCCGGGAGATGATTCCCCTCTCCGGCAACAGAAAACAGCAACTGACTCTTCGGCATCTTGTTAATAGGTTAGTGCCGGAAATGCATAAATATGACATAAAGTATGTATAAAACATGTGAGTATCATCAATTAGGTAGCATGGAACATAAGAAATTATAGATACGTTTGAGACGTATCACGGAGGAGACGGAGTATGCACAGCACCAGGCAGATCGCGACGAGATCTTCGTGATCGACGGGCCTGCGTCGACTCAGGATACGTCGCCGTCGACCAACCTCTTCTTCTAATTTAGCATGCACTATATGGTCTGTAGTATGATCGCCGCTACTCTGATCGCGCTACTCTGATCGCCGCTACTCTAATCGGCGGGAATGATCTCTTTTGAATGCAAAATTTGAATTCTTGATTGGGAGCGGCGTTTGGGGGACGCGGCTGGGAGCGACGTCCCGAAAGGCGGCACGAACAAAACACGTCCCCCAAACGCTCAATCCGGCGCGGTTTGGGAGACGCTTTGGAGGACGCGGATGGACATGCTCTAATATACGGACACAATTACACATATAGATACAAACACGGAATACGAGTCCAGCCCCAACCACGCACACCTCACGTGCTGTACAAAGGACCCAAACCACCCTCCTCAGCAAAAGAAAAAAGAAGAAAGAAAGAAAGAAAAAAGAGCGAAACCGCAGCACACCAAAAAGTGTACCCACCACCACACGCCATCCCCCAACCTCCCGCGAGCAACCAAAATAAAAACGAAATTAAAAAAAAAGGAGGAGCGAAACGCCTCCGCGTCCGCGGGTGGGCAATGGGCAAGCAGCAGCCGCCGGCGGCGATGTCGGCGCCTGCGCCTGGCCGCCGGAAGCGGAAGAAGAAGGGCCGCCCCTCCCTGCTCGACATCCAGAAGCGCACCCTCCGCCTCCAGAAGCTGCAGCAGGAGGAGGAGGAGTCCAAGGCTCGGCAGCAGCGCCGGACCTCCACGCGCCGGAACCCCGCCCCGGACGACGCCGACTCGGGAGACGACGACTCGGACGACGACGACCACCGCCGCGACAAGAAGCTCCGCCTCGTCGTCGGCCTCCACGACGGATCAGCATCCAAGGTGGGCGCCCCTCCCCTCCCCCTGATCTGCCCCCTCCCCGCCCGAATCCGCCCGATTCCGACCACAATTTGCGCAATTCGGCACCGCTCCGCCCCTGCCGCGTACGGATCTGCGCCGCCCCGCCCCGCCCGACGAAATCCTCCCTGCTATTCTAGGCACAAAAAGGGCTGCGCGCCCTGTATTTATATTTTACTGCCCCCCATCTCCGCCGCCACGACAGTGGTCAACGCCGGCCGCCCTGCTCCAGCCTGAGTTCTCTCCCAATCATTCGCTGGTTGGACAAACCAAAAACCTCACTCGCATCACTCGCACCGCCAATAATTGGCGCATTCCATTTCTTTTTCATAAGCGGATCGCCTCAGAGCTTTTAAAGGCATGCCTTTTTTGGGGCTGGTTTCCCCTGCCTTTCGCGCCAAATTTCGCTCCATCTCGCGTCGGATCTGCAGTGTATACCTGGTAACTGGCGCCGGTAAACGCAAGCCCCACTTTTTCTGGCGCCTTTTCTCCTCGATTTCCTGCCAAGATATTTGTCTCATTGTTTTTTCAAAAAAAATTATATCTTTTTTATTATCTGCATCTGCAGGGAGAAAAGAGGAGGATAGCGACGGATGGGCGTCAAGGTCGGTTTCCTCTCCGATGCATTTATTCTTCATCTTCAGATTTCTTCTGGAGCAAAATGGCAGTAGCAACAACACCTGGACGAGTGTCCACGAAGATGCCATTTTTAAACTCCTGTAGTGCCGGATGCATTCCGGTTTGTTCTTGTTTAATTAAATGCTCCCGCCTGCCTCTGATTGTTCCTGTGGGTGGGTTTTTCATTCGCCAGAGCCGTCAGATTCCGGCCCCACCACGCCCCTGCCGGACAAAAAGTTACTGGTCTTTATCCTTGATAGGCTGCAGAAGTGAGTTGCTCTTGCTCTTCCCTTCACTCCACTCGCAGCTCTAGAACAGTCTTATCTGAGTGTTGGGTTCCTGTTGCCCTGCAGGAAGGACACCTATGGCGTGTTCTCGGAGCCGGTTGATGATGAAGAGGTTTGCTCTTGAACACGACTGTTTCTTTTGCTGCTTTTGTTTCCCGGAAGCTGATTGATCTGTGTGTGATTGTGCATTTATTGTCAGCTGCCCGACTACAGAGATATTGTCAAGCACCCAATGGATTTTTCGACTCTTCGGAAGAAGCTTGATAAGGGAGCATATGCCAACTTGGAGCAATTCGAGGTTAGTGTAGAATCTGTTTGTTGGTGCTCATTGCTGTCTGTGCTTTTCTTGGTTATTTTGGGTTTCCACATTTAGCAGGCAGAAAAATTGAGGGCATTCATAGGAATTTGCTGGGAATTTGGTTATCTTAGTTGCTATATCAACTGGATAACTGATCAACTCCACGACGCTAGTGTGTTTTTTCGTGCTGACATTTCTCCTTCATTCTTACATAGGGACATTTTCTTGCTAGATTCTTGTACTACAGTAGTTAATAACTAAAATCATGGTATCTTCTTACTTGCTCCGAAATATCTTGCCTACTGTTGTCTTTGGAGTCTTGTATTCTACTCCAGAGACAACATCACACAAATATCTTATATCATACCTATTTGCTGCCGTTGTTTGTGTGATCTGTATATCCACTTATGTGAAAAGTTGTTTAAACTATATGACTACTAAGGAATCATCTAAGGTATCTGTTATTATATAGAGTTTTATTGGAAAGAGTGATCTACTGAAAGCGCATGTTGTGAAGTAAAAAAAAACTTTTCCATAAATTCGAGGCTAGATGAAATGATAAATTGTTTAGGGAAAAACACACAAATCAGTGGGGTGGAAGCTTCTGCAATATTTACTACAAACTTCCAAGTTATACTTCTTATATAAAAAAATATTTACATTACATGTACTGCTTCTGTTACTTGTTATGGAAGTAGTAGAATATGATAAATTGCAACAACATGGAATATGCTTATTCTTTATGACCTGTTATGAAATGGTAGTAGTCAACAACAAAGTATGTTGGACTTCAGATTGAAGTTTGATATGTGGGAGACATTTGGTCAAGTGAGTAAGTTTGAACTTTCATACTTCTATAGGTTTGGTGTGTTATGCATTCTGCCACCACTGCTACTTGATTTAGTTATTTATCGCTACCACCTCTCTTACCACCTGGAAAATATTGGATCTGTAATCATAGATCTGTAGTTTTCACCAATGATTCAGTTTAGTCCTCAGATCACTAAAAGCAGAAGCCCAAACAAACAACAGCAAATAGAAAAGTGTTGTGCGGAAATGAAATACCGAGCCGCTGTCGACCGAAAGCTGGTTCCATGCGTGTGTTAAACCGTGGTCATGGTCATGCAAGTTACGCCTCAAGAATATATGGTACTTAGACTCGCTGTTGAAAATAGGCGTCCTAGTATTTAATATATAATCAAATGTTTTTTACTGTGTATAATCAAAGTTCTACTAAGCTCAAAATGATATTTGTATTATATCAAGCTCAATCAATTTGACATAGGTTGCCTATTTTCAGGACGATGTGTTCTTGATAACATCAAACGCGATGTGCTACAATTCACCAGACACAGTATACTATCGACAGGTCAAACATCGAACCTTGTTTTCAGATTTATATTATCATGATTGTGTAAAACCATGAGATGCGGCATATGTATTATTCACATTTCATGTAATATAGGCACGGGCTATTCAAGAGGTTGCTAAGAAGGACTTTGAGAATCTTAGGCAAGATAGTGATGCCAGTGAACCAGAACCAGAACCATTACCAGAACTGGAACCAAAACCACAACGTCGCAGGGGTAGGCCTCCAAAGAACACTGTGCAGCCGAAAGTTGAGAGGCCACCCGCAGAACATCCTACTACAGACTTTTCTAGGTCCACACTCGCTACTGCTGGAAATACCGGACTTCATGCACACTTGGGGTTTGATATACAACAGAGGATTGCAGATGTACTGAAAGCTTCTTTTGGCAATAGAAGCAGTGAGCACAGTTGGTCCAGCGGGCGCAAATTGGAAAGCGCTGAAGATTACTCAGGTTCTGTTTATTATATTGAATAAATCAGCATTTAATAGGATGTTGTCGACGGAAGACCTTCATTCAGTTTGACCAATTTGTTTGCCCTGTTAACATTGTTTGATGTCTTCCTTTTGTCCCAGGGTCTGGGAGTAAATGTTCAGGAAAAATGGGGAAGAACCCAGCTCTGGTAGAAGATAGTCGCCGAACTACATATTATCAGCACCAACCATCCAGTTCAATATATGAGCTGCCAAGCTCATACAACGGGACAAGGAAGCTTCTTGTACCAGTTGAGTGTCCAGCACAAGTCATGTCTCCTAAGATATCCATGATATGCCAATATAGTTTTAAGTTCTTGTTAACATTGGCGAACAGCAAGATACTATTATTCTCAGTCTAACACAATGTTTTTACCAGATCGGGGTTCAGTTGCAGCAGTCCTATCCCCGCAGTCTGGCACGTTTTGCTGCACAGCTTGGCCCTCTTGGCTGGGAAGTTGCATCGAAGCGAATTGAACAGGCCATTCCTCCTGGAATGATGTTTGGTCGCGGGTGGGTAGGAGATGATGAATCACCAAACACACTTAAGCCACCTGTACCGACTTCACTATCGACATCAGTAACACCACCAACCAGCACAGCGAGTGAACAGCAAACTGTTGTTGATCCTGCCAGCGCAATCCGTTCAGCAGGGCCTCATCCGCACGTCGCTCCATATGCTTCTACCGGGACCAGGACCGATTCTCAAGCACTATCAAGCATGCAGTGTGGATCATTGACACAGGTTTCAGCAGACCGAGGCGAACACACTGTCGAGATGAAGAGCAGCCATAATGTTCAGGAATGGCCTGCAAAGCACCAAACCATCAATGGTTTTAATGCTGTGCCAGGTACTAATCCTGACAGTTTGTTCTTCTCATTTTGTTCATCTTTTGGTTCAAAGTTGCTAGTACTAATACCCATTTACCTTTTCAGGATCGGTCATGTTTGCACCTACCGCACAACTGGTTGCGGATGCAGACACATACCGCTGATTGACCAGAGTGAGCAGAGAATACAAGCTCGACCTGTATAATTTGACATTTCGACACATGATTCCAGTCACGTGTACTGCGGGTGCCAAGCAAGGACTTTCGCTGAATCCTATTGCTGTAGTGATGCTTTTTTCGAGTGGTTGTTGCTCCGCCGTGGCCTGGTATCACCATTGTTCAAGTCTGTCTATCGTGTAATTGCTTAGTTTACTTAGGAGTTAGGATAGCGTGCAGATTGCAGAGAAGTGTAGAGGGAGTTTAACAGCATAATTAAGGTGCGGCCAGATATTAGACAAACTCTGATGTGTAGAATCCACAGGAACCATCATCTGTATAGATTATATTATTCAGTGTTATAATATTGTTGTGACAGCTTTTTCATTGTCTTGATAAACAAAACAAAACATTTTTTTACTGTTTACAAGAAAGGAGATTTTTTAAATAATATTATTATTTTATCGACAATTCCACAAATATTAAGCATTTTTGTTTGTGTTTCAAAAATACTATACCGTCGGGTTTGGAAATCTTGAATATGACTGGTCGGGTAGAGGAACCGGAAAGATGATTTGCCGATGTAGAGAAACCTGAAAGGTGACTTGTTGGAATAGAGGAACCTGAAAGGTGGCCAACATTCTATCACATGGAGTGCCAATCCAGACCGGCCGGGTTCGTGTTAGAGCCTCCCCACGCCCAAATCCGGCGAAATTTTCGTCCGGATTGGAGGAAGATTTGGCGTGGGGAGGCCCATTTTCCCAGCCGCGACCCAGGATGGATGCAACGTAATACGACGAATTCAGACAAAATAGGCGAATTCGTTCAAACATAAGCGAAATTTAATGATATTTAACATATAGAGGCGAGTTCGTACATAAATAGGCTGAATTCGTACATATATTTGAATTCGGCGATTGGCAAACTAATACTAAAACTAAAAGTGGGGCAGCCGGGGTAGTTCGGCGATAAATAGCGGTAGGCGCGCATGAAACCGAGGCGACGGCATTAACTCGCCGCATGGAAGCTACGCGTCCGGCGAATGCTGACCGGCGGCAGGCTTTTACAGCGCGCGGAAGACGATGCGATGAGGACGACGATCGGTGTCTCTCGCCGACAAGTTGGGGCCACCAGACGCGCGGGAACGTTTCGCGCGCTTTCGTTTCGTCCGGAGTCCCCGAGCGCTCCCCGGGGGGCCGGGGATGGCGTGGGCTCGCCGGATGGATGAAGGGCCAAATCCGGACGAAAACGAGGAACCGGGGGCGCGACTGGGCCGAATTTCGCCGTCCGGATGGGAAAAACGTCGCTCGGGGGCCTCGTCGGGGGACGAGTGGAGATGCTCTTATACTGGATGCACGAGATCTTCTTGTCAGTCCAGTAAAGGTTGAAAGTTTGTATTAGGGGAAGGATATGCAGATGAAGAAGACCAACCACATGCTCGGGGGATGTTGTTACACTGGAAAGCAGAAAGTTTGGAGCGCGTTTAGTTACCTGCATGGAAATCGTGGCTCACTGCGTCAGCGAGATGGGCTCACTTGTGCGTCGCGAATGGGCCATGAGCCATGAAAGCCGGGTCGTTTGGTAGGCTGTGCGGCCTTTTGCGCGCCGAAAAAGTAAGCAAGGCCCAATCGTTTGGTTACATACGAGTCCAGTTCTAGCCTCACCATTTATCTACATGGTGACCTTACCTCTCACCTCTTTAGCACGTCGACGATTCCGAAAGCAGACACCACCATGGCACCGCCGTCACGCAGTCAAAACCATCACCATGTCGCCGACCACGAAGATGAAGAGCACCATAACACCGCCGATCACGCCGGCCACAAGCATGAACACGTCGCCGATCACGAAGATGATAACCACCATGACATTGTCCGTCACGCCTGTCACAAGCATGCGCACATCGCCGACCACGTAGATGAAGACCATCTGCTAGAAGCATCATCACCTCACCGACCACGAGGACGAAGACAAACATGATGCAGTCGGTGACGCCGGCCACAAGAATCACCATGTCGTCGACCACGAAGACGAGACTACCATGACACCGCTGGTCACAAGCATCACCAAGTCGCTGACCACGAAGACAAATACCACCATGACATCACCATTCACGTCCGTTACAAGCATAACCATGTCGCCAATGACGAAGCTGAATACCACCATGACACCATCGGTCACGCCGGTCACAAGCATCACCACGTCGTGGACCACGAAGATGAACATCACCATGCCGCCGCCACCATGGATTATCACCTCTCACTTCTCACATATCATCACCACATCGCCGTCTATGAAGATGACAAGCGAGAAGTTGAGCAAAAGTACTCCAAACTATACTCACACATACGTACACATTGCAGTATACTAGTGAGTCATTTATTTATCCATCTATGTCCACCAAAATAAAAACCTTTCAACATGAAAATCATGCGGAATGGTGAGGTGAACCCACCCGTCAAAGAAAATTTCAAACGGTTGAGTGCGTGCGAAGAATTTAACAAAAATCGCTCAAAACTTCATACACGAAATTGACGATTTATGACTGACGAAACTCGAACCCGATTATGGGAAATGATTCCTATCATCAACACGCATCTTTTTCATATACAGCTTATTTCGATTCGGACTATGTTTGTGTTGATTTGAGGAGAGGGTGTGTGGAGTAGTGTAAGGGAGAGTGAGCTTAACCCAGCGTATGTGCAGATGGAGCCAAGGAGGCTTGAGAACAGACCCCTTGCGGTGACCCAGCATACCACTGCATGTTGTAGTATACAAGTCGTTGATATGATCTTTGTGAAGAGACTTCTTCACAAATTGCCATATCCCTCAGAGTGGTACAACAGAAACATTGCAGGTCATAACACTCCATACATTATTACAAACATTGTCTTAACAAGTTGGTATTCTCACAGGTCCTATGAGAACACCCTAAGATACTACTTAAGTACGATTACAACTCATAACCAAATATAAGGAGAGCTCAACAACTTATTTAGGTAAGTTCTACGTTGCTCCGCTCTATGATGCTAGGGAATATCACTACTCCTCCACCGCCGTGTCATCAGGTCCGTAGACTATCCCATAGTCTACTCCTTCTACTCCTCCGGTAAGATCAGGTTCCTCGTAGACCAGCTCGTAGTTTCCTTCTGGTGCTCCATCGTTGATGGCCTCCACTTCCGGATCACAGTCTAGCAAGGGTGTCGAAAGAAAGTGAGTACAGAGGTACTCAGCAAGTTCTAAAAGAGTAAAAAGGTGTTTGATGCACTAGCTACGACCATTGATCAGGAAATCGCAGGTCAATGCATGTTTTGAAATCATTTCTTCAAAAGGTTGCTTTTATTATGAAAACTATGCCCGTCAGTCTTCACAGGTTGACTAGAACTTCGTGGAGTTCCTTTCCTGCCGCGTTCGCAGTTCCCTTCCCGGAACAGGGAGTGATAGCCACAATTTGATACACTCTGCAGAGGTGCGTTACTTTTCCCATAAGAGATTCCACCCCTTTTGCCATCCGCAGGGACTTGCCCCGTTCACACTTCCTTTGGTGTGAGGCCAGGTATGAAAATCCAAGCCCACACCGCCTTCTCCGCGACTGCAAACCCACCCTTTTGTCCGACCCTACACCCCCAGTAGACTTCTTCCGATAATACGGCTTTACTCACGGTGTACTCCGGACAATCCATCATAGATCGTAGAGCTTATCATCACTAATGGATGGGGATTTAAAAGGCTATCCCAACCTATTACGGCAGTGCCTCCAACACCCCGCCAGCTCTACCAATCCGTTGGCGTGCAGAAGGGAAAAGATACGGCTGGCTTCCCCAGAGCCATTATAGATCTCACGGTCAACGCGGTTTGTACGGCGCTAGAATCACTGGACGGCATTGGTAATTAATCCTAGGGTGATATAACCCATGCAATGGAACCTCCACCATATCAACACATACCATGGTTCCATTACCAACCACATATTCATATTCATAGTTGGAAAGTAACATTTTATTTGCGATGCAGGAATGATAAGTATATAGCTTTGCATTTAAGTAGTAGAAAATAATCAAGTTGACATGAGCAAGGGTGAACTTGCCTGTGGATTGTGAGATAGTGCAGTTCACTGCAGTTGATGGAACCTGGACCTCGGGTTCTGTAAGAAGCATCATTGTCCTGTAAGGACAATGTTATAAAATCTAAATAATGCAATCATGGATGTATTATTTTATGTTGAATCCCTTTATCCCGCTGAGTTATAGCAATTTAGGGTTGAGTTAAGATTTGTGCCTTTAGCAGTAATTTGCAATTGATTTAAAGTGTAAACCATTTTAATTCACATAAAGTAAGATACTTCAAAGTAAAACTACTTTACTTGGTGATTTCTTTACTCATTCAAAGATAATTTAAAATCATAGAGTTACCTCTATAGTTTTTGGAATAAAAAGGAATATAGTATTTTTCTTGGAAAAAATACCTTTCTCAAAAGAAATGACTTGGAATAAGAGAATTTCCTTTTGAAATGTTTGAAAATAAGTATTTGAACTTATTTGAGATTTTTCCTTGAATTTTAAATACAAGGAAATAATAGTTTAAAATTCCAAGTTATTATTTAAATTCTTCAAATTCATAATTTTGAATTTGTTTCTTAAATTCTATTTCATATTTTATTCTGGTTAAGATTTATTTTTCATTCACTAATCCAATTTTTAATGGATTTTTAGAGTTGTATTTTATTTACTAAAAAATTGGTTAAATCCTTGTCTTTTTTTAAAAAGTAAAAAGACTAAATTACCCCTGGCCCCTATTGGGCCAGCCCACTTAACTAAGGCCCATGGGACATCCCACTAAGGCTAGTCCCATTATGGGTATGTGGCGCCGAAGCGGCCCACCTCACTCACTCGCTCGTCTCTCTCACTCGCTTGTCCCTAACCCTAACTCTCTCGCGACGCCTGTGGCGATGGCGTCGCCGCCCTGGCCGCCGCCACGCTCCGGCCATCTCCGTGCTCCCCTGCCATAGCCACCTACCAAATCGGGACCGCCGCGAGACGATCTACCGATCTGTCCGCGTGGTTTCCCCCATCTCTTCCTCTCCTGGCGAATCGCCCCTCTCTGGATCTCGTGGAGAATCGCCTCTGGCGATTGACGATCTCCGGCGAGTTCTCGTCCTCGCCGCCGATGTGTGCGCCTCCGAGACTGACCTGGCGCGGGTGCTGCTCGCAGTACCTGTGTCGTCGTCTCTGGTGCTCTGCTACGGTGGTGGTATTCGTGTTCGCCGGCGTAACGTCGGCGCCTACCCTGGCTTTGCAGCTGCTATGGCCGCGCGAGCACTGCCTCGCCATGCCCTAGCCTCTGCTTCCAGGCGCGTGTAAGTTTCTTCACCTCCTCCTTCTCTTCTCCATGTCTGTGCGCCTCTCTTGCTTCTGTACTTCTTCTTCCTCATGTTCTGTTGCTTTCTGGTGATCCCGTGATCACACAGAGCTCTGCCATGGCTGCTTAATCTGCCTATGCTCCATTTGCTGCAAGCTCATGGCAAATCACTAGTTTCTGGTACTGGCCAGTGTTGCCTTGCTTGATGTACATGCTCTGTTTGCTTATCTGTTGCTCCTAGCCTGCTCTAATCTTGCTATGCTCTGCTGTGCTTATTTATGAGCTTGCTATGCCATGTTGTACTTGCTTATGGGCTTGCTTGTGCTTACTGGCATGTTATACTTGCTTGTCCAGGTGTACTGTGGTGCATCAGTGACACTTGTGAGTGCCAGTGGTGCTTGTGAAGTGCTTCTGTGCTTCCTGTGTAAGCTAATGATCCATTGGATCATCCATTGCTTGTTGGCTAGCTTATCTGTGTGGCTTGACTTGATTCAATTGATCCATTTGATCAATTAGATGTCAGTAATTGCTTACTGATTAATTCTGTGGCTAAGTGATTCTTTTTCCTTGTTGATGCTGATGCTCAAGCATCACTATGCTACTGCTTACTTGTGCTATTGCTTGCTCTAGCTTACTGGACTAGATCCAGTGGCTGTGATGCAGTGATTGGTGCTATGATACCCTATAGTGTGCTACTGTCAATAGATAGCATGGATCTGTGATAAATTCATGCTTGAATAAATTGATTTATGATAAACTGCTTATGCAGTGATGATTTAAATGACTTGCTTGCATAGGAATTTGCTATTCATGATTGTTTAGCAAGCAAATGAATCTGAATCCATTTCTGGATGATGATGTGCTATAGTTGGCTTTATTTCAAATGGTGCTAAGTGTGATGTGACCTCAGTAGCCTTGCTACTGCTTGGTTGCTCACCTGTTTGATTGGATCTTGTGGCTACTCAACCTTTGCTTGCATATCTGGGGATCATACTAGATATGAATGCCAATATGCTTGCCTGATGAAATCTAGGGTTTACTGATGGTTATAAGCTTAGGATTTTCTGTGTAGTCTTTAATAGCTGCTAATCATAGCAATACATCTACTGGTGCTATCTGTGCATAAGATCTTGCTAGCTTCTGTGCATAAGATCTGTATCTGGATGATTTCCATTTTTAGTGGCTTTTAGACTGGCAGTAATCCTTGGTGAAAACCAAGTGATGATCTACCCCTTTGAGCATCTGCTCAATCCCATGACTATGTCATGCATAATTTATGGATCAGATCCATTGGATCTGTCCAGGAACTTGGTATACCTTGTTCCAGCTCCTAGAGTGAAATATTTGGTTGTTGCAGACTTGTGGTTTTGTGCACAGCCCTTCACCTCCAGATTCTGGTTGATCTTCTCAGGTCACCATGATTCCTGGTGGCTAAGTGGTTGTGTGTTGGTTATGTTCTTGAGTATGAACTGGATGAACTTGTGTTGGCTCTAGCTTCACCCTTACCTGGTGAATTATCCTATCTGGTCGACTGTCATGGTTCTAGGGTTTGTGTTCTATTTATATGATCTCTACTTCTACTCTGGCCATGACACACAAGGCCTGGTTACTTTGTGACTGATGACCCACAAGTATAGGGGGTGTATCGTAGTATTTTCGATAAGTAAGAATGTCGATCCCAACGAGGAGCAGAAGGTGTTGACAAGCAGTTTCGATGAAGGATTCACTGTAAATGCTCACAGACAAGTATTCAGGGGGTTTTGATGTAACAGTTGAATAAAGTACGAGTAAGTAAAGTGCGAGAGTAACAATTGCAGCGAGTGGCCCAATCCTTTTTAGCACAAAGGACAAGCCGGTTTGTTTACTTATAATGACCAAACGTTCTCGAGGACACACGGGATTTTAGTCTAGTGCTTTCGCTACATACGGCTAAATAATCTTCATTGTTATGATAAGTGTTGTGTGGGTGAACCTATGCTAATGTACCGCCCTTCCTAGGACTAATACATACTTGTGATTATACCCCTTGCAAGCATCCGCAACTACAAGAAAGTAATTAAGAATAATCTAACCACAGCCTTAAACTCTGAGATCCTGCGATCCCTCCTGCATCGATATACCAACGGGGGTTTAGGTTTCTGTCACTCCGGCAACCCCGCAATTAGCAAATGAATACAAGATGCATTCCCCTAGGCCCATAAATGGTGAAGTGTCATGTAGTCGACGTTCACATGACACCACTAGAAGAATAACACCACAACTTAAGTATCATACCATTGAATATTACTCATCCATAGTTCACTACTAACATTTAGACTTCCCCCATGTCCTCAAGAACTAAACGAACTACTCACGAGACATCATATGGAACATGATCAGAGGTGATATGATGATGAATAACAATCTGAACATAAACTTGGTTCAATGGTTTCACTCAATAGCATCAACAACAAGTAGAGATCGATACCGGGAGAGTTTCCCCTATCAAACAATCAAGATCAAACCCAAATTGCTACGGCGGTGACGATGTCCAGCGGTGGAGACGGCGGTGATGATGGTGGAGATGATGATGATGGTGATGGAGATGATGTCCAGCTCGATGACGGTGACGATGGCGTCGATTTCCCCCTCCCGGAGGGAATTTCCCCGGCGGATTCCTGCCCGCCGGAGAGCTCTTTTCTCTCTGGTGTTCTCCGCCCCGCAGAGGCGGCTGTAACTCTTCGTGAGGAACCCTCTGTGGCTTAGGTCTTCAGGACGAAGGGTTTCGCGAAGAAAAGGAGGCGAAAGGAGCCGTGGGCCCCCCACACTACATGGCGGCGCGGCCAGGCCATGGGCCGCGCCGCCCTAGGGTATGGGCCCACCCTGGGTCCTCCCGGCTCCTCCTTCTGGCTTCCTTCGTCATCTTGAAAAATAGGATTTTTGGTATAATTTCCTTCCACAGTTGATCTTCCGAAATATTGCGTTCTGACGGTGCTTTTTCCAGCAGAATCCTGGCTCCGGTGCTTGATCCTCCAATAATGATGAAACATGCAAAATAGATGAAATAACATAAGTATTGTGTCCCAATATGAAATATATCAATGAATAACAGCAAATTATGATATAAAATAGTGATGCAAATTGGACGTATCAACTCCCCCCAAGCTTAGACTTCGCTTGTCCCCAAGCGAAACTGAGCTCGATAGACAGGACCACATGTTTATGGAGTGAAGAGTCGATAAATAAAATACGGACAAGAAGCATCATCTTCATTCACACAAGACATTATAGTAAACAACCTCTTATAACTCAACTTGAAACAAGTTGTTGACTGTCAAAACCCACCGGCGGGTAGCGACGTGCAACACAGTAGAGCCGGGAACAACTTAGGGCTGCGGCTGGCCCTGGTCCCTCCGAGCGACGGCCCGCAAAGCCTTCTGGTCATACGTCCGATGCTGGTGCAAGGGCGTGCCACCTGACCTATACCTGGTCAGGAAGGTGATGGAGATGCCTCGCTTAGTTTCCTGCATGGCATACACGTAAACATTAAATACGAGCCTCGATCGGCTCTCAGGTTATCCTGTGAATCGGCTCAAGGAGCCGATCCACCCATGATTCGTACGAGGTGCACGAATATATGGTGGTCCTGCTTGATCAAGATAAAGCTAATGAGATCTACGACGATTTAGGGTTTTCACCGCATAATCGGATCATCCTACTCTAGGTTGGGCCTCGCGGCCACGCACGGTGATCGTGAAGTTTCCATCCTAAACAAGGCCTAAAAACCAACACGAAGTTGATCCCCGGAACATCCTGTTTAGGACTAGCGAACGACACCCTACGTGCCGCTGGATCCTCCCCCCTTTGTAAGGCCTAACTGTTGCAGATATTAAACTAATCCTTGTAGAACAAGGAGCAATCGTAACGGATCAGATCTACTAAACAATGATCAAGCGGGGTGCCGCCCCTACACCTAGGATAGGTGTAGAGGCGGCTAGATATGCAAGGGTTGCACTACGATAGCATGTTATACGAAGAACTATGCTAACCCTAACACATCTATGATAACTACGTTGCTCGCCATCAAAAAGGCTTCAGTACAAGCAACGCATGAACAACGAGCATAAGCTTGTGCTGCCTAGATCGCAAGATGCGATCTAGGCAGCATGATGCTTACCGGTAGAAACCCTCGAGATGAAGGAGTTGGCGATGCGCCGAGATTGATTGATTGGTTGAACGTTGGTTGTTGTTTATTCCATAAAACCTAGATACATATTTATAGTCCAGGGGACTTTCTAACGTGGGAATAATCCCCACCGTGTACGAGACAAACTCTACCTAAACAACACGTATCCTATTATATTACAGATACACGGGCCAACTAGCCCAAACTTTGCATAACAGGCCGATTCACGTATTTCTTCCATACATATTCTTCAAATTCATCTCCAATCGCGGCCCACCTCTGATCCGGTCAAATTCTGGTGATAACACATGCCCCCCTGGTTTTGGAAATGACAATTCCAAAATCATTTTGCTTTTCCTTCGTCGGGTCATGTCGTGGCAGAGCAGAACCGTCGCAGTATCCTCCATCATGATGCCTTGCCTCTTCCACTTCTGCGTGAACTCCCATTTTTGAAGAAGGTTTCGACGAAGGACCAGCCGATGACACCCCAATCGGCTTTTAAAACAGAGCATCTACCAGGCCAGCTGCCCCCCGAGCCTCAGCCAAGGCGAGAATACTGGTGAAGATGCACAGATCAGACCAAAGGCTTGGAACTCAGATAATTCTGAGACAGCCACCCTGCCGATTCAGCCGCTCTTGACCCCATCGATTGCCTCTTCCCCCGTTGAAAGCCGATGTTGTACGCCAAAACTGACTTCTGACAAAGATCATGTAATCGGCTCATTGCAGCTGAGGAAGCTCTCATCGTTTGCCCCCTCGAGGAAGCAGAGGGCCTCAAGAAATCCGTGTCTTGCACCCCAACCGGTAGATCTTGCGTAATTGTACTAGAGTCGATGGTTGTGCATCGGCTGTATGTCATGAAAAATCATCTATGGAAGAACATTGCAAAACCAAATGACATTTGGACTGAAAGGGCAAAAGGTGGCATCTTCTGGATATTATCAACATAAAGTAATATAACAAGTGCAATATGCAAGTATGTAGGAATCAATGCACAGTTAACACAAATGTTTGCTTTTTTAGATAGAAGGAAATGGGTAAACTGACTCAACAATAAAAGTAGAAGAAAGGCCCTTCGCAGAGGGAAGCATGGATTGCTATATTTGTGCTAGAGCTTTGATTTTGAAAACATGAAACAATTTTGTCAACGGTAGTAATAAAGCATATGTATCATGTAAATTATATCTTACAAGTTGCAAGCCTCATGCATAGTATACTAATAGTGCCCGCACCTTGTCCTAATTAGCTTGGACTACCGGATCATCGCAATGCACATGTTTTAACCAAGTGTCACAAAGGGGTACCTCTATGCCGCCTGTACAAAGGTCTAAGGAGAAAGCTCGCATTTTGGATTTATCGCTTTTGATTATTCTCAACTTAGACATCCATACCGGGACAACATAGACAACAGATAATGGACTCCTCTTTTATGCATAAGCATGTAACAACAATTAGTAATCTTCTCATATGAGATTGAGGATATTTGTCCAAAACTGAAACTTCCACCATGGATCATGGCTTTAGTTAGCGGCCCAATGTTCTTCTCTAACAATATGCATGCTTAACCATAAGGTGGTAGATCGCTCTTACTTCAAACAAGACGGACATGCATAGCAACTCACATGATATTCAACAAAGAATAGTTCAAGCGTCCCCGTAAACATGGTTATCGCACAACAAGCAACTTAATAAGAGATAAAGTGCATAAGTACATATTCAATACCACAATAGTTTTTAAGCTATTTGTCCCATGAGCTATATATTGCAAAGGTGAAGAATGGAATTTTAAAGGTAGCACTCAAGCAATTTACTTTGGAATGGCGGAGAAATACTATGTAGTAGGTAGGTATGGTGGACACAAGTGGCATAGTATTTGGCTCAAGGATTTTGGATGCATGAGAAGTATTCCCTCTCGATACAAGGTTTAGGCTAGCAAGGTTGTTTAAAGCAAACAGAAGTATGAACCGGTACAGCAAAACTCACATAAAAGACATATTGAAAGCATTATAAGACTCTATACCGTCTTCATTATTGTACCTTTTATCATCATATCGAAGCCGATCGCTTGAACCGGCCTCCTCTTTGTCCTTGCCACCAGAGTGACTGCTCTCTTCTTTGTCTTTACCATGGCGGTATACAGAAGCTGCACTGAAGACCGACTTGGTGAAAATCCGCGACTTGAACACGCAGCGGGTAGATCCATGAGAATTTTTTTTACTGGCCGATTTTTCTATCGGCCCCCAATATTTCACTGCGCATGTATCGCACATGTTCATAGCATCTGTCTATCTGATTATGTGCCCCCCCGAGCCGATTCTGTCAGGTTACTGCAGATATCGGCTCTGCAGATATCGGCTCTGTCAGGTTACTGCAGACATGACCAATGCCGATTTCCTCGAGCTCTCAAGCCGATGTAGTCCCACCGGGCGTGCCAGAATGTGTTGACGGTCAAAACCCACCGGCGGGCAGCGACGGGCAACACAGTAGAGCCGGGAACAACTTAGGGCTGCGGCTGGCCCTGGTCCCTCCGAGCGACGGCCCGCAAAGCCTTCTGGTCATACGTCCGATGCTGGTGCAAGGGCGTGCCACCTGACCTATACCTGGTCAGGAAGGTGATGGAGATGCCTCGCTTAGTTTCCTGCATGGCATACACGTAAACATTAAATACGAGCCTCGATCGGCTCTCAGGTTATCCTGTGAATCGGCTCAAGGAGCCGATCCACCCATGATTCGTACGAGGTGCACGAATATATGGTGGTCCTGCTTGATCAAGATAAAGTTAATGAGATCTACGACGATTTAGGGTTTTCACCGCATAATCGGATCATCCTACTCCAGGTTGGGCCTCGCGGCCACGCACGGTGATCGTAAGCCGATCCTAAACAAGGCCTAAAAACCAACACGAAGTTGATCCCCGGAACATCCTGTTTAGGACTAGCGAACGACACCCTACGTGCCGCTGGATCCTCCCCCCCTTTGTAAGGCCTAACTGTTGCAGATATTAAACTAATCCTTGTAGAACAAGGAGCAATCGTAACGGATCAGATCTACTAAACAATGATCAAGCGGGGTGCCGCCCCTACACCTAGGATAGGTGTAGAGGCGGCTAGATATGCAAGGGTTGCACTACGATAGCATGTTATACGAAGAACTATGCTAACCCTAACACATCTATGATAACTACGTTGCTCGCCATCAAAAAGGCTTCAGTACGAGCAACGCATGAACAACGAGCATAAGCTTGTGCTGCCTAGATCGCAAGATGCGATCTAGGCAGCATGATGCTTACCGGTAGAAACCCTCGAGATGAAGGAGTTGGCGATGCGCCGAGATTGATTGATTGGTTGAACGTTGGTTGTTGTTTATTCCATAAAACCTAGATACATATTTATAGTCCAGGGGACTTTCTAACGTGGGAATAATCCCCACCGTGTACGAGACAAACTCTACCTAAACAACACGTATCCTATTATATTACAGATACACGGGCCAACTAGCCCAAACTTTGCATAACATGCCGATTCACGTATTTCTTCCATATATATTCTTCAAATTCATCTCCAATCGCGGCCCACCTATGATCCGGTCAAATTCTGGTGATAACACAAGTATAAGGTAATCACAAATAAAGGTGCATAAGAAATCATAATTGGTGATGGCAAACTTCGTTCTTGGTCAGAGAACAATTAACAGATTATATTTATCTCATTTGAGCAGCGCTCTCATGTTAAAGTTTATAAGGCACAACTTGCATACTCAATCATAATGGTCTCTTCATAATCATTGATAACTTGCAAAGCTATATTCATTCAGATAAAACTTGTACTAAACAAGGAAGAATAAAAGACATGATGAAGCAAATCACAATATAATGGTTTGATCACAACAACTCAAATGCTTGCTCAAGATGGAGGGAAATAGGTTTACTGACTCAACATAAAGTAAAAGACAGGCCCTTCGCAGAGGGAAGCAGGGATTAAATCATGTGCTAGAGCTTTTTCAGTTTTGAAATCATATAGAGATAATAAAAGTAACATTTTGAGAGGTGTTTTGTCGTTGTCAACGACTGGTAGCGGGTACTCTAATCTCCCTTGCCAGACAAACCTTCAAAGAGCGGCTCCCATATTATTTTCATTTTGTGTGGCACTCCTTCCAACCTTTCTTTCACAAACCATGGCTAACCGAATCCTCGGGTGCCTGCCAACAATCTCATACCATGAAGGAGTGCCTTTTTATTTTAGCTTTATTATGATGATGACACTCCCCCCAACCTTTGCTTACACAAGCCATGGCTAACCGAATCCTTCGGGTGCCGTCCATCAATCACATACCATGGAGGAGTGTCTATTTAGTTTGATTAATTTGGGACTGGGAATCCCATTGCCAGCTCTCTTTGCAAAATTATTGGATAAGCGGATGAAGCCACTAGTCCATTGGTGAAAGTTGCCCAACAAGATTGAAAGATACAACACCACATACTTCCTCATGAGCTATAAAACATTAACACAAATAAGAGATACTAAGTTTTGAATTGTTTAAAGGTAGCACATGAAGTATTTACTTGGAATGGCAGAAAATACCATGTAGTAGGTAGCTATGGTGGACACAAATGACATAGGTTTGGGTTAAGGTTTGGATGCACGAGAAGTATTCCCTCTCAGTACAGGTCTTTGGCTAGCAAGGTTAATTAGCAAGCATAAGAGTCGAGGGAAACAAACAAATATACATGTGATAGAAACAATCATGCATCTTCCTTGTAAGCACAAACAATTTTAACTTCAGAATAATAAGCTATGAGCTAACAAGAAAGAAAGACAATGAAACATCTACATGTATTTCTCTTTTCTACTTAAACCTCAAAGTGTTGTTGCCATTGACCAATGCTAAGTTTGCCAAAACCAAATAGATTTATTCAATGCTCCCAAAGTGATACCAATACTAATGACAAGGTAAATCATATAATAGAGATTGCAAACTAAAATAAGATGTGCAATATGTAAATGATAAGACTTCTCATTAATATTCCATAACGATAACTCACACCAAGGGATACATAGATAACCAACTAAAGGAGAGATACTTCCACACTGCAACCCATCTTATATGATAACTTCCCTACTCATGATATGACACTACTTGACAATAAAAGTAAAAGGTAGTGATAATGTGATACATGCACTCCCCCAAGCTTGGAACAAACCAAGGGGATGCCAATACCGATGATGAATTACTCCTGCGGCGATGGTGGTGATGAACTCCCGTCATTAGACTTCCAAGGAAGAGGCTCTCCATCAAGAAACGACATCTTGGTCTCGGGAATCCTGAAACTAGCAGCACGGCTTATGTATTTAAACCTGTTTTCATACTCACAGTTCTGATTCTGAACGTCATAGAGTTGTGCTTGGAGCTTGTTGGTGGTGTCGTGAAGTGAGAGGATGTCGCTCCAAAGCTTTGCAGTCTCCTTCTCATGTTCGGCAATGAGTTCAGACACAATCCTGTGGAAGATATCCACCTCACGCTCAGCCATCTTCTTGTACTTGAAAACCTCTTGTTCTAGCTTCTCCATCCTGTCTTCCAAGCTTCCTTCTCCTTTAGGACCCTGGACATCCTTGACCTGCAGTTCTCCTTCAACTAGCAGCAACTCCTTGGGGTGCATCCTCAGCTCCTCCATGTACAAGTTGCCAACATCCTTTCCAGAGCTGTCCTTCGGAGTTTCCGACGAAGACATGATGGCTCTAGATCCGAAATAATTCCTGGCAGAAACAGCTCGAAACAAAACACGTCGAGAACACGATATACGGACCTCCAGGGGTCCGGGGGATTATATAGCAAAAAATTTCGCGACATAAGGAAAGTACCAGATCGAAGTAGAGTCGGAAAGGGGCGACGGGGCGGCCAAACCATAGGGCGGCGCGGGCCCAGGCTTGGCCGCACCGGCCTATGGTGGCGCCCCCTCGTGCGTCCTTTCCACTCCGTTTCGAACTCGTAATTTTTCATATTTTCCAAAAACAGCAAAAATATTGTTCGGAAAGTAAATTGCGTACTTTTCATTACCAGTACCGTTACCTATTCAAAGTCGGGTTCTGGCGGACTGTCAATTTGCTTTTTGATGAAAGCCTCCGGTGTTTCCACTTGAATAATATCAACATCAACATTATAGGAATCACCCGAGATATAATGCTTGAGTCTTTGTCCATTCACCACTTGCGTAGCATTGCCTTGGAGAGAGCTAATTTTGATTGCTCCTGAACGATACACCTCCTCGACAACATATGGTCCTTCCCATTTTGAGAGTAATTTCCCTGCAAAGAATCTGAAACGAGACCGATACAATAGGACTTTATCCCCAATATTAAATTCTCTTTTGATAATCCTCCTATCATGCCATTTTTTAACTTTCTCTTTAAAGAGTTTAGCATTTTCATAAGCTTCACTTCTCCATTCATCTAGAGAACTCAATTGCAACAACCTCTTATCACCGGCAAGTTTAGGATCTTTATTTAACTCTCTAACAGCCCAATAAGCTTTGTGCTCTAGTTCTAAAGGTAAATGACAAGCTTTCCCATAAACCATTTTATAAGGTGACATTCCCATGGGATTTTTATAAGCAGTTCTATAAGCCCATAGTGCATCCTTCAATTTACTAGCCCAATTCTTTCTAGTTTTATTAACGGTTTTTCCCAAAATAGATTTAATCTCTCTATTTGATAATTCTACTTGACCACTAGTTTGAGGATGATATGCGGAAGCAATTCTATGATTAATACCATACTTAGCAAGAGTTTTTCTAAAACCTCCATGAATAAAATGAGAACCTCCATCAGTCATAATATATCTAGGCACTCCAAATCTAGGAAAAATAATATCCAAAAGCATTCTTAAAGAGGTCTCACCATCAGCACTTTTTGTAGGTATAGCTTCCACCCATTTAGTAACATAATCAACAGCAACAAGTATATGAGTGTTACCTTCTGAAGAGGGAAAAGGTCCCATGAAGTCAAATCCCCAACAATCAAACGGTTCAATAACAAGAGTATAATTCATAGGCATTTCATTACGTCTGGAGATATTACCAACCCTTTGGCATTCATCACAAGATAAAATAAACTTTCTTGCATCCTTGAAGAGAGTTGGCCAATAAAAACCTGATTGTAGAACCTTTTGCGCGGTTCTTTCTCCGGCGTGATGTCCTCCATAAGCACTACCATGACATTTACTCAATATCTCTTGCTGTTCATATTCGGGAACACATCTTCGCATAATACCATCCACTCCTTCTTTATATAAGTGTGGGTCATCCCAGAAATAATGCCTCAAGTCATAAAAGAATTTCCTCCTTTGCTGAGCTGAAAAGGTTGGAGGCAAGTACTTGGAAACAATAAAGTTAGCATAATCAGCATACCAAGGACTGTCTCGCGAGCTCACCTTTATTACAGCCAATTGTTCATTTGGAAAACTATCATTAACAGGAACAGGATCATAAGCAATATTTTCCAATCTAGACAAATTATCAGCAACAGGATTATCAGCACCTTTCCTATCTACAATATGTAAATCAAATTCTTGCAACAGAAGTACCCATCTAATAAGCCTCGGCTTATCATCTTTCTTTGTCATAAGGTATCTAATTGCAGCATGATCAGTATGAATAGTAACTTTTGAATCAACAATATAAGATCTAAATTTATCACAAGCAAAAACTACAGCTAATAATTCTTTTTCAGTCGTAGCATAATTTCTTTGAGCAGCATCAAGAGTTTTACTAGCATAATGAATAACATTCAGTTTTTTATCTACTCGCTGTCCAAGAACAGCGCCTACAGCAAAATCACTAGCATCACACATAATTTCAAAGGGTAAATTCCATCAGAGGTTCAACTATAGGAGCAGCTTGTTAAGGCTTTCTTAAGTGTTTCAAAAGCTTCATTACATTCTTCTTCTAAAACAAATGTTACATCTTTTGAAGAAGATTAGTAAGAGGTTTTGAAATCTTGGAGAAATCTTTAATAAACCTCCTATAAAACCCAAAGATGACCAAGAACACTACGAATACCTTTAACATCCCTCGGATAGGGCATCTTCTCAATTGCTTCAACTTTAGCTCTATCAACTTCAATACCTCTTTCAGAAATTTTATGTCCCAATACAATTCCTTCATTAACCATAAAGTGGCATTTCTCCCAATTAAGAACAAGGTTAGTTTCTTCACATCTCTGCAAAACTTTATCAAGGTTTCGCAAGCAACTATCAAAAGAATTCCCATAGACGGAAAAATCATCCATGAATACCTCTACAATACTTTCACAAAAACCATGAAAAATAGCAGACATGCATCTTTGAAAAGTAGCAGGAGCATTACATAAACCAAAAGGCATACGTCTATAAGCATAAGTTCCATAGGGACAAGTGAAAGTGGTTTTCTCTTGATCTTTAGCTTTAACAGAAATTTGTGAAAACCTAGAATAACCATCAAGAAAGCAAAAATGAGTATTTTTAGACAATCTTTCTAGCATTTGATCAATAAATGGTAAAGGGTAATGATCTTTCTTAGTAACTTTATTAACTTTCCGAAAATCAATGCACATTCTATACCCTACAACTACTCTTTGAGGGATGAGCTCATCATTATCATTAGGCACAACAGTCATTCCTCCTTTCTTGGGAACGCAATGCACAGGACTAACCCATCTACTATCAGCAATAGGATATATAATACCAGCTTCGAGAAGTCTTAATACCTCATTCCTTACCACTTCCTTCATCTCGGAATTAGACGACGCTGAGGTTCAACAACAGGCTTTGCATCATCTTCCATATTAATAGCATGTTGGCAAATAGAAGGAGAAATCCCCTTCAAATCATCAAGAGTGTAGCCAATAGCGCCTCGGTGCTTCTTCAATATTTCCAATAACCTTTCTTCCTCAATCTCTGAAAGCTTAGAACTAATAATAACAGGATATATTTTCTTATCATCAATATGAGCATATTTAAGATTATCAGGTAAAGGCTTTAAATCAAAAACATGATCTTCCTTTGGTGGCGGTGTTGTACCCAAATCTTCCACCGGTAAATCATGCTTGAGAATAGGTTGGCGAAGAAAGATTTCCTCAAGCTCATCTCTTTCTTTCCTAAAAACTTCACTCTCGCTATCCTCCAAATGTTGCTGCAAAGGATTGTTAGGAACAAGAACAATAGATGCACATTGCTCCATTTTAAAATCATCACTAGGCAAATCAGCTTTATAAGGGGTTTTGGTAAATTTAGAGAAGTTAAACTCATAAGATTCACCAGCAAATTTAGTCAAAATTTTCTCTTTCTTGCAATCTATAATAGCTCCACAAGTATTTAGAAAAGGTCTACCAAAAATAATAGGACAATAATCACTAGCAGCAGAACCAAGTACCAAAAAGTCAGCAGGATATTTAATCTTACCGCATAAAACTTCCACATCTCGAACAATACCAATTGGAGAAATAGTTTCTCTATTAGCCAGCTGAATAACCACATCAATATCTTCAAGTTCACAAGAATCAATTTCGTGCATAATCTCCGTGTAAAGCTCATAAGGAATAGCACTAACGCTTGCACCAATATCACATAATCCATAATAACAATGATCACCAATTTTAACAGATAGCATATGAACACTAGCTTGTTTGGGTTTATTAGGATGTGAAACAATATTAGAAGCATCTTCACAGAAAATAATATGACCATCCTCCACATTTTCAGTCACAAGATCTTTAACTATTGCAACAGCAGGTTCAACTTTTATTTGTTCTTCAGGTTCTACAGGTTTCTTTTAACTTTTATGAACCGCACTATTTATAACAGAGTACTCCTTCATTTTAGCAGGGAAAGGAGTTTTTTCAATATAAGCTTCAGGAATAACATGATCAGCAGTTTCAACTACAACGCATTTATTAATAGATGAATCAATTTTATCTTTATAAGGTTCATGATACTTATCAAAATTCTTCTTTGGCAATTCATAATGAGAGGCAAAAGCTTTATAAAGATTTGCAGCAACTTGAGAATCAAGACCATATGTAGCACTCATATTACGAAATTTATCAGTATCCATAAAAGCTACAACGCATTTATAATCATAAATTATACCTGATTCTCTATCCTTGTCGTTCTCCCATCCTTCAGTATTTTCTTGGATCCGATCAAGAAGGTCCCTTTTAAACTCTTCTTTGTTGCGTGTAAATGATCCAGAACAAGAAGTATCCAGCAAGGTCTTGTCTTGAAAAGAAAGTCTTGCATAGAAATTATCAATAATAACATTACCAGGAAGCTCATGAATGGGGCATTTGAGCATTAAAGACTTCAATCTCCCCCAAGCTTGGGCAATACTCTCTCCATCATGAGGCCAAAAATTATATATGCGATTCCGATCCTTGTGAATTTCACTTGGAGGATAGAACTTAGAACAAAACCGGGGCACAATATCATTCCATTCAAGAGAATCCCCATTATCCAGTAATTTATACCAATGCGCCGCCTTACCAGACAACGATAAAGAGAATAGTTTCTTCCTCACTTCATCCATAGCAATACCTGCACACTTGAATAAACCGCATAATTCATGTAAGAACAATAAATGATCACCTGGGTGGACAGTTCCATCCCCTTCATAGCGGTTATCCATAACACGTTCAATAATTTTCATAGGTATTTTATATGGTATCACTTCCTCACCTGGCGCCTCATCCACTACCGTTGCAGTAGTAGTAGATTTCCCAAATAAAAATTGAAGAGAAGATCTCTCCATAATGACTTATAGCAGCAGGCAGAAATAAAATCAGCACAACAGTAAAGGTTTTCCTTACCAATTCCACTTACCAATAGCGCTTCACTCCCCGGCAACGGCGCCAGAAAATAGTCTTGATGACCCACAAGTATAGGGGGTTGATACGTCTCCGATGTATCGATAATTTCTTATGTTCCATGCCACATTATTGATATTATCTACATGTTTTATGCACACTTTATGTCATATTCGTGCATTTTCTGGAACTAACCTATTAACAAGATGCCGAAGTGCCAGTTCCTGTTTTCTGCTATTTTTGGTTTCAGAAATCCTAGTAACGAAATATTCTCGGAATCGGACGAAATCAACGCCCAAGTTCCTATTTTCACCGGAAGCATCCAGAACACACGAGAACCGCCAGAGAAGGGGGACAGGGCCACCAAACCACACCCTGGCGCGGCCAGAGGGGGGCCCGCGCCACCCTATGGTGTGGCCACCCCAGAAGCCCTCCTGCGCCGCCTCTTCGCCTATTTAAAGCCTCCGTCGCGAAAACCCTGAGGCGTTCGACGAAACCCACAGAAACCTTCCAGAGCCGCCGCCATCGCGAGGCCAAGATCTGGGGGACAGGAGTCTCTGTTCCGGCACGCTGCCGGAGCGGGGAAGTGCCCCCGGAAGGCTTCTCCATCAACACCGCTGCCATCTCCACCGTCATCTTCATCACCGCTGCTGCTCCCATGAGGAGGGAGTAGTTCTCCATCGAGGCTCGAGGCTGTACCGGTAGCTATGTGGTTCATCTCTCCCATGTACCTCAATACAATAATCTCATGAGCTGCTTTACATGATTGAGATTCATATGAGTTTTGTATCACTATTATCTATGTGCTACTCTAGCAATGTTATTAAAGTAGTTATATTCCTCCTGCACGTGTGTAAAGGTGACAGTGTGTGCACCGTGTTAGTACTTGGTTTATGCTATGATCATGATCTCTTGTAGATTGCGAAGTTAACTATTGCTATGATAATATTGATGTGATCTATTCCTCCTACATATGCATGAAGGTGACAGTGTGCATGCTATGTTAGTACTTGGTTTAGTTGTATTGATCTATCTTACACTATAAGGTTACTTAAATATGAACAAATTGTGGAGCTTGTTAACTCCGGCATTGAGGGTTCGTGTAATCCTATGCAATGCGTTCATCATCCAACAAGAGTGTAGAGTATGCATTTATCTGTTCTGTTATGTGATCAATGTTGAGAGTGTCCACTAGTGAAAGTGTAATCCCTAGGCCTTGTTCCTAAATACTGCTATCGCTGCTTGTTTACTGTTTCTTGTGTTACTATCTTGCAATACTACCACCATCAACTACACGCCAGCAAGCTATTTTCTGGCACCGTTGCTACTGCTCATACTTATTTATACCACCTGTATTTCACTATCTCTTCGCCGAACTAGTGCACCTATTTGGTGTGTTGGGGACACAAGAGACTTCTTGCTTTGTGGTTGCAGGGTTGCATGAGAGGGATATCTTTGACCTCTTCCTCCCTGAGTTCGATAAACCTTGGGTGATCCACTTAAGGGAAACTTGCTGCTGTTCTACAAACCTCTGCTCTTGGAGGCCCAACACTGTCTACAGGAAAGGAGGGGGAAAGTAGACATCAAGCTATTTTCTGGCGCCGTTGCCGGGGAGGAAAGGTAAAAGGTACTCACACTCCAGATCTCGGCTACTAAGCTATTTTCCCTGCGCTGTAAGTACTCGAAGCTATTTCCTTTAGATCCTGCAATTGCATCTTTTTGTTTCTTGTTTACACTAGTTTGGCATAATGGACAACAATGAGCTTTTTACTCTATTTCCTGATTTAAGACATGGATGGTTTGATCCGAAAATTAAAAAACCCATGGAACATATTAATATGAACACTTTGAACACCATTGTTGCTAATGATATGGAAAATTCTAAGCTTGGGGAAGCTGGCTTTGATGAGCATGATATTTTTAGTCCCCCAAGCATTGAGGAGAAAATTTTCTTTGATGATACTTTGCCTCCTATTTATGATGATTATAATGATATTGGTCTTTTAGTGCCGCCTACTATGGAGAGTAATTTTTATGATGATAATACTATGCCTCCTACACTTGATGAGAATAATAATGATAGCTACTTTGTTGAATTTGCTCCTACTACAATTAATAAGAATAACTATGCTTATGTTGGGGGTAGTAATAATTTTATGCATGAGACTCATGATAAGAATGCTTTATGTGATAGTTATATTGTTGAGTTTGCTCATGATGCTACTGAAAGTTATTATGAGAGAGGAAAATATGGTTGTAGAAATTTTCATGTTACTAAAATACCTCTCTATGTGCTGAAATTTTTGAAGCTATGCTTGTTTTATCTTCCTATGCTTGTTACTTTGCTCTTCATGAACTTGTTTATTTACAAGATTCCTATGCATAGGAAGCATGTTAGACTTAAATGTGTTTTGAATTTGCCTCTTGATGCTCTCTTTTGCTTCAAATACTATTTCTTGCGAGTGCATCATTAAAACTGCTGAGCCCATCTTAATGGCTATAAAGAAAGCAACTTCTTGGGAGATAACCCATGTGTTATTTTGCTACAGTACTTTGTTTTTATTTTGTGTCTTGGAAGTTGTTTACTACTGTAGCAACCTCTCCTTATCTTAGTTTTGTGTTTTGTTGTGCCAAGTAAAGTCTTTGATAGTAAAGTCAATACTAGATTTGGATTACTGCGCAGAAACTGTTTTCTTGCTGTCACGAATCTGGGCCTAATTCTCCGTAGGTAACTCAGAAAATTATGCCAATTTACGTGAGTGATCCTCAGATATGTACGCAACTTTCATTCAATATGAGCATTTTCATTTGAGCAAGTCTGGTGCCATTTTAAAATTCGTCAATACGAACTGTTCTGTTTTGACAGATTCTGCCTTTTATTTCGCATTGCCTCTTTTGTTATGATGGATGAATTTCTTTGATCCACTAATGTCCAGTAGCATTATGCAATGTCCAGAAGTGTTAAGAATGATTGTGTCACCTCTGAATATGTTAATTTTTATTGTGCACTAACCCTCTAATGAGTTGTTTCGAGTTTGGTGTGGAGGAAGTTTTCAAGGATCAAGAGAGGAGTATGATGCAACATGATCAAGGAGAGTGAAAGCTCTAAGCTTGGGGATGCCCCGGTGGTTCACCCCTGCATATATCAAGAAGACTCAAGCGTCTAAGCTTGGGGATGCCCAAGGCATCCCCTTCTTCATCGACAACATTATCAGGTTCCTCCCCTGAAACTATATTTTTATTCCATCACATCTTATGTGCTTTTCTTGGAGCGTCTGTGTGCTTTTATTTTTGTTTGTGTTTGAATAAATTAGATTACATCATGCTTGTGTGGGAGAGAGACACGCTCCGCTGTAGCATATGGACAAATATGTCCTTAGGCTTTACCCATAGTATTCATGGCGAAGTTTCTTCTTCGTTAAATTGTTATATGGTTGGAATTGGAAAATGATACATGTAGTAATTGCTAAAATGTCTTGGATAATGTGATACTTGGCAATTGTTGTGCTCATGTTTAAGCTCTTGCATCATATACTTTGCACCCATTAATGAAGAAATACATAGAGCATGCTAAAATTTGGTTTGCATATTTGGTCTCTCTAAGGTCTAGATAATTTCTAGTATTGAGTTTGAACAACAAGGAAGACGGTGTAGAGTCTTATAATGTTTACAATATGTCTTTTATGTGAGTTTTGCTGCACCGGTTCATCCTTGTGTTTGTTTCAAATAACCTTGCTAGCCTAAACCTTGTATCGAGAGGGAATACTTCTCATGCATCCAAAATACTTGAGCCAACCACTATGCCATTTGTGTCCACCATACCTACCTACTACATGGTATTTTCCGCCATTCCAAAGTAAATTGCTTGAGTGCTACCTTTAAAATTCCATCATTCACCTTTGCAATATATAGCTCATGGGACAAATAGCTTAAAAACTATTGTGGTATTGAATATGTAATTATGCACTTTATCTCTTATTAAGTTGCTCGTTGTGCGATAACCATGTTTACTGGGGACGCCATCAACTATTCGTTGTTGAATATCATGTGAGTTGCTATGCATGTTCGTCTTGTCTGAAGTAAGAGCGATCTACCACCTTATGGTTGGAGCATGCATATTGTTAGAGAAGAACATTGGGCCGCTAACTAAAGCCATGATCCATGGTGGAAGTTTCAGTTTTGGACATATATCCTCAATCTCAAATGAGAAAATTATTAATTGTTGTTACATGCTTATGCATAAAAGAGGAGTCCATTATCTGTTGTCTATGTTGTCCCGGTATGGATGTCTAAGTTGAAGAATAATCAATAGCGAGAAATCCAATGTGAGCTTTCTCCTTAGACCTTTGTACAGGCGGCATAGAGGTACCCCATTGTGACACTTGGTTAAAACATGTGCATTGTGATGATCCGGTAGTCCAAGCTAATTAGGACAAGGTGCGGGCACTATTAGTACACTATGCATGAGGCTTGCAACTTGTAAGATATAATTTACATGATACATATGCTTTATTACTACCGTTGACAAAATTGTTTCATGTTTTCAAAATCAAAGCTCTAGCACAAATATAGCAATCGATGCTTTCCTCTTTGAAGGACCATTCTTTTACTTTTATTGTTGAGTCAGTTCACCTATTTCTCTCCACCTCAAGAAGCAAACACTTGTGTGAACTGTGCATTGATTCCTACATACTTGCATATTGCACTTATTATATTACTCTATGTTGAAAATATCCATGAGATATACATGTTATAAGTTGAAAGCAACCGCTGAAACTTAATCTTCTTTTGTGTTGCTTCAATGCCTTTACTTTGAATTATTGCTTTATGAGTTAACTCTTATGCAAGATTTATTGATGCTTGTCTTGAAGTGCTATTCATGAAAAGTCTTTGCTATATGATTCACTTGTTTACTCATGTCATATACATTGTTTTGATCGCTGCATTCACTACATATGCTTTACAAATAGTATGATCAAGGTTATGATGGCATGTCACTCCAAAAATTATCTGTGTTATCGTTTTACCTGCTCGGGACGAGCAGAACTAAGCTTGGGGATGCTGATACGTCTCCGATGTATCGATAATTTCTTATGTTCCATGCCACATTATTGATATTATCTACATGTTTTATGCACACTTTATGTCATATTCGTGCATTTTCTGGAACTAACCTATTAACAAGATGCCGAAGTGCCAGTTCCTGTTTTCTGCTGTTTTTGGTTTCAGAAATCCTAGTAACGAAATATTCTCGGAATCGGACGAAATCAACGCCCAAGTTCCTATTTTCACCGGAAGCATCCAGAACACACGAGAACCGCCAGAGAAGGGGGACAGGGCCACCAAACCACACCCTGGCGCGGCCAGAGGGGGGCCCGCGCCACCCTATGGTGTGGCCACCCCAGAAGCCCTCCTGCGCCGCCTCTTCGCCTATTTAAAGCCTCCGTCGCGAAAACCCTGAGGCGTTCGACGAAACCCACAGAAACCTTCCAGAGCCGCCGCCATCGCGAGGCCAAGATCTGGGGGACAGGAGTCTCTGTTCCGGCACGCTGCCGGAGCGGGGAAGTGCCCCCGGAAGGCTTCTCCATCAACACCGCTGCCATCTCCACCGCCATCTTCATCACCGCTGCTGCTCCCATGAGGAGGGAGTAGTTCTCCATCGAGGCTCGGGGCTGTACCGGTAGCTATGTGGTTCATCTCTCCCATGTACCTCAATACAATAATCTCATGAGCTGCTTTACATGATTGAGATTCATATGAGTTTTGTATCACTATTCATCTATGTGCTACTCTAGCAATGTTATTAAAGTAGTTATATTCCTCCTGCACGTGTGTAAAGGTGACAGTGTGTGCACCGTGTTAGTACTTGGTTTATGCTATGATCATGATCTCTTGTAGATTGCGAAGTTAACTATTGCTATGATAATATTGATGTGATCTATTCCTCCTACATATGCATGAAGGTGACAGTGTGCATGCTATGTTAGTACTTGGTTTAGTTGTATTGATCTATCTTACACTATAAGGTTACTTAAATATGAACAAATTGTGGAGCTTGTTAACTCCGGCATTGAGGGTTCGTGTAATCCTACGCAATGCGTTCATCATCCAACAAGAGTGTAGAGTATGCATTTATCTGTTCTGTTATGTGATCAATGTTGAGAGTGTCCACTAGTGAAAGTGTAATCCCTAGGCCTTGTTCCTAAATATCGCTATCGCTGCTTGTTTACCTTGTTTACCGTGTTACTATCGCCTGCAATACTACCACCATCAACTACACGCCAGCAAGCTATTTTCTGGCACCGTTGCTACTGCTCATACTTATTTATACCACCTGTATTTCACTATCTCTTCGCCGAACTAGTGCACCTATTTGGTGTGTTGGGGACACAAGAGACTTCTTGCTTTGTGGTTGCAGGGTTGCATGAGAGGGATATCTTTGACCTCTTCCTCCCTGAGTTCGATAAACCTTGGGTGATCCACTTAAGGAAAACTTGCTGCTGTTCTACAAACCTCTGCTCTTGGAGGCCCAACACTGTCTACAGGAAAGGAGGGGGAAAGTAGACATCAGGGGTGTATCGTAGTATTTTCGATAAGTAAGAATGTCGATCCCAACGAGGAGCAGAAGGTGTTGACAAGCAGTTTCGATGAAGGATTCACTGTAAATGCTCACAGACAAGTATTCAGGGGGTTTTGATGTAACAGTTGAATAAAGTACGAGTAAGTAAAGTGCGAGAGTAACAATTGCAGCGAGTGGCCCAATCCTTTTTAGCACAAAGGACAAGCCGGTTTGTTTACTTATAATGACCAAACGTTCTCGAGGACACACGGGATTTTAGTCTAGTGCTTTCGCTACATACGGCTAAATAATCTTCATTGTTATGATAAGTGTTGTGTGGGTGAACCTATGCTAATGTACCGCCCTTCCTAGGACTAATACATACTTGTGATTATACCCCTTGCAAGCATCCGCAACTACAAGAAAGTAATTAAGAATAAATCTAACCACAGCCTTAAACTCTGAGATCCTGCGATCCCTCCTGCATCGATATACCAACGGGGGTTTAGGTTTCTGTCACTCCGGCAACCCCGCAATTAGCAAACGAATACAAGATGCATTCCCCTAGGCCCATAAATGGTGAAGTGTCATGTAGTCGACGTTCACATGACACCACTAGAAGAATAACACCACAACTTAAGTAGCATACCATTGAATATTACTCATCCATAGTTCACTACTAACATTTAGACTTCCCCCATGTCCTCAAGAACTAAACGAACTACTCACGAGACATCATATGGAACATGATCAGAGGTGATATGATGATGAATAACAATCTGAACATAAACTTGGTTCAATGGTTTCACTCAATAGCATCAACAACAAGTAGAGATCGATACCGGGAGAGTTTCCCCTATCAAACAATCAAGATCAAACCCAAATTGCTACGGCGGTGACGATGTCCAGCGGTGGAGACGGCGGTGATGATGGTGGAGATGATGATGATGGTGATGGAGATGATGTCCAGCTCGATGACGGTGACGATGGCGTCGATTTCCCCCTCCCGGAGGGAATTTCCCCGGAGGATTCCTGCCCGCCGGAGAGCTCTTTTCTCTCTGGTGTTCTCCGCCCCGCAGAGGCGGCTGTAACTCTTCGTGAGGAACCCTCTGTGGCTTAGGTCTTCGGGACGAAGGGTTTCGCGAAGAAAAGGAGGCGAAAGGAGCCGTGGGCCCCCCACACTACATGGCGGCGCGGCCAGGCCATGGGCCGCGCCGCCCTAGGGTGTGGGCCCACCCTGGGTCCTCCCGGCTCCTCCTTCTGGCTTCCTTCGTCATCTTGAAAAATAGGATTTTTGGTATAATTTCCTTCCACAGTTGATCTTCCGAAATATTGCGTTCTGACGATGCTTTTTCCAGCAGAATCCTGGCTCCGGTGCTTGATCCTCCAATAATGATGAAACATGCAAAATAGATGAAATAACATAAGTATTGTGTCCCAATATGAAATATATCAATGAATAACAGCAAATTATGATATAAAATAGTGATGCAAATTGGACGTATCAGTGACTCAGCTGTTGCATTGCCTTGCTGTTGCTTGATCAGCAACATCCCTCATATGCTGAAACTTGAGCCCCTGTGGCTGCTCAGTTTTGGTCTGCTTGTGCCTATCTTGTGCTGTCCAAGTTTTGGACAAGCACAAGTGTGCCATGACAGTGTTTACTGTCCAAACTGAATATTCTGTAATGTTGTGCTATCTGTCCAAACTGAATTTCTATTACTTACATTCTGGCTAGCACTTTGTTATTTGTTTTGCAGGTTTGAAGTGGAATATGGCAAGAAGATCATCTTCAAGTCATTTAGTCTAGGTTTTAGTTTAGAACCAACTTGTAATTTTCCCTTTTTATTTCTGTTTATTATTCCTCAATTCTTGTATCAGGAATATTGTAAAGACTTTGTAATTTGTGTTGTGTATCAATAAAGCTCAAGTTTTGTTTATGAGCTTTTGTATTATGTAATGTTTATATTCTTGATTAAATATTGTATTTGATATTCAATTTGCAATTCAAAGTCATATGAATTTATAAGTTGTGTTTGGAGTTATGAATTCATTATTTATATTGTGTGATGCTTATTGTTAAATGTATTAACACTTGTCAAATGAAATCTTTCCCCAAAGAAATAAGATACAAAAGAGATCATGTCGAAATTTCCCTAACTCACATTGCCTAACCCTAATTGCAAAATGAGAGAGAACCTCGATCCCTCTTAGGTTTAGTTGCGATAAGGCGCAAAAATTTCCCCCGTTTTGCGATGAAATGCACAACCCATTTCTAAACCTACCCTTCGTTGTTCCTATGTTCTGGGTTATTACAGCCTCTCCCCCTTAACAAAAATTTCGTCCCAAAGTTAAGATCGGTACCTGAACATCTCGGGGTAAGACTTCCTTAGTTCTTCTTCCGTCTCCCAAGTTGCTTCTCGCTCAGGATGATGTTGCCATTGAACTTTGCAGTATTTGATTGCTCTGTTTCTTAACTTCTTCCATTGTACTTCTAGAATCCTTTCCGGTCTTTCCACATAGGTTAGGTCATATTGCAATTCTATCTCTTCATAGGTGATAGGATCATCTGGTGCCTTCAAACACTTTCTGAGTTGTGATACATGAAACACATTGTGAACTTGACTTAGTTGCGCTGGTAATTCCAACTCAAAAGCTGTTCCTTGATTCTGACTGAGTATCTTAAATGGTCCTATATATCGAGGACTTAACTTTCCTTTCACTCCGAACCTCTTAAGTCCTTTCATTGGGCTAACCTTTAAATATACCATGTCTCCCACTTTCGGTTCCCAAGCTCTTATTCTTTGGTCGGCATAACTCTTTTGACGACTTTGAGCTATTTTGAGTCTATCCCGGATCACCTCGATGACTCCTTGTCTCTCCTTGATGTAGTCCGGTGTAAACTCCTTGTTTTCTCCGGTTTCAAACCAACAAATGGGTGATCGACACTTCCTTCCGTACAATGCCTCGTACGGTGCCATCTGGATGCTACTCTGATAACTATTGTTATATGAGAATTCCGCCAAAGGTAAATGGTCCTCCCATGAGCCTCCAAAGTTTAGAGCACAAGCTCTAAGCATGTCTTCAAGTATCTGGTTGGTTCTTTCGGTTTGTCCTCCGGTTTGTGGATGATAAGCTGTACTGAAATCCAACTTGGATCCTAAAGCTTCTTGGAGTTGTTTCCAAAACGCTGATGTGAAAATTGAACCTCTATCTGAGACTATTTTCTTAGGTACTCCATGCTTGCTCACAATCTCCTTCACATATATATCCACAAGCTTTTCTGCAGTATCCTTTGTATTTACGGCTATGAAATGAGCACTCTTGGTAAGCCTGTCCACTATTACCCATATCATATCCTTCTTCTTACTAGTCATTGGTAGACCAGTAACAAAATCCATTCCGATTTCATCCCATTTCCACTCTGGTATCTCTAGTGGTTTGAGTAATCCCGCAGGACTCTGATGTTCTGCCTTCACTCGTTGACATGTATGACATTCCGAGACATATTGTGCTATTTCTCTTTTCATGTTGTTCCACCAGAACATCTCTTTTAAATCCATATACATTTTAGTACTTCCCGGATGTATTGAATAAGGGGTTTCATGTGCTTCCTTTAATATGATTGACTTCACTTCTGGATCATCCGGTACACATATCCTTTTCTGAAAGTATAATGAATCAAAATCCCCTAGATGGAATTCCTATGGTCTTCCCTCTCCAATCCTCTTGATTTCTTCTTGGATGAACAAATCATCCGCTTGTTTTCGGATAATCTCATACTTCAAGTCTGAGTACATATCATCCATAATCCTCATGGTTGCTATACTTCCCTTAACATCACCTTGAATAAACAAAATCTGAGCATCCTCTAGCTCTTTCCGAAGTTCCTTTGGAATCTCCCATTCCGTAGGTTGATTCTCCGTACTCTTCCTGCTTAAAGCATCTGCTACTACATTAGCCTTGCCTGGTGTATAGTTGATTGTAAGGTCATAATCCTTAATCAACTCTAACCATCTCTTCTGTCTCATGTTTAATTCCTTCTGAGTGAAGAAATATTTCAAACTTTTATGATCGGTGTATAACTCACACTTGGATCCATATAAAAATTGTCTCCAACTCTTTAAAGCATACACAACTGCCGCTAACTCTAGATCATGTAATGGGTAGTTGTGTTCATGTGGTTTCAACTGTCTTGATCCATAAGCTATTACCTTCCGATCTTGCATAAGAACACATCCAAGTCCATTCTTGGAAGCATCACAATACACCGTGTAATCCTTTCCAGGTTCAGGAACTGCTAACACCGGTGCTGTGGTTAACTTGTCTTTGAGTGTTTGGAAACTGTTTTCACACTCATCCGTCCACTCAAATGGAGTATTTTTCTTGAGTAACTTGGTCATTGGTCCTGCAATCTTCGAAAATCCCTCTATGAATCTCCGATAATAGCCTGCCATACCAAGAAATCCTCGTATCTCTTTAGCATTTTTAGGTGCCTTTCATTCCAATACGGACTGAACCTTGCTTGGATTCACCGCTATGCCTTCTTTGGTTATGACATGTCCAAGAAACTCAACACCATCTAACCAAAATTTGCACTTGCTGAATTTTGCATACAGCTGGTGTTCTCTCAAAATTTGCAGAACTATCTTCAAATGCTTGGCATGTTCTTCTTTATCTTTGGAATAGATTAGAATATCATCTATGAACACTATCACAAACTTGTCTAAGTACTTCATGAATATCTTGTTCATCAAATTCATGAAAATTGCTGGTGCATTTGTTAGTCCAAATGGTACAACCAAGTATTCATGGTGTCCATACCTTGATACGAACGCTGTTTTTGGCACATCCTCCTTCTTGATCTTGATTTGATGGTATCCTGACCTTAAATCTATCTTCGAGAAGACTCCAGCTCCTTGAACTTGATCAAAAAGGTCTTGTATTCTAGGTAAAGGATACTTGTTCTTCATAGTTACATTGTTCAAATTCCGGTAATCTCCACACATTCTCTTTCCTCCATCTCTTTTATCCACAAAAATGACTGGTGTACCCCATGGTGACACACTTTCTTGAATGAATCCCTTCTGTTCTAACTCATCAATCTGAGCTTTCAGTTCCACTAATTCCTTTGGCCCCATCTTATATGGTGGTTGAGCTATTGGTGCTGTGCCTGGAATCAGATCGATTGTGAATTCTATCTCCCTATCGGGTGGCATACCCGGTAGTTCCTTAGGAAATACATCTTGAAACTCATTTACTACAGGAATATCTTCAATTCTCACCTCCTTCAGACTATTGAGTTCCAATCCTATCTCCAACTCACTGTACTTGTCTCCTTGGAAAACTATTCGACCTCCAATGGAGTTGCGAAGTGATACTGTTTTGTCTCCACAGTTAATTACCGCTCCATTCTCTGTCAACCAGTCCATCCCTAGGATGACAGATATGTCCTTCATGGGTATGATGAATAGGTCCGTGAAATACACACAGTCACATATGGTTAGGACTTGTGCTTCTTTCACGTGGGTTACTAAGATCGTTCCCCCCGCGGATAGAACAGTTATAGGGGTTTCTAACTCAGAACATCTAAGCCCGAATTTTTCCACAAACTCCAATGCAAGAAATGATGTGGTTGCTCCAGTATCAAATAAGACTTTGCCAGGATAAGTAAGGATGCTTAGCGTACCTAAGACTGTTTGATCCGACTCTTCCGCTTGTTCCAAAGATGTGCAATTCAGCTTTCCATAAGGCTTTCCCCTCTTGTTGTTGTTGTTGTAGTTGCGGTTGTTGTTGTTGTTGTTGCGGTTGTTGTTGTTGTTGTTGTTGTTGTTGTTTCCACCTCGTCCTCCTGAGCTCTGTCCGCTCCAAGACGCCTTGTCTGGACAATCCGGCTTGATGTGTCCATCCTTCCCACAACCATAGCAAATGATTATGGGTTTTTGACAATCCTTTTGCATATGACCCCTTAGGCCACAATTGTTGCAGATGATCTGGTTGATTGGATTCTGACTCTGACATCCCCGGTTGTATTGATTACCAGTAGTAGGTCGGTATCGGGGTTTAAAACTCCGATCAGGTGTTGGTTTACTAATTGGGTACTTCCTTGGCTCGATACGAGCCCTCTTCCTCCTATCCTCCTGGACTTGCCGGTAATCATCCTCGAAAGTGATTGCCGAGTCAATCAGTTCCTGGAATTCGGCAGTCCGTGCCAACCTGAGTTGCATCTTCATGTATGGATTCATGCCTTTCATGAACCGCTTCTTCCTCTTCTCCTCCGTATCAACATCCTCAGGTGCATACCTGGATAGCCTGTTGAAATCCCGAACATACTGCATGATGGGTGCAGTGTTCTGTCGTAGTTCGTCAAACTCCCTCTTCTTCAGCTCCACCACACTGTCCGGAACATGGGCATCCCGGAACTTCTTCTTGAACTCCTCCCAGGTGAACACCTTATCTGGAGGGTGTACTGCTACAAGGTTCTCCCACCATGACGCTGCTGGTCCTGACAACAGATAAGTAGTATATCTAATCTTCTCCTCATCGTTGCAACCAACGGTCTTCCGCTTCCGTTCCGCATCCATGAGCCAATCTTCAGCGTCCATTGGTTCTGGAGCTGATGTAAAAGGTAGTGGTCTTGCATTTTGGAAGTCTGATAAGGTTACTCCCTTGCCTTCTTTACCCCAATCATTGATGACGTGGGTAAAGAAGTCTTGCATGTTCTTGCTTTGGCTTTCCTGGTAACGCCTCCTATCTTCCTCCATTGCTCTCATATACTGTTGGAAGTCTGGGTGCATCATTGGGTGTGGTGGTGGTGGTGCATTCTCTGCTCTAGCTGCTGCATCTGCCTCCTCTTTTTCTCTTGCCTCCCGCTCTCTGCGAGCCTCTTCGGTTTCTACTAACGCCATGTTCCCCCTAGTCCTGTAACAAAGAGCGATTACTCATAATTACACCATGCAAATGCTTTCTGAGCTCAACTCAATGCCCAGAACTAGTCACACAATGAAATCAAGAAGCAAATACAAAACAAACATTTATTATGCATATACTTTGTATATTACATAACACACACACAAACTTATATTACATGTGGTATATATAAACCACTTATTTGGCTCAAAGCCCAAGCCAACGGGAATTGAAAATACGTTCTATTACAATACCACCTAAAGTACTTTATTCTTCCTTGGAGCTCTACTCCTCGTCATCATAACTCACCTCCGCGTACATCCCTGGGGTCCATCCGGTACAGCGGTTTGTCTTCCGAACACCGTCCGGAATGAAGGTCCTTCCAGTAGGTATGTAATCTGAATCGGACGAAGTGCCGAGACAGAGATCTGTCATGCCAAAATAGCTGGATAAAGACTCATATGTATCCCCAGTGGGATACAGCTCACCTTCTTCTGCCATCCATGGAGAATTCCTACTCACTTGACCTCTCATATTCTTCTTCTTCTTCTTCTTCTTCTTCTTCTTCTTCTTCTTTTTCTTGGTTCCAGAACTCTCCCCTACAACGTACTGGGATGTTTTAGGTAATCCCATCTCCAGATCTAAAGAAATGGAGTTGGTGTCTTTCTCTTCCTGCCCAAAGCTTTGGTTAACGTTCTGGTTAACCGCGCCTCCTTCATCCTCTGAACCACAATTGATGGGTTCTCCTTCATCTCCAAATGGTTCCCCGAAACGCCAACCAGTCGAATTCTCGATTGGTGACTCCGAGCAGTCTAGGTTCCTGGAATCATCTCCCCCATATCCAGACTCATATGATGCTGACACATGTGGATAGTGTGGGACATAGTTGGGTGTGAGTGGATCTTTATGGGACAACTGGTCACTCAAATCTACATAGCTGTCTAGGCTAAAGAAAGGTGTAGTGTGTTGTGGTTGTGCCCTCAGATCACGCATCCGGGTTTGGACTTTATCAGGGTCCGTGAACTCAACTAGCATGTGGTCAATCTCACCCCTCATCTTCATGTGTAAAAGGTACATCGTGGTTAATAAAGACTTACTGCTATCCATGTGCTGTGCTGCAGCTTCAGGACTTCTGTGTGCTAACACCAGATGATTCAGAGTGGGATCCTCATCTTCCTCGGCATGAGGTATATGAGAAAACTCTGAACATATCAGTTCTACTGACTTGTGCTGCCTTATCTCAAGGATTGCCTTGAATAGGCCCATGTGGTAGGCTGTGGTGATGGTTTTGGCTTCTCCGTATGGCATTACACGACTCATCAGCAGTTTCGTCAGTAGTTGGACCGATACTCTGCACTTGGCTAGGATTTCCCCATCATAGTAGGTATACTTGATAACAGGTATCCGTGGGTCACAATGAAGTTCCTTCAGCATCCCACACAGGAGAGCTGTGATTGGTCCATCATAATCACCGAGCCATCCCTCAACCTTCCTCAAAGTCCTCTTAGGAAAAGTGTTCGCCATTATGGCTGTATACAAAAGCAGAATATTAGTAGTGATAATGCATCATAATAGCTATAATAAAGAATTATCGCACTAAAATATATGGTTTTGCTATTCTCATGTGAATAATCACCATATTTCTAGAGAATCCTTTACTATTTCTACTAGACTCCTACAGGTTTCTTCCCTATACTAGGTTTTTTTCCAACCTAAGGTCGCAACATTTGCTCTGATACCAGCTGCGGTGACCCAGCATACCACTGCATGTTGTAGTATACAAGTCGTTGATATGATCTTTGTGAAGGGACTTCTTCACAAATTGCCATATCCCTCAGAGTGGTACAACAGAAACATTGCAGGTCATAACACTCCATACATTATTACAAACATTGTCTTAACAAGTTGGTATTCTCACAGGTCCTATGAGAACACCCTAAGATACTACTTAAGTACGATTACAACTCATAACCAAATATAAGGAGAGCTCAACAACTTATTTAGGTAAGTTCTACGTTGCTCGGCTCTATGATGCTAGGGAATATCACTACTCCTCCACCGCCGTGTCATCAGGTCCGTAGACTATCCCATAGTCTACTCCTTCTACTCCTCCGGTAAAATCAGGTTCCTCGTAGACCAGCTCGTAGCTTCCTTCTGGTGCTCCATCGTTGATGGCCTCCACTTCCGGATCACAGTCTAGCAAGGGTGTCGAAAGAAAGTGAGTACAGAGGTACTCAGCAAGTTCTAAAAGAGTAAAAAGGTGTTTGATGCACTAGCTACGACCATTGATCAGGAAATCGCAGGTCAATGCATGTTTTGAAATCATTTCTTCAAAAGGTTGCTTTTATATATTATGAAAACTATGCCCGTCAGTCTTCATAGGTTGACTAGAACTTCGTGGAGTTCCTTTCCTGCCGCGTTCGCAGTTCCCTTCCCGGAACAGGGAGTGACAGCCACAATTTGATACACTCTGCAGAGGTGCGTTACTTTTCCCACAAGAGATTCCACCCCTTTTTCCATCCGCAGGGACTTGCCCCCGTTCACACTTCCTTTGGTGTGAGGCCAGGTATGAAAATCCAAGCCCACACCGCCTTCTCCGCGACTGCAAACCCACCCTTTTGTCCGACCCTACACTCCCAGTAGGCTTCTTCCGATAATACGGCTTTACTCACGGTGTACTCCGGACAATCCATCATAGATCGTAGAGCTTATCATCACTAATGGATGGGGATTTAAAAGGCTATCCCAACCTATTACGGCAGTGCCTCCAACACCCCGCCAGCTCTACCAATCCGTTGGCGTGCAGAAGGGAAAAGATACGGCTGGCTTCCCCAGAGCCATTATAGATCTCATGGTCAACGCGGTTTGTACGGCGCTAGAATCACTGGACGGTATTGGTAATTAATCCTAGGGTGATATAACCCATGCAATGGAACCTCCACCATATCAACACATACCATGGTTCCATTGCCAACCACATAGTCATATTCATAGTTGGAAAGTAACATTTTATTTGTGATGCAGGAATGATAAGTATATAGCTTTGCATTTAAGTAGTAGAAAATAATCAAGTTGACATGAGTAAGGGTGAACTTGCCTGTGGACTGTGAGATAGTGCAGTTCAATGCAGTTGATGGAACCTGGACCTCGGGTTCTGTAAGAAGCATCATTGTCCGGTAAGGACAATGTTATAAAATCCAAATAATGCAATCATGGATGTATTATTTTATGTTGAATCCCTTTACCCCGCTGAGTTATAGCAATTTAGGGTTGAGTTAAGATTTGTGCCTTTGGCAGTAATTTGCAATTGATTTAAAGTGTAAACCATTTTAATTCACATAAAGTAAGATACTTCAAAGTAAAACTACTTTACTTGGTGATTCCTTTACTCATTCAAAGATAATTTAAAATCATAGAGTTACCTCTATAGTTTTTGGAATAAAAAGGAATATAGTATTTTTCTTGGAAAAATACCTTTCTCAAAAGAAATGACTTGGAATAAGAGAATTTCCTTTTGAAATGTTTGAAAATAAGTATTTGAACTTATTTGAGATTTTTCCTTGAATTTTAAATACAAGGAAATAATAGTTTAAAATTCCAAGTTATTATTTAAATTCTTCAAATTCATAATTTTGAATTTGTTTCTTAAATTCTATTTCATATTTTATTCTGGTTAAGATTTATTTTTCATTCACTAATCCAATTTTTAATGGATTTTTAGAGTTGTATTTTATTTACTAAAAAATTGGTTAAATCCTGGTCTTTTTCTAAAAAGTAAAAAGACTAAATTACCCCTGGCCCCTATTGGGCCAGCCCACTTAACTAAGGCCCATGGGACAGCCCACTAAGGCTAGTCCCATTATGGGTCGGTGGCGCCGAAGCGTCTCACCTCACTCACTCGCTCGTCTCTCTCACTCGCTCGTCCCTAACCCTAACTCTCTCGCGACGCCTGTGGCGATGGCGTCGCCGCCCTGGCCGCCGCCACGCTCCGGCCATCTCCGTGCTCCCCTGCCATAGCCACCTACCAAATCGGGACCGCCGCGAGACGATCTACCGATCTGTCCGTGTGGTTTCCCCATCTCTTCCTCTCCTGGCGAATCGCCCCTCTCTGGATCTCGTGGAGAATCGCCTCTGGCGATTGACGATCTGCGGCGAGTTCTCGTCCTCGCCGCCGATGTGTGCGCCTCCGAGACTGACCTGGCGCGGGTGCTGCTCGCAGTACCTGTGCCGTCGTCTCTGGTGCTCTGCTACGGTGGTGGTGTTCGTGTTCGCCGGCGTAACGTCGGCGCCTACCCTGGCTTTGCAGCTGCTATGGCCGCGCGAGCACTGCCTCGCCATGCCCTAGCCTCTGCTTCCAGGCGCGTGTAAGTTTCTTCACCTCCTCCTTCTCTTCTCCATGTCTGTGCGCCTCCCTTGCTTCTGTACTTCTTCTTCCTCATGTTCTGTTGCTTTCTGGTGATCCTGTGATCACACAGAGCTCTGCCATGGATGCTTAATCTGCCTATGCTCCATTTGCTGCAAGCTCATGGCCAAATCACCAGTTTCTGGTACTGGCCAGTGTTGCCTTGCTTGCTGTACATGCTCTGTTTGCTTATCTGTTGCTCCTAGCCTGCTCTAATCTTGCTATGCTCTGCTGTGCTTATTTATGAGCTTGCTATGCCATGTTGTACTTGCTTATGGGCTTGCTTGTGCTTACTGGCATGTTATACTTGCTTGTCTAGGTGTACTGTGGTGCATCAGTGACACTTGTGAGTGCCAGTGGTGCTTGTGAAGTGCTTCTGTGCTTCCTGTGTAAGCTAATGATCCATTGGATCATCCATTGCTTGTTGGATAGCTTATCTGTGTGGCTTGACTTGATTCAATTGATCCATTTGATCAATTAGATGTCAGTAATTGCTTACTGATTAATTCTGTGGCTAAGTGATTCTTTTTCCTTGTTGATGCTGATGCTCAAGCATCACTATGCTACTGCTTACTTGTGCTATTGCTTGCTCTAGCTTACTGGACTAGATCCAGTGGCTGTGATGCAGTGATTGGTGCTATGATACCCTATAGTGTGCTACTGTCAATAATAGCATGGATCTGTGATAAATTCATGCTTGAATAAATTGATTTATGATGAACTGCTTATGCAGTGATGATTTAAATGACTTGCTTGCATAGGAATTTGCTGTTCATGATTGTTTAGCAAGCAAATGAATCTGAATCCATTTCTGGATGATGATGTGCTATAGTTGGCTTTATTTCAAATGGTGCTAAGTGTGATGTGACCTCAGTAGCCTTGCTACTGCTTGGTTGCTCACCTGTTTGATTGGATCTTGTGGCTACTCAACCTTTGCTTGCATATCTGGGGATCATACTAGATATGAATGCCAATATGCTTGCCTGATGAAATCTAGGGTTTGCTGATGGTTATAAGCTTAGGATTTTCTGTGTAGTCTTTAATAGCTGCTAATCATAGCAATACATCTACTGGTGCTATCTGTGCATAAGATCTTGCTAGCTTCTGTGCATAAGATCTGTATCTGGATGATTTCCATTTTAGTGGCTTTTAGACTGGCAGTAATCCTTGGTGAAAACCAAGTGATGATCTACCCCTTTGAGCATCTGCTCAATCCCATGACTATGTCATGCATAATTTATGGATCAGATCCATTGGATCTGTCCAGGAACTTGGTATACCTTGTTCCAGCTCCTAGAGTGAAATATTTGGTGGTTGCAGACTTGTGATTTTGTGCACAGCCCTTCACCTCCAGATTCTGGTTGATCTTCTCAGGTCACCATGATTCCTGGTGGCTAAGTGGTTGTGTGTTGGTTCTGTTCTTGAGTATGAACTGGATGAACTTGTGTTGGCTCTAGCTTCACCCTTACCTGGTGAATTATCCTATCTGGTCGACTGTCATGGTTCTAGGGTTTGTGTTCTATTTATATGATCTCTACTTCTACTCTGGCCATGACACACAAGGCCTGGTTACTTTGTGACTCAGCTGTTGCATTGCCTTGCTGTTGCTTGATCAGCAACAGCCCTCATATGCTGAAACTTGAGCCCCTGTGGCTGCTCAGTTTTGGTCTGCTTGTGCCTATCTTGTGCTGTCCAAGTTTTGGACGAGCACAAGTGTGCCATGACAGTGTTTACTGTCCAAACTGAATTTTCTGTAATGTTGTGCTATCTGTCCAAACTGAATTTCTATTACTTACATTCTGGCTAGCACTTTGTTATTTGTTTTGCAGGTTTGAAGTGGAATATGGTAAGAAGATCATCTTCAAGTCATTTAGTCTAGGTTTTAGTTTAGAACCAACTTGTAATTTTCCCTTTTTATTTCTGTTTATTATTCCTCAATTCTTGTATCAGGAATATTGCAAAGACTTTGTAATTTGTGTTGTGTATCAATAAAGCTCAAGTTTTGTTTATGAGCTTTTGTATTATGTAATGTTTATATTCTTGATTAAATATTGTATTTGATATTCAATTTGAAATTCAAATTAAGTCATATGAATTTATAAGTTGTGTTTGGAGTTATGAATTCATTATTTATATTGTGTGATGCTTATTGTTAAATGTATTAACACTTGTCAAATGAAATCTTTCCCCAAAGCAATAAGATACAAAAGAGATCATGTCGAAATTTCCCTAACTCACATTGCCTAACCCTAATTGCAAAATGAGAGAGAACCTCGATCCCTCTTAGGTTTCGTTGCAATAAGGCGCGAAAATTTCCCCCGTTTTGCGATCAAATGCACAACCCATTTCTAAATCTACCCTTCGTTGTTCCTATGTTCTGGGTTATTACACATCTGGAGAAACTGCTATTCCTGGCGTTCCTCCAGGACTGGCCCGACGCAGCTTTGAGAAGCGATTCGTGCAAGAACGCGCCTTGGCCTAGGCAACCAAACGGGTCAAAAATTGCTGGCCCGATGCGAGCTAAGAGGCTCACAGGCAACCAAACGCGCCCTTGAAGAATGGAGGATGATGGCTTCAACCAAAGGTGTGAATGGGGGGAAGGACATGCTCAGAGAAAACAGGATGACCGACATACTCTGCCTTTCTAGTTACTTAGAGATGACCGATATACTCTGCCTTTCTAGTTAAGAGGTTGAAACTATGGGTCAAGTAGGATGAATATGCTCATTTAGCAGGAGAGCTCCACCTATGTCTTGCATCATGCTAGGGCCCGCAAAGGATTCTCTGAGGGCCCGCGCACGGTATGACCAGGCGACGGGGAAACCGATCTTCAAAACCCAAGAACTTGTGGAATTACACAAACAATTGGTTTGTTCTTAACTATGAACTCGCTGTGCCTATTTCTTATCCAGCGGGTTCATTGCTTAAATACATATTTCTTTGGTAGTGAATGCCATGTTTCAATAAAAATTGGAATGACATCATATAACCTAGGTGACTCATTTGGTGATGGTTATATCCCCCTTCGTTAGCTTGTTTCATTATTAATGTTGTAATTGTCTCTACATGCATGATATTGGTTATTTGAACCTCAATGGTGTTAATTGCAAAAAAGTATGGTGCAGCCATATATGTGAAAACTCCTAGAAATCCGCTAATATTGGTAGGTTGCAAGATCCTTGTACCCAATTATCCCCCAGGATTGTTCAACGGAGTAGCAGTACCTTTGTTGAAGAGTACTCGTACGGTACACCAAGTCATCTCGACGATATCACTGTGAGTGTCGTCTCCTCCCAATTGTCGAAATAGTGTCAATTTAGCCGATTACTCCTCTTGATCTGAAATCCTTGCAATATACTCCCTCTGTTTCATAATTCTTATCTTAAACTAAAACCATCACAAGAACTATGGAACGGAGGTAATATGTCCTATCCAATTTCTGCTCTAGATTCTTGTCCACTTCTTATTTAAACCTGAATCTATTTTATTTGCAGAAAAACACTATGATTGTCCTTCATACCAGGACTAAAGATAGATGATCAGTTTGTAATGCCAAAGTTCTTTATGATCCATTAAGTTAAAACTATTGTTTCGCCTTGCTTTATAAGTTGAACAATCTGGTGCTAGAAGATCAGTATCATCATTGTTTAGTGTTTGGGAAAAGTTATATGTGAAACTTGTTATGTACAAACTCTGCTACTAAACATACATGCAACTTGCAGCTTATAGATGTCAGCTATGTTTCAAATATCCACTTATGGATGTGTATATTTATGAATGTGCATGAAATCGTATCGCAGCCTAGATTGTACTACCGTTTCAATGAATAAGGCGCACACGCATTTTAAGACTAACTTTGACCAAACAAACCGAGCAACAAAATCTTAATTATATTGTACACAATTGATATCGTTGGATTCATATTGAAAAACACTTTATAATGATGCTAATTTTAAACCAAAAATCTTTGTATATTTAGAGAAATTTTAGTCAAAAAAATAGCACGCAAAACGAGGACGCCTTATTCTGTGAAACGGAAGGAGTATTTAATTGGCAAATATGAAATTTATAATTTTCTTCCATAAAACCTATGGTTTAGGAAAATATACACGTGAGCAGAGATGATCAAAAAAGAACTTGCTCGTCGCAGGTTATTATATAATAGAGATGATCACCAAAAACTTGCTCGTCACAGGTTATTATATAGCAAAGATGATCAGGAAAAATATTATTCGTCAATACAATTGAATTAATGACAAGGTGAGTTAAAATCTGATTGTCATTGGTGAACTATTAATGACAAATGACTCGTAACACGGCCATCAGCGGCGAGATAGTAACGACATTTCGTATGGAACAAAGTCCATCACAGGAACACCAGAGTTCACGAGGCCTGTTATGTACACATGTCACCAACACGTTACTGCTGACGCGCTCATTTTGTTTATTGTCGCCAGATCTAGAGCATTGAACGCCACAGGAATTCGCAGGTTGTGCTCCGCTCGACAGATGAAGCAACTACCAGAGATGGTCGAAAATCCATTTTGTCGTCACCGCTGCATCGTACCCTCGATGTATCAAATGCCCGTCACTGGTACACATTACCAGTGGCTTTATACTTGTGATGCCCACCCCTACCGTCAGCAGAGCGGAAAACACGCCAGTCACTGATAAGCTTTTTTCCGGTAGTGTCCGCAGGTTTTGGTATACCTAGACCGGTCATTGTTGTCCGATATAAGATCAAGTATCCCCAGTGGAATCGCCAAAAAGTATGTTAGGTCGGAAAGTTTCTGCCTAGATGCAAGACCACCGAATTTCTGGCTAGGTCTGAAAATATGTTGCCTTGATGCAAGACCTTCAAGGATCCACCTTACACTGGGACATCCTCCCACACCTTCGATGACCAGGACCATATGCCGCAACTCACGTCGAAGGAAGCTGGCTGGAAGCGCAATATGCAAGAAAATCCAACTATCACCTTTGAGAGCTGAAGCCCCAGTTCCTTTGAGAGGGACTCCGTCGGAGGTTCCGGCGAAAATGGGATGAAATTGGATGAATTTGACTGCTCTAAGCTCGGTTAACGATCTTAAGCAAAATCTACACAAAATCGCCGAAGAACACTAGGAGCAACAAGGGTTTGAGGAGACAAACGTAGATATATTGATGTTTGACGACTGTTTGTTTAATTTCAATCGACCATCACCTCTCACATACATATGGAGCAGCTGGACTTTCTGTACAAGTTTTGGACAACTCCGTACACGTTTTGTACAAGAAAAGGACTCTAAATTCCGTCCAAAAAACCTAAATCTACCTTACTTGGATAGAATCCGGATTTCTTTGCACCTTCTGTCTGTTCGTAGTTTCTTGTTGGGAGTCCATTAACATACGTTGGACAGTTCTCTCGCAATTTTTCAGAGATATATATTGGACCTTGCTACATGGAGAATCTCCCCGAACCAGTGCAGCAGCGCGCACGTCCTAGGCGTGTGGGCAGTCCATGGGAGGCGGAGATCTGGGCAGTGGTGGCTGGAATTTGTGTTGGAAGCCGGCGTGGGTGGCGGTGCCGGCTAACCCCAGCGAGCAGTCAATCCTCGAGGTTGTCGAGTAGAGATGAGTGGAGAAGAAGACTCGAATGGGGGTTCGGGAATCACACACGGGGATGAGATGAGGAAAGTTGGAATAAGTGTGTATTTCGTTGACGGCTCGCGAGCCGTTCCAACCGAGCCTGAGACCTCCGAGCCAAGTCTCGAGCCTACTTTTCAGTTCCTAATCAGCAGCAAGCCGAGCTAGGCTCGGCTCAATTTTCTTCGAGCTGAGCCTCGAGCTGGCTCGGCTCGGGGTTAGATGACTGGTCACGCGGTAATGAGAATGTGCATTACTGCGTTCCTGCTTTTTCCAACACTTCCCGCCTACATCTTTCCGCCTTTTACACTGCTATATGTAACCACCGGCCGCCATTTCCACTGCACATCTCTATTCGACTTATGCAAATTTCTCTCCCATTGCGGCCAACGATCTTGCCTTGACCTACGCTGACACGGAGGCGTTGAGCGCCTCCAACTACCCATGCCTGACGTGTTACATGTGCCCATCCCAGCTGGAGGATGAGCACTAGAGGTGTGCATGTCTAACCTAGCCCCCAAGGTGCAGCTCACCGTGGGCCATCACCCACCACTACTACGTCGAGCTCACCCCCGAGTTGCTCACGGATCCCCGCTGGGATCCTGACAACGCCTCTAGTTGGAAGGCCTTCTTCCTCAATCGTCGGGAGATGGAGCTCGCCAGGTATGAGGGGATTGGCCACCGGCTATGGTGGGGTGGCCGAACCATCGAGGGTGTGATGAACCACATCCTTCGCAGGTGACTACCCCGCCTATGATACCTTCACTTCCAGCCTCCGAAGAAGGACGGTAGCGGGCACGGAGGTGTTGCCATCAGGGAACCCTCTCCCCTGGCTGACCATCTTCAGCACATGAAACCAACGCCCAAGTGGAAGGTTCCACTATAATACGCCATGGCTGCCAATGACTTTAGGCGCCCAGGCGACCCGGAGGAGTTCCCGGGCCAGTGTGCAGCCTGCCACCGGCGCTGGTGGACTACGGGCGGTGCTGGTGAGAGAAGGAGGAGCATGCCTACCGTGTGTGCCGTGGCAACAAAGGCCAAGGCTGTAACCGCTGCAGCCGCCGGTCCCCGCAGCGTGCGAAACAACAACCGTTGCGGATACAACCACCGCATAAGTTCCAGCCACGCCCAGCGAGTGGCGGCGGCGACAATGACGATGATGACCCCGGTGACTACGACGACTACAAAGGCATGTACTATACGGCTAGGCAGGAGTATGACTAGTTTTTTATTTGCATATGTAATACTAATATGTTATTTAGATTTTAGAGTTATTTGTATTAGGGCGACGACTGGGAGCCGGCTGGCCCCCATTTTCCTGTTTGCGCTGGTGCCCCCCCATATAGGCCAAAAATTGTAACATCGGACCCCATTTGGGGAGGACGAATTGAGATGTTCTTAGTGTTTCCTCATAACCAAATTAATATCGGTGATGGCATCTCCAATGGCCCAACACAAATGGACGAGCAACGACCGTCTACGACCGCGCGGTCAAAATATGCGTTTGTACCTAGGCCCAGCGGCCCGGTGCATAGTGACTGGCTTGTCCGCCGAGACGCAAGGGCGGCCTAAATATAGGTCTCGGATGCGTTTGGCGGATGCTCCGCAGTCCCGTTGCATGACCGCTCGCTTCTCCCATGGGCCCTCTTGGCAGTGACTTAGCTTGATGTGTCTTCTCAGCGGTGCACTAGTAATGGCGAGGCAGCATCGCTTCGGTGGTCCGCGCCATTGAAAGTGCATAGAGTCCCCATGTGTGGTTTTGGTAATTAATGACAATCCCTATGGGCTAATGTTTGCATTGAGTCATATGTGTAGGAGTTGTCCATAGGCAATGCTTGAACCATATGTTGGCTTCAAGGTTGCAATAAGAAGAAATAAGGTGCAAGTTCAAGATGAGCCAACTCGAAGAGATCATATGCTTGAAGCTTTCTATTTATGTGGTGTTCATGGATATGTGAATTGATACGTCTCCAACGTATCGATAATTTCTTATGTTCCATGCTACTTTATTGATGATACCTACATGTTTTATGCATACTTTATGTCATATTTATGCATTTTCCGGCACTAACCTATTAACAAGATGCCGAAGAGCCGATTCTTTGTTTTCTGCTGTTTTTGGTTTCAGAAATCCTAGTAAGGAAATATTCTCGGAATTGGACGAAATCAACGCCCAGGGGCCTATTTTTCCACGAAGCTTCCAGAAGTCCGAAGAGGAGACGAAGTGGGGCCACGAGGTGGCGACACAGCAGGGCGGCGCGGCCCAGCCCCTGGCCGCGCCGGCCTACTGTGTGGGCCCCTCGTGACGCCCCTTGACCTGCCCTTCTGCCTACAAAAAGCCTTCGTCGCGAAACCCCTAGTACCGAGAGCCACGATACGAAAAACCTTCCAGAGACGCCGCCGCCGCCAATCCCATCTCGGGGGATTCAGGAGATCGCCTCCGGCACCCTGCCGGAGATGGGAATCATCTCCCGGAGGACTCTACACCGCCATGGTCGCCTCCGGGGTGATGTGTGAGTAGTTCACCCCTGGACTATGGGTCCATAGCAGTAGCTAGATGGTTGTCTTCTCCTCATTGTGCTATCATTGTCGGATCTTGTGAGCTGCCTAACATGATCAAGATCATCTATCTGTAATACTCTATGTTGTGTTTGTTGGGATCCGATGGATAGTGAATGCTATGCTATGTTGATTATCAATCTATTATGTGTTGTTTATGATCTTGCATGCTCTCCGTTGCTAGTAGAGGCTCTGGCCAAGTTTTTGCTTGTAACTCCAAGAGGGAGTATTTATGCTCGATAGTGGGTTCATGCCTCCATTAAATCTGGGACAGTGACAGAAAGTTCTAAGGTTGTGGATGTGCTGTTGCCATTAGGGATAAAACATCGATGCTATGTCTAAGGATGTAGTTGTTGGTTACATTACGCACCATACTTAATGCAATTGTCTGTTGTTTACAACTTAATACTGGAAGGGGTTCGGATGATAACCTGAAGGTGGACTTTTTAGGCATAGATGCATGCTGGATAGCGGTCTATGTACTTTGTCGTAATGCCCAATTAAATCTCACAATACTCATCATATCATGTATGTGCATTGTCATGCCCTCATTATTTGTCAATTACCCAACTGTAATTTGTTCACCCAACATGCTAATTCTTATGGGAGAGACACCTCTAGTGAACTGTGGACCCCGGTCCTATTCTTTACATCTGAAATACAATCTACTGCAATTGTTCTTTACTGTTTTCTGCAAACATCATCATCCACACTATACATCTAATCCTTTGTTACAGCAAGCCGGTGAGATTGACAACCTCACTATTACGTTGGGGCAAAGTACTTTGGTTGTGTTGTGCAGGTTCCACGTTGGCGCCAGAATCCCTGGTGTTGCGCCGCACTACACTCCGCCACCATCAACCTTCAACGTGCTTCTTGGCTCCTACTGGTTCGATAAACCTTGGTTTCTTACTGAGGGAAAACTTGCCGCTGTACGCATCACACCTTCCTCTTGGGGTTCCCAACGGACGCGTGTTGTACGCGTATCAAGCTCTTTTTCTGGCGCCGTTGCCGGGGAGATCAAGACACTGCATGGGGAGTCTCCACTTCCAATCTCTTTACTTTGTTTTTGTCTTGCTTTATTTTATTTAGTACTTTGTTTGCTGCATTATATCAAAACACAAAAAAATTAGTTGCTAGCTTTACTTTATTTACTGTCTTGTTTGCATTCTCCATATTAAAAACACAAAAAAATTAGTTACTTGCATTTTACTTTTGTTACCATGTCTAGTTCTGCACCTATTACTTCTTCACCTGAGGAATTAGTCTTCACTTTCAAACAAGGGGATGAGGAGAGTTTTAAAGATGCTTGGTCCAGAATTTTTGATTCTTATCGTAAAGCTGAACCTCAAATGACTCTAAGTTTGCTCCTTAGTAATTTTTATTTTGGGCTTATGATTCGCTATAGATATGCCTTGGATGCTGTAGTGGGAGGAGATTTCCTTCATTGCAATGGGGATCAAGCTTTTAATGCCATAAAGAAGTTGGTTGCATCACATGATTCAGCTAATAACTTTGATTCAGCCCTTATTAGCATTTATAATAGATTAAACACTCTTGAGACAAGTGCATCTCGCTTGAACAAAAATTATAGCTATGTTCGTAACCGTCTTGATCAAGTTTTAGTGAACTCTGAACCTTCATTATGGGACCCTACTATTAAAATTGTTATCTGTGGTAAAACTTTTCATGCCAATTGTGATATTATGTCTGAATTTTGCCTTATGCCTAAGAGTATTCATGAATCTTTGACACTTTGGGGACTCGTTGAAGGGGGAGAAGGAATAACTCTTATTGATAACTCTGTTATAATTCATAATGGAATAGCCGCAGGTGTGCATACAACCATTCTTGGAAGAACAATATCCATTGATTATCTTGTTATTGAATGTGTAGGAACAAGACAAATCACACTCGGAAGATCCCTGCTGAAACTATTGGGAGCAGTCATAAATGTGGGAGAAGGCACCCTAAAATTCACCTCTACACCGGGGGGTAGACATGTATTCCCTAAATCAAAGAGTAAGAAAAAGAATAAGAAGGGTAGGCGTAAAGCCCAAGGTAATGTTAATGCATCATCTCTTGATAACACTTGATACACACTTTCTGCGCCTAGCTTAAAGGCGTTAAAGAAAAGCGCTTATGGGAGACAACCCATGATTTTACTACAGTACTTTTGTTTTATATTTGAGTCTTGGAAGTTGTTACTACTGTAGCAAACTCTCCTTATCTTAGTTTTGTTGCATTGTTGTGCCAAATAAAGTCTTTGATAGTAAGGTTCATACTAGATTTGGATTACTGCACAGAAACAGATTTCTTGCTGTCACGAATCTGGGCCTAATCCTCTGTAGGTAACTCAGAAAATTATGCCAATTTACGTGAGTGATCCTCAGATATGTACGCAACTTTCATTCAATTTGAGCATTTTCATTTGAGCAAGTCTGGTGCCTCAATAAAATTCGTCTTTACGAACTGTTCTGTTTTGACAGATTCTGCCTTTTATTTCACATTGCCTGTTTTGCTATGCTTGATGGATTTATTTATTCCATTAACTTTCAGTAGCTTTGTGCAATGTCCAGAAGTGTTAAGAATGATTATGTCACCTCTGAACATGTGAATTTTGATTATGCACTAACCCTCTAATGAGTTGTTTTGAGTTTGGTGTGGAGGAAGTTTTCAAGGATCAAGAGAGGAGGATGATACAATATGATCAAGGAGAGTGAAAGCTCTAAGCTTGGGGATGCCCCGGTGGTTCATCCCTGCATATTTCAAGAATACTCAAGCATCTAAGCTTGGGGATGCCCAAGGCATCCCCTTCTTCATCGACAACATTATCAGGTTCCTCTAGTGAAACTATATTTTTATTCCATCACATCTTATGTACTTTGCTTGGAGCGTCTGTTTGTTTTTTGTTTTTGTTTTGTTTCAATAAAATGGATCCTAGCATTCATTGTGTGGGAGATAGACACGCTCCGCTGTTGCATATGGACAAATATGTCCTTGGCTTTACTCATAATGTTCATGGCGAAGGATAATCTGCTTCGTTAATTGTTATATGGTTGGAAACGGAAAATGCTACATGTGGTAATTGGTAGAATGTCTTGGATAATTTGACACTTGGCAATTGTTATAGATCATGTTTAAGCTCTTGCATCATATACTTTGCACCTATTAGTGAAGAAATACATAGAGCTGGTTGAAATTTGGTTTGCATGATTGGTCTCTCTAAAGTCTAGATATTTTCTAGTTAAGGTTTGAGCAACAAGGATGACAGTGTAGAGTCTTATAATGCTTGCAATATGTTTTTATGTGAGTTTTGCTGTACCGGTTCATGCTTGTGTTTGCTTCAAATAACCTTGCTAGCCTAAGCCTTGTATTGAGAAGGATTACTTCTCGTGCATCCAAATCCTTTAGCCAATAACTATGCCATTTGTGTCCACCATACCTACCTACTACATGGTATTTCTCCGCCATTCCAAAGTAAATTGCTTGAGTGATACCTTTAAATTTCCATCCTTTGCCTTTGCAATATATAGCTCATGGGACAAATAGCTTAAAAACTACTGTGGTATTGAATATGTACTTATGCATTTTATCTCTTATTAAGTTGCTTGCTGTGCGATAACCATGTTCCTGGGGACGCCATCAACTACTCTTTGTTGAATATCATGTGAGTTGCTATGCATGTTCGTCTTGTCTGAAGTAAGGGCGATCTACCATGAGTTGAAAGGTTTGAGCATGCATACTGTTAGAGAAGAACATTGGGCCGCTAACTAAAGCCATGATTCATGGTGGAAGTTTCAGTTTTGGACAACAATCCTCAAATCTCTAATGAGAAAATTAATTGTTGTTGAATGCTTAAGCATTAAAGAGGAGTCCATTATCTGTTGTCTATGTTGTCCCGGTATGGATGTCTAAGTTGAGAATAATCAAAAGCGAGAAATCCAATGCGAGCTTTCTCCTTAGACCTTTGTACAAAGGCATAGAGGTACCCCTTTGTGACACTTGGTTAAAACATATGTATTGCGGTGATAATCCAGGTAATCCGAGCTAATTAGGACAAGGTGCGGGCACTATTGGTATACTATGCATGAGGCTTGCAACTTGTAGGATATAATTTACATAACACATATGCTTTATTACTACCGTTGACAAAATTGTTTCTTGTTTTCAAAACAAAAGCTCTAGCACAAATATAGCAATCGATGCTTCCCTCTTTGAAGGGCCTTTCTTCTACTTTTATGTTGAGTCAGTTTACCTATTTCCTCACACCTCAAGAAGCAAACACTTGTGTTAACTGTGCATTGATTCTTACATACTTGCATATTTGCATTCATCATACTACTTTATGTTGACACCTATCCATGAGATTTACATGTTACAAGTTGAAAGCAACCGCTGAAACTTAATCTTCTTTTGTGTTGCTTCAATACCTTTACTATGAATTTATTGCTTTATGAGTTAACTCTTATGCAAGACTTATTGATGCTTGTCTTGAAAGTACTATTCATGAAAAGTCTTTGCTATATGATTCAGTTGTTTACTCATTGTCTTTACCATTGTCTTGGATCGCTGCATTCATTACATATGCTTACAATAGTATTGATCAAGATCATGATGGCATGTCACTTCAGAAATTATCTTTGTTATCGTTTACCTACTCGGGACGAGTAGGAACTAAGCTTGGGGATGCTGATACGTCTCCAACGTATCGATAATTTCTTATGTTCCATGCTACTTTATTGATGATACCTACATGTTTTATGCATACTTTATGTCATATTTATGCATTTTCCGGCACTAACCTATTAACAAGATGCCGAAGAGCCATTCTTTGTCAAGTCGCTGTTTTTGGTTTCAGAAATCCTAGTAAGGAAATATTCTCGGAATTGGACGAAATCAACGCCCAGGGGCCTATTTTTCCACGAAGCTTCCAGAAGTCCGAAGAGGAGACGAAGTGGGGCCACGAGGTGGCGACACGGCAGGGCGGCGCGGCCCAGCCCCTGGCCGCGCCGGCCTACTGTGTGGGCCCCTCGTGACGCCCCTTGACCTGCCCTTCCGCCTACAAATAGCCTTCGTCGGGAAACCCCTAGTACCGAGAGCCACGATACGGAAAACCTTCCAGAGACGCCGCCGCCAATCCCATCTCGGGGGATTCAGGAGATCGCCTCCGGCACCCTGCCGGAGATGGGAATCATCTCCCGGAGGACTCTACACCGCCATGGTCGCCTCCGGAGTGATGTGTGAGTAGTTCACCCCTGGACTATGGGTCCATAGCAGTAGCTAGATGGTTGTCTTCTCCTCATTGTGCTATCATTGTCGGATCTTGTGAGCTGCCTAACTGTTGGAGATATGCCCTAGAGGCAATGATAAAGTGGTTATTATTTATATCTTTATGTTTATGATAAATGTTTATATATCATGCTATAATTGTATTAACCGAAACATTAGTACATGTGTGATATGTAGACAAACAAAGAGTCCCTAGTATGCCTCTTAACTAGCTTGTTGATTAATGGATGATTAGTTTCATAATCATGAACATTGGATGTTATTAATAACAAGGTTATGTCATTGTATGAATGATGTAATGGACACACCCAATTAAGCGTAGCATAAGATCTCGTCATTAAGTTATTTGCTATAAGCTTTCGATACATAGTTACCTAGTCCTTATGACCATGAGATCATGTAAATCACTTATACCGGAAAGGTACTTTGATTACACCAAACACCACTGCGTAAATGGGTGGCTATAAAGGTGGGATTAAGTATCCGGAAAGTATGAGTTGAGGCATATGGATCAACAGTGGGATTTGTCCATCCCGATGATGGATAGATATACTCTGGGCCCTCTCGGTGGAATGTCGTCTAATGTCTTGCAAGCATATGAATGAGTTCATAAGAGACTACATACCACGGTACGAGTAAAGAGTACTTGTCAGGAGACGAGGTTGAACAAGGTATAGAGTGATACCAAAGATCAAACCTCGGACAAGTAAAATATCGCGAGACAAAGGGAATTGGTATCGTATGGTTCATTCGATCACTAAAGTCATCGTTGAATATGTGGGAGCCATTATGGATCTCCAGATCCCGCTATTGGTTATTGATCGGAGTGAGTACTCAACCATGTCCGCATAGTTCACGAACCGTAGGGTGACACACTTAAAGTTGGATGTTGAAATGGTAGAACTTGAATATGGAATGGAGTTCGAATATTTGTTCGGAGTCCCGGATGAGATCCCGGACATCACGAGGAGTTCCGGAATGGTCCGGAGAATAAGATTCATATATAGGAAGTCATATTCCAAGTTTGGAAATGATCCGGTGCATTTATGGCAGGTTCTAGAAGGTTCTAGAAAAGTCCGGAAGAAATCACCATGGAAAGTAGAGTCCCGGAGGGACTCCACCTTGCATGGCCAGCCAACCCTAAAGGGGAGGAGTCCAAGGTGGACTCCCCTAGGGTGGCCGGCCAACCCCCCCTCATGGAAGGGGGGAATCCCACCCCAAGTGGGATTCCCACCTTGGGTAGGTTTCCCTACATATGGGAGGTTTCATTGTTGGGGTCTTATTCGAAGACTTGGATACCAACACTTGGGGATTTCCACCTATATAATGAGGAGGAGAGGGAGGGGGCTGCCCACTCTTGGCCGCACCACCTAGGGCTGCCCTTGGTCAGCGCCCTAGCCTCCCCCTCTCTCCCCAAACCCTAGTGGTCTCTCTCCTCCACCACATCCCGCACGCTTAAGCGAAGCTCCGCCGGATTTCTCCACCACCACCGACACCACGCCGTCGTGCTGTCGGATTCAAGAGGAGCTACTACTTCCGCTGCCCGCTGGAACGGGGAGGTGGACGTCGTCTTCATCAACAACCGAACGTGTGACCGAGTACAGAGGTGCTGCCCGTTCGTGGCGCCGGAAGCGATCGTGATCAAGATCTTCTACGCGCTTTTGCAAGCGGCAAGTGAACGTCTACCGCAGCAACAAGAGCCTCATCTTGTAGGCTTTGGAATCTCTTCAAGGGTGAGACTCGATACCCCCTCGTTGCTACCGTCTTCTAGATTGCATCTTGGCTTGGATTGCGTGTTCGCGGTAGGAAAATTTTTGTTTTCTATGCAACGTTATCTTACAGTGGTATCAGAGCCGTGTCTATGCATAGATGGTTGCACGAGTAGAACACAATGGTTTGTGGGCGTTGATGCTCTTGTTATCTTTAGTTTGAGTACTTTGCATCTTTGTGGCATAGTGGGATGAAGCGGCTCGGACTAACTTTACATGACCGCGTTCATGAGACTTGTTCCTCGTTCGACATGCAACTTGTATTGCATAAGAGGCTTTGCGGGTGTCTGTCTCTCCTACTATAGTGAAGATTCAATTTACTCTTCTATTGAAAACATTAGTATCAACGTTGTGGTTCAAGTTCGTAGGTAGATTAGATCTCTCTCGAAAACCCTAAACCACGTAAAATATGCAAACCAAATTAGAGACGTCTAACTTGTTTTTGCAGGGTTTGGTGATGTGATATGGTCATAATATGATGATGAATATGTATGAGATGATCATTATTGTATTGTGGCAACCGGCAGGAGCCTTATGGTTGTCTTTAATTTTCATGTTGAGTAGTATTTCAAAGTAGTTGTAATAGTTGCTACATGAGGTGAACAACCATGAAGACGGCGCCATGAACCTTGACGCTACGCCGACGATGATGGAGATCATGCCCGTTGATGATGGAGATCATGTCCGTGCTTTGGAGATGAAGATCGAAGGCGCAAAGACAAAAGGGCCATATCATATCACATATGAATTGCATGTGATGTTAATCCTTTATGCATCTTATTTTGCTTAGAACGCGACGGTAGCATTATAAGATGATCCCTCACATTAATATCAAGATAATAAAGTGTTCTCCCGTCGTATGCACCGTTGTAATAGTTCGTCATTTCGAAGCATCTCGTGATGATCGGATGTGATAGATTCAACGATTCACATAAAACGGGTGTAAGCCATGTTGCACACGCGGAATACTTGGGTTTGCTTGACGAGCCTAGCATGTACAGACATGGCCTCGGGACAACGGAAACCGAAAGGTTGAACACGAGTCATATGGATGATATGATCAACATGTTGATGTTCACCATTGAAGCTACATCATCTCACGTGATGATCGGTTTTTGGTGTAGTGAATTTGGATCGTGTACCACTTAACAACTATGAGGGATGTTGTATTAAGTGGGAGTTCATTAGTAATTAGATTAAAACATGAACTAATTATCATAAACATAGTTTGAGTAGTATTTTGAATTAATTTTGTAGTATTGGCATCCGTTTACTTCTATGCGCTAGTCTTGTAATTGAGATAGAAATACTGTTAAAATCTGACAAGAAACTTTACGGTTTGGTACCGTATTGTTAAAGAATCAAGAATTAATTAAGTCCTATTGCAAACTTTTAGTAAACCTCACATTGTTGATTCAAAGAGCTATGGTTTCAATTAGTACCTAAAGTTATCTTGTCTCCGTAAAACTTGAAGTTCAAATTTGTTTGAAAAGTAAGGAGCTGAAAATTTAGTTTTCAGAAATAATCAAGGTATGAGATATATGTGATATCTAAGACCTTATTACAAGATGATAGAATATAATTTGGTGAGACTACATAAACTCATAAGTTTTATGGGAATGTATGAAGGTTGAAGACGCCAGGCGTCACAATCCTCCAACTATTGGGGCACTAATGGTATTCGCATATCCATGAAGTTATCATCCTTAGTATGCACCGTTGCTAAGACTCGTCGTTTCGAAGCATCACGTGATGATCGGGTGTTATAGATTCTACGTGTGCTTACAACGGGTGCAAGCCAGATTTGCACATGCGAATACTAAGGTTAAACTTTATGAGCCTAGCATGTACAGACATGGTCTCAAAAAGTTGTCATGAATTGATGGATAAAATTATGAGTGAAATTGTTCATCATATTACAAAGTTACTAATAAGTGAAATCTAGAACACTTGTCATATGATGATCAACTTCAAAGTAAGAACCTGAAGGTTATTGATGTTGAAGTGTTTTTCTGAATAATGAGGAAAGCTAAAAGAGAAACTGCAAAAGATATTCTGGCAAAAAGATAAGAAAAGACTAGAAAGTCTAGCTCAGGTGTATATAAATGATATACATGTTATGGTTGTATTCCTAGTTAAGTCACACAATGAAATTCTTGGGTATTAGTACTATATTGGTTGGTATGAAGTGTCATACAAAACAACGCAATACAAGAATACAATGGCCTAAGTGACTGACAAGGAATATGATAAGAATGCACGCCTGGAACAAAATAAAGTGTTATTATGTTCGTCGTTAGCATTCTATCTAGCCCTTAGAATTTATAATAAAGAACTTAATAATTGTTATTTTGCTCTGGTCAAATGAAAACAATGAGTTGTTTAAATTATGACATTACTCCATGTACAATGGATAAGTTATTATAAATCTTAATGGTGAAACACACATACATAACACTGACGCTAAAAATGCCATAAGGCAAATGATTTGAATTCCACTTATTTGTGGAACCGCCATTTAGGTCATGTTAGAAAGGAACGCATGAAGGAACTCTATGCAAATGGATTTTTGGAGTCATTTGATTTTTGAATCATTTGGCACTTGCAAATCTTTTCTAAAGAGAATGATTAAAATACCGTTCATAGGCCAAAAGTTAAACGGGCAACTAACTTAGTGGAAAAATACATGATGATGTATGTGGTTCACTGGGCATAGTTGTGTGCGGGAGATTCTTCTACTTCATGAAAACTTTCAACAATGAATTGAGTATATATATGTGGATATATTCAATAAGGAAGAAGTTTGAAACATTTGAATGGATTCAAATAAATTTCAGCATGAAGTGGAAATCATCGTAATAGAAAAGTCAAATATCTATGATTGGATCATGCTGGAAATATTTGAATTACGTGTTTTAGCGAACATCTAAGAGAGTTATGAAATTGTTCTACAACTCACATTTCTTGGAGTATCATAATGATGATATAGTATCCAAGATATGTATCCAAACCTTGTTGGATTAATGATGAGATAAAATATTATGACGCCATTATATTTTTGTGGATTATGCTTTAGTGACTACCGCTTTTACACTAAATAGAGCATCATCATGATCCATTGAAATGACACCATACGAGTTATGGCATGGGTATAAACCCTAATAGTCCTTTCTTTAAATTTTGGTCTAAAGAGTTTACAAACCAAAATCGGATGGATGTCTTTGTTGGTTATCCCAGAGATTTAATTGGGAATTCTTCCCACAAGACAAAGACAAAAGTGTTTGTCAATGTTTCTTATTTCCGAGAAATTGTTTCTAGTGAAGTATTTGAGTGGGAGGACAATATATTTTGATAAGGTTTATGAACCTGAGCATAATGATCAGAGTAGCGCAGCATCGGAATTGGTTTCGGAAGCGGCCACAACGATCATGGTTCCCATGACTACAAAGTGTTTTAGTCATGGAGATCGAAGTACATATTGAACCTTGTAGGTATGGATTACTTTGTGATCAAATAAATGATTTGTGGACAAAGGATTGATTTTGAACAATGATAAACCAACTACAAACAAAGAAGTTATGATGGGCCCTGACTCCGTTAAAATGGCCATGCGCCATGAAATCCATAATAGATGAATACTTTTTGAAAGTAAATGGATCTATAGACTTGGATGAAATATCCTTGAAGAAGCTCGACTTGTTGAAAAATTGTTTACAACAAAGTTCAAAGAGTTGACTACGATAAGATTAGATCTTCCGTAGCAATGCTTATAGTCTATGTGGATTATTCTAGTAATCACTACATATTTCTTTTATGAGATATGCTAGTAGGATGGCAAAATACATTACTTATCAGAAGTATATACAAGATACAACCAAGAGTTTTGCTGGTCCGTGGAATACTAGATAGGTATACAAACTTCAATTGGATGAAGTGAGTATCACGGAGTTGGAATCTTCACCAGATGAAATAGTCAAAAGAGTTTTTGATTTCATCAGAGACGATGAAGAGGCTTGCATTTGCAAGAAATTAAGTGGGAGCACTAAGACACATTTATAATACTTTATGTAGGTGACATATAGTTGGTTATAAATGATGTAATTATATACTTGATTAAAAGGTTTCATTGAGAATTAACTTCAATGAAAGGATATGGACTGAAACAAATTTAGTGTCAAGATCTATGAAGATAGATTGAAACACATAAATAAGTTTAAGTCAAAGTACATATGATGGATATTGAAGTAGTTCAATATAGAAATATTAAGAAAATGTTCTTGTCATGTGAAGGTTTAACAAGACTTGAGTGTATCTGACACTCAATGAGTAAAAACACATGAGTGATTATAGATCACGAATAATATGTACACAATCAGATATCATGTGCTATAAAGTGTTATGAGCATATACCAGAATGATTCATATGATGATCATTGGACGACAGTAAGAATATCCTTGAGTACTTTAGAAGAACTAAGGATATATATATATTTTTGTATGAAGAAATGACAAACAAATCGCTGTAAGGTGTTACACCGATATTGGTTTTGTCACATATAAAATATAATTTCAATCTCAAATTAGACTAAGTGTTGTTTAAAAGGTAGCACAATGAGCTAGAAGTTGTCTATGCTAGATTTAGAAGAGTTCTAAATATTGTGACGGATTCTACAAAAGAAGGCAGAGTATGTCATTGTTTTGACAATGACAAAGGATGTTAAGTCAAGAGGTTCTTTGAGAACTTGGTGTAGTTCCGACAGAGTCAGAACTTTGAAGCTATATTGTGTGTGACAATATAAGTGACATATTTCAGACAGCGGAATTAAGGTTCCACCAGAAGATCAAACATATATAATGCCAACTCATTTGGAAACGAGTGATGCGTTGAGACGCAAATGAATTACAAAATACATACGTTTCTGAGCGTGTCAGATCCGTTGACTAAAAACCTCTCCCGTGAGCAATACATGATAAAGCACCATAAGGCCAAGGTGTTATATCTTTACAAATGTAAACTAGATTATTGACTCTAGTGCAAGTGGGAGACTGTTGGAGATATGCCCTAGAGGCAATAATAAAGTGGTTATTATTTATATCTTTATGTTTATGATAAATGTTTATATATCATGCTATAATTGTATTAACCGAAACATTAGTACATGTGTGATATGTACACAAACAAAGAGTCCCTAGTATGCCTCTTAACTAGCTTGTTGATTAATGGATGATTAGTTTCATAATCATGAACATTGGATGTTATTAATAACAAGGTTATGTCATTGTATGAATGATGTAATGGACACACCCAATTAAGCGTAGCATAAGATCTCGTCATTAAGTTATTTGCTATAAGCTTTCGATACATAGTTACCTAGTCCTTATGACCATGAGATCATGTAAATCACTTATACCGGAAAGGTACTTTGATTACACCAAACACCACTGCGTAAATGGGTGGCTATAAAGGTGGGATTAAGTATCCGGAAAGTATGAGTTGAGGCATATGGATCAACAGTGGGATTTGTCCATCCCGATGACGGATAGATATACTCTGGGCCCTCTCGGTGGAATGTCGTCTAATGTCTTGCAAGCATATGAATGAGTTCATAAGAGACTACATACCACGGTACGAGTAAAGAGTACTTGTCAGGAGACGAGGTTGAACAAGGTATAGAGTGATACCGAAGATCAAACCTCGGACAAGTAAAATATCGCGAGACAAAGGGAATTGGTATCGTATGGTTCATTCGATCACTAAAGTCATCGTTGAATATGTGGGAGCCATTATGGATCTCCAGATCCCGCTATTGGTTATTGGTCGGAGTGAGTACTCAACCATGTCCGCATAGTTCATGAACCGTAGGGTGACACACTTAAAGTTGGATGTTGAAATGGTAGAACTTGAATATGGAATGGAGTTCGAATATTTGTTCGGAGTCCCGGATGAGATCCCGGACATCACGAGGAGTTCCGGAATGGTCCGGAGAATAAGATTCATATATAGGAAGTCATATTCCAAGTTTGGAAATGATCCGGTGCATTTATGGCAGGTTCTAGAAGGTTCTAGAAAAGTCCGGAAGAAATCACCATGGAAAGTAGAGTCCCGGAGGGACTCCACCTTGCATGGCCAGCCAACCCTAAAGGGGAGGAGTCCAAGGTGGACTCCCCTAGGGTGGCCGGCCAACCCCCCTCATGGAAGGGGGGAATCCCACCCCAAGTGGGATTCCCACCTTGGGTAGGTTTCCCTACATATGGGAGGTTTCATTGTTGGGGTCTTATTCGAAGACTTGGATACCAACACTTGGGGATTTCCACCTATATAATGAGGAGGAGAGGGAGGGGGCTGCCCACTCTTGGCCGCACCACCTAGGGCTGCCCTTGGCCGGCGCCCTAGCCTCCCCCTCTCTCCCCAAACCCTAGCGGTCTCTCTCCTCCACCACATCCCGCACGCTTAAGCGAAGCTCCGCCGGATTTCTCCTCCACCACCGACACCACGCCGTCGTGCTGTCGGATTCAAGAGGAGCTACTACTTCCGCTGCCCGCTGGAACGGGGAGGTGGACGTCGTCTTCATCAACAACCGAACGTGTGACCGAGTACAGAGGTGCTGCCCGTTCGTGGCGCCGGAAGCGATCGTGATCAAGATCTTCTACGCGCTTTTGCAAGCGGCAAGTGAACGTCTACCGCAGCAACAAGAGCCTCATCTTGTAGGCTTTGGAATCTCTTCAAGGGTGAGACTCGATACCCCCTCGTTGCTACCGTCTTCTAGATTGCATCTTGGCTTGGATTGCGTGTTCGCGGTAGGAAATTTTTTGTTTTCTATGCAACGTTATCCTACACTAACATGATCAAGATCATCTATCTGTAATACTCTATGTTGTGTTTGTTGGGATCCGATGGATAGTGAATGCTATGTTATGTTGATTATCAATCTATTATGTGTTGTTTATGATCTTGCATGCTCTCCGTTGCTAGTAGAGGCTCTGGCCAAGTTTTTGCTTGTAACTCCAAGAGGGAGTATTTATGCTCGATAGTGGATTCATGCCTCCATTAAATCTGGGACAGTGACAGAAAGTTCTAAGGTTTTGGATGTGCTGTTGCCACTAGGGATAAAACATCGATGCTATGTCTAAGGATGTAGTTGTCGGTTACATTACGCACCATACTTAATGCAATTGTCTGTTGTTTACAACTTAATACTGGAAGGGGTTCGGATGATAACCTGAAGGTGGACTTTTTAGGCATAGATGCATGCTGGATAGCGGTCTATGTACTTTGTCGTAATGCCCAATTAAATCTCACAATACTCATCATATCATGTATGTGCATTGTCATGCCCTCATTATTTGTCAATTACCCAACTGTAATTTGTTCACCCAACATGCTAATTCTTATGGGAGAGACACCTCTAGTGAACTGTGGACCCCGGTCCTATTCTTTACATCTGAAATACAATCTACTGCAACTGTTCTTTACTGTTTTCTGCAAACATCATCATCCATACTATACATCTAATCCTTTGTTATAGCAAGCCGGTGAGATTGACAACCTCACTGTTATGTTGGGGCAAAGTACTTTGGTTGTGTTGTGCAGGTTCCACGTTGGCGCCGGAATCCCTGGTGTTGCGCCACACTACACTCCGCCGCCATCAACCTTCAACGTGCTTCTTGGCTCCTACTAGTTCGATAAACCTTGGTTTCTTACTGAGGGAAAACTTGCCGCTGTACGCATCACACCTTCCTCTTGGGGTTCCCAACGGACGCGTGTTGTACGCGTATCATGAATATGCACCAAAGAAGAGCTCCCGTAGTGGAGTGTGGGGGAGCAATCCACAAGACATCATCAAGCAAGCACAATCAAGAAAGGCGTTCCATCTTGTTGCGGTCAAGATTGTCATCATCAATCTCAAGTGGAATGCGCAAGGTTAAGGTTTGGTCTTGATAGGGTTTCTTTCTTGCCGGTCTCGTGGTTTTGTTAGAAGTCCGGGTTATAGGTTATTGCCGCACTATCAAGGGGCTCTCGAGTGAGTAACTCGGTTGTATCATTTGGAGAGAGGTCAAACCTTTGCATCCTTGCATCATATTTCTTGGTTGTTATTTGTAGCTTATCCATATGGTGTTTTAGAGCTTGTGCTTATTCTCATGACAAGCTCTAGTTCATCGAAAACATATTTCACATGAAATACTTATTGCGTTTTCGATATTGGAATTTTTCCCGCTTTTTTGTATTGAGAGGTTTCACCTCTAAATTCATGGAAAATATATCCCACATGTTATTAAGATTTTATCTCGTTGGCAAGCTCTTGTCATCCTATTTCCAACAAACTTGGTTTCAACTAAATTCGAGTTTTCTAACTCATGTTGTTGCATTTTCCCTATTGGAGGTGTTACTGATTTGGCTCTTATAGATAGGTTAAACCTTTCTCCATTTAATCTTATTCTCCATGGTTGGACTATGATGTTTACTTGAATGATCTTGTAGAGATTTTTTTATGATTTTAACGATCCTAAGATCATAAAATTCGGAGTCCGGATGTGAAAATGGCGGAGTTTTCGGTGTGGGGTGCGCTGCCGGTCAGATTGGTCCAACCACATGCCAGCCTTAGTCCGGCCAGAATGCAGGGTGCACGAAAATGGTGCCCGAAATGGTCCGGCCTTGGCCAGATGAGTCTGGCCGACCAGAATGGTCCGGCCAAGCCCGGAAGGTCCGGCTAGGTGCTGTTTTGGTGTGCGTTTTCAACGGTTAGATTCCATTTTAGAGGCCATATATAATCCCCTTCTTCCCCGTTGAGCTAGTTGCTTCTCCTACCCTCTCTCTACTCCATTGTTGCCTTTGAGAAACTTCCTCTCCCTCTAATCCCTCCATGATTCTTGCTAATATTTGAGGAAAAGATAGAGGAGATCTAGATCTACATCTTGAACAAATAAATTCCTCTCTTTGTGAGGGAAATCCACTAGATCTAGATCTTGGAGAAATTTGGTGTTCATCCTCCTATTTGTTCTTCCTCTCTTATCCCCCAATAGCTTTTGTAGTTTTGTTGGAATTTGAGAGAGAAGGACTTGAGCATCTTTGTGGTGTTCTTGCCATTGCATTCGGTCCATCGGTTTGACTTCACCGCGGTGATACGTGGAGGTGAAAGTTCGTGAGATATTCTCTTCGGGAGCTTGTTCCCCAAGCTTGTTCCTCTTGAGTCTTTGGACCCTAGATGGCTTGGTGGTCTTTGTGGTGTTCTTGGGGTCTCCAGTTAAGTTGTGGAGATTAATTGCCTCAAGTTTGTAGCTTTGTGGCTTAGTGGTGTTCTTGGGGCCTCCAATTAAGTTGTGGAGATTCCCTCAAGTACAAGGCCTTTGTGGCGGAATATTGAGAGCCTCCAATTAAGTTGTGGAGTTAGCCCCAAGATTTGTGCAGGTTCGGTGACCACCCTAAGGTTCCATAGTGGATCGATTTCTTCCCCTTTAGTGCGAAGGGTCGAGGAGAATACGGTGGACCTTCATGTCGTTTGGAGTGACTTGTCCTCCACACCGCTCCAACAGAGAGTAGCACTCGCAAGAGTATGAACTTCGGGATACATCATCGTCTCCTCGTCACCTCAGTTATTCCTATACCCGAGCTATTTACTTATGCTCTTTACTTTGTGATAGCCTTCGTGCTTGAAGTTATATATCTTTCTATCACATAGTTGCTTGTCTTGCTTAGCATAATTTGTTGGTGCACATAGGTGAACCCTAGTTATATAGGTTTTGTGCTTGACAAATTAAACGCTAGTTTTATTCCGCATTCTTTAAGCCATATTCGTAAAAAATTTAAACCGCCTATAATCCCCCCTCTAGGCGGCATCCGTGTCCTTTGAATTGGTATCAGAGCCCGATCTCTCACTATAGGCTTTACCGCCTTGAGAGTAAGGATGTCGGCTAGAGATTTGGTGCATGATCACATTTTTATGTTCGATGGCACAAATTATGATGTTTGGAAAATTCACATGCTTAGTCATTTTCGGGCCATTGACCCTCATATCGAGCGAATTGTAGATATAGGTTCTTCTCCTCTGATGGATTCCAAAAATCTATCTTTAGAGGATGATAAAAATTTATATCTCAATGCTCAAGCATCTAACGTTCTTGTTCATGCTTTGAGCGATGTAGATATTCTTGAAATCTTGCCTTTTTGGAGCGCTCATGATTTATGGACAAAGCTTCAAGAAAAATATGATCTATTCAACATTATTGAGGATGATTGTATTGCCTCCACTTCCGCCCGTGATGAACTTTCATCCACTTCACCATTGTGTTGCAAGACACAAGGAAATGCCAAGGTGAGTGGTGATGACCATTGCAATGTTGAGGGTGATCCTATTCTTGATGATCCTTCATCTCTATCTCATGGCAATGCTTCATCTTTGGACTTAAACACATCTAGCACTATAAATGATTCACATGCTTGTGTTGATAGTCCTTGCATACCATGTGTTAAATGCTCATCTAAATGCCATGTTGATATGTTTGCTATTTCTTGTCGCTATAATATAAATGCTTCTATTTCCTCTAGTTTTTGTCTGTCTAACAATGTAGAATCCATTGGCAATGACAAGATCTTGAATGGAGCTTCAAGTACTTATTGAGATGCATGAGAACACCATATTAAAAATGGGTGCTCTTGAACGTGAGTATGCCGATAAAATAGTTTTTCAAAAGGATGAACTTGAAGAAGAACAAACCACCAAAGAATCTCTTGAGGAGACCTTTTCTCTATAATTGTCTAGAATAAAGGAAAACCATGATAGAGATCTTGAAGTGGCAAATGATCTAAAGCTAAAAAATGATAAGCTTGTGTTTGTTAATGCTAAACTCCTTGAGGATTTTGAGAAACTCAAAAATGGCTCTAGGGTCATTGAGAGTGCGCTCACCAAACTCACCGAGTGACAAGGGATTAACTTATCAATGCCTACATATTGTAGACTAGGGTTTTAGTCGGAAGTAGAGGGCAAGTAGATCTCAAAGGTTTCAGCCGAAAAGTGCTCGACGATGTAAAAACTAGGGTTGCGTGAGACAATGAATCGATGCTATCTTTGTCCCTCAACTCCCCCTTATATAGGAGGTGGAGTCGAGGGATTCATAATATACAAGTTACAGAGTCCGGGAGGGTTTCCAACCCGTCCCGCAAGATTACAAATAGTATTTCCTAATACAACTCTAGCTTTCCTTAATAATAACTTGGGCTTTCGATTCTTCTTATTCTTCGAGTCATGGGCCTTCAGTAAACCCCGGGTACCATCTTTGGTAGGCCCATTGGGGATGCCTATGTCAGTAGCCCCCGAGATTTTGCTTGAATCGAAGAATCAGGGAAAATCTCCAACTTTAATCATTCAATAACTCTGTCGACTTTATCACATATCTTTGGATATGCAATTATATATTGTACAGGGATAATGGTAGTTGGGGCTAGTTCATCTGACGGATCAGGTACTAGTTAACTGATCTAGTGGCAATCCGCAAAAACCTACTTCAAGATCACGTCCCTGGACATGATCTCGGGATACTGGTGTAAACTTTGACAGGTGCCGCTTAAGGTCTTACCATTCTGTCGAGTCCCAGTCATATTTTATCGGGTACCTAACGCATCTGTTAGGATTTTTCTTCGTATCTGTTGATACGGGAAAGAGTAGCAAACCGACGTCAGAGACGGTGCCACGCCGCTCAGAACGGATCTGGGGTCTTACCTTCGCAAAGTTTTGCGGCATTCAGAGATTATTCGCACTTTGGCGCTCTGAGAATATATTGTCGAGTGCTTTTTCGGCTGTTGGAATAGCACATTTTATTGAGTCAACGGATGACTTATATTGCCTTCCCGATGGGAGTATATGCAGAGTTATTTGTATAACTCGAAATATGCCCACTTCTTCTTTTTTCTTTTCTTTTTTTTATTTTCATCGGGCACTCGAACAGCGTTCCCGATGGGAGTAGCCCCCGAGGCTACAGCCAAGGACTTGTGCTTGGTTGTAGGCTCAACGCCTTATGTCGCTATATTTTCCTTCTTTCTCAAGGTTTTCATATCTATCCGGTGCACGACCAGCGCTCCCGATGGGAGTAGCCCCCGAGGCTATGAACAAATGCTTGTATTTGGTCATAGGCTCTCGCCATTTCTATTTTGTCATACTTTTATTTTTTCCAAAGTAGCCCCCGAGCATTTGATCAAAAACTTGTATTTGAGTAAAGGCTCTTGAAATAATCAATAATCTTCTATTGCCGCCATTGTTACGAGTCTTCACAGCCGAGATTTTTTCTTGCCAAGGTGACATCATCGCTGACGATAGCCACGATCACTGTATCGGGAAAAACGCGAGTACTGCTCTCTCTCTGTCTTGCGGGCCCAAAATCCTTATCAAGTTGACACGTCGTGCAAGTGGGGGACACACGTCCTCCGCTTTTTCTACTGCACGCGCTTTAGCGCCTGTCCAGTTCCATCATGGTAAAAGTACCATTGTACCCACTGATCCACGTGTAAAACATCAAGTCTATTTGGAGACCATCCAACGGTGCGGCGTTCCGACTGAGCTTCCTATAAGTACTCTCCTTCTTCCTTGCGTATTCCCCTTCGCCGCACTTGTGATCATACCTCCTATGCTCCAATCTCCATTGCAAACAGCCAAGCTCTAGCGCACACGCACTGCTCCACGTTCTCCACACCATTGTTGATGCCGCCGCGGCCAAGACTTGCAAGGCACACAACCCCCGAAGCGAAGATGGCGACAGCAGATCTGGGGAGCGCTGAGTGGGAGAGATCCAAGATCTCCGCCCAAGACATCAACTTGCTGAAGAAACTTGGGATCGGCAAGAAAAAAGATTCGTTGATCTTCCCCAGTGAAGAGAGCTATCCATCTCCTCCAGTCGAGTACCGGGTCAGTTTCATTGACCACCTCATCCACGGTCTTTCTTCCCCCATTCATGATTTTCTGCGTGGGTTGCTTTTTGTTTACGGATTACAACTTCACCATCTTACTCCCAACTCCATCCTCCACATCTTGATCTTTATCACTCTTTGCGAATCTTTCCTTGGAGTCCAGTGATGTCTACGGGTGCTTCTATTCTTGTAGACAGTGTTGGGCCTCCAAGAGCAGAGGTTTGTAGAACAGCAGCAAGTTTCCCTTAAGTGGATCACCCAAGGTTTATCGAACTCAGGGAGGAAGAGGTCAAAGATATCCCTCTCATGCAACCCTGCAACCACAAAGCAAGAAGTCTCTTGTGTCCCCAACACACCTAATACACTTGTCAGATGTATAGGTGCACTAGTTCGGCGAAGAGATAGTGAAATACAGGTGGTATGAATGTATATGAGCAGTAGTAACGGCACCAGAAAATAGCTTGATGCTACAACTGGCGTGTGGCACAAGGAGTCTCCGGAGATCACATAAGTAAAATCCACTTGACTAGCATAATGACTTCTAGATTACAAGCATCATCATATGAATCTCAATCATGTAAGACAGCTCATGAGATTATTGTATTGAAGTACATAGGGAGAGAGATTAACCACATAGCTACCAGTACAGCCCTTAGCCCCGATGGAGAACTACTCCCTCCTCATGGGAGACAGTAGTGTTGATGAAGATGGCGGTGGAGATGGCAGCGGTGTCGATGGAGAAGCCTTCCGGGGGCACTTCCCCGTCCCGGCGGCGTGCCGGAACAGAGACTCCTGTCCCCCAGATCTTGGCTTCGCGATGGCGGCGGCTCTGGAAGGTTTCTCGTACCTTGGCTTTTCCGTCTCGAAGATTTAGGTCAGGGACCTTTATATAGGCGAAGAGGCGGAGTCGGAAGGTCGACGAGGCGACGACACAGTAGGGCGGCGCGGCCAAGGCCTGGGCCGCGCCAGCCTATCATCTGGTGGGCCTGTGGCCCCCCTCTGGCGACTCTCGGGTGTTCTGGAAGCTTCGTCCAATTCTAAGACTCTGGGCGTTGATTTCGTCCAATTCCGAGAATATTTCCTTACTAGGATTTCTGAAACCAAAAACAGCAGAAAACAGGAACTGGCACTTCGGCATCTCATCAATAGGTTAGTTCCAGAAAATGCATCAAAACGATGTAAAGTGTGAACAAAACATGTAAGTATTGTCATAAAACAAGCATGGAACATCAGAAATTATAGATACATTGGAGACGTATCAGCATCCCCAAGCTTAGTTCCTACTCGTCCTCGAGTAGGTAAATGATAACAAAGATAATTTCTGAAGTGACATGCTACCAACATGATCTTAATCATACTATTGTAAATCATATGAGATGAATGCAGCGATTCAAAGCAATGGTAAAGACAATGATTAAACAATTGAATCATATAGCAAAGACTTTTCATGAATAGTACTTTCGAGACAAGCATCAATAAGTCTTGCATAAGAGTTAACTCTGTTATCACCAGAATTTGACCGGATCAGAGGTGGGCCGTAATTAAGATGGGCTTGGAGAATATACATGGAAGATATACATGAAGCGGCCTTGTACACGAAGTTTGGGCTAGTTTGCCCTTGTATCTGTAAACATAATAGGATACGTGTCGGTTAGATTAGAATTTGGCTCGTGCACGGTTGGGATTATTCCCACATTAGAAAGTCTACGGACTATAAATATGTATCTAGGGTTATTGAGAAAGACAACAATCACGTTCATCACAAACCAATCTAGGCGCATCGCCAACCCCCTTATTTCGAGGGTTTCTCCCGGGTAAGCATCATGCTGCCTAGATCGCATCTTGCGATCTAGGTAGTATACGTTTATTCGTTTATCATGCGTTGCTCGTGCTGAAGCCTTGTTGATGGCGAGCAACGTAGTTATCATAGATGTGTTAGGGTTAGCATTGTTTCATCGTGTCACATGCTTCTGTCCATGCAACCCTTAGACGTCTAGCCACCCTTACACCTATCTTAGGTGTAAGGGTGGCACCTTGCTTGATCATTATTTAGTAGATCCGATCTGTTATGATTGCTCCTTGTTCTTCAAGGATTAGTTTAATATCTGCATAGTTAGGCCTTGCAAACGGGTTGAAGGATCTAGTAGCACGTAGGGTGTAGTTTGCTAGCCCTAGATAAGATGTTCCGGGGATCAACTTCATGTTGGTTTTTAGGCCTTGTCTAGGGTTGGTTTATTATCACCGTGCGTGGCTGCCAGGCTCAATCACGCGTAGGATGTTCCGATTATGCGGTGAAAACCCTAAATCGTCGTAGGTCGTTTTAGCTATATATCGATCAAGCAGGACCACCATGTGATCGTAGACCTCATACGAACCATGGGTGGATCGGCTCCTTGAGCCGATTCACAGGACATCCTGAGAGCCGATCGAGGCTCGTATTTAATGTTTACGTGTATGCCATGCAGGAAACTAAGCGAAGCAAATCCATCACCTTCCTGATCAGGTATGGATCAGGTGGCACGCCCTTGCACCAGCATCGGGACGTGTGTACCAGGAGCTTTGCGGGCCGTCGCTCGGAGGGACCAGGGCCAGCCGCAGCCCTAGGTTGTTCCCGGCTCTTCGTGTTGCCAGCCGTTGCTCGCCGGTGGGTTTCGGACGCCAACAAACTCATAAAGCAATAAATTCAAAGTAAAGGCATTGAAGCAACACAAAGGAAGATTAAGTTTCAGCGGTTGCTTTCAACTTGTAACATGTATATCTCATGGATAGTTGTCAATGCAAAGCAATATAACCAGTGCAATAAGCAAGCATGTAAGAATCAATGCACAGTTAACACAAGTGTTTGCTTCTTAAGATGGAGAGAAATGGGTAAACTGACTCAACATAAAAGTAGAAGAATGGCCCTTCGACGAGGGAAGCATCGATTGCTATATTTGTGCTAGAGCTTTTATTTTGAAAACAAGAAACAATTTTGTCAACGGTAGTAATAAAGCATATGTATCATGTAAATTATATCCTACAAGTTGCAAGCCTCATGCATAGTATACCAATAGTGCCCGCACCTTGTCCTAATTAGCTCGGATTACCTGGATTATCATCGCAATACATATGTTTTAACCAAGTATCACAAAGGGGTACCTCTATGCCGCCTGTACAAAGGTCCAAGGAGAAAGCTCGCATTGGATTTCTCGCTTTTGATTATTCTGAACTTAGACATCCATACCGGGACAACATAGACAACAGATAATGGACTCCTCTTTAATGCTTAAGCATTCAACAACAACTAATTTTCTCATATGAGATTGAGGATATTTGTCCAAAACTGAAACTTCCACCATGAATCATGGCTTTAGTTAGCGGCCCAATGTTCTTCTCTAACAGTATGCATGCTCAAACCATTCAACTCATGGTAGATCGCCCTTACTTCAGACAAGACGAACATGCATAGCAACTCACATGATATTCAACAAAGAGTAGTTGATGGCGTCCCCAGGAACATGGTTATCGCACAACAAGCAACTTAATAAGAGATAAAATGCATAAGTACATATTCAATACCACAATAGTTTTTAAGCTATTTTTCCCATGAGCTATATATTGCAAAGGCAAAGGATGGAAATTTAAAGGTAGCACTCAAGCAATTTACTTTGGAATGGCGGAGAAGTACCATGTAGTAGGTAGGTATGGTGGACACAAATGGCATAGTTATTGGCTCAAGGATTTGGATGCACGAGAAGTAATCCTTCTCAATACAAGGCTTAGGCTAGCAAGGTTATTTGAAGCAAACACAAGTATGAACCGGCACAGCAAAACTCACATAAAAAACATATTGCAAGCATTATAAGACTATCCATTGTCTTCCTTGTTGTTCAAACACCTTTACCAGAAAATATCTAGACCTTAGAGAGACCAATCATGCAAACCAAATTTTAACCAGCTCTATGTATTTCTTCACTAATAGGTGCAAAGTATATGATGCAAGAGCTTAATCATTAGCACAACAATTACCAAGTATCAAATTATCCAAGACATTCTACCAATTACCACATGTAGCATTTTCCGTTTCCAACCATATAAAAATTAACGAAGCAGTTTATCCTTCGCCATGAAAATTAAAAGCTAAGAACACATGTGTTCATACGAACCAGCGGAGCGTGTCTCTTTCCCACACAAGCATTTATTCAAAAAAAAAACAAAAACAAAAACAAAAACAAACAGACGCTCAAAGTAAAGTGCATAAGATGTGGCCGAATAAAAATATAGTTTCAAGGGAGGAACCTGATAATTTTGTCGACGAAGAAGGGGATGCCTTGGGCATCCCCAAGCTTAGATGCTTGAGTCTTCTTGAAATATGCAGGGATGAACCACCGGGGCATCCCCAAGCTTAGAGCTTTCACTCTCCTTGATCATAGTATATCATCCTCCTCTCTTGACCCTTGAAAACTTCCTCCACACCAAACTCGAAACAAACTCATTAGAGGGTTAGTGCATAATCAAAAAATCGCATGTTCAGAGGTGACACAATCATTCTTAACACTTCTGGACATTGCCCAAAGCTACTGGAAGTTAATGGAACAAAGAAATCCATCCTACACAGCAAAAGAGGCAATGTGAAATAAAAGGCAGAATCTGTCAAAACAGAACAGTCCGTAAAGACAAAATTCTAAGAGGCACCAGACTTGCTCAAATGAAAATGCTCAAATTGAATGAAAGTTGCGTACATATCTGAGGATCACTCACATAAATTGGCAGAATTTTCTGAGTTACCTATAGAGAATTAGGCCCAGATTCGTGACAGCAAGAAATCTGTTTCTGCGCAGTAATCCAAATCTAGTATGAACCTTACTATCAAAGACTTTACTTGGCACAACAATGCAACAAACAAAAGATAAGGAGAGATTGCTACAGTAGTAACAACTTCCAAGACACAAACATAAAACAAAGTTACTGTAGCAAAATAAACACATGGGTTATCTCCCAAGAAGTTCTTTCTTTATAGCCATTAAGATGGGCTCAGCAGTTTTAATGATGCACTCGCAAGAAATAGTAGTTGAAGCAAAAGAGAGCATCAAGAGGCAAATTCAAAACAAATTTAAGTCTAACATGCTTCCTATGCATAGGAGTTTTGTAAATAAACAAGTTCATGAAGAAAAAAGTAACAAGCATAGGAAGATAGAACAAGTGTAGCTTCAAAAATTTCAGCACATAGAGAGGCATTTTAGTAACATGAAAATTTCTACAACCATATTTTCCTCTCTCATAATAACTTTCAGTAGCAACATGAGCAAACTCAACAATATAACTATCACATAAAGCATTCTTATCATGAGTCTCATGCATAAAATTATTACTACTCCCAACATAAGCATAATCAATTTTATTAGTAATAGTGGGAGCAAATTCAACAAAGTAGCTATCATTATTATTTTCATCATCAAATATAGGAGGCATATTGTAATCATAATCAAATTTATCCTCCATAACAAAGTGTACTAAAAGACTACTATCATTATAATCATCATAAATAGGAGGCAAAGTATCATCAAAGTAAATTTTCTCCTCAATGCTTGGGGGACTAAAAAGATCATGCTCATCAAAACCAGCTTCCCCAAGCTTAGAACTTTCAATATCATTAGCAACAATGGTATTCAAAGTGTTCATACTAATATGTTCCATGGGTTTTTTAATTTTCGCATCAAACCATCCATGTCTTAACTCAGGAAAAAGAATAAAAAGCTCCATGTTGCTTTCCATTATGCCAAACTAGTGTAAAACAAGAAACAAAAAGATGCAATTGCAGGATCTAAAGGAAATAGCTTCGAGTACTTACAACGGTGCCGGAAAATAGCTTAGTATCCGAGATCCGGAGTGTGAGTACGTTTTACCTTTCCTCCCCGGCAACGGCGCCAGAAAAGTGCTTGATGTCTACGGGTGCTTCTATTCTTGTAGACAGTGTTGGGCCTTCAAGAGCAGAGGTTTGTAGAACAGCAACAAGTTTCCCTTAAGTGGATCACCCAAGGTTTATCGAACTCAGGGAGGAAGAGGTCAAAGATATCCCTCTCATGCAACCCTGCAACCACAAAGCAAGAAGTCTCTTGTGTCCCCAACACACCTAATACACTTGTCAGATGTATAGGTGCACTAGTTCGGCGAAGAGATAGTGAAATACAGGTGGTATGAATGTATATGAGCAGTAGTAACGGCACCAGAAAATAGCTTGATGCTACAACTGGCGTGTGGTTGATGGTGGTAATATTGCAGGCAGTACGGATGCAGTAGAACAGTAAACAAGCGATGATTGCAGTATTTGGGAACAAGGCCTAGGTATTATACTTTTACTAGTGGACACTCTCAACATTGATCACATAACAGAATAAATAGATAAATGCTATACTCTGCACTCTCTTGTTGGATGATGAACACCACTAATTGTGTAGGATTACACGAACCCTCAATGCCGGAGTTAACAAGCTCCACAATATTCGATATTCATGTTTAAATAACCTTAGAGTGCACGATAGATCAACACAACTAAACCAAGTACTAACATAGCATGCACACTGTCACCATCACACTATGAAGGAGGCATAGATCACATCAATACTATCACAGCAATAGTTAACTTCATAATCTACAAGAGGTCACAATCATAACCTACGCCAAGTACTACACGATGCACACACTGTCACCATTACACCGTGCAGGAGGAATAGAGTACTTTAATACATCACTAGAGTAGCACATAGATGAATAGTGATACAAAACACATTGCAATCATAAATGGATATAAATAAGCACTTCACTATGCTATTCATAACAGTGAATAAGTATTCTGTGAAATATAGCCTAAGAGACCCACACGGTGCGCACATTGTCACCTTTACACACGTGGGACAAGGAGTCTCCGGAGATCACATAAGTAAAATCCACTTGACTAGCATAATGACATCTAGATTACAAGCATCATCATATGAATCTTAATCATGTAAGACAGCTCATGAGATTATTGTATTGAAGTACATAGGGAGAGAGATTAACCACATAGCTACCGGTACAGCCCTTAGCCCCGATGGAGAACTACTCCCTCCTCATGGGAGACAGCAGTGTTGATGAAGATGGCGGTGGAGATGGCAGCGGTGTCGATGGAGAAGCCTTCCCGGGGCACTTCCCCGTCCCGGCGGCGTGCCGGAACAGAGACTCCTGTCCCCCAGATCTTGGCTTCACGATGGCGGCGGCTCTGGAAGGTTTCTCGTACCGTGGCTTTTCCGTCTCGAAGATTTAGGTCAGGGACCTTTATATAGGCGAAGAGGCGGAGTCGGAAGGTCGACGAGGCGACGACACAGTAGGGCGGCGCGGCCAAGGCCTGGGCCGCGCCAGCCTATCATCTGGTGGGCCTGTGGCCCCCTCTGGTGACTCTCGGGTGTTCTGGAAGCTTCGTCCAATTCTAAGACTCTGGGCGTTGATTTCGTCCAATTCCGAGAATATTTCCTTACTAGGATTTCTGAAACCAAAAACAGTAGAAAACAGGAACTGGCACTTCGGCATCTCGTCAATAGGTTAGTTCCAGAAAATGCATCAAAACGATGTAAAGTGTGAACAAAACATGTAAGTATTGTCATAAAACAAGCATGGAACATCAGAAATTATAGATACGTTGGAGACGTATCATCCAGCCTAACTGGGCTCTTGAAGCGCATTTTCCTCCTTCGCCGCAATGGCTCTTCCAATGTTGCCTATAATATAGGCGGCGTTGTTATCTGCGTCCGCCCTGATGTCGAATACTTCGATGTCAAATTCCCTGACTCAGTTCAAGGGTGGCGCAAAAAATGGTTGTATATCCACGAGGAAAGTCGCGACTCGGCGGAACACAACATTCCCCCTTTCGATGGCAACGAAAAAATCTGTCGCCGCCGGTCCTGGGACGCAGAGGCTAGCGATGAAGAAAAAACGGCGACAGAGGCGCTGATGACACGCATCCACGAGCTTCAAAATACCCGCGGTCAGGAATTGTCGGGTATCCAAATCACGGCGTATTTCCTTAGGATTAGGGTGCAGCCTTTGCAAGCCCGCAAAAAACCCCTTTGGATGTATACTAGCGACAAGGATGTGGATCGCCTGTCGATAGATTTGCCGGTCAAGGACTTAGAAAAACTTGTCCGAAAAATCTCGTCGCTGAGCAAGAAAGACACCGTCCCATCATCTTGTCGTGTGACACCATATAGCGCCACCAACGCACTCCCGCATGTAATATTTTTGTCGTCTGCTTGTTCGTTCACTTCTTCTCTCTTTTCTTACTGCTATTTCGTCGACTGCTGTTATTGATACCAATTCCTGTCGATGCTTTTTCTATCTTGTCTAGAACCATCAAACTGCGTCGCCTCTTCCTCCCCTTCCGGAAGGTGGAGAGGTCGAAGATCGCGCCATCATTACTGAAGACACCCAGGTTACTCCTCATCTTGAGAGCGAAGTCGCGGTTTCTCAAAAACCCGCAGCTTCCTCTGAAAAGGAGTATGAATCCGAGGCTACCGCATCGACACGCTCCCTCCCCTCCGCTGTTTCTCCAAGGAACAAGAGAAAAAGGGACGAAGTTGCCGATACTGGCACCTCTAAAGCCGGCGCATCTCCTGCCGAAGAAGTTGGTCCTTCTGAAAAGAAGACAACTTTCAATCCTTACGAGGATGCCCTTGTCAGCTCGTAAGTTCTTATTACTCTTTGTTGTTTGCTCTCGATATTTTTGTCTATGTTGCTTCTTATATTGTCGCCTTTTATTGTAGTGGTGATGAGGATGAAGATCAACCTATTGATGTGACTGCTCGAACGAGTACGTCGCGTACTTTAGTTGTCTCTGAAGCTCAGCCTGATGGAGATGAAACCTCGCCTCCTCAACAAAACATCGAGCATCCAACTCCAGCTGCAAGCCCCCGTGCCCCTTCGCCAAAGAGGGCTAGGGTCGAGCTGACCAAGGAATCTACCTTGCCAATTGGTATCTCCACGACTCCTTCAATGGATGATGTAAGTTGTTCACTTCTCCTTTATGTTCCGAATATTTTAAAGCTGTCGACTCTTCTTTGTTTTTGCTTCTCTTTTGCTTTTTGCTGTCGAACTTTTTACTTTCTATATTGATTTTTCTTTCTATATTTTTCTTTGCAGCCTTTGATGAAGGAGTTTATCCATCTCGGTACCCAATTCTTCGGGTACCGTGACCATGCTAAAAATCTTGAAGGTACTATCATTTGCTGCTTCTTCTTGTAAATGACCTTTCCAACATTTTTGTCATAACATTTTTACTGTCAATTGTTTTTCCAGGAAATCTTGCGGAAGCAAACAAGCGTGCTGATTCTCTTGCTCTTAAATTGGAGCAAAGCGAAAAGGCTCGCAAGAAAGCTGAAGCAGATGTTGCCGCTGTCGAAGATCTTCGGAAAAAACTTCATGACGCGGAAACATCTTTGAGCGACAACATAGATGAACAGTCTGCTCGTGAGAAAGAAATCCTTACTCGCCTGGAGTCGCAGAGTCAACGTTTTGTTAGTAAGTACCCGGATTTTTTCTATTTCTTCAGGCCTTCATATTCATCCTTGCTCGCTTTTTCTTGACAAGCTTTTTTTATTCACTTAGGGAAAACGCATCAAGATTATGATCTGGAAAATTCTGAAGGTGATCGCCTTCTCGATGCGCTGTCCATGGAGATGAGGCGCGCGAAGGCCTTGCCGAAGCCAGAACAAGTCTATCGCGTCTTTTTCCCTACTTCTTTCCGAAGAAGGAAGAGCCCGAGATTTTTACTACTCTCGCCAAGTGCTTCAACTCTCAAGAAGACCTTGGGCTCAAACTTCGCCAAGAAGGTTTGAAAGTTGGTGTTGAAGGCACCATCGCCTTGGTTGCTGACAGCCAACAAGATGTCGACTGGGCGAGAGTTGGCGACACGAAGGAGATGGAAACGAAGAGGTGGTAGTTGTTGATTAAGGCTGCCAAGCCAAACTCAAAGAAGATCCTTGCCTACCTTGGGTGCAAGCCAACTCCTGCTCCCCGTTCATCAAAGCCGGAGGTCAAGAAGACCATCTTGCCTTCTCTTTTGTTTTCTCTTTTCTTTTGATGCTATCGCCAAAGTAGCTTTGGCGACAACTATCCTACTAGTTCAGTAGGGAACCCTCCTTTTGTAATAGCCATGTAAATACTTTGAAAATCAATGGAGATCTATTTTGCTTGATGATTGATGTCGAAACTTTTATTTCCAGTTGATATTTGATAACTACACTTCAACTCCTCGTCCTTCCGATGCTTTTCCTGCTTCCTCCTACTCGAAGAAAATGCCTGTTGATGATGAATTTATTGAAAATTCCCCGAGTAAGGGTTCAGCACAAGACTTGGAAGAACTTCGTCAGCAGCTGCAATCGATGAGGAAACAAGCTCTCGTGATAATGGAACAGTCTCGAAGATCATCTGAGAAGGAGAAAGTTGCGCTGCAGCAGGCTCAGGAGGCCATAGCTGCCAAAAAAGCCGCCGTTGCTGAAGCTGCACAGGCTACCTCCTGAGAGAATTTTATGCTCGAGCTGATGACTGAAGCAAGTTTGGATATGACAGGTACGCTTTGCAAACGTAGTCATGCTGTCTCTTGTTCTTACTGTCTTGATTCCTTACTGATGCTCTCGCTGAAATAGGTTCTTTTTTGGATACTGCTGCCGAAGATCAACGCGTGGAAACCCGAACCAATGTGCTTCTCAGGCTTGCTCATCAACATGGTTCTAATTTCTGGGGTACTCTTGAGCGTACTCGCCAAATAATTAGATTTCAAGATCGCGCGAGTCAGGTTTGCGACTTTCTCGACTTCTGCACACGAACCTTGTCTCTAGTCTATAGTACCATGTTTCCTCGTAACAAGATACCAGACACTCTGCCTGCTCTGATGGAGAAGTTCCGAGATGCCCCTCTTATCCATAATTTTGTACGGGCTCAGCTATCTGCTGGGGCAAGATTCGCCATGATTATGATACAGATCTGCTACCCAAAATTAGATCTGACGAAGATTGTCACCAAGTGTCTGGTCAGGCAAACAAAGCGAAAGAGGAACATCGATAAAATCAACGACACTGTAACCCCTGTAGCCGAGGAAATGATGGACGAACTTCTTCGGATGGACTCAGAATTCTTTGTAAAAGGTAGCTATGCTGAACATACGACTGGTGCTGCAAACAATGACAAGATAAACATAGATGGTATATTAGGTAGCAACTGAGTTTTTTTTTTTGACACGCAAGACTGTGAGGCAAAAAGCCCCACAGCAATTTTCCTTTTTATTTAAAACTCAAAAAAGTCCAAAGATATGTACAAAAAAAGAAACTGTACAAAACCTACAAGAAAAAGGCTCTAAGGCAGAGACCTAATCCAAGAAAGAAATCTATCCTTATGCTTCCGCTTAATCCTATATTGCAGCAAAGATATGTCATGTATGAACTTTGTCTTCCACTTAATGAAAGAACTCCTCTCAGCACTGAATATTTTCCCATTTCTGATCAGCCATATGTTCCAACAAGCCAGAATCATGACTTCCATAAAGAAAGGTTGAGCAAAACTTCTTCTGGCATTATTCAGCACTACTTGCATATCATCATGGGCATCCCAGGTAATCTGTAGGTAATTCCAGATTCTAGAACTAAAATTACATTCAAAGAACAAATGTATCCGATCCTCATACCTTCTTCCTGGACACAACACACAATGCTCATCCTCAGTCACTCTCCAATGCCTTCTCTTTAACAAATCCCTTGTATTCAGTCTGTCAGATAGGAGCAACCAAGCAAATACCTTGTGTTTCATCACACAACTAGATTTCCAAATCCATTTATACACATTAGGTACCTGAAGGTGGCTATGAATGTGTCTGTAAAAACTAGCAGAGGAATATTTGTCTCCCCAACAATAAGCCCACTGATCATTTCCTTGTGTCAAAGGATTATCCTGCATTAATTGCTGCAGTTGAACTAGCTCCAGGTAAGCCTGAGCCGACAAAGGCAAATAAAACAGAGAAGAAATGTCCTCCTCCTGATATACTTGGGCTACTGAATTGTTGGGAGATAAAACATAAGAAAATAATCTTGGAAATCTCTGTCCCATAGGCACAGATGACCCATTCACCTTCCAATTATCAGACCAGAATAGTACAGTATCACCTTTACCATGAGTGATAGCAGCCACCCCTCTATAATTATCAACATGCTTCATAACATCTCTCCACCAAAAAGATCCACATAGTTTCTCTTCATGAGGTATTTTCCCTTCATAATGTGCAAACCAGATTAGATTCACCCATGGCAACTCCTTTTTATTATAGAACTTATCCAGAAATTTCAGCAACAAAGCAGCATTTTGTTTTTGGAAATTAACTATCCCTAAGCCTCCCTTGAGCTTTGGCTTACAAATCATATCCCATGCTGCCAGGGATTGCTTAGGCATACCATCTTTATCTCTCCACAGACACTGCCTCAAGATTCTATCCAACTGATTGGTCAGCCCCACTGGTAATTGCAATGAGCACAAAAAATGTAAAGGCATAGAAGCCAAGGCAGAGTTGATTAATTGCAAACGAGCTCCTTGAGATAAAAAACTTGAACTAGAGGTTAACTTCCTCTCCAACCGACATACTAGAGGTGAAAGTTCAGTAATAGTTGGTTTGGTAGTGCCCACAGGTAAACCAAGGTAAGTAAAAGGCATCCTACCAATTTGACAATCAAATACAGCAGCTAACTCCTGCATCAAATCATCTGGCACATTGATGGGAAGCATCTGAGATTTATCATAATTGATCTTTAAACCAGTGGACATAGAGAACTTCCTTAACACCTCCTTAACCAGAATTAATTGATCCTTATCAGCAGGGAGGATCAATAAAGTATCATCAGCATACTGCACAATAGGAAAGTCTGGATCATTGGTGGTAATTGGTAAAGATAATAATCCTTGCATCACCAAATCATTTAAAACAGACTGTAAAAGATCAGAGCCAAACAGGTAAAACAAAGGAGAAATTGGGTCACCCTGCCTGACACCCCTTTTGCACTCAAATTGCTTTCCAGGTATTCCATTCAACAGAATAGATGATGTCCCAGTAGATAAAATAATTCTGGCCCAATTAATCCACTTGGCATTAAACCCCTTATACTGCATTACTTGCAAAATTGCCTCATGCTCAATGGTGTCAAAGGCCTTAGCAAAATCCAACTTGAGTAGGATAATTGGTTTCTTAGATGCATGACATAAAAATAAATATTCAAACGACCATGCCAAACAGTCCTGTATAGACCTATTTCTCAAGAAACCATATTGATTCTTATGGACACAAGCAAGGATCTTATCCTGTAATCTGTTAGCCGCCAGCTTTGTCAAAAATTTGACACACACACTGGTTAAGGAAATGGGTCTAAAATCATTAACTATCACAGGGGCTTGCTTTTTTGGCACCAAGGTTATAAAAGATCCATTTATATTCTTCAATTGTATGGTCTCATCATGAAAATCAGCAGCTAACTTATAGAAATCCTTCTTTATAATGGGCCAGCATTTTTTCAGAAAGAGACCATTAAATCCATCAGGTCCAGGTGCTCTATCCACAGGCATATTCTTTATAACTTCATCCAATCTTTTTCCTCAAAGGGCCTAGTTAACTCATGCAAGCCATCCACAATCTGTAAAATTCTAGGCAAATCAAACTGCATAGAGATTGGTTCAGACCTACCCATTCTGTCTTTATATTCTCTCCAAAGCAAACCAGCCATACCCTGATGATCTGTTACTTCATTTCCATCCACATCTTTCAACATAGCAATAGCATTTCTCCTATACCTCTCTGTAGCCATGGCATGAAAAAACTTTGTATTATCTTCACCCTGCTGTATCCAACGTATAGTACATCTTTTTTTCCAATAATTACACTCTGCCAAAAGCAAGCCATCCAAATGGATTTTCACAACATTCCTGAAGTTGAATTCAACTGTATACAAAGGCCTCTGCTCCTCTAAAGAGTCCAAGGAAAGAATGACATGATTACAGTTTTTAATCAGCTGTTTTAACTGAGCCAAGCTGACATGCCATTTTTTCAATTCATGTCTCAAAGTTTTCAACTTATCAGAAAGTATAGCAGAACTATATTTCTTTATAGACCCTTTATCCCAAGAATTCTTGACACATTCATTAAACCCTGGCATGCTAACCCAATAATTATCAAATCTGAATATTGAGGCTTTAGGTATATCAGTGTCAACATTCAGCACACAGGGCACATGATCAGATCCAATTTTGGCTAAAGGCAATACCATAGTATTTGGGTAATCAACAATCCAATTAGCACTGGTGAAAAACCAATCCAGCTGCTCCAAGAGTGGATCCTTCTGCATATTAGACCAAGTGTACACTCTGCCTTTGATAGGCAGCTCCAAAAGACCTAAGTGTCCAATTATCTCATTAAACAAGAACATGTCATTGACATCACCCCCAGGTTTATTCCTATTATCTTGTGATCTCATAAAATTAAAATCTCCCATGATAACCCAGTTATCCTCAGCAGGTATGTGCAAGTTATACAGCCATGACACAAAATTTTCTCTCTCTTCACCTTGACAAGGTCCATACACACAAACCAAACTCCAAGAGTTATTGTTATGTTTTGAGGTGAAATTAACTTGCACACCATACCTCACAGACTGCACCAATAGACCTGAGAAAACTGAAGAGTTCCATATGACAATAATACCCCCAGAAGCTCCCACCGAGGGTGAAAAAACAAAATTATCAAACCTCTTGGGACAGAACTGCCTAATCAACTTCCAATCAAAAGATTCACATTTTGTTTCTTGCAAACATATGATATCACATTCACTTTCTTCAATTTTTGCTCTTACTTCCCTTTGTCTGTTTTCAGAATTTAAACCACGAACATTCCAACAGAACACACGCCATTTCCTTCGGGACAACTTATTCATAGCTGAGTTTTACTATATTGCGGGAGTTTTGTATATTTTTCCTTGTTGAATTTATCTTGATGATGAAGTTGTCTATATTGTAAAGTATAATTTATATTGTAAAGCCCCCGAGCCTTTGGCCGGAGCTCAAGCTATTTTTGCGTCTCGATGAATTTACTGTTTTGCGAGAGTATATACATATTTTGTTGCCACGGGTTATGAGCCCCCGAGCCTGTCGATGAAGAAAGATGTATATCACCAATATCTTTTACTATATTGCAGCACCACGAGCCCTCCTCATTAAAAACCTTTCAGCCCCACTCGGTGCCCTGAAAGGAAAAGAGTGTGTCTAAAAACTCGCGGGCGTTTCAGTACATTGTAAGTTTACAAGGAGGACTATATTTCGAATTCAAGCGTAAAAACGCCTTAGCTGTGCCACGTTCCAGGGATTTTGCTCGGGAACTCCTGACTTCTTGTCCTTTATCCTCTACGCTCCTCCTTCGATTACTTCTGTGACGATGTAAGGGCCAAGCCACGGCGACTCGAGTTTTTCATGGCTTTTTTGATTGAGTCGTAGAACTAAATCTCCAACCTGAAAGGATCTTGGTCGCAAACATCGACTGTGGTAGTTTTTCAAGTCTTGCTGGTACTTGGTGACCCGTGATAATACTTCGTCTCGAGCTTCGTCAAGTGCATCGACATCGTCTTCCAATGCTTTTCTAGAAGCTTCTTCATCGTATTCTGTGACTCTTGGAGAATCATGCTCTATTTTTATTTGCAGTACTGCCTTGGCTCCATGGACCAGAAAAAACGGAGTCTCCTGTGTCGCTGTATTTGGTGTTGTTCGAATACTCCATAATACACTCGGCAACTCTTCTGGCCAAGTATGTCGAGCTTTTTCCAATGGTCCTAACAAGCGCTTCTTGATACCGTTGCAGATGATACCATTGGCTTTCTCGACTTGACCATTGGTCTGCGGGTGCCCAACTAACGCGAAGTGCAGTTTGATGCCTACCTCTGCATAGTATGCCTTGAATTCCTTGGATGTGAAATTACTGCCATTGTCCGTGACGATGCTATGAGGTACTCCAAACCGAAAGACAATGCTTTTCACGAACTTGATTGCCGACGCTGTGTCCGGTGAATTTATTGGCTTTGCTTCTATCCACTTGGTGAATTTGTCGACAGCGACGAGCATATACTCGTATCCTCCTGGCGAGGCCTTGTGTAACTTTCCCACCATATCGAGGCCCCATTGAGCAAAGGGCCAAGACAATGGTATTGGCATCAACTCTGCTACCGGAGAATGAGGCTTGGCGGCAAATCTCTGGCACGCGTCGCAAATTCGTACTATCTCCTTCGCATCCTCGATTGTTGTCAACCAATAAAATCCTGCTCTGAAAACCTTGGCTACGATAGCTCGACTGCTTGCATGATGACCACATATTCCCTCGTGTACGTCCTTCAGAATTATCCTTCCTTCTTCGGGTGTGACACACTTTTGTAGCACACCCGAAATACTTCGCTTGTACAGCTCCCCTTTGACCACAGTAAAGGCTTTAGATCGTCTAATAACTCGCCTTGCTTCAACTGGGTCGTCGGGTATTTCTTTCTTTAGAATGTATGATATGTACGCTTGCATCCATGGAATCTGCACCATCATTACTAGTTCCTGCTCCTCTTCTTCTTCTAGTGTTTCTTTAGGAGCCCCCGAGGGTTTCTCATCCTTCTGCTTCTTCTGTGATTTCTTCGGCTTTGTAGATCTCTCGGCTATCTCTTCCCAGAACACGCCTGGTGGAATTGCGAGGCACTGCGTCCCGATGTTTGCAAGAACATCGGCTTCATCATTGCTCAGCCTGCTGATGTGATTTACTTCGCATCCATAAAATAGCTTCTCTAGCTCGTTGTACACTTCTTTGTATGCTACCATACTATCATTGACTGCATCACATTGGTTCATGACTTGCTGAGCCACCAATTGTGAGTCGCCAAATATTTTTAGTCGAGTTGTACCACAAGCCTTCGCCATCTTCATCCCATGTATAAGAGCTTCGTATTCTGCCTCATTGTTAGACGCGTTTGGAAAGATCATCCGTAAGACATACTTTAATTTGTCGCATTCAGGTGATATTAGTATCACGCCTGCTCCAGCTCCCTCTAATCTCTTGGACCCGTCGAAGTTCATAGTCCAGGTTCTCGACAAATCTGGGGGTCCCGTGTTTTGCAGCTCCATCCACTCTGCGATGAAGTCTGGTAGAATTTGCGACTTTATTGCTTTTCTTTTTTCATACGTGATGTCCCGAGGGGAAAGCTCTATTCCCCAAAGGGAGACACGACCCGTAGCTTCTGGATTTTTTAGTATGTTGGATAAAGGCGCCTCGTTGACCACTATTATCGGATGCGCCGAAAAATAGTGCCGCAATTTTCTTGCGGTTGTAAACACCCCATATGCTAGCTTCTGGTGCTGCGGGTACCGCTGTTTTGAAGGCGATAAAACTTCACTGATGAAATATACTAGCCTCTGTACTCCATGGAGTTTTCCTTCCCCTTCTCTTTTGACAACAAGTGTCATGCTGACCACCTGAAGTGTGGGTGCAATGTATAACAGGAGGGGTTCCTTCTCTTTAGGCGCCACCAAGATTGGTGGTGTCGAAATTGTGCGCTTGAGATCCTTGAAAGCTCTATCTGCCTCTTCGTTCCACTGGAACTTCTCTCCTTGCTTGATCAAAGCGTAGAAAGGCAACGCTTTTTCTCCCAGCCTGGTGACGAATCTGCTTAAAGCTGCGACTCGCCCAGTAAGCTGCTGTATTTCCTTTAACTTTGTTGGCTTCCTCATTGTTACAATAGCTTGTATTTTTTCTGGATTGGCCTCGATTCCTCTTGCTGAAACTAGGAACCCGGGAAGTTCTCCCGCAGGGACGCCGAAAGAACACTTCGTCGGGTTTAGCTTGAGACAGAACTTGTCAAGGTTGTCGAAAGTTTCCTTTAAGTCCTCGATCAATGTTGTCCACTTTTTTGATGTTATGACGACATCATCAATGTACACTTGTACGTTTTTTTCCAATCTGTGTTGCTAAGCACTTCTGCATCATCCGCTGATATGTTGCTCCCGCGTTTTTTAGACCAAAAGGCATTGTTCTGTAGCAAAACACGCCATAAGGTGTTATAAACGCTGTCTTGACCTCATCCTCTTCTTTCAACCTGATCTGGTTATAGCCAGAATATGCGTCCAGGAAGGAAAGAAGTTCACATCCTGCCGTGGAGTCGATGATTTGATCGATCCTTGGGAGGGGAAAGTGATCCTTTGGACAGTGTTTATTGAGACACATAAAGTCGACACACATGCGAAGGACTTTAGTGTTTTTCTTCGGGACCAGCACTGGGTTTGCTACCCACGTGGCTTATGTATGCAGCTCTTTAATAAAACCAGCTTCTCTGAGTCGATTAATCTCTGACAGCATAGCTTTGCGGTTTGGTTCCAAAAAAACGCCGCAAAGGTTGTTTAATTGGTCTCGCTAGTGGATCCAAGTTTAGGTGGTGCTCGACAAGTTCCCTGGGTACTCCTGGCATGTCAGCTGGACACCATGCGAAGATTTTCCAGTGCTCACATAGGAACTCGACGAGCGCGCTTTCCTATGCGAGGTCCATGTATGTCGCGATGGACGTCGTTTTCTTTGGATCTGTCGGGTGAACCTGCACCTCCTTGGAATCCTTCGTAGTGTTAAAGGTTGGCTCCCTGAGAGGCCTCCCTACATCTGGCAGCACATCATAATCAGTCGTGAACCTTGACGCCATATACTCTGCTTGCATCCCGAAAGTTTCTGACAGTCGATGAAAATCCTTGTCGCATTTATCGGCTAACGCAAAACTTCCTTTGACTGTAATTGGTCCTTTAGGTCCAGGCATCCTCCACAACAGGTACGTGTTGTGTGGTACCGCCATAAACCTGGCATACGCTGGTCGTTCCAACATAGCATGGTACTGCGACGGGAAATCCACGACTTCAAACTCCAGCCTTTCTATTCTGTAATTTTCTCGGGTCCCAAACTGAACGTCGAGATTGATCTTCCCCAATGGATAACTCGGCTTCTCTGGCATGATACCATGGAAACGCGTGTCAGTTGGTTTCAAATTTGCTAGGGATTTGTTCATCTTCCTTAGTGTATCTGCGTACATAAGGTTTAGACTGCTGCCTCCATCTATGAATACTCGAGATACATCGAATCCTGCGATCACTGCTGGTAAGATAAGTGTTGACTGCCCTGGTCGAGGAACTTGCTGCGGGTGATCCGCTATTGTGAAGCCAATTCCTGTCCCGACCAATTTAGGTACTCAATCGTTGGTGGAGACATCTTCTCTGCCATGAACACCTGTCGTGAAATTACTTTCTGCGCCCTGTTGGACAGCCTAGCTTTCTGAATCATCAAGACCGCACCGTTGGAATTGGGGTCGATGTATGGGGGTGGTTGTGGTGCTGCCACTATTCTGAGCTGGTGCCTATTTTCGTCCGTAATTGCGGGAGGAGGTGGTAAGTGGATCTCACTCCTGGGCCCCTGGGGGTTATTATTTGTTGCTTGAACATTGGCTTGTCCTGCATACCTCAGCATTGCTTGGAAATTTCGACAGTCCTTCTGTAGATGCCCTGACTGCCTCTTCCTATTATTGTCGAGATAGAAGTGCATCTGACAAGGCCCGTTCATCATATCTTCGGGAGATACAAAAGGTCTCTGAAACCTTGGTCCACTATTTTGCATGTTATTCCGAGAGTCATCTCTATTGTCGCCTCGCTGTTCATTACTCCTTTGATATTCATCTCTATTGTTTCCTCTGGCACTTGCCCGAAACCCAGCCGATATTTGGCCAGGAGCATCGTAGCTCGAGAATTGCCGAGGGAATCGCCGTCTATTTTGAAAATTTCGACCACGGTCCTCCTCTGGTGACATGTGTCGCTTATTATGAACAGCATCTTCTCCGTCTGCCCACCTGTTCGCTATCTCCATCAGTGCTGACACTGTCCTTGGGTTGGTTCTTTCCAAGTCTTCGACAAAATCTCCTCGTCGAATTCCTGCCACGAACGCATCTATCGCTCTCTCGTCAGATATATTCTCTGCCGAGTTTTTAATGATGTTCCACCTCTGGATGTACTTTCTCATTGATTCATCATGCTTTTGTCGACATGATCTCAACTCTTCTAGTGATGCGGGTTTTTTGCAGGTAGATCGGAAATTCTTGACGAACACGTCCTCAAAACTGTCCCAGCTGTCGATGGAACCTGGTGGAAGCTTCTTTATCCAAGATCATGCGGCTCCACTCAGATGTACTTGAATGCTCTGCATGGCTATTGCTCTGGTTCCTCCTATCAACTTCACCGTCTCGAGATAATCAACTAGCCAGTCCTCTGGATCTTGCAGGCTATCGAATTTCTTGAAATTGTCGGGTAACTTAAACCCTGAAGGAACTTGAGTCTTCCGGACCCTCCTTGTAAAGCACGGCAGCCCACACATATCCTCATCATCTATCTCTGGGGAGTGCCGATGTTCCCTTCTACTTTGTCGTGCTCTGTCCACCCGTGCTTGTGTTGCTATGTCTCTTGCTCCACTTGCTCTCTCGGGACCTGGCGCTGCTGCGGCAGGTCGTGGACTATTTTTCCTTGCTGATCCTTCGGGAGGTGAAGTTACAAACACCGTTCCCATGGCTCCAACTCCTGCCATGGCCATATTGTACAATGCTTCTCTTGGATCTCCGGGAGGTGGCTTGGATGCGAGGATAAAGGCTTGTGTTGCCATATACCCAGCTTCCGGTGTCTTAGGGATAATATTCCCCCTCGTGTCTATCGACATAAAGGACATGTCGAGATTTTGAACCAGATTTTCCCTATCAGCCTCAGGTATGTTTTGCAGCCGAGATCTTGCTCTGTTTCGAGCTTCCCTGTGACTATCTCCCGAAGTTCCTGAATGTCGGCTCAAATCCGCCCTTCGCCTACTTGACGAGGAAGCTGCCTCCCTTCTTCTATTCAGAGCAGCTGTCTGTTTTTCCAATTCTCTTCCAGCGCGAGCCAGTCTATATTGATATGCTTGCAATTCTTCCGACGTAGCAGTGGTAGTCATTGGTTCTGTACCATCCATAGCTCTCGCGGCTCTATCCCATGCTGCTTGTGGAAGTTGAACCCTTAAACGCGGAGTAGACCTGACATATTTGGTGCCTAAACCTCGCCTAAGGTCAGCGGGATCGATGTATGGATTTCCCACATCGTCGAAAGCCTCTGATGTCTCCTCCTGATCGCGACTTGGTTCTCTAATAGCATAAATTTGATGATATTTTGGATTCTGAACCTTGCTGGATTTGGTGACACCATCATAGAGATTGGTGAAGACCTTTCCAACAGTAGTGGATCTGTCGATGAAGTTGAAGTTGTCGCTGTTTCTGGAGTCATTGCTTATATCGGAGTCCACAGATGACTCGAAAGACATGTCGCTGAGATCTTGGCGAGTTTTTCACTTGCCCTGGTGCTGATGAAGCGTGGCGATGAAGTCTCCTCGTCGCCTGATTCGATTGATGATGCTGAACTCGAAAAATCGGAATCGACCGCCGACAATCCCGACGAGATCGGAATTTCGATGCGATACGCTCCTTCTTTCTCGGCGCGGAAGTGGAACTTTCCGAACGTCATCTCCATGGGCTCCTCCAGATACGCATATGCATCCAAACGAGAGGGCGGGTGAGGAACAAAATCGACTAGACCAGTTTCGATATGTTTACCTCTGTCCATCGCGTTGCTTGCAGTTGACGAAGTCGACGATCTTGAACGTGCCATCGAGATCAGCTCCTTGACACCTCTAGTTCCACAGACGGCGCCAATTGACAAGGGATTAACTTATCAATGCCTACGGATTGTAGACTAGGGTTTTAGTCGAAAGTAGAGGGCAAGTAGATCTCAAAGGTTTCAGCCAAAAAGTGCTCGACGATGTAAAAACTAGGGTTGTGTGAGACAATGAATCGATGCTATCTTTGTCCCTCGACTCCCCCTTATATAGGAGGTGGAGTCGAGGGATTCGTAATATACAAGTTACAGAGTCCGGGAGGGTTTCCAACCTGTCCCGCAAGATTACAAACAGTATTTCCTAATACAACTCTAGCTTTCCTTAATAATAACTTGGGTTTCCGATTCTTCTTATTCTTCGAGTCGTGGACGTTCAGTAAACCCCGGGTACCATCTTTGGCAGGCCCATTGGGGATGCCTATGTCACCGAGACACACGAGCAACTTAAAGCTTCATATTTAAAAGAGCATGCCAACTTGCCTTCTCCTATTTATTAATGACGATGCTTGTGCTACTAACTCTACATCTTGTGAAGCATCCATTCTGACGGAGAATGTTGAGATAAGGTCTCAACTTGAATTGCTAACTAGAAAGTATGGGATTTTGGAAGAAAGTCATCAAAATATCTCTAGCTCCCATGATGAACTTCTAGTGTCCCATGAGAAGCTAAAGTTAGCTCATGAGGCTATAATGTCAAAGGTAACATCTTGTGAGCCTCATGTGGATACGAACACTAATTCTCAACATGCTATATGTGCTAGTCCTATTGATTCATTTACTCATAGTATTGAAAAATATGGTGATGATTATGTTCCTTGCTTTGTTGCTCTAACAATGAAGTTTCTACTTCCTCTAGTATTTGTGTTGTTACTAACCATGTAGAGGAAATCAAAGAGCTCAAGTCTCAAGTCGCTTCCTTGAAGAAAGAGTTGAAAAAGGGTCATGAAGGGAAAAACAAACTTGACAAGATGTTGAGTGTACAACAATCCCCCCAATGACAAGAGCGGACTTGGATTTATCTCCAACAACAAGAAGAAGTCCAAAAGCTCCAAGAATAAGAAGGGCTAATTACAAGTCAAAGACCCAGCCAAGATTACTTGCTTCAAGTGCAAAATTGAAGGGCATCATGTTAGATCTTGCACATTGAATAAGAAGCCTCTTAGTGAGAAGCAAGAAGGGAAGTGTCCTCAAATTCAAGGCCATGCCCAACCTCGGGTTGAAGAAAGGTTACTTCCCAAGAAGAGTCAAGCTAATTCTCCCATTGTGGAGAAATCAAGTGAGAAGAGGGAGAAGAAAAGAACTTGGTACATATTCCGTGAGAAGGGCCACATCTCCTATTTTTGCACTATTGGTACCTCATCCAACCCTATCATAATTAATGATGTTTATTCTCTTCGCAAGGATGAGGTTGGCAATGTGTTTGCCAAATATTTTGGTGCTCAAAGTAGTGTCAAGAAAAGAACCATTTGGGTTGCCAAGCCTATTGTGACTAACCTCTTAGGACCCAACTTGGTTGGGGACCAACAAGCTAAAACTTGATCAATAGGTGATGTTGTAGGGCATCGGAGACTTGGCTACATCATGAAGAATTAAGGTATCTTCATCTTTTATATTATCTCAAGCCAAGTCTTTTGGTTATCTTGCTTCTATCATATATCCAATGTTCCTCCTTGCGGTAACATGAGTGCAACTCATTTATATTGAAAGTTACTCGCCCATTTGCATGTGTTAGTTTTGTTCCTAGCATGTGTTTGTATATGTTGTGCTTCGTACTTCCTTATCTTGAGAAATCAAGTCTATCTATGTTGGATTGCACACCATGTATTTGTGTTTGTGTTGGAGCCTATTTGCATCTTGTTGTATCTTATATGGCTCTTGTGGGTGATTAATGGACTATCCCATTTTGGGGGAGTGATATGCCCTTGGGAATTTCACATCCCTAAAAATGTATGTACATGAGGAATACCACTTAGAATTGATATTGCAAGTGTATCTAGTCTCTATGTGGTATGTCATCCTCATGAGAAATTCAAATTCTATAATGTCCATTAATTATCTCTTGTTGGTTCTTTGTTTCCTCTTGTGAAAATAAATTATGTATCACATTATGGGGGAGTATTACGCTTTGTGCATATTACAAGCTATGAAAATGTGTATATTTGAGGTTGTGTCGCATAGTATTGATATTGTAAATTATCTCGTTCCTATGTGGCATGTTTTGCTCAAACAAGTACAATTTGCTTAAATGGCTTCTTTTGCTAATATCTTTGTGGATCTTGTTTGTGAGAGCTTTTCTTGTCATGGTTTTCCACAATATGTGTTTCATATCCTTTTCGGGAAATCATGTGCTTCAAGTTATGCTATTCCTTGCTTTGCATGATGGTGTAATTAATTGAAGCTATATACCATCGAGAAATATTTCCTAAAACTTCTTGTCCTAGGACAATTGGCAATATATTACTAGGTAGATATTTATTGATCATCTTTACATTGGTTCTTGTGTTTAATTTCTTTATTTCTTGACATGAAATGGTTTTGCCTTTGACTCTCATGTGTCTTCCTTGCATCTTATGGATATAATTTGTTTACTTGAACTTTCTTAGAATTTTATTAAATATGGGTTGAGTAATGATCCCACTTTTGTGTATTGTGTATTCAAATACAAAATTCTAATCAATGCACCAATCTCGTCGGAGCTCTCCTATTTGTGTTAGAATGCCACTTTTATGATCCTATCATTTCATTGCTTGATCTTTATCAAGTACTTGATTTTAGAAGACAAACCTTTTCTTTTCGGTACTTATGCCATCATGAAAAGTGTGAGGTTTTGGGTTATTTGTTGGAACCTTGCTCTCTTGGGAGTTGGCTATCTCATTGCTTGTTTTGGGTTTAATTAGCTTCTTGTAATGAGATAAGTCTTTGGAATAAATCTTGTGTTGATTTGATTCTTTGATATAATTTGGACAACTATTGTTCTTGATTTAATTGGTGTTTCCTCCAAATTGTATTTCCGTTTTTTTCTTGAGAGTTTCATGCTTGCATATTTACTATATGTATATTCTACGGCATGCTTTGCTTTCTTGTTCCAATATATAGGCTAAACTCCAACAAATCCTAAATGGGCTAAGATGTGCATGAAATTCAATTTCATATCAATATGCACATATTTATGTGGAGTTTGTCCTATATGTTGTAGTGTCTAACTACTTTGGACCCAATTAGTTTGGGGACCATTTTGTACTTAATTTTTTTTAGGTACATGAAGATGCATTGGATGCTTGCCAAATTCATAAGGAAGAATTGGTTACTAAATGATTCTTTGAGGCAAGCTAGGATGATCAACAAACTCATATCTACTACATCCGCACAATGCTATATTGGTAATAAGTATCTTCTCATGCATACTTTTCTTATATCCAACCTTGCATCTTGGCATGGATCTCTCTATTTAAAAATGTCTTAATGAAACCTCCTTATTGCAAATTGAGTTCTTTCTTTTGGTATCCTTGAGTTGTGATACTTGTTTCTTTTCTCCAAGCATCCCAAATATATTCTATTCCTTGTTGATATTTGTGATGTCTTTGATGTGTTTGTGGTTGAAGTTCATTAATATACAATAAGGTAAAATTGAGCCATTGGCCATGCTATTAAGAAAAAATTCTTATTGGTATGTTGCACGACTTCATGTTAGATATCATGTTCTACCTCTTGTGTATTTATTTTGTGTGTTCATGTTTATTTGTGGATAAATATCTTTGTGATATTCTCTACTTAGAGGAACTTATATACATGAGAGAGGATACATCTCCATTTGATATCTTTTTAACTGATATGTGTTGATTGGTCATGCTAAGCAAAATCATTCTTTGAAGACTATGATGATGCTATTTTCTCATCCTTGTATTAGTCTTATAATATGCTTTGTCGTGCCTCTCACATATCCTTTTGGTTGAGCCTTTTTATTAATGTGTCTCTTACTTGTTGGTCAATCAATTGACTCAAAGTGTCAAACTTAATGTCTTATCTATGGTCTCTTGCAATTTTTTTTGTTTCAAATGGTAATGAGGGAGTGAGGATTCCATGTTGTGCATATTGTATTCAAATGCAACAATCTAATTTATGCATGTACCTTGGGGAGCTTCCTCATTTTATTTAAAGCTCTATTTTGCGGTGATCATAATATTTTATTTCACTTGGTATCTTTTGCTTTGAATGATATTATGGGAGTGATGATTCCATGTTTGTGCACCTATACTCCAATGTAAATTGTCTATCTTTGTGCACAAATCTTGGGGAGATTCCCTATATTATTTAGAGTACTCTTCTTGATCTTATCATAATATATATCTTTCATTTGGTTCCACGTTTGGGTTCATTGGACTGCTTGCTTCATGTGTTGAAGTTCCTTGACTTTATTATCTGTTTCAAATTTTGATCCTAGATATAGTTTGAATCCCTCCGAGTATTCATCATTGGATACGTGCATTTGATTCCACTCACAATATGAGAAATGCACACCTTATGGAGGAATTCTCACTATATTGAACTCTCTAGATTTTTCGCCCACTTTGGCAATGGATGCCAATGGGGGAGAAGTTTCCAGGATTTAAGGGAATTGGGGTTTTATGCTTCTTGATTTGTGCTAAAGTATTTGCCTTTCATGCTTTGCTTCTTTTTTCCTTGCTTGGTTAAATATTGAGAGGAAACTCCACTAGGATTTGATTGCCAATATATGCAATGAAATTCAAGTTCATTCACACGTGCATATATTATGGGGGAGTTTGCTCTATGTATTCAACTTGTTTGTTACTTAGATTCCTTATATAAACCCTCTCAAAGAGATTGTCATCAATTACCAAAATGGGGGAGATTGAAAGTGCATAGAGTCTCCATGTGTGGTTTTGGTAATTAATGACAATCCCTATGGACTAATGTTTGCATTGAGTAATATGTGTAGGAGTTGTCCATAAGCAATGCTTGAACCATATGTTGGCTTCAAGGTTGCAATAAGAATAGATGAGGTTCAAGTTCAATATGGTCCAACTCGGATAGATTATATGCTTGAAGCTTGCCATTTATGTGGTGTTCATGGATATGTGAATATGCACAAAAGAAGAGCTCCCGTAGTGGAGTGTGGGGGAGCAATCCACGAGACTTCATCCAGCAAGCACAATTAAGAAATGTGTTCCATCTTGTAGCAGCCAAGATCGTTGATACGTCCACTTTGCATCACTATTTTGTATTATAATCTACAGTTATTTATTGATATATTTCATATTTAGACATGATACTTATGTTATTTTATCTATTTTTCCATGTTTGATGATTTTCATGGGATTTGCTGCCGGAGCTGGAATTCTGCTGGAAAAGTGGTCATCAGGGTACCATACTTCGGAAGATCAGAAAATTCTAGAAACTTTCACGAAGATCTTATTTTCCCGGATGACGGAGATAGCCAGAAGGAGGACTTGAGGGGGGCCACCATTGGGGAATACAATGCCCAGGCGTGGGCCCTACCCTGGTCGCGCCTGGGGCATGTATGGCCGCCCTGGCCCACATCTAACGCCGCCCTTTCGCGTATATCATCCCCACAAAAACCTAAGATCGGGGGGGGGGGGGGCAGCTCGCAGAATTATTCCGCCGCCGCTACGAGGTGGAAAACACCAGAGAGAGAAAAGCTCTCTGGAAGATAGGAATCTGCGGGGGAAAATTCCCTCCCGGAGGGGGAAATCATTGCCATCGCCACCTCCATCGAGCTGAACTTCGTCGTGATCATCATCCTCATCATCTCCACCATCAGCACCATCATCACCGTCGTCTCCACCTCGTTCCGCTGTAACTATTTGGGTTGTACCTCGCATATTTCAAAGGGGAAACTCTCCCGGTATTGATTACTTGTTGTATTTGATGCTATTGAGTGAAACCATTGGAATAAGGTTTATGTCCAGATTGTTATTCATCATTATATACCCACTGATCATGTTCCATATGTTGTCCCGTGAGTAGTTTGTTTAGTTCTTGAGGACATCGGAGAAGTCTTGTGTTAGTAGTGGAGCTATGTGAGTAATATGTATTGATATGCTATTTAAGTTGTGGTGTTATTCTTCTAGTGGTATCATGTGAACGTCTACTACATGATACTTCACCTTTATGGACCTAGGGGAATTCATCGTGTATTTGGCTACTAATTGCGGGGTTGCCGGAGCGACAGAAACTTGAACCCCCGTTAGGAAACCATTGCATTAGAATCTCAGAGTTTAAGGCTGCGGTTAGATTTTATCTTAATTACCTTCTTGTAGTTGTGGATGCTTGCAAGGCGTTTAATCACAAGTATGTATTATTCTAATAAGGGTAGTGCATTAGTATAGGTTCACCCACACAAAACTTACCATACCAATAGAGATTATTCACGGATGCGACGCGAAAGCACTTGACATAAAACCTCCCGTTTGTCCTCAGGAACGTTTGGTCGATATAAGTAGAACAACCGGCTTGTCCTTTGTGCTAAAAAAGGATTGGGCCACTTGCTGCAATTATTATTGCCGCCTTTTATTTACTCGCATTTTATTTATTTGCAATATGAAATACCCCTGAAAACCCGTTTGCTAGTGTTTACAGAGAATCCTTCATTGAAACTGCTCATCAACACCTTCTGCTCCTCGTTGCGTTCAACACTCTTATTTATCGAAAGTACTACGATACACCCCCTATACTTGTGGGTCATCAAGACTATTTTCTAGCGCCGTTGCCGGGGAGTGAAGCGCTATTGAAGAGCGGAATCGGTAAAGGTAATTTTACTGTAAGTGTTGTTTTTCTGCTTGCTGATTTATTTCAGCGATGGAGTCTTCTTCTTTGAACTCCTTATTTGGGTTTGTTCCTACCGCTGCTATGGTAGTGGACAAATCGCCGCAAGCTCAAGTTGATCCTTTTAAAATACCTATGAAAATTGTGGAATGTGTTATGAATAACTGCTATTCAGGAGATGGAACTGTCCATCCGGGCGATCATTTGCTTTTGATACATGAATTATGCGATTTTTTTCAAGTGTGCAGGTATTACTATGGACAAAGTGAAGAGGAAATTATTCTCATTATCGCTTTGTGGAAGAGCTGCGGAGTGGTATAAGCTGCTGCGGGATGGCCGATCTATTGGATGGGAGGAAATTGTCCCTCTCTTTTACTCCAAGTTTTATCCTCCAAGTGAGATACATAAAGATCGGAATCAAATATATAATTTCTAGCCTCAAGATGGAGAAAGTATTGCCCAAGCGTGGGGAGATTGAAGTCACTAATGCTCAAATTCCCCGTTCATGAGCTCCTAAGTAAAATTATTACTAATAACTTCTATGCGAGGCTTTCTCTACATGATAAAGATTTATTGGATGCTTCTTGTTCTGAATCATTTACCAAGATGAAGTAAGAGGAGCTAAATGGGATCTTCTTGACCGTATTCAAGAAAATACTGAAGGATGGGAAAATGATAAAGGAAGAAAGTCATGTATTAATTATGATTATGAATGCATTAACACTCTTATGAAAACTGATTACTTCCATGATGCTACTGCTGTTTATGGAGTTGATTCCCAAACTGTTGCAAATCTATATAAGGTGTTTGCTTCTTATTATGATATTCCAAAAGGGGAATGGAGTAATTATCATGCGCCTTATAAAGACATTGTTAGCAGTGTTCCTTCTAATGTTGTCGAGGTCACTACCACTGATGGCGTTCTACCTGAACCTTATATTGAAAAGATGCCTTTCCCTGCTAAGGTAAAAGAGCAAATTAATGTTGAACCTGCAGTAGCAATAGTAAAAGAACTTGTTACTAAAAATGTAGAAGATGAACATATTGTTTTTTTTTAAGATGCTTCTAATATTGTTTCGCATCCTTTTTTTTTTTGAGATAATTGTTTCGCATCCTAATAAGCCTCGAAAGGCTAGTATTCCTATGCTTTCTGTCAAAATAGGCGATCATTGATATTATGGATTATGTGATATTGGAGCGAGCTCCAGTGCTATCCCTTATGATCTTTACAAGGAGATTAGGCATGAAATTGGACCGTGTGAACTGGAAGATATTGATGTGGCTATTCAGCTCGCCAACAGGGAAATTGTTTATCCAATTGGTATTGTGAGAGATGTGGAAGTCTTATGTGGTAAGGTTAAATATCCCGCTGATTTTCTTGGGCTTGGGAAGGCTTCTAGTAAGTATTGCCCTATTATATTTGGTAGACCTTTCTTGAACACTTGCGGTGCTATTATAGACTGCAGGAAAGAGAAAATTCATACTAAATTTAATGGAGAATCTTATGAGTTTAATTTTTCCAAGTTTACTAAAGTTCCTTTGGAAGTCGATTTACCTAATGAAGATTTTAAAGTTGAACAGCTTGCCTCTATTGCTCTTGCTCCTAACAATGCCTTGCAGCAATATATGGAGGAGCACGTGAGTGATGTTTTTATGCAGGAAAGAAATGAGATCGATGATATATTTCTTCGTCAACCGGAGATACTTAAACACGATTTACCTGTGGAGGATTTGGGTACCACTATGCCTCCTAAAGAGGATCCAGTTTTTGATTTAAAGCCTTTACCTGAGGATCTTAAATATGCTTACATAGATGATACGAAAATATATAATGTTATTATTAGCTCTAAACTTTCAGGATATGAAGAAGAAATATTATTGAAAGTATTAAGGAAGCATCATGCAGCTATGGGATATACTCTTGATGACTTGAAGGGAATTTCTCCAACTATATGTCAGCATGCTATTAATTTGGAGCCCGATGCAAAGCCAGTAGTGGAACATCAACGCTGTTTAATTCCTAAGATGAAGGAAGTGGTAAGGAATGAGGTATTAAAACTCCTTGATGTTGGCATCATTTATCCTATTGCTGATAGTAGATGGGTTAGTCATGTGCATTGTGTTCCTAAGAAAGGAGGCGTTACTATTGTTCCGGATGATAATGATAAGCTTATTCCTCAATGAATTATTGTTGGTTATAGAATGTGCATTGATTTTAGAAAAATCAAAAAAGTTACTAAGAAGGATCATTATCCTTTGCCTTTTATTGATCAAATGCTAGAAAGGTTGTCTAAAAAGACTCACTTTTGTTTTCTTGATGGTTATTCTGGGTTTTCTCAAATTGCGGTTAAAGCGCAAGATCAGGAGAAAACCACTTTTACTTGTCCTTATGGAACTTATGCTTATAGACGTATGCCTTTTGGTTTGTGCAATGCTCCTGCTACATTTCAAAGATGCATGTCTGCTATTTTTCATGGTTTTTGTGAGGAAATTGTGGAGGTATTCATGGACGATTTTTCCGTCTATGGAACCTCCTATGATAATTGTTTGCACAATCTTGATAAAATTTTGCAGAGATGTGAAGAAACTAATCTTGTTCTTAATTGGGAGAAGTACCACTTTATGGTTAATGAAGGAATTGTTCTTGGGCATAAAATTTCTGAAAGAGGTATTGAAGTTGATCGAGCCAAAGTGGAGGCAATTGAGAAGATGCCCTATCCCAGGGATGTTAAAGGTATTCGTAGTATTCTTGGCCATGCTGGTTTTTATAGAATATTTATTAAAGATTTCTCTAAAATTTCAAAGCTTCTTACTAATCTTCTGCAAAAGGATGTCCCTTTTGTTTTCGATGATGATTGTAAGGAAGCCTTTGAAACTTTAAAGAAAGCTTTAACAACTTCTCCTATTGTTCAACCACCTGATTGGAATTTACCTTTTGAAATTATGTGCGATGCTAGTGATTTTGCAGTAGGTGCTGTTCTTGGACAGCGTGTAGATAAGAAGTTGAATGTTATTCATTATGCTAGTAAAACTCTTGATGTCGCGCAAAAGAATTATGCTACTACTGAGAAAGAGTTTTTAGCTGTTGTTTTTGCTTGTGATAAATTTAGGCCTTATATTGTAGATTCTAAAGTTACTATTCATATAGATCACGCGGCTATAAAGTACCTTATGGGAAAGAAAGACGCGAAGACGAGACTTATTAGATGGGTGTTGCTTTTACAAGAGTTTGATTTGCATATTGTTGATAGAAAAGGTGCTGAAAATCCTATTGCAGATAATTTGTCTAGGTTGGAAAATATTTCTGATGATCCTATTCCTGTTAATGATAGTTTTCCAAATGAACAGTTGGCTGCAATAAAGGTAGTTTCACAAAGCCCTTGGTATGTTGATTATGCTAACTTTATTGTTTCGAAGTATTTGCCTCCTACATTTTCAGCTCAGCAGAGAAGGAAATTCTTTTATGACTTGAGGCATTATTTTTGGGATGACCCACATTTATATAAAGAAGGAGTTGATGGCATTATGAGAAGGTGTGTTCCGGAATTTGAACAACAAGAGATATTGAAGAAATGCCATAGTAGTGCTTATGGAGGGCATCACGCTGGAGATATGAGCGCGCAAAATGTTCTACATTCAGGTTTTTATTGGCCTACTCTTTTTAAAGATGCAAGGAAATTTATTTTATCTTGTGATGAATGTCAAAGAGTTGGTTATATTTCTCGACGCAATGAAATGCCTATGAATTATTCGCTTGTTATTGAGCCATTTGATTGTTGGGGGTTTGACTTTATGGGTCCTTTTCCCCTGTCAAAAGGTTACACTCATATTCTAGTTGATGTTGATTATGTTACTAAATGGGTAGAAGCCATACCGACAAGTAGCCCCGACGGTGAGACTTTGTTAAAAATGCTTAAAGATATTATTTTTCGTAGATTCGGAGTGCCTAGATATCTTATGACCGATGGCGGTTCTCATTTTAATTCACGGTGGTTTTAGAAAAAAACTCTTTTTAAGTACGATGTTAACCATAGAATCACTTCAGCTTATCACCCCCCCCCCCCCAAACTAGTGGACATGTAGAATTATCTAATAGAGAGATCAAGTCTATTTTGCAAAAGACTGTCAACAGATCTAGGAATAATTGGGCTGATAAGCTGAATGATGCTTTATGGGCCAATAGAACCGCTTATAAAAATACTATGGGTATGTCTCCTTACAAGATGGTTTATGGGAAAGCTTGTCATTTGCCCTTAGAATTAGAACACAAAGCCTATTGGGCAGTGAAAGAGTTGAATAGAGATTTTAAATTAGCCGGTGATAAAAGGTTGCTTGATCTGAGTTCTCTTGATCAATGGAGAATCGAGGCTTATGAAAATGCTAGGCTTTTCAAAGAGAAAGTGAAGGAGTGGCATGATAGGAGGATTCTCAAGAGAGAATTCCATGTAGGTGAAAAGGTTTTATTATACAAATCACATCTAAGATTTTTTGCAGGGAAATTAATCTCGAAATGGGAAGGTCCGTATGTCATTGTGGAGGTATATAGTTCCGGCGCAATAAAAATTGCTTTGTTGAAGGATGACAAAACACAATTGGTGAATGGACAAAGACTCAAACATTACATTTCTGGAGATTCTTTTAATGAAGACGTTGATGTTATTGAAGTAAAGACTCCGGAGGAATTCATTAAATATCAAATGCAGCAGTCTGCAGAGTCCGGTTTCGAATAGGTAAAAGATCTGGTAAGAGAAAGTTCGCGTTTTGTTTTTTCCAAGTAAGTTTCTGTTGTTTTCGGAATATTTAAGAATTTACGAGATGAAAATGGAGTCGAGGTGACGCACGGAGTGGCCATACATGGCCCAGGCGCGGGCCCACCCTTGACCACGCCTGGGGTGTGTATTGCCACCCCGGAGTCCGTCTCCGCCCCGTTTTCATCCTATGTTTCCCTTATATTGCGAAACTTTTCGCTATTTAATCCCGAGGAAGTTTCGAGGTCTGTATCTCGAGTTCTCGTCGTGTTTTGTTTCGACCTGTTTCTGCCAGGAATATTCGTTGTTTAGTGCCGCCATTTCTTCGTCCGGATCAACTGGAGGCAGCCCCTTCATGGGTGGCATCAACCCGTACCTGAACGAGTTGATGACGCATCCCAAGGAGTTGCTGTTCAAGGATGGGAAGGTGCTAATAGAAGATGTCCGCGGACCTAAAGGAGTGGGTGATGTTGAAGCCAGGGTGGAAAAGCTAGAGCAGGAAGTCTTTGAGTACAGGAAGATGGCGGAGCGTGAGGTGCACATTATTCACAAGATCCATGCCGAGCTTGTTGCCGAGATCAAGAAGGAGGGACATACTGCTGCAAGGGCAACTAACATTGGACGTGTCTTTTCTCATAACTTGCAGGGACCAACGCCGCTGATTCTGGACCTAAGCTCGGTCCCTTCAGCTGAAGTCTGTGTTGTTGATGAGTTTTCTGATAATTATCGAGCTCTGAGGAAGGAGGTGGATAGACTCCTTGAGGAGAACACCAGACTTCGTAGAATGCTGGAATATTAATCAATTCCCATCACAAGGCCACCACCGCCATCTTCAGATAACAATGAATCTCTTCGAGTATTAGTGCAGAACTACCAAACTGAGAAGGTGAAGCTGAAGGATATCTTTAAGAATCACAGGAACGGGCCACCACCACCGGCACCTAAGGAGTGATTGTCTTCGGTATAGGCATCCCCTTGGCTTGTTCCAAGCTTGGGGGAGTGCCGCGGTATCACTATCACCTTTATCTTTATTTTTAGTCGAGTCATATCATGAATAAAGTGGTTGTCATATAGGATAGTTTGTGGATTGTAGGTATCGCTATTTTATTTTGTCTCATTATATCCCTTGGTGTGAGTCGCCTATATGAATTATTAATGAGAAGTCATCTTATTTACTTTATGCACACTTTATTTTAGTTTGGAATTTCAGCGGTGTGATCATTCTTGCTAATTGGTGTTGGTATTATTTCGGGAGTATTGAATAGATCTTATTGGCTTTGGCAAATCTATTATTGGTCAGTAGCAACATTATTTTGAAGATCGAAGAGAAAAATAAAAATATACATGCAGATATATTATTCATATTCTTTATTTCTTGATTGCGTCAAAAGCTTGGTACTCTCAAATCAAGATCGTTTGTACTTTCAAGATGAGTTATTTGAATTGCTTTTTGATACATGTGTATTTGCTTGTTTCACATATATTCATATGCTTGCTACCCAGCCTTGCTAGCCTAAAGCCTGTATTGAGAGGAAATACTTCTCATGCATCCAAATCCCAACCAAAATACTCATGCCATTTGTGTCCACCATATCTACCTATATGTGGTATTTCACCGCCACTCCAAGTAAATTTTTGTGTGCTACCTTTAAAACCTTCAACTACATCTCATTTTGTGTTTATGTTTTTAGCTCATGAGGATGTGAAAGTTATTATTGTCGTCTTCCATACTTTACTAAGTACAGCAAGACTCGTGAGCTTCATCTCGCTTGTCAATAAAAAAATGATAGATATAAAAAAGAAGAAGAGCTGGATTGACCACAACTTCCAAAAGGGGAAGAAAATAGGAAAGTATAATAAAGTGGCACTCCTCCATGGTTTGTGATTGTTGGTCGGCACCCGAGGATTCGGCTAGCCATGGTATGTATAAGCAATGGATGGGAGGAGTGTCACGGTTTTATAAATAACATGAATAAAAAGAGGCTTCATCCAAATATTTCGGAACCGCTCTCAAACTTGTTTAGTATGGAAGATGACAAAAACACTTGTACCTATTCGTTGACAAAAGCAGCCACCTCTCAAAGCAATCTTTTATTCAGTTTTGCAAACAAAAAGCTCTAGCACATGTTTAATCTCTGCTTCCCTCTGCGAAGGGCCATTCTTTTACTTTCTTGTTGAGTCAGTGCACCTATTCCTTCTATCTCAAAGCAATCATGTGAACCGTTGTGATTCAATCATCTATGAATGTTGATGTATGCAATTGTCTTTTTAACTCTTACTTGTGCAGCACAATGTTTCTACCCAAATGAATACAAAGTTGAAAGCCATCTATGAATGAAAAGAGGATGCAATAATTGAGCATTAGGGTATGTGAAAAAATTTTAGTTGTTAATTGTTCTCTGATCAAGAACAAAAGGATTGCCATGCCAATTATGATTTCCTTACTCCTATGTGTTGATTCCTTATTCATTACAAGTCGAACATATTTGAGGATGTTTCTGTCTATGATAGCTTGTGTGTTGGTGAGTGTGATGCTTCTTGTTTGTATTTTGTTATTGACACTTCACTCCATAAACCTGTGGTCCGGTTTACTAAGCTCAGCTTTCGCTTGGGGACAAGCGAGGTCTAAGCTTGGGGGAGTTGATACGTCCAATTTGCATCACTATTTTGTATTATAATCTACTGTTATTTATTGATATATTTAATATTTAGACATGATACTTATGCTATTTTATCTATTTTGCATGTTTGATGATTTTCACGGGATTTGCTGCCGGAGCTGGAATTCTGCTGGAAAATTGGTCATCAGGGTACCATACTTCGGAAGATCAGAAAATTCCAGAAACTTTCACGAAGATCTTATTTTTCCGGATGACGGAGATAGCCAGAAGGAGGACCTGAGGGGGGCCACCATTGGGGAATACAATGACCAGGCGCGGGCCCTACCCTGGCCGCGCCTGGGGCATGTATGGCCGCCCTGGCCCACATCTGACGCCGCCCTTTTGCGTATATCATCCCCACGAAAACCTAAGATCGGGGGCAGCTCGCAGAAATATTCCGCCGCCGCTACGAGGCGGAAAGCACCAGAGAGAGAAAAGCTCTCCGGAGATAGGAATCTGCCAGGGCAAATTCCCTCCCGGAGGGGAAAATCGTCGCCATCGCCACCGCCATCGAGCTGGACTTCATCGTGATCATCATCCTCATCATCTCCACCATCAGCACCATTCTCAACGCCATCTCCACCTCGTCCCGTTGTAACTATTTGGGTTGTACCTCGCATATTTCGAAGGGTAAACTCTCCCGGTATTTATTACTTGTTGTATTTGATGCTATTGAGTGAAACCATCGGATTAAGGTTTATGTCCAGATTGTTATTCATCATTATATACCCACTGATCATGTTCCATATGTTGTCCCGTGAGTAGTTCGTTTAGTTCTTTAGGACATGGGAGAAGTCTTGTGTTAGTAGTGGAGCTATGTGAGTAATATGTATTGATATGATATTTAAGTTGTGGTGTTATTTTTCTAGTGGTATCATGTGAACGTAGACTACATGATACTTCGCCTTTATGGACCTATGGGAATGCATCGTGTATTTGGCTACTAATTGCGGGGTTGCCGAAGCGACAGAAAACTGAACCCCCGTTAGGAAACCATTGCATGAGGGAGCGTAGGATCTCAGAGTTTAAGGTTGTGGTTAGATTTTATCTTAATTACCTTCTTATAGTTGTGGATGCTTGCAAGGGGTTTAATCACAAGTATGTATTATCCTAGTAAGGGTAGTGCATTAGCATAGGTTCACCCTACTTACCATACCAATAGAGATTATTCACGGATGCGACGCGAAAGCACTTGACATAAAACCTCCCGTGTGTCCTCAGGAACGTTTGGTCGATATAAGTAGAACAACCGGCTTGTCCTTTGTGCTAAAAAGGATTGGGCCACTTGCTGCAATTATTATTGCCGTCTTTTATTTACTCGCATTTATTTATTTGCAATATAAAATACCCCTAAAAACCCGTTTGCTAGTGTTTACAGACAATCCTTCATTGAAACTACTCATCAACACCTTCTGCTCCTCGTTGGGTTCGACACTCTTATTTATCGAAAGTACTACGATACACCCCCTATACTTGTGGGTCATCAATCGTCATCATCAATATCAAGTGGAATGCGCAAGGTTAAGGTTTGGTCTTGATAGTGTTTCTTTCTTAGCGGTCTCGTGGTTTAGTTAGAAGACATGGTTATAGGTTAGTTGTCGCACTATCAAGGAGCTCTCGAGTGAGTAACTTGGTCATATCATTTGGAGAGAGGTCAAACCTTTGCATCCTTGCATTATCTTTGTTGGTTGTTATTTCGATCTTATCCATATGGTGTTTTAGAGCTTGTGCTTATTCTCATGACAAACTCTAGTTCATCGAAAACGGACTCCACATGAAATACTTGTTGCGCTTTCGATATTGGAGTTTTTCCCGCTTCTTTGTATTGAGAGGTTTCACCTCTAAATTCGTGGAAAATCATGTCCCACATGTTATTAAGATTTTATCTCTTTGTGGGCTAGCTCTTGTCATCCTATTTCCAACAAACTTGGTTTCACCTAAATTCGAGTTTCCTAACTCAAGTTGTTGTGTTTGCCCTATTGGAGGTGTTACCAATTTGGCTCTTATAGATAGGTTAAACCTTTCTCCATTTAACATTATTCTCTATGGTTGTACTATAATGTTTCCCTGAATGATCTTGTAGATATTTTTGCTATGATTATAATGATCCCAAGATCATCAAATTCGGAGTCCGGATGTGAAAATGGCGGTGTTTTCGGTGTGGGGTGCGCTGCCGGCCAGATTGGTCCGGCCACGGGCCAGCCTTAGGCCGGCCAGGATGCAGGGTGCACGAAAATGGTGCTCGAAATGGTCCGGCCTTGGCCGGATGAGTCCGGCCGACCAGAATGGTCCGGCCAAGCCCGAAAGTTCCGGCTAGGTGTTGTTTTGGGGTGCGTTTTCAACGGTTAGATTCCATTTTGGAGGCCATATATAATCCATTTATTCCCCATTGAGCTAGTTGCTTCTACTACCCTCTCTCTACTCCATTGTTGACTTTGAGAAGCTTCCTTTCCCTCTAATCCCTCCATGATTCTTACTCATATTTAAGGAAAAGATAGAGGAGATCCAGATAAACATCTTGACCAAACAAATTCCTCTCTTTGCGAGGGAAATCCACTAGATCTAGATCTTGGAGAAATTTGGTGTTCCTCCTCATATTTGTTCTTCCTCTCTTATTCTCCCAATAGCTTTTATATTTTTGTTGGAATTTGAGAGAGAAGGACTTGACCATCTTTGTGATGTTCTTGCCATTGCATTTGGTGCATCAGTTTGACTTCTCCGCGGTGGTGATACGTGGAGGTGAAAGTTCGTGAGATATTGTCTTCGGGAGCTTGTTTCCGAAGCTTGTTCCTCTTGGGTCTTTGTACCCTAGACAACTTAGTGGTCTTTGTGGTGTTCTTGGGGTCTCCAATTAAGTTGTGGAGATTGCCTCAAGTTTGTAGCTTTGTGGCTTAGTGGTGTTTTGTGGCCTCCAATTAAGTTGTGGAGATTCCTCAAGTGCAAGGCCTTTGTGGCGGAATATTGGGAGCATCGAATTAAGTTGTGGAGTTAGCCCTAAGCTTTATGCGGGTTCGGTGACCACCGTAAGGTTCCATAGTGGATCGAGGTCTTCCCCTTTGGTGGGAAGGGTCGAGGAGAATATGGTGGACTTCGTGTCATTTGGAGTGACTTGTCCTCCACGCCGCTCCAACGGAGAGTAGCACTCGCAAGAGTGTGAACTTTGGGATACATCGTTGTCTCCACGTCACCTTGGTTATTCCTATACCCGATCTATTTACTTATGCCCTTTACTTTTTGAAAGCCTTCGTGCTTGAAGTTATATATCTTGCTATCACATAGTTTCTTGTCCTGCTTACCATAAGTTGTTGGTGCTGAACCCTAGTAATATAGGTTTTGTGCTTGACAAATTAAACGCTAGTTTTATTCCGCATTTGTTAAGCCATATTCGTAAAAGTTTTAAACCGCACCCCCCTATAGGTGGCATCCGTGTCCTTTTAGCCATAATGTGGTGATGCCTCGCCTGCCGAGAGGCTGCCGTCCACCGCTGGCAATGAAATTAATGCCATTCCCAAGCATGCCACGCCCTTGCCTGCCTTCGGCGTATAAAAAGAGCGACGCGCTCTGGTCGTCCTCAACCATCACAACCCTAGCCGCCGCACAACCTCCACCGTATAGCCGTCCCCACTTCCTCTCTCACAACCCCTGTGAGGGAATCCATGGAGGGTCTAGGTGATCAGCGAGGTGGTCGAGGTCGCGGGCGCGGCCGCCGCACCCGAGGATGTCGTGCTGGAGAAGAAACGCCCCCACATTTGTCATCGCCTGCACCTTGATCGCCTTCGGAGGAGGAGAGGTGCTTCAAGTTCATCTTTTGCATCGCGAGGACCCACTTGGCATCAAGCGGCTCCCGGACAAGTTCACCGAATTCGTCGACGGCGACAAGCCGGTCGAGTTGCAGCTGTGGGAGGCCAGATGTGGATTTTGCCGGTGACTTGTCGAGGTAGGGCATGACGTACCTACACACTGGGTGGGACAAGTTCGCCCGCTCCCACAATCTTGTGGCCGGCTGCCTTCTCACCTTCCTCTACGAAGGCGACGACGAGATGATTGTCAAGGTGTTTGACAAGACATCCTGCCGCAGGCACTATCACACCGGCGAGTCCGGCGAGGGCAGCGACAGCTAGCGCTGTCAGAGTGTTTCATTCTTTGTAGCGAAGATGGGCACAGGCAATTGAAACCACTAGTATAGATTTTTGGATGTTCTTCTACAGATACGGAGAAGACCGAACACATCAACTTCCAGGTGGATTTTCTATTTTAGTGTCTGGATGTCTGAGAGTGTTCTTTCTTGGCATCAAAGAAAGCCAGAGCTAAACCTATATTAGTTAGGTTTCCTTATTTTGCAATGTTTTAACCATGTTTCAAACTATGTAGTAGTTTATGTAATGTTTCTATATTTAAATGAAAAACAAAACAAAAACAATTAGATAAAAAAAATATGCATTGGGCCGCTGGGACACCCAGACGCAAACGGATGTGCGGTAAAAAGATACCATTTTCGTATCCACGGACCGATGTAAACGGACAGCAGGCGGTCGCTTTTAGCATTGAATTTGCGTCGATCTACTGGAGATGGCCTGAGGGCATCTCCAACGCGATGCCTATCCTGCGCCCGCGCATCCGGATGGGGCAAAACAGACAAAACCGCAGTCCAATGCGGCCACGCATCCCCAATGCGGATGGCCGTGGCGTCCGAAACGACGCAAACACGTCCCAAATCTGGGCCGCGTTTGCGTGGCCGCTGACACCGATCGCTGGCCGCTTGCGTCCTCCCCTGGCCCGCGTGTCATAGGGACATAATTTCATTTTTATTAAAATAAAACATATTACATTTTTTTCTTAATACTACCTACTTCTAGCCTAGCTACGTAGGGCCCCGCCGGCCTCGTCGCCGACTCACCGTCGGACCGTGGATTTCACTCGATGCGGGCGACCTGTACGCGTGAGGATTCCACTCCAGCTTTATAAGCTGGGTGGCCCGGCGGTGGCCGCCCGTCGGCGTTCCTTCCCGTCCGCCCTCCTCCTGGCCCTCCTCGCAGCTTCCGCGCGCTCGCACTCCGCCTCATGCGCCGTCACGGGCCGCTTCCCCCACGACTCGAGCTCCCACACAACACGCTCGGCGCGTTCGACCATGTCCCGTGCCTCCATGAGGCCCGGGCCTCGTGATTCTCTTGTTGACGATGCCGGCGCTCTTGGCGGCCAAGCTCCGCCTCCGCAGCCTCCTCGTGGGCGCGCCGGTCGAACGAGGACAGCTAGAGGAGGCGGCGGGCTGCTTGCCGAGCGACGAGCTCGTTCTTCCGGCCGATGAGGTCGCCTAAACGGCGGCGACCGGTCCGGACGGAGGCCTCGTGCTCCCTCGTCTCGCGCGTGAGCTCGGCGAGACGCTCCTCGATGGCGACGTTGAGCTTCGCCATCTCGCGGTCATGGGCGGCATCCTCCCTGTCAGCGGCAGCCACGGCATCCACCTCCTCCTCGGCGGCGGGGTCCAGTCCCTCCTCCGCGGCCTCGTACCAGCCGTCGAAGGCCTCGTGCCAGCCGTCCGCGGCCGCCTCCACCAGCTCTGCGTCCTCTGCATTCTTCACCGCCCCCTCAGCCGCGACGCGGATCGCCTCGTCGTCGGCGACCCACCGCGCGTCCTGTCGCTCCTCCTCGTCCGTCCGCGGGAACCTGGCGCGGACGGCGAGGGAGAGCTTGGCCCACGTGGTATGCAGGGTGCGCGGCATGGCGATGGAGGAGGAGAGGGCACCGAAGAAGGTAGAGGGGGAGAGGACGGCGGAGCGGGTGAGGTCTGCGAGGCGGCGCCCGCCGTCTTTTATAGCCAGCGACCTTGGCGGGAAACTTGGGCGTGAGCGCGCGACCTTGGCCTTTTCTCGCGCGGGAATCCTGATGCATGCGGAAACTTTCACGTACGTTCTCTCACCCCGCCATTACTGTTCCATCGAGACCTGTCTCCATGACGCAGCGCCACCAGAGAAAACGAACTAGGACGGCGTTGGATGCAGCGTGCGGGAGGCTGTCCACATGTGCCCGCGGAAACGGACGGGCTAGCGCGTCCTTGGAGATGCCCTGAGTTAGTTCATAGCCGAGCACCGCCGAACTGGCCGACCACCGCCGAAGCACACCTAAATTCACCGTTCCCCTTCTCCCAAGTCAACCAAACAGTGCCCCGTGCCATATCCCGTCCCCAGAAATCTCGCACTGTCAATCCTTTCCCATTCTCGCGCAGATCTCTCTCCTTCCCTGTTTTCTTCATCTTTTGCCTCCCGAAATCTCTATCTGAGCGAGCGGTTGCCTCCAGACAAAAGGAACCAGTTCCCCTGTCCGCCACCTGTGACCCTAGCTGTGGGCGTCGCCGCCGTCCGGCTTTAATCGGTACCCGAGTAACAACGACGGCCGGCCGCTGCAAGCACGGCGAGCCACTGGAAGGATTCAGCACTGAACGCTGCAAGGTTACAACGTAAGTTCCTGATTCGATCCTACATATGTACTCTGCACTGTTCAGTTCAATGGTGATTTCCATGTGCTTCGACCTGTTCATTCTATTATTGTTTTTCACTAACTCGAAATTAGTTCTCAATGGCAGGTTGAGGAAGTTTGAAGAATAAGCAAAAAAAAACTTGAAGTTCAGAACACGGAGTATTGGCGAATGGCCGGTGGGGAATCACTACTGTTCATGTGCGCTTCCTGCTTCCTTATTTGGTTTGTCAAACTTGTGTGTTATGTTAGACCTATCAATGTGTCCGTGTGAGCGAAACTACTGATATACACTCAGGCTCGGAGCTGTGATGCCTTCGGTACCAACTCCCCCCCTTTCTATGTACCTCCATCATGTTTTCTCCCCCGGATCGATAGTTGCTAATCTAATACTCTCCACTGAAGAGAGAAGTGGAACTGATTATTTTAGAATCTCTTACAAACAAGGCAGACCTTTATTCCAATAGAGAGGAAATTTGGCACTACCATGGCCGTGCTCTTGATACATCTGTCATATATTTCATAGAGAATACATAAGATGATTTTGTTACAACTCAAACCCTTGCAGTACATAAAGGTAATTATTATTTGAAAATATTTATTTCGCATACATGGCCACAATTGCCGGTTTGTAGCAGCCTAGAAACTACCAGAATCTAGTGCCTACAATTTATTTAACTAGTAGAACATGATGTAATTCTGAGGCATATAATGGCAAACTGGTTCACCACGCTCTCCGCCCAGCAATTCAAAGTACTCCTTGTCCCAGTTGGATGTGTTCATGTGGCACATGACAGTAGCTGTAACACGTGCCATGCCATTTTTCATATCATTGAGTTGCACCCTCAAAGCCTGCACTTCTTTTGGCTGATGGCAATAAAACACCTCATATGGAAAATCCATAGGGTGGCATGCCACTGTATGATTGCTGAGTTGGGCGATCTGTGCCACAACGTACCTAGTTGTGAGGCTTTCATGCCCATGAATCTTTGTCAAGGCTGCTTGTGTGAGGTTTGATCCTAAAGCCGTAGTGGCAAACCTTGCCATTGCTTTGCGAGATGAGGTGCACACGTGAGGCTCTTCCCTGTCAATAGGATTGACGCATGAATGAAGGGTCTCGGCTACCTGCTTTGCCTTCATGGAGTTGTAAGGTATCTTGAAGCGTGATACAATTGTTGCGAAATACTTTGGCTCCAATGGGGTAGAGACTGAACTATCAGGCTTTGGCATATCAGCTCGTGCAAACATGGTGCCTTCTGGTAGTATAGTGCCGACATGCAAAATCTTCTTCAAGAACAACATGCCCGTTTTAACTTTGATGTGCCAGTGTCTTGTTTGCGCTTCAGGGACAAGAGAAGCTGCATAAATATAAAACATCGGTTGAATAAATCGACATGATAGTATTATTTTGTTGATTTATTATAGCCTGTTGTATTTTGTAGGTAATAACAATCAAAGATATTATTCAGACATAACATATTCCCAACTTTGTATGATCTCACAAGTACTGACCGGAAGATGAAGGATTTGCACTTTTCCAATGTAGCGCATAAGAACTTGCATCAAAACCATTTTCTTCTGTAGGAAATTAGATACAGTGAGTTGAATAATAATTAATCAATTCTCAACTTAACAAGAGAAGCTGCATGGTTATAAAAAATCGGTTGAATAAAATCCACATGATAATGTTACTTTGTAGATTTATTATAGCTTGTTATATTCTGTAGATAATACAAAAAAAAAGATTTTATTCAGACATAACATATTCTCAAGTTAGTATGATGGCACAAGGTACTGACCGGAGAGTGAAGGATTTGCATTTTTCCAATGTAGCGCATAAGAACTTGCATCAAAACCATTTTCTTCTGTAGGAAATTAGATATAGTGAGTTGAATAATGAATAATCAATTCTCAACTTAACAAGAGAAGCTGCATCGGTATAAAACACCGGTTGAATAAAATCGACATGATAATGTTACTTTGTAGATTTATTATAGCTTGTTATATTCTGTAGATAATAAGAAACTAATATCTTATTCAGACATAACATATTCTCAACTTAGTATGATGGCACAAGTACTGACCGGAAGGTGATGGATTTGCATTTTTCCAATGTAGCGCATAAGAACTTGCATCAAAACCATTTTCTTCTGTAGGAAATTAGATACAATAAGTTCGATTGAATAAAATCGACATGTCAAAGTTGTTTTGTAGATTCATCATAGCTTGTTATATTCTGTAGATAACAACAAAGAAAGATCTTATTCAGACATAACATACTATCAACTTAGTATGATGGCACAAGTACTAACCGGAAGGTGAACGATTTGGATTTTCGAACCAATGTTGCGAATAAGAACTTGCATCAAAACCATTTTCTTCTGTAGGAAATTAGATACAGTGAGCTCAATAATAAATGATCAATTCTCAACTTAACAAGAGAAGCTGCATAGTATAAAACTTTGATTGAATAAAATCGACATGATAAAGTTGTTTTGTAGATTCATTATAGCTTGTTATATTCTGTAGATAATAACAAAGAAAGATCTTATTCAGACATAACATACTCTCAACTTAGTATGATGACACAAGTACTAACCGGAAGGTGAACGATTTGGATTTTCGAACCAATGTTGCGAATAAGAACTTGCATCAAAACCATTTTCTTTTGTAGGAAATTAGATACAATGAGCTGAATTATAATGATCAATTCTCAACTTAACAAGAGAAGCTGCATAGTTATAAAACTTCGGTTGAATAAAATCAACATGATAAAGTTGTTTTGTAGATTCATTATAGCTTGTTATATTCTATAGATAATAACAAACAAAGATCTTATTCAGACATAACATACTCTCAACTTAGTATGATGGCACAAGTACTGACCCGAAGGTGAAGGATTTGGATTTTTGCCCCAATGTAGCGCATAAGAACTTGCATCAAAACCATTTTCTTCTGTAGGAAATTAGATACAGTGAGTTGAATAATAATTAATCAATACTCAACTTAACAGGAGAAGCTGCATAGTTATAAACCATCGGTTTAATAAAATCAACATGATAATGTTATTTTGTTGATTTATTATAGCTTGTTATATTCTATAGATAATAACAAACAAAGATCTTATTCAGACATAACATACTCTCAACTTAGTATGATGGCACAAGTACTGACCCGAAGGTGAAGGATTTGGATTTTTGCCCCAATGTAGCGCATAAGAACTTGCATCAAAACCATTTTCTTCTGTAGGAAATTAGATACATACAGTGAGTTGAATAATAATTAATCAATTCTCAACTTAACAGGAGAAGCTGCATAGTTATAAACCATCGGTTTAATAAAATCAACATGATAATGTTATTTTGTTGATTTATTATAGCTTGTTATATTCTATAGATAATAACAAACAAAGATCTTATTCAGACATAACATACTCTCAACTTAGTATGATGGCACAAGTACTGACCCGAAGGTGAAGGATTTGGATTTTTGCCCCAATGTAGCGCATAAGAACTTGCATCAAAACCATTTTCTTCTGTAGGAAATTAGATACAGTGAGTTGAATAATAATTAATCAATTCTCAACTTAACAGGAGAAGCTGCATAGTTATAACCCATCGGTTTAATAAAATCAACATGATAATGTTATTTTGTTGATTTATTATAGCTTGTTATATTCTATAGATAATAACAAACAAAGATCTTATTCAGACATAACATACTCTCAACTTAGTATGATGGCACAAGTACTGACCCGAAGGTGAAGGATTTGGATTTTTGCCCCAATGTAGCGCATAAGAACTTGCATCAAAACCATTTTCTTCTGTAGGAAATTAGATACAGTGAGTTGAATAATAATTAATCAATTCTCAACTTAACAGGAGAAGCTGCATAGTTATAAACCATCGGTTTAATAAAATCAACATGATAATGTTATTTTGTTGATTTATTATAACTTGTTATATTATGTAGATAATAACAAACAAAGATATTATTCAGACATAACATATTCTCAACTTATTATGATGACACAAGTACTGACCGGAAGGTGAAGGATTTGGATTTTTGCCCCAATGCAGCGCATACGAACTTGAATCAAAACCAATTTTTTCTGTAGGAAATTAGATACAATAAATAATAAATCTCAACTTAATATATTCTTAGTATGGTAAGCTTGCATGATTACTTACGAGATGCTGGTAGTTCAGCCCTGTCATTCATTGTTACTGGGTCAGCAGCCATTGTGAAAGCATTTTTCTCTGCAGGGAACAACAAACCATGAGCTGGTTATTATTTTGTAAACTATTCTCTTTGCTCGATATTAACTAAAGAAAACACTACATAATGGAATGCCAAGACCTCCATCAGCATTTACAGAAGGGATTCCATAACCCATGTATTATTCTTAGCTACAAGGAAGATGGTGGATCGAACTAGAATACGCTAGGAATACTCAGCCGCCTACTATGTCGCTATCGTCGAACATTCGACAGAAATCGTGATCCATTTCCATTATAAAAGGAGAAAAGAGGAAAATGGAGATGGAGATGGAGATACCACCACTACTTTACAGAACAAGTCCACCGACCCCTTCCTCTCCACCTCCGACTAGTTGTACCGTCGGAGAAGAGGGGAAGTCGACTTCACCAATAAGGACCGCAACAACACATTCCCTTCAAAACATATCTCTATTCTGCTCTAATATGCGTTGCTTATATCAAATGGAATTATGAGTTTAGTTGTAGTACGAAATTTAAAAATTGAAGATATCACAAGATGACTCACCGAAGTTTAGAAGGAGCAGGACAAAGGCTATCGTCAACACCTTGGTCCCCATGTTTAGATCACAATGAACTGAATTGTGTTGAATGAGGAAGAAGGGTCTCGGTGCTTATTTATACAGCTTGGGGCTCTAGGGTTTTATAGACAATTTAATACGTAGCGTAAAGGAAAATATTTCTTAATAAATGGCATTGATAACGTACTTATTTGAGTACTATCAGGATGAAGGGAAATGCTACTCCTTCCATACGAGCATATAGAGATTGATCTCTGGAATCCGCTGCCTACTCAGTTTTTTCTGCCTTCGCGTGCGATAGTAAATGAGATATTTCGAAAGATCAGGGCTAATATTGAGCGCATGCATTGGTCAGTTAGAAAAGATAGTCAAACGTATTAACACAAGGAAATAAAAAGGGAGAAAATCGTGGAAAGAGGTATCGGTTGGGAGTGTTTTTTAGGAGTTAATTGGGCTAATTAATACACAATTCACCCACATTTTTCGGTGTACACCAAAAAAAAAAAAAAACGGGCACCGCTACGGATCTGCTCCCGATATTTTCTTTACGTGATTTCAGGGACAATATAGTTATTACATAGGATTTGCGCTAATCGGAAGCTAACTATTTCCGCAAATCATGTCACATTTAATTCGTCCCGTTAGGAAATTAATTACTGATTCCATGGAAGCAATATATTCTACTAAAAATGAGTTTCCACATTATTTAGCCTGCTTCCTTTCAAAATGCATCCGGTTTCCAGTGTTATGCAAATCTGCTTCCGATGCAACCAAGTTTTAGTGTGATGCAAACCTGCTTCGTATGGAAAGGAAGTTTCTTTCACACGCACCATAATTGTATTTCCATACAAAACCTGTGTTTCCGTATAATGAAGAATATGCTTCCATGTTGGATAAAAATTGCTTACATTTAACAAATATATCCATATACTAGTACTTTGATTTCTTATGAACCACATTTTGTTTCCAATGGTACCATACTTTGCTTCCTATGAAACTGAAGTTTGCTTCTATGAACAAAATACATATGTTAGTGATCTACAACTACTGCACCATCAAACTAAGTTGACACAGATTCCAGTCGACGGCATCCTCACGGTTTGATTTTCCGTATAGCTCTTGAAGGACGAGGCCGCATGTGGTGACCCGGTATACCATTGCATGTTGTAGTACACCAGTCGTTGACATAACAGTTGCTAAGTACCAATCCGCAAATATTACATCCCTCGGAGTGATATAACAGAAACATAGTTTGTCCTTTATTTACTCACTTATAATATTACACAAGCCATATATGTACATCGTTAGAGAGGATAACTCGGTAGTTCTAGTTGAACTCTACTTAACTTTTAAGCTAGTGGTAGAAGTAAATTAAGTACCATAACTACTCGAGCAGCTTTATTCTATATATAGGTTCGGTGCTGCTCGACTACTACTAAGATGCGATGTCTAAATCTCTGATTCTTCAGAGACCTACTCCGTGTCGTAAGCAATCATATAATTCACCCCTTCTACGCCTCCTGACAGGTCTAGCTCTTCATAACAAATGTCTTCTGCTCCTTTAGGGGCCTCCTCCAGGTGTTATTCAGGCAGTCTAAGCAGGAGATTCAAAAAAGAGTGAGTACGAGCGCACTCAGCAAATCATTATAGGGAAAGAAGTGTTTGATGCACTAACTACAGCCATGGACCAGAAAATCGTATGCCAATGCAAGTTTTCCTAAACATTTCTACAAAACTTGCTTTTATTCAGAAAACTATGTCCATCACCCTTCACCGAGTGTCTAGAACTTCATGGAGTTCCTTTCCGGTCGCGTTCGCAGTTCCAAACCTAGAACAGGGAGTGACAAGCCACGATTTGATACACTCGAGGTGTGTTGCTTTACCTATAAGAGAACTTATCCTTGTTGCTGTTAGACTTGTATAGCTGTGTATTTGTACAGACCGTATGTGGTCTTTGTATTGTACTCTTGTATTGGTACGTTGTACCCTTGTCGTTGCCTAATCGACGGTACCCCGGAGGAGGGATCCTCACGAGGGGGAGAAGAAGTAGGGGCCATAGGGCGGAGTGCTCTCGGGACGGTGGTACGCGAGTTACCCAGCTTCGGAACACCTGCACGATGACAGGGCCTACTGCTGCTTGTCTGGAATTATCTGGGCGCTTTCGCGTTGTTACAATGAGTTGTGGTTGTGCCTCTAGGGCTCCCGGGATCCGGCTTATAAAGGCGCACGGATCTAGGGTTTACACGGAGAGTCCTAGCCGGAATACAAGTTGCCTAACTACGGTACAAAGCCTTGCCGTGTACGTCAAGGATCCGCCTTCCTTCTAGGTCACGCTGGATCCGGATACTTCATGGGCCTTCACGGATCCGGCCTCCTTCGTAGGTCGGTTAGGATCCGGCTCCTCGTTCCTGGGCTGGACTTCATCCTTCATGATCTACAGCAACTGGGCCGCCCGATGGGCCACATGCCTCACCACCAACTATGGGCCACCCGGGCTTGCCGGATCTAGGCCATGCCGTTGATATACCCATAAAGTATACCCACAACAGTAGCCCCCGAAGTTCTCCGAGATTCATCATTCCTCCGACTCCATACAGCTCGGAAATGAAGAGAATCTTGAAGAGCTTCAAAACTTCTTACTTGATTCCGGGTTCACTCCTCCGGAAATCCTTCATCTTCAGATCATGCACAACAACGGAAAGTCCACTTTTCCCGCGCACAACTTCCTCATTTCCCGCGCTAAATTTTCGCAGATGCGAATCTTTAGCCGGAAATTTCGGGAGTGCATGGTTAAGTTACCTCCACGTCGTTTTACCGCACTTGACCTAAAACACGTGTCATCCATCCAACGGTGCGACCGTTCCGTTTCCACCGTCGGATCCGGATCCCGAATCTCCGCGTGCGGTCTATAAATACCCCGCGGTTCGGTAAAAATTCATTCTTTCACCTCTCCTCACCACTTCGTCTTCCTCCTCGCGCCGCGCCGCCCGACGGATCTCGATTCCGGCGATCTTCGCCACGGTGAGCTTCACGCGCCGCCAAACCAAGACCCCGCTCGCGCCAAGATTCCTGCGGTTGAACGGGAATTTCCCTCCGCCGCCGATTCGTGGTCTCGCGGGTCGGTTTTCTTCAAGTCCGGCGACCCCATCTTCACCGGAGCTCCGTCGAGCCACCGCGCCATTAGCGGTAAGTGCGCCGGCCTCGTAGAAGATAGACTTAGACTTAGTGTAGAAGATAGACTTAGGTGATCCGGGTACTCAAACACTTTGTATGGGTGCAGCCGGAAGCATGCCACTCGATTCTTCGCATTGTACTGGTAGCTCTCCGAGTAGCCCTGATCCCAATCAAATAGAACCCATATGCCCGGATCCCATATCATTCCTGCCACCATATGTTTCCGACATTAGACTAGCTCAACCTTTTTCCGCATCTTCCAGCACCGCTCCAGGCCGGATCCCTTCCCTTCAAGAGCTCCAAGAAGAACTCGAGGGACAAGCTCGGATGGCAGCAAAAGTGCAGGAGGCGGAAAACAAGAGGGCGTCCAAAGCCCGGATCCGCGAAGGAGAGCGGGGTCAGTGGTGGCCTTGCGCAACTACCGACGTGGAGCTTAGAGAGCTCCAGAACGAGGGCATGATCTCCACACATTGGAGTTTTACTCGTGATTCCGACGTCCCCAAGCCAGAAGCCGGAGAAATTGTTATGACCAAGGCTTGGGTGGAACGCGGACTTTCACTTCCCTGTTCGGAATTTTTTCTCTCCGTCCTCAACACATATGGGCTCCAGCCCCACAACATCTGCCCAAACTCTTACCTTCTCCTGTCCAACTTCGTGACTCTCTGCGAAGGACACCTTGGGATCCGGCCAGACGTCAAGTTATGGCAGTTCTTTTTCCGGGTGAAGAAAGAAACCAAGGACAAAGCAATGGTGAACTGCGGAAGCATGACATTTATGCTCCGCCCTAGTCGCATGTATCCTCCCCATGACTCGCACGAATCCGTCCGGTACTGGAACGCCGGATGGTTCTATGAGAAAAACGCCTCAGTTCCGGATGTCCACGAAGGCCTGCCCCAGTTTATCAACGAACCTCCGGAAGAGCTTGCAAGCTGGAGCTTCGTCCCTTCGCTTGCCCAGACCCCGATCTTGGAAAAGGCTGCGCGGAGAATCTCCTGGTTAGTCCATGACGGGCTGACCGGAGCCCAGCTCACACTTAGCTGGTTCTCCCGGAGAATCCAGCCTCTACGCTACAACGCGCGCCTGATGTGCGCTTATACCGGGGCGGACGATCTTCTCCGGGTTACACGCCACGATCTTCCGGCTGACTCTCTGAAGAGAAGGTTCAAGACGCTGGTGAAGATTCCGAGGGGCCAACAGGTCCCGGAACTGATCAAGGATATATACACGAACGACCAATGTCCTCCGGTAAGCTTTGTTCTTTTCGTTGCTTCAAACTTCGCAAGTTTTTTGATGTTATCTCTAACTCTTGTTCATTTCCTTCCAGCTCAACACTTTGGCGGAGGAAAACTTCCGCACCATTCTTCGTGTCCCCGTCAGTGGCGACGCGGCGGAGGAGGCTCCGGAAGACGACGAGGAGGAAGAGGAACAGGCGCCCCGCAAGGCGGCCCCTCGACCTACAAAGCGTCCCCGCGCCAAGGCTTCCGGCACTGAAGCCGGAACTAGCGGCGAGGCCTCCGCCAAGAAGCCCAAGACGACAAAACCACCTCCGCTAGACTCAAGGAAAGCGGAGCGTGCGCGCCTAAGGATGCTCTCAACGGCTGGCCAGCGCACGCGCCCCATCATCCCCGGCGCCCCGTAAGTTTCCGAACATGATGCAACTTTATCTTGACAAAAATATCTTTTGTCTAAACCCTTTCACTTGTTTGCAGGAATCCGAATACCACTGCCACACGGACCACCAGCCAGGAGCCCATCACGAAATATATGAAAAAATCTCCGGCTGTTGGTCCTTCTACTCCAGTTCCGCCGAGTGCCTCCCACCCAACTCCTCAACCATCTCCCCCTCAGGCTGATCCATCTCCCCCTCCTGCCGCAAATACTCCACCGGAAATAATTCCGGTTAGCAGCGAGCATGCGGGCGGAGAAGATCCTAAGGCCAAGGGCCCTGCCCAAGAAGACGCGGAAGCACAAGGCCAAGGAGAGACTGAGGTCACTTCTTCCGAGAAGGCTGGAGAGGGCGCTGGTGACATGGTCGTTTTTCCGAAGAACTTTGGAGATCCGGCTGACACCACTTCCACCCCCAAGGCGTATGCCACCAAGTTTTTCAACAAGCTGTCCGAGGCGGAGAAGTGGGAACTTGAACAAGACCTGCTCAACGCCATGCTGAACAACGCCTGGGGGAAACCTGACTCCAGGACATCGGAAATCCAAGACTTCAAGAAGAACGTCGGCCAGTTCTTCGACCAGCTCATTTGCAAGCAAAAGGTACTCCCCAGTAGCCCCCAAGCATGTAGGCGGAAACTCAAAAAGTAGTTAGCGCTTAGATGCTTAGAGAAAGATTACTTCCGGGAGATTATTAAATTGGATCAGTAGCCCCCAAGCATTATGGCGGAAACGTTCCGGCAATGATGCTTTGGAGAAAACCACTTTACAGGCGGAATTTTTACTCCTGCTCTGTCTATGTTTTACAGGAACAGCAGGCGCTGCACTATGAGCTGCACAAGAACATTGCGCTTCAGCGCCGCGTTACTCTGAATCAGGCGGAAAATATCCGGACTCTGAAGGATGAGAATGCGGAACTGACCAAGCAACTGGCGGACGCCCAAGGTTGGTTTCCGCCTTCTTCGTCACTAGTCATATTCCGACTTAGAACTTTGTTGTTAACTTATGTTTATTATAGGCGCATCCTCTTCCCTTGCTACAGCCTCATCTGAACTGGAGAACCTGCGCTCCTCGTACCAAGATTTGGAAACGAAATTAAAGGAGGCAGAACTAAAGAGGGAGCAGGCCGAGAAGCAGCTGGCGGAGAAAAACTCCGAACATATCAGGGAAAAGGGCGAGCTGTTGCTGAAGAAAAATGCTGACAGCGAAACCATCAAGAGGCAGCAGAAAGAGCTCAATGGTCTCCGGAAATATATGGAGACCGCGGAGCATCACTGGGACATGCTCAACGAGAACATCTTGGGTACGATACTGAAACCTTGCCCAAATGTTTTCTCCGACTTTTTACTTTGCGCTCAAACTGCATACTTATATCCTGATTATCTTTACGCAGAGCCGCTTGGATATCCGGAGCAGCGCCGGAATTTGTTCCCCCGGGACGACCTTCTTCAACTCGCAGGCGACGAGTGCAAAGATCTCATCTCCGCCTCCCGCAAGATATGCTACAACTTATCCATCAAGAGGAGTCGCACATGCAACGTTCGCAAGCTTGTTGGAAAGATGGATGTTCTGCCGGAGCTGGTGACGGATCTGCAAGCATCATCAGCCCGAGGCGCAGCTGCAATGGCCTTGACCATGTGCCTAGCACATAATCCGGGTCTTGATCTTGATCAAGTGACCACGGGCGTTCCTCCGGATGCGGATGTCAGCGCGCTGCTGGATGCAGTGAGCGGCTACGACACCCGTATCGCGCGCAGGATCCGGCATGATGAATTCTACGACAAGGTCGTTCTTCCCGCCGACGAGCCCTTGGAAGAGGAACTTCAGAAAGAGCTCGCCGCGAAGGCGCGACCTGCGGAATCCGGGACCCAATACACCTGGACCAGCTCCAAGGACGCTCCCCAAGAGGAACCCAAGACCAGCACTGCTGCTTCTGAAGAAGAAGAAACTGATGAAGACGTGTCTTCTCCGGCCGAAGACCCCGAGAAGAAAGACTCAGAGGGCAAGACTTCTCCGGCCAAGGGGGAGTGAAAACTTTTATTCCTGCGGGAGAGACAATGCATCATTTTGGCCCCAGCGAGGGTTTGTAATATAACTTTAAATTCTTAAGTATCTAGGGACGAAACAATTATGCATGGGCGGAAAACTTATCCTGCTATCCTTTTGAATTATTTGCATGTTTCGTTTTATGTCGGAAAGCAAGTGCTGACTTCATTGTTTTCCGGCTTACTCGCTTGACCTTCTGCGAGCCGGAAAACCTTAGCCGGAAATGCTCGCCAGCGGCGACGAAGCCCAATGGCAGTCCGTCCATAACCGCGGAAACAAGCCCCCAGGCATAGGTGCCAGAAATCGCTACTAGGAATCCACGAGTTCGCAAAAGATAACAACTTAATCAGAAAACTTAAGCTTACGTCTTAAAAGACGGTTTTGGAAATCACAACTTTCATACACGTCTAGGCGGAAATATCCAGCTCTGCGGTTTTAGTCGGAAAAACATACACGATCTAAAATGAACAAGTAAAGGAGGTAAAAGACTCAAAGAGTGAACCATAAGCTTTATTTCATTGATCATGTATAAGTATTACAGAGTTTATAACTCGGAAAATATATGCTAAGTGTAGAAAGGACGTAGCTGTGCGATATTCCAAGGGCGATCTGTTTCGTCGTAGATGTCATCCGGATCCTCACGCTTGCGTTTCCGGTGCCAGTTAGCAGGTCTATCCCTCAGCTCGCGGAAATCAACAAGGTAGTACGACCCGTTATGGAGCACTTTGCTAACGACGAAGGGTCCTTCCCATGGAGATTGCAGCTTATGGTCTTTCACCTGTCGAAGGCGGAGGACCAGGTCTCCTGCCATGAAGGAGCGATTCCGAACTCGACGACTGTGATAGCGTCGGAGCTTCTGCTGGTAGATGGCGGAGCGCTGATCAGCTAGGTTCCGAGCTTCCTCGATCAGGTCCACAGATAGCTGTCTGGCCTCGTCAGCTGTTTCTTCATTGTAGGCGGAAACTCGCGGTGAATCGTGGATGATGTCGGAGGGAAGCACGGCTTCGGATCCGTATACCAGGAAAAATGGGGTGAACCCTGTTGATCTGTTAGGGGTAGTTCGTAAACTCCACAAAACAGCTTCCAGCTCGTCAGCCCAAGCTCCAGCTGCTCGTCGCAGTGGTTCTTCAAGGCGCGGCTTAATTCCTGATAATATTAGACCGTTAGCCCTTTCAACCTGACCGTTAGATTGTGGATGAGCCACAGATGCAAGGTCCAGTCGAATCCCCATTGTGTCACAATAATCCCTCAACTCTCCTTGAGCGAAGTTTGTGCCATTATCTGTGATTATGCTGTGTGGGATGCCGAATCTCATCACGAGGCTGCAGACGAATTTTAGTGCCGTAGCACCATCGGCTTTTCTCACTGGCTTTGCCTCGATCCACTTGCTGAATTTGTCAACAGCGACCAGAAGGTATTCAAAACCGCCAGGAGATGATCTTTTTAACTTACCAACCATATCGAGCCCCCAGACCGCAAATGGCCAGGTGATAGGTATGGTCTTCAGCTCTTGGGCTGGAGCGTTTGGTTGAGTAGCGTAGTACTGACAACCTCGGCAGGTTTTTACCAGCTTGTCAGCATCTTCTTTAGCTGTGAGCCAGTAGAATCCTAGCCGGAAAGCTTTGGCAACGAGGGATCTGGGAGCGGCGTGATGCCCGCAATCCCCTGCGTGGATCTCTCTGAGGATTTCAATGCCATCTTGATTGGAGACGCATTTGAGAAACACCCCCGCTGCACTTCGTTTGTAGAGCTGTCCATCAACAATTGTGTAGGTTCTCGCTCGTCTGACGATCTGTCGTGCGAGGACCTCGTCCTCTGGCAACTTCTGATCGATGAGGTAGTCCAGGAAAGGCTGTGTCCAAGCCGGAATGATAGCCATCACCTCCCTAGCCGGAGATACTGCCACCTCTGGATTTTCCGGGTTAGCGCCCTTAACTGAGGGTATCCGGAGATGCTCCAGGAAAATGCCGGGCGGAATTTGCTTCCTGCCGGATCCGAGCTTGGATAGCATGTCTGCCGCTGTGTTATCGTCTCTCCTGACGTACTTGACTTCGTATCCGAGGAAGCACTTGGCGATCTCATCAACTTCGTCTCTGTAGGCCGCCATGACGGAGTTTCTGGCGTTCCAGGTTCCGGCTACTTGTTGTGCCACCAGGTCGGAATCTCCGCAGCAGATGATGTGCTTGATCCCAATTTCCTTAGCGATGCGCAGACCGTGTAGTAGAGCCTCATATTCCGCCATGTTATTTGTAGCTTCGAAGTGGATCTGCAGAACGTACTGCAGTTCTTCTCCGGTAGGGGACTTCAGGGTGACTCCGGCTCCTGAGCCTTGATGCTGCTTGGATCCATCGAAGTGCATGACCCATGTCTCTGGTTCCGGCTCCAGACTTGCATCCGGAGCTTCTGTCCAATCTGCAACGAAATCTGCCAAGACTTGGGATTTAACCGCAGTCCTGGGCTTGTAAGCGATGTCGAAGGCAGATAATTCGATGCCCCATTTAGCCGTACGTCCTGTTGCGTCAGCGTTATTGAGAATTGTTGACAGCGGAGCCTTGCTCACGACTGTTACTGGATGCTCTTGGAAGTAATGCCTCAGCTTCCGGCTGCCCAGGAATACTCCATAGGCTAGCTTCTGAAAGTGAGGGTATCTTTGTTTTGACTCCGTCAGCACCTCGCTAATGTAGTAGACAGGTCTTTGGACGTCATATTCATGACCTTCTTCCTTTCGCTCCACCACGATGACGAGGCTGATGACTTTGTTGGTAGCTGCCAGATAAAGGAGCATTGGCTCTGACTCTGCTGGAGCTGCCAAGATAGGTGGGGAGGTGAGTATTTCCTTCAACCCTCGAAGAGCTGCGTCAGCTGCGTCGTCCCAGACGAATTTGTCTGTTTTCTTCAGCAGCTTGTACAGAGGTAGCGCCTTCTCGCCAAGACGGCTAACAAACCTACTGATTGCTGCGACGCAACCAGTTAGTCGTTGCACATCTTTGAGACAAGTTGGCCGTTTGATGCACAGGATTGCCTTGATCTTTTCCGGGTTAACCTCAATGCCTCTGTGAGAGACTATGAAGCCAAGGAGTTTTCCGGCTGGCACGCCAAAAACGCACTTCAGCGGATTCAACATCATCTTGTACCTGCGGAGGTTGTCGAAGGTTTCTGTGAGGTCGCTGATCAAGTCGGATCCTTTCCGGGTCATGACCGCGATGTCGTCGACGTAAGCGTGCACGTTCCGGCCGATTTGGTCCTTCAGGCACCGCTGCATCGTTCGTTGGTAGGTGGCACCTGCATTTTTCAAACCGAAAGGCATGGTAACATAGCAGTAAGTGCCAAACGGGGTAATGAATGAAGTCGCCTTTTGGTCGGATTCCTTCATCCGGATCTGATGATACCCGGAATACGCATCAAGAAAACACAGAAGTTCCGCCCCCGCCGTCGAATCAATGACTTGGTCAATGCGCGGCAAGGGGAACGGATCCTTCGGGCAATGCTTGTTCAAGCCAGAGTAATCGATGCACATTCTTAGTATTTCAGTGTCTTTTTTGGGTACAAGGACGGGATTCGCGACCCAATCGGTGTGGATAACTTCTATTACAAAACCTGCTTCTAGTAACTTTGCTAGTTCCATTCCTATGGCGCGGCGCTTCTTGTCTCCAAAGCGTCGCATAGCTTGCTTCACCGGTTTGGCCCCCGGATTTATGTTGAGGTAGTGCTCGGCGAGTTCCCTAGGTACTCCGGACATGTCAGAAGGTTGCCATGCGAAGATATCCATGTTAGCGCGGAGGAACTCGACGAGCGCGTCTTCCTATTTGGGGTCCATGTTGGCTCCGACCGAAACCTGCTTGGAAGAGTCGCCTGGGATGAGGTCGTGCTTCTTGGTTTCTATCGCGGCCTTGAAGGAGGTTTTCTGCTCGGAGATCTGCTTCTTGGTGGTCTGCATCTCAGTCGGATCCACCGCGGCTCTGTAGCCTTTCAGCTCTTCTCCGGATATCACAGACTCTGCGAAGGCGGCTTCGCCTAACTCGCACTCATGAGCCTTTTTGTAGTCTCCGGATACGGTAATCATACCTTTAGGACCCGGAATCTTGAGCTTGTTGTAGATGTAGCACGCTCTTGCGTGGAACTTGTGGTAGGTGGGCCTGCTGAAGATGACGTGATAGGAGCTCTTGAAGGGCACAACTTCAAACGTGATCTTCTCTTGGCGGAAGTTATGAACATCGCCAAAAGCCACGGGAAGTGTTATGCTGCCGAGGGAATTCGCCTTCTTACCCGGAACCACGCCGTGAAACTCAGTGTTGCTGTGTTTGAGCTGTTCCTTGGTGAGGTTCATCCGCTCTAGAGTCTCCAGGTACATGATGTTCAGACTGGCCCCACCATCCATGAGGCACTTGGAGAAGTCATACCCGTCTATGCGGGGACTTACAACCAAGGCGTAGCATTCTTTTGGCACAACGGCAGGGTGATCCTCCCTGTCAAATGTGCACGGGACTTCCGACCACCTGACATACTGCGGCACAGCCGGAACTGTGGCGTTCAGGATCCGGGTAGCTGACTTGGTAGCGCGGACTGTTGGGGTTCCGAGGAAAGTGTGGTAAGCCCCCACGCTCTTTTTATCGAATGGGTTGGATTTTCCTGCGGATCCTGCCTTGGGATCCGGCGAGTTATCATCCTCGTCCATCGCCTCGGAACTATCATCTTCTTTGTCCTTGTTCTTGCCCTTGCCACCTTTGCCGCGTGGGCGGTGCTTCCGGGCGTGCTTGTATCCTGCCTCCGGGTCGTTCTTTAGATCATTGACCCACTTGCAGTTGTGGTTGGTGTGAGTGGACTTCCCCGTAGCCGGATCCAGATGGGCCAGGCAGGGCATGTCTCTGTATTCCTCATAGGTTTGCGGGGCGCGGGATCCGCCAGCTGTGACCTCGGAGGTATGCTGCTGACCCCTGCCGGCTCCGCCTCCGCGTCCGCGTCCTCTGCCGCCTCCTGAACCTCCGCGTTGAAACGCCATGGCGATCATCTCGGATCCGCCACTCTTCTGGTCATCAGGGTTCTTGCGCTTATGGCTGCTGCTGCTACCGTTGTCACGGTTCTTCTTTTGCTGATGCAGGGGGATTGCTGTGGCTGCGAGATCACCGCCTGCGTCGTCATCGGCGGCAGTGTGATCGCTGGCGATGGTGATCATGTCGTCCAACGTCAGTTGATTTGCATTGACCATGCAAGTTAGCTTGTGCCGTAGCAATCCTCCTCGCTGCAAGCCCCCAATGAAGGCGTGCATTGCTGTGCGGTTGTCGACGTTCTCGCACTCGTTTCTGCATGCCAACCATCGGGTGAGGAAATTCCTCGATGTTTCGCCCTTCTTCTGGATGCATGCCTGTAGGTCGCTTGTTGTGGCAGGTCTCTTGTAGGTGCCCCTGAAGTGTTTCTCGAAAGCGTTCTTCAGGTCGAACCAGCAAAAGATGGAATTCTTCTCGAGGTCGCTGAGCCAGATCCGGGCTGGACCTACAAGGTACAACTGAAGCATGCGGCAGGCGATGTTAGGGGTTCCTCCGGCGAAGGTTACAGCATTGTAGTAATCCTCAATCCAGGTATCCGGCCTTTCGGTGCCATCATAATGCTTCAGATTTCCGGGTAGCTTGAGGTTCATCCTTGGCTTTGGTTCCTCTCGAATCATCCTGCCAAAGCACTTCGGACCAATGTAGTCGGTTCTGTACTCGTTAAGGCGATCCCGCGCGTCGCGCGAACCGTGGCGAGGAGACTTTGAGCGAGAGCGAGATCTCCGACCATTGCCTCCGCCTCCACCTCCGCCGCCACCGCTAGGTGGTGGTGAGGGAGACCTGCGAGGTGGGCGGTCCGACTTCTTGCTTCCGCCATCTGAATCTCCTCGGCCTTCCTGGTGCTGGTTCCGGCTCCTGTGGCTGCCTTCGCCCTGGCGTTGGCTGCCCTGGTCGTTCCGGCGCGGCTCCGGGTCACGGCTCCGGCGAGGCTCTGGGTCACGGCTCCGACGAGGCTCTGGGTCACGGCTCCGGCGAGGTTCTGGGTCACGGCTCCGGCGAGGTTCTGGGTCACGGCTCCGACGAGGCTCTGGGTCACGGCTCCGACGAGGTTCTGGACCGCGGTCCTCATTCCGACTCCTCCTGGGCTCGGGTTCATGAACATTGTTCTGGTTCCGGCGAGGTTCCGGCGAGCGCTCCCTGTTTCTGTTTCTTGGCAGCACGTTGTCGCGGATAACAATCCCACCATGCCCTGGGGGCCTGGTGTTTCCGGCTGGACTACGGCGGCGAGGGGGTCGCGGGTAACCGTTGGGCGGAGGAGAGGGGTTGCGGTATTTGTCTCGTCCAGAGTACATTGCATCCTTTCCCTTTCTTGGGTCTGACGGTGGCGTCTTTGACGGAACGGGGATCGGATTTGGGTGTTCCCTGGTCCTTCTTCTGCGCTCCGAGGATCCGGTGTGTGATTCATCGTCGGGATGCCGATCAGCGCGGGCGTCCTTCTGCGCGGTAGATACACAGTTATCCGGATTGGATTCCAACCTGCGTGAAGTATCCGCCTTGCTTTGCTGCTGCATTGCTGAAGCGACAAGTGTGCGGAGATAGTTGATATCAACCTCTTCGTCCTTCTTCTTCAGCAATTCCGTAGCTTTTTGCATGTTGTCCTTTGGGGTTTCCAGCGGCTGGTGCTCTGCGGGCGTGTTGAAGGGTATCCTGCGAGGCGGAATTGCTTCTCTAACAATTCGATCGGCCTCCGCCTGCGCATAGATCATCTTTACTTCCCACTCAGCCCTCATGCTCTTGACTTGCTCGAGTGTGGCAGCGATCTCGCGGTCCTGTCTGTCGAAGTTTTCCGCCAATCCTGCAGCTTCTGCCCTCTCTTCCCTTAACGCGGCTTCGGTATCGGCGAGCTTCTTGGCTGTGGCCAGCATTTCCTTTCTAGTAGCCTCTAGGGCCTCCAGATCTGCGGCGTCGCCCGGGGTTATAGGTGTGTTAAGGACTGCTCGCGCGACCATCTCTTCTGCTGACAGGATTTCCTCCGAGGAAGGATCCCTGTGGGGTCGCACCCGAGACATTGGAGATCCTTGTTGGGATGGTTGAGGGTCAGATTGGCTGGTTGGTTCTTCAGATCCAGTTTGTCCCTGCGCTGCTATCGTTGCGAGAACCTGCTTAGGCTGGGCGGAGTCGACTTCGGGCTGATCACTGTATCCGTATTCCCTTATCTTGCGAACGAAGTCATCAGACTCCATGGAGGAGGTATCTCCGGAAATTGGGCTCAGATTGCCCAAAATCGACTCTTCAACCGGAGCTTCGCTTTTTCCGACAGGCTGAGCCTGATCCGGATCTGCGCCGTTTTCCGGTGCCTCTACCTGCTCAGGACCAGCTCCGGCTTCTTGAGGGGCGGTTCCGGCGGTATGGGCCAAGAAGTGTACGAAGTGGCACCTCTGCTTTTCTAACACCTGGGAGACCCAGGCGGATCTGCATTGGTCTTCCACCATTGTTTCCTGCACAGGGGCGGATTGGGTGGGCTTTGAAATTTCCAGATCCGAGGCGGAATCTTCCTTGGGAAGCTCCTGCATCTCAGATCGGATCTTCGCGACAGCGTCCAGCTCTGCGGCGGTCGCGTCTGCGTTACTTACCAGTGGGTTTCCGTCGGAATCGACGGTTTCCCCGATGAAGATGTGTATGCCGCCAATTGGGACGATGGAGAGCTTGACGGGGTTTGTCCTAGCCGGAATCCAGCACTCATCCGGAGGGACGATCGGCAGATTCCCGGCGTAAAGGACGCGCCCCACAGCGATGGTGTCGTCGTAGCTTCCCATGGCGGAACCCTCCCGGTTCCGGCCTCCAGACGCCACAGGCCCCACGGTGGGCGCCAACTATCGTTGCCTAATCGACGGTACCCCGGAGGAGGGATCCTCACGAGGGGGAGAAGAAGTAGGGGCCATAGGGCGGAGTGCTCTCGGGACGGTGGTACGCGAGTTACCCAGCTTCGGAACACCTGCACGATGACAGGGCCTACTGCTGCTTGTCTGGAATTATCTGGGCACTTTCGCGTTGTTACAATGAGTTGTGGTTGTGCCTCTAGGGCTCCCGGGATCCGGCTTATAAAGGCGCACGGATCTAGGGTTTACACAGAGAGTCCTAGCCGGAATACAAGTTGCCTAACTACGGTACAAAGCCTTGCCGTGTACGTCAAGGATCCGCCTTCCTTCTAGGTCACGCTGGATCCGGATACTTCATGGGCCTTCACGGATCCGGCCTCCTTCGTAGGTCGGTTAGGATCCGGCTCCTCGTTCCTGGGCTGGACTTCATCCTTCATGATCTACAGCAACTGGGCCGCCCGATGGGCCACATGCCTCACCACCAACTATGGGCCACCCGGGCTTGCCGGATCTAGGCCATGCCGTTGATATACCCATAAAGTATACCCACAACAACCCTCCTATATATATGAGAGACAAGCCACCCCTAGAGGGTTGAGCAAGTTCCCCAACATTATACGTTTAACATGGTATCAGCCTAACCTACCGATCCTCCTCGTTGGCCGCCGCCTAGCCAAACCCTAGCCGCCGCCACCGATCTCTCCCCCTCCGTCGGCCGCCGCCTAGCCTAGCCCTAGCGTCGCCGACATGTCCGCTTCCGCACCGAGTGCCTCTAGCGCAGGGGTTCTTCCTGCCTCGCTAGCCGCTCTCCTCTCCTCCCCGCCGGGATCTCTTGCTCCGCCGGTGCCTCGGTTTTTTGGCACCACCAGCGTCGGCTCCATGTTCTCGGGCCCGACCCTGCCGTCCACTGCGCCTGCGGCGGCGGCAACATCCGTTGCCACGACGGTGGCCGCGCCGTCTGTGACCTCGTCTGGCTCCTCGACGCTCGCCCTCCAACAGCCGGCCTCGGTGGACGTCACTCCGTCTGGAGACTGCGCCGTCTGCTCCTCCGATCAGGGACGTCGTCCCGACGGATGTCATGCCGTTCCACTTCGACAACCTGATCACCATCCGACTGACGCTGGACAACTACCTCTTTTGGCGCGCCAAGGTGTTGCCGCTGCTTCGCAGCCGCTCTCTCCTTGGGTACGTTGATGGTTCTTTGCCGTGTCCTCCGCAGGTGATCGCGACTATCCACGGGCCTGCCATCAATCCTGAGCATCGCGTGTGGGAGCAGCAGGATCAAGCTATCCTCTCCGCCATCCAGGGTTCCTTGAGCGATGGGGTTGCCGGCCTATGCCTCTTTGCCGCCACCTCCCGCGATGCCTGGACCACCTTGGAGCATGCATTCTCCCAGGTCTCTACCTCGCGCTCGATGGCCATCCGCAACAAGCTCGAAGACATCAAGAAGCTTGACTCCTCCGCCACCACCTACTTCAACAAGATAAAGGTGCTGGCGGACACTTTAACCTCCATTGGTCAGCCTCTTCGTGACGAGGAATTCGCTGGCTACGTTCTCAAAGGTCTCGATCAGGAGTATGATAGTCTTCACGAGGCTGTTCACAACGCCACGACGCCCATGACTCCTCACGAGCTCTACTCGCGTCTCCTCAACACGGAACAACGTGTCGAAGCTCGTCGCACTTCTGATGTCCTCGTCGATCAGCCTGCTGCCTTCTGGGCTGCTCGCGGCCAGCGACCACCTGCCCCGACCCCCGTGTCCAAGGCTCCCTCACCCCCTGCACCGACCTCGGGTGGGAGTCGTGAGGATCGGGTGTGTCAGCTTTGTGGCCGTGCTCGCCACGTTGCCGCTCGGTGTCACCGTCGCTTCCAGCGGAGTTTCCTCGGCCTTGGCAATGATGGCAAGAACAACGAGCGCCAACTCGCCATGGCGGACTTTGCCTCGCCTTCGCCTCCTGCCGCTCACGTCGCCACCAAAGCCAAGGACCAGCATGCCGATCACGGGTTTACACCATCCTACCCTGTTGATCCGGCGTGGTATATGGATACCGGTGCTACGGACCACATGACGAACGAGCTCAGCAAGCTCACCACGCATCAGCCCTACTATGGCCATGACAAGGTTCACACCGCCAATGGTGTAGGTATGCCCATCTCTCATATTGGCCAAGCATCACTTTTAACTAGTCATCCATCTAGGCAGCTTCATCTTCGTAATATTTTACGGGTTCCTTCTGTCACTCGCAATTTATTATCAGTTCCCAAACTCAGCCTTGATAACAATGTCCTATGTGAATTTCACCCGTTTGATCTTTTTGTCAAGGTCCGAGCAACCCGGGACGTTCTGCTTAGTGGTTGATTGAGCCAAGGCTTGTACCGTCTGGAGGATCCATCCGCCCCGTGCGTCTTCAGCGGTGTCCGTGTGTCGCCGTCCCAGTGGCACTCTCGCCTTGGTCATCCTGCCACTCCCATTGTTCGCCATATTCTTCATCGCCATGAGCTGCCATTAGAGTCTAGCAATAAAGAGATAGGTGTGTGTGATGCTTGTCAACAAGGAAAAAGCCACCAACTCCCCTTTGTTTCATCCACCAGAGAAGTTAAGAGTCCGCTTGAATTTGTGTTTTCTGATGTCTGGGGTCCAGCACAAACCTCTGTTAGTGGTCACAATTACTATGTCAGTTTTATTGATGCTTATAGTCGATTTACCTGGCTTTATTTGATCAAGCGCAAGTCTGATGTGTTTGATATATTTCTTCAGTTTCAACTTCATCTCGAACGTCTTCTTAAGCATAAAATTATTCATGTTCAGTCGGATTGGGGGGGCGAGTATCGCAACCTCAACACTTTCTTTAATAAGCTTGGGATTTCTCATCGCGTTTCCTGCCCGCATACACATCAGCAAAATGGCGCTGTAGAATGCAAACATCGTCATATAGTTGAAACTGGACTCACTTTGCTCGCTCATGCCTCGGTGCCTTTTAGGTTCTGGAGTGATGCTTTTGCCACTGCGTGTTTCCTCATCAACAGATTACCTACACGTGGTCTTCATATGAAAACCCCTCTTGAGCTTCTCTTGAATGAAACCCCGGACTATACCTTTCTCAAGGTGTTTGGGTGTGCTTGTTGGCCTCACCTTCGTCCATATAATAGTCGAAAACTCGAGTTTCGGTCTAAAAAGTGTGTGTTTTTAGGGTATAGTTCCCTACATAAAGGCTACAAGTGTCTCCATGTACCCACTAATCGTGTTTACATCCCCCGGGACGTTGTCTTTGATGAACATGTCTTTCCCTTTGCCTCCATGACTCAGCCGTCCACCACAGCCTCCAACATGCCTTCATCTCCCTTGCCTGGCCAATTTGAAGATGTTGCATATTCGCCTGTGTTGTTGCCTAATCATGGTGCAGGAATTGGACGCGGTGCTCGCTTGGAGCTTCTCTCGGACGCACCTCTTAGCACTGCGGCGCCCCATGTCGATCCAGTGCATGTGCATGCTCCTGGTCCCGACGATCGCGCTCCTGATGCTGCCCCCAGCGCCTCGTCGACATCATCGCCTGGGCTGGCGTCCCCAGGGCACGGATCACCTGGGCATGCGTCTCCCCGGACTGCCTCGCCTGGCCAGGCGTCCCCTCGGTTCAGCACACCTAGGCTGGAGCCTTCGCCTCGCTCGCCGATCCATCCGCCTGGGTCGGCTGCGCCCTCGTCGCCAGTCGCCACAGTGACCGCCGCCTCACCGTCTGTGCCTGTGACAACCTCGCCACCGGCTCCAGTGCCCGCTGCTCCTCAGCGCCCGCACACTCGTAGCCGCAGTGGCATTGTCCGCCCATTGCAGCGCACTGATGGCACTGTCACCTATCTGGCTGCTTGTCTGGCTCAAGCTGTCGCTGATCCTATTGCCGAACCTCGCACATATCAAGCTGCCATGAGTATTCCGCACTGGAGGACAACCATGGAACAAGAATATCAGGCATTACTGAAGAATGACACCTGGACACTTGTTCCTCCCTCATCTCGGGTTAACATCATTGACTCCAAGTGGGGTTTTAAGGTGAAGAAGCATGCTGACGGTTCCATTGAGCGCTACAAAGCTCGACTAGTGGCCAAGGGGTTTAAACAACGCTATGGACTGGACTATGAGGATACATTCAGCCCGGTTGTGAAGCCTACTACTATTCGACTGCTTCTGTCCTTGGCTGTATCTCGCTGATGGTCCCTTCGCCAGCTTGATGTGCAAAATGCTTTCCTCCATGGTCTGCTCGAAGAAGAGGTCTACATGCGGCAGCCGCCTGGCTTTGTTGATCAAACCCGGCCTCAGCATCTTTGCCGTCTGACGAAAGCTATCTATGGTCTGAAGCAAGCGCCACGAGCTTGGCATGCTCGCTTAGCTTCTGCACTCCTTGCGCATGGTTTTGTTCCTTCCAAGGCGGATTCTTCACTGTTTCTGTTTCAGCGCTCCAGTGTCACCATGCACTTACTTGTGTATGTGGATGACATCATTCTGCTGAGTTCTTCCTCGACTGCGGTTGACCCTTTTGTTGCTACTCTTGGTCGAGACTTTGCTGTCAAGGATTTGGGCCAACTTCATTTCTTCCTTGGTATTGAGGTGGCTCATTATGCACATGGTTTGGCTCTCACGCAGAAGAAATACTCTCTGGATCTTCTTCACCGTGCGGGTATGCTTAACTGCAAAACCTCGCCCACGCCCATGTCTTCCACTGATAGACTCTCTGCTACTGTTGGCACTCCTTTATCTTCGGAGGAGGCGACAGAGTATCGCAGTATTGTTGGAGGACTGCAATACCTTACCATTACACGACCAGATCTTTCTTTTGCCGTCAATCGTGTGTGCCAGTACCTTCATGCTCCCACTGATGTTCACTGGTCTGCAGTTAAGCGCATTCTGCGTTATGTTCAGCTTACTGTCTCCTTTGGTCTTCATCTTCGCTCCAGTTCGTCTGGCGTTCTTTCTGCTTATTCTGACGCGGACTGGGCAGGTTGTCCTGATGATAGGCGCTCTACGGGGGATATGCTGTGTATTTGGGTCCAAACTTGATCGCCTGGAGTGCGCGTAAGCAGGCTACTGTATCGAGGAGCAGTACAGAAGCTGAGTACAAAGCGGTTGCTGATGCAACTGCGGAACTTATTTGGATTGAGTCTCTACTCCGAGAGTTGGGTGTTTCTCAGCCGCATCCTTCGGTTCTTTGGTGTGACAACATTGGAGCTATGTTTCTGTCATCAAATCCAGTGTTCCATGCACGGACCAAACACATTGAGATTGATTTTCATTTTGTGAGGGAACGTGTTGCACAGAAGTTACTACAAGTCAGGTTTATCTCATCTAAAGATCAACTTGCAGACATCTTCACCAAGCCTCTACCATCACCTATGTTTGAGGTGTGTAGGCGCAATCTCAACATCCTAGAGCCAGGAGTGAGTTGAGATTGAGGGAGGGTGTTAGACTTGTATAGCTGTGTATTTGTAGAGACCGTATGTGGTCTTTGTATTGTACTCTTGTATTGGTACGTTGTACCCTCCTATATATATGAGAGACAAGCCACCCCTAGAGGGTTGAGAAAGTTCCCCAACATTATACGTTTAACAGTTGCCAACCGGGTAGCTCATCATGTCCACACTTCCTTGGTGTGAGGCCTATTATAAGGTCCTACCCAATCATTGTATTTCTCCGCGACCCTGCACACCCACCCGTATTGTAGTTTTGGTCTTGGATCCTCGTAAGCGTCACAGTGTTGTGTGGGATGCTAGCTTCATAGAAGAATTGGCATATGTACTCACAAGCTCTATTCGTCCTCTTTTCTCTCTCTCTTGAGTTGACATCATTGTTTGAGCCTTGCTAGAGTTCTTGACAGATTCTTCTATTGTACTTGAACTATAGTACTTTTCCATAGATCCGGCACCTTTGAAGCTACTTCTTTGGGGTTTTTACTTCAGCACAACCGCATTGCCACAAACTTCATCATCTTCTTCTCCGTCCGAGTGATCCAAGCAAACTGTACCTCTTGCTGTATCTAATTCCTCAGCTTTCTTATCCCTTGCAACATTACTGCGTAGCAGAAGAGCCAACATCTCTGCCTTGACGTCACCAGGAACATTTGGGCAAGGTGTAACACTATTTCCTTTAAGGCCAGCAAGGTGGTACTTGATCCTTGTAACGCCATTAGTGCATATCTTGTCAGAAATTACACTTGAGGGCATTTTTCTTATTCTTATCTGCAATAGTACTATACTTCCAAGCAGGATCATCTGAGAGACCAGTAGCTGCTGGAGGTTGTTGTATCGAGGCGGTGCTTGATGCACCAGTACCTACAGAACAAGAAAGTCAAACAAATAAGGAAGAGGCTAAAGGGCTTACAAAAGTTAATAAAACAGTTCAAACTGTTGTGAATGAGCAACTAACTTTCACAGAGGGCCATAGGCCAGTACATGTACATGTGTGACAATGTGCAGGTAAGCCCCTCGATACATAGTTACCTAGTCCTTATGACCATGAGATCATGTAAATCACTTATACCGGAAAGGTACTTTGATTACATCAAACGCCACTGCGTAAATGGGTGGTTATAAAGGTGGGATTAAGTATCCGTAAAGTATGAGTTGAGGCATATGGATCAACAGTGGGATTTGTTCATGATGGGGTTCGTAGCATAGAAAACAAAAAAATTCCTACCGCAAGACGAATAAATCCAAGATCTAATCTATGGAACACCCAAGATCTAATCTACAAGATCTAAGCAACGAGATGGAGATGAGACTAACCCTCGAAGATTCCAAAGCCTACGAGATTAATCTCGTTGTTGGTGTAGACGATCGTCCCCGGTGCTGCAATCCGGCAGCACTTCCGTACTCGGTCGCGCGTACGGTGTCGATGAAGCTCCTTCCTCTCCCGTTCCAGCGGGCAGCGGAGGTGTGGTAGATCTCCTCCAAATTCCAGCAGCACGACGGCGTGGTGGTGGTAGTGGAGGAAGAAAAAAACTGCAGGGCTTCGCCTAAGCCGGAGCAGCGTATGGTGGAGGGAGAGGCGGCCAGAGGAGGAGGCAATGGATGGGGGGTGTGGCCGGCCACCCCCTCCCCTCTTTATATAGGGGGCCAGCCGGCCAAGGTGGCCCCCCTTCCCATCTAGGGTTGGGGGGCGGCGGCCAAGAGGGGGGAGAGGGCTTTCCCCTCCCCCAAGTTGATCCCCCCCTAGGAAACCCTAGGGGGTTGGCCGGCCTGGGCCTTGGGGGCCATGTGCCCCTGGCCCATTAGGCCAGGGAGCATCCCCTCGGCCCATGCTAGGCCTCCTAGGTCGTGGGCCCCATGGAGGACCCCTCCGGAACCTTCTAGAACCTTCCAGTCAACCACCGGAAAAATCCCGAACATTTCCGAAACCCAGAAATCAACTTCCCTTATATGAATCTTATTCTCCGGACTATTCCGGACCTCCTCGTGACATCCTGGATCACATCCGAGACTCCGAACAAACTTCGTCTCCATACCATATTCAAATCTACTTATGCGACATCGAACCTTAAGCGCGTCACCCTACGGTTCGCGAACTATGCAGACATGGTCGAGACTCCTCTCCGAGCAATAACCAATAGTGGGATCTGGAGATCCATAATGGCTCCCACATATTCAACGATGACTTAGTGATCGATTGAACCATTTACATACGATGTCAATTCCCTTTGTCACACGATACTTTACTTATCCGAGGTTTGATCATCGGTATCTCCATACCTTGTTCAACCTCGTTACTGACAAGTACTCTTTACTCGTACCGCGGTATGTCATCTCTTATGATCAAATCATATGCTTGCAAGCTAATCAGACGACACTCCACCGAGAGGGCCCAGAGTATATCTATCCGTCATCAGGATGGACAAATCCCACTATTGATCCATATGCCTCAACTCACACTTTCCAAATACTTAATCCCATCTTTATAACCACCCATTTACGCAATGGCGTTTGATGTAATCAAAGTACCCTTCCGGTGTAAGTGATTTACATGATCTCATGGTCGAAGGACTAAGACAACTATGTATCGAAAGCTTATAGCAAATTGAACTTAATGACTTGATCTTATGCTACGCTCATTTGGGTGTGTGTCCATTATATCATTCAACTAATGACATAACCTTGTTATTAATAACATCCAATGTTCATGATCACGAAACCATGATCATCCATTAATCAACAAGCTAGTTATACAAGAGGCTTACTAGGGACTCCTTGTTGTTTACATAACACACATGTATCAATGTTTCGGTTAATACAATTATAGCATGGTATGCAAACATTTATCATAAACACAAAGATATTATAATAACCACTTTATTATTGCCTCTTGGGCATATCTCCAACAGTCTCCCACTTGCACTAGAGTCAATAATCTAGATTACATTGTAAGGTACCTAACACCCATAGCATTCTGGTGTTGGTCATGCTTTGCCCTAGGGAGAGCTTTAGTCAACGGATCTGCAACATTTAGATCTGTGTGTACTTTGCAAATCTCTACTTCACCATCTTCGATGTACTCGCGAATCGAATGAAAACGCAGCTTGATATGCTTCAGCTTCTTGTGTGACCTTGGTTCCTTTGCATTGGCGATGGCACCCGTGTTGTCACAATAAATGACTAACGGGTCCAATGCACTAGGAACCACACCAAGCTCAACAATGAACCTCTTCATCCATACCGCTTCCGATGAAGCCTCTGAAGCCGCTATATATTCAGATTCTGTTGAAGATTTCGCCACCGTGCACTGCTTGGAACTGCTCCAGCTTACTGCCGCACCATTCAATATAAACACGTACCTGCATCGAGACTTAGAGTCATCAGGATCGGTGTTCCAACTTGCATCGGTGTAACTAGTTACAACGAGCTCTTGGTCACCGCCATAACAAAGAAACATATCCTTAGTCCTTTTCAAGTACTTCAGGATATTCTTGACCGCTGTCCAGTGTTCCATTCCTGGATCACTTTGATATCTGCTGGTCAAACTAACAGCATGTGCGATATCCGGTCTAGTACACAGCATGGCATACATGAGAGAGCCTACTGCCGAAGCATAGGGGATCTTGCTCATCCTCTCTCTTTCTTCTGCTGTAGCTGGACCTTGAGTCTTACTCAAGACCTTACCTGGCAACATAGGCAAGAACCCTTTCTTGCTTTCATCCATTCTAAACTTCTTTAGAATCTTGTCCAAGTATGTACTCTGTGAAAGGCCTATTAGGCGTCTTGATCTATCTCTATAAATCTTGATGCCTAAAATGTATGCTGCTTCACCAAGGTCTTTCATTGAAAAACATTTATTCAAATAACCTTTAACACTGCTTAATAGTTCTATATCATTCCCAATCAATAATATGTCATCTACATATAATATCAGGAACGCTACAGAGCTCCCACTCACTTTCTTGTAAATACAGGCCTCACCATGAGTCCGTATAAAACCGAAGTCTTTGATCACTCTATCAAAGCGTAGGTTCCAACTCCGGGATGCTTGCTTCAGTCCATAAATGGAACGCTGAAGTTTGCATACCTTGTCAGCATTTTCAGGATCGACAAAACCTTTGGGTTGTACCATATACAACTCTTCCTCAATATCACCATTAAGGAACGCCGTTTTGACAGCCATCTGTCAGATTTCATAATCGAAAAATGCAGCTATTGCTAACAAAATCCTCACAGACTTTAGCTTCGCTACAGGTGAGAAAGTCTCATCGTAGTCAACTCCTTGAATTTGTCGGAAACCCTTTGCGACAAGTCGAGCTTTATAGACAGTAATATTACCATCAGCATCTGTTTTTCTCTTAAAGATCCATTTATTCTCGACAGCCTTGCGACTATCAGGTAAGTCTACCAAAGTCCATACTTTGTTATCATACATGGATCCCATTTCGGATTTCATGGCTTCTTGCCATTTGTTGGAATCTGGGCTCATCATTGCTTCTTCATACGTCGCAGGGTCCTCATCATTGTTGTCCACAATCATGACATTCAGACAGGGATCATACCAATCAGGAGTGGTACGTTCCCTCGTCGATCTGCGAGGTTCAGTAGCTTCCTCGTTCGAAGTTTCATGATCATCATCATTCGCTTCCTCTCCTATCGGTGCAGGCTGTGCAGGAATTTCTTCCGGCACTGCGCTACTCTGATCTATGAGAGAAGGTTCATTAACCTCGTCGAGTTCTACTTTCCTTCCAGTCACTTCTTTAGTGAGAAACTCCTTCTCAAGAAAGGATCCGTTCTTGGCAACAAAGATTTTGCCTTCGGATCTGTGATAGAAAGTGTACCCAATTGTTTCTTTAGGGTATCCTATGAAGACGCATTTCTCCGCTTTGGGTTCTAGCTTGTCAGGCTGTAACTTCTTTACATAAGCTTCGCAACCCCAAACCTTAAGGAACGACAGCTTAGGTTTCTTTCCAAACCATAGTTCATACGGTGTCGTTTCAACGGATTTAGATGGTGCCCTATTTAAAGTGAATGCGGCTGTCTCTAATGCATAACCCCAAACCGATAACGGCAAATCGGTAAGAGACATCATAGACCGAACCATATCTAACAGAGTTCGATTACGACGTTCGTACACACCATTACGCTGTGGTGTTCCCGGTGGTGTCAACTGTGAAAGTATTCCGCATTTCTTTAAATGCATGCCAAACTCATAACTCAGATATTCGCCTCCGCGATCAGAACGCAGAAACTTAATCTTCTTGTTACGTTGATTTTCTACTTCACTTTAGAATTCCTTGAACTTCTCAAAAGTCTCGGACTTATGTTTCATAAAGTAAATATATCCATATCTACTCAGATCATCCGTGAAGGTTAGAACATAACGATAACCACCGCGCGATGCTACACTCATTGGTCCGCACACATCGGTATGTATGATTTCCAATAAGTCTGTAGCTCACTCCATTGTACCAGAAAATGGAGTCTTAGTCATTTTTCCCATTAGACATGCTTCGCATCTGTCAAGTGACTCAAAGTCAAGTGACTCAAGAAGTCCATCGGAATGGAGTTTCTTCATGCGCTTCACTCCAATATGACCAAGACGACAGTGCCACATATAAGTAGAATTATCATTCAATTTCATTCGCTTAGCATTAATGTTATGAACATGTGTATCACTACTATCGAGATTTAACAAGAATAAACCATTCATCTCAGGTGCATGGCCATAAAAGACATTACTCATATAAATCGAACAACCATTATTCTCAGACTTAAACGAATAACCGTCTTGCATTAAACAAGATCCAGATATAATGTTCATGCTCAACGCAGGTACCAAATAACAATTATTAAGGTTTAAAACTAATCCCGATGGTAGATGTAGAGGGAGCGTGCCGACAGCGATCACATCGACTTTGGATCCATTTCCAACGCGCATCGTCACCTCGTCTCTTGCCAGGCTTCGTCTATTCCGCAGTTTCTGTTTCGAGTTACAAATGTGAGCAACCGAACCAGTATCAAATACCCAGGCACTACTACGAGAACCAGTAAGATAGACATCAATAACATGTATATCAAATATACCTTTCTTTTGACGTGGCCGCTCTTCGGATCGGCCAAGTATTTGGGGCAATTGCGCTTCCAAAGGTCTCCCTTCCCCTGGCAGTAATAGCACACAGTCTCAGGTTTAGGACCAGCCTTAGGCTTCTCAGGATGCGGTGCAACTTTCTTGCCGCCCTTCTTGAAGTTACCCTTGTTAGGCTTGCCTTGCTTTTTGAAACTGGTGGTCTTGTTGACCATCAACACTTGGTTCTCCTTCTTAATCTCTACTTCAGCAGATTTCAGCATGGAAAAGATTTCAGGTAAATCTTTATTCATGTTCTGCATGTTGTAGTTCATCACGAAGTTCTTGTAACTTGGTGGCAGTGATTGAAGGACACGATGAATACCCAGCTGGTTAGGGATCATCATCCCCAAGTCATTGAGCTTCTTCGCATGCCCGGACATGACGAGCATGTGCTCACTAACGGAGCTGCCTTCTTCCATCATGCAGGTAAAGAACTGCTTCGAGGCCTCATAGCTCTCCACGGCCGCATGAGTCTCAAAGATAAGTTTGAGCTCACGCATCATCTCACAGGGGTCGTGGTGCTCAAAACGCTTTTGGAGCTCTGCCTCTAAGCTGCACAAGATGGCACACTGAACTTCGGAGTACCGAGTTGCCCGAGTCTCATAAACATTCTTTATGTCCTCGGACACTGCAGGAGGTGGTGGGGGACCTAGCGGTGCATCGAGCACAAATTGCAGGCTTCCACCAGTGAGGAAAATCCTCACATGACGGAACCAGTCAGTGAAGTTGCTACCATTGCCCTTAAGCTTTTCTTTCTCTAGGAACTGGTTAAAATTGATGGAGGGGGGCGCCATGATCTACAACATATTTGCAAAGAGTTTAGTCTAAGTTTATGATAAATTGAGTTCAATTTTAATTCTGAAATTAACTAGGTGAACTCCCACTTAAAACAACATCCCTCGCATTGTTTTAGTGATTACACGAACCAAATCCACTACACCAAGTCCGATCTTCACGAGAAAAGATGTAGCTTCAAAGGCGAACACTCAAAGTGTTCATCATATCATTCATATGACTCATGCTCTACCTTTCGGTATCCCGTGTTCCGAGACCATGTCTGTACATGCTAGGCTCGTCAAGGCAACCTTGGTATCCGCGTGTGCAAATCTGGCTTGCACCCGTTGTATGCACATGTAGAGTCTATCACACCCGATCATCACGAGATGCTTCGAAACGACAAGTCTTAGCAACGGTGCATACTAAGGATGAACACTTTATTATCTTGATATTTAGTGAGAGGGATCATCTTATAATGCTACCGTCGCGATCTAAGCAAAATAAGATGCAAAAAAGGATTAACATCACATGCAATTCATAATGTGTGATATGATATGGCCTTTCGTCTTTGTGCTTTTGATCTCCATCTCCAAAGCACGGACATGATCTCCATCATCACCGAGATGGCGTCAAGGTCAGTGGCACCGCTTCATGGTTGTCCATCACTTATAGCTACTATAACAACTACTTGAAATAAAGCTATTACATGATGAATAGACACGCAGGTCTTTAACAAAATTAAAGACAACCATTAGGCTCCTGCCGGTTGCCATAATACAATAATGAACATCTCATACATCAAATATAATCATCATCACATCATGGCCATATCACATCACCAAACCCTGCAAAAACAAGTTAGACGCCTCTAATTTGGTTTGCATATTTTACGTGGTTTAGGGTTTTCGAGTAAGATCCAATCTACCTACGAACATGAACCACAACGGTGATACTAGTGTTGACAATAGAAGTGTAAATTCCAATCTTCACTATGGTGGGAGAGACAGACACCCGCAAAGCCACTTATGCAATACAAGTTGCATGTCAAGCGTGGAGCAAGTCTCATGAGACGCGGTCATGTAAGGTTAGCCCGGGCCGCTTCATCCCACCATCCCGCAAGAAGCAAAGTACACAAACTAAAGCAACAAGAGCATCACCGCCCACAAAAACATTGTGTTCTACTCGTGCAACAGATCTATGCATAGACATGGCTCTGATACCACTGATGGGGTTCGTAGCATAGAAAACAAAAAATTTCCTACCGCAAGACGAATAAATCCAAGATCTAATCTATGGAACACCCAAGATCTCATCTACAAGATCTAAGCAACGAGATGGAGATGAGACTAACCCTCGAAGATTCCAAAGCCTACGAGATTAATCTCGTTGTTGGTGTAGACGATCATCCCCGGTGCTGCAATCCGGCAGCACTTCCGTACTCGGTCGCGCGTACGGTGTCGATGAAGCTCCTTCCTCTCCCGTTCCAGCGGGCAGCGGAGGTGTGGTAGATCTCCTCCAAATTCCAGCAGCACGACGGCGTGGTGGTGGTAGTGGAGGAAGAAAAAAACTGCAGGGCTTCGCCTAAGCCGGAGCAGCGTATGGTGGAGGGAGAGGCGGCCAGAGGAGGAGGCAATGGATGGGGGTGTGGCCGGCCACCCCCTCCCCTCTTTATATAGGGGGCCAGCCGGCCAAGGTGGCCCCCCTTCCCATCTAGGGTTGGGGGGGGCGGCGGCCAAGAGGGGGGAGAGGGCTTTCCCCTCCCCCAAGTTGATCCCCCCCTAGGAAACCCTAGGGGGTTGGCCGGCCTGGGCCTTGGGGGCCATGTGCCCCTGGCCCATTAGGCCAGGGAGCATCCCCTCGGCCCATGCTAGGCCTCCTAGGTCGTGGGCCCCATGAAGGACCCCTCCGGAACCTTCTAGAACCTTCCAGTCAACCACAGGAAAAATCCCGAACATTTCCGAAACCCAGAAATCAACTTCCCTTATATGAATCTTATTCTCCGGACTATTCCGGACCTCCTCGTGACATCCTGGATCACATCCGAGACTCCGAACAAACTTCGTCTCCATACCATATTCAAATCTACTTATGCGACATCGAACCTTAAGCGCGTCACCCTACGGTTCGCGAACTATGCAGACATGGTCGAGACTCCTCTCCGAGCAATAACCAATAGTGGGATCTGGAGATCCATAATGGCTCCCACATATTCAACGATGACTTAGTGATCGATTGAACCATTTACATACGATGTCAATTCCCTTTGTCACACGATACTTTACTTATCCGAGGTTTGATCATCGGTATCTCCATACCTTGTTCAACCTCGTTACTGACAAGTACTCTTTACTCGTACCGCGGTATGTCATCTCTTATGATCAAATCATATGCTTGCAAGCTAATCAGACGACACTCCACCGAGAGGGCCCAGAGTATATCTATCCATCATCAGGATGGACAAATCCCACTATTGATCCATATGCCTCAACTCACACTTTCCAAATACTTAATCCCATCTTTATAACCACCCATTTACGCAATGGCATTTGATGTAATCAAAGTACCCTTCCGGTGTAAGTGATTTACATGATCTCATGGTCGAAGTACTAAGACAACTATGTATCGAAAGCTTATAGCAAATTGAACTTAATGAGTTGATCTTATGCTACGCTCATTTGGGTGTGTGTCCATTATATCATTCAACTAATGACATAACCTTGTTATTAATAACATCCAATGTTCATGATCACGAAACCATGATCATCCATTAATCAACAAGCTAGTTATACAAGAGGCTTACTAGGGACTCCTTGTTGTTTACATAACACACATGTATCAATGTTTCGGTTAATACAATTATAGCATGGTATGCAAACATCTATCATAAACACAAAGATATTATAATAACCACTTTATTATTGCCTCTTGGGCATATCTCCAACAGTTCATCCCGATGACGGATAGATATACTCTGGGCCCTCTCGGTGGAATGTCGTCTAATGTCTTGCAAGCATATGAATAAGTTCATAAGAGACCACATACCACGGTACGAGTAAAGAGTACTTGTTAGGAGACGAGGTTGAACAAGGTATAGAGTGATACCGATGATCAAACCTCGGACAAGTAAAATATCGCGTGACAAAGGGAATTGGTATTATATGTGAATGGTTCATTCGATCACTAAAGTCATCGTTGAATATGTGGGAGCCATTATGGATCTCCAGATCCCGCTATTGGTTATTGGTCGGAGAGAGTACTCAACCATGTCCACATAGTTCGCGAATCGTAGGGTGACACACTTAAGGTTTGATGTTGAAATGGTAGAACTTGAATATGGAATGGAGTTCGAAGTATTGTTCAAAGTCTCGGATGGGATCCTGGACATCACGAGGAGTTCTGGAATGGTCCGGAGAATAAGATTCATATATAGGAAGTCATTTTATAGATTTAAAATGATCCGGAAGATTTTATGGAAGGTTCTAGAAGGTTCTAGAAAAGTCCGGAAGAAATCAAATTGGAAGGCGGAGTCGGAGGGACTCCACCTCCCATGGCCGGCCAACCCTAGAGGGTGGAGTCCAAGGTGGACTCCACCAAAGGGGGCCGGCCACCCCCCCCCCCCCCCCACACACATGGAAGGGGGGAATCCCACCCCAAGTGGGATTCCCACCTTGGGTAGGTTTCCCTACTACATGGAAGGTTTTGGGTTGGGGTCTTTGTTGGCATCCGAAACCCACCGGTGAGCTACGGCTGGCAACACGAAGAGCCGGGAACAACCTTAGGGCTGCGGCTGGCCCTGGTCCCTCCGAGCGACGGCCCGCAAAGCTCCTGGTACACACGTCCCGATGCTGGTGCAAGGGCATGCCACCTGATCTATACCTGATCAGGAAGGTGATGGATTTGCTTCGCTAAGTTTCCTGCATGGCATACACGTAAACATTAAATACGAGCCTCGATCGGCTCTCAGGTTGTCCCGTGAATCGGCTCAAGGAGCCGATCCACCCATGACTCGTATAGGGTTTACGATTGCATGGTGGTCCTGCTTGATCAATATGTAGCTAAAACGACCTACGACGATTTAGGGTTTTCACCACATAATCGGAACATCCTACTCGTGATTGAGCCTGGCAGCTACGCACGGTGATAATAAACCGACCCTAGACAAGGCCTAAAAACCAACATTAAGTTGATCCCCGGAACATCTTGTTTAGGGTTAGCAAACTACACCCTACGTACTACTGGATCATTCAACCCGTTTGTAAGGCCTAACTATGCAGATGTTAAACTAATCCTTGAAGAATCAAGGAGCAATCATAACGGATCGGATCTACTAAACAATGATCAAGCAAGGTGCCGCCCTTACACCTAAGAAAGGTGTAAGGACGGCTAGACGTCTAAGGGTTGCATGGACGGAAGCATGTAGCACGGTAGAACAATGCTAACCCTAACACATCTATGATAACTACGTTGCTCGCCATCAAAAAGGCTTCAGTACGAGCAACGCATGAACGACGAATAAACGTATACTGCCTAGATCGCAAGATGCGATCTAGGCAGCATGATGCTTACCCGGAAGAAACCCTCGAAACAAGGGGTCGGCGATGCGCCAAGATTGGTTTGTGATGAACGTGATTGTTGTTTTTCTCAATAACCCTAGATACATATTTATAGTCCGTAGACTTTCTAACGTGGGAATAATCCCAACCGTGCACGAGCCAAACTCTAACTAACCGACATGTATCCTACTATATTTACAGATACAAGGGCAAACTAGCCCAAACTTCGTATACAAGGCCGGTTCACGTATTTCTTCCATGTATATTCTTCAAGCCCAATCTTGATCGCGGCCCACCTCTGATCCGGTCAAATTCTGGTGATAACAGTCTTATTCGAAGACTTGTAGTCCAACACTTGGGGCTTCCACCTATATAATGAGGGGCCAAGGGGAGGGGGCCGGCCACCCAAAACACCACAAGGTGGCCGCACCCCATAGTGGCCGGCGCCCCCCTCTCCCAAACCCTAGCCGCCCCACCTCCTCCACCTCTCCCGCAACGCTTAGCGAAGCTCCGCTGGAGTTTTCCATCACCACCGCCACCACGCCGTCGTGCTGCCGGATTCAAGGAGGAGCTACTACTTCCGCTGCCCGCTGGAACGGGGAGAAGGACGTCGTCTTCATCAACACCGAACGTGTGACCGAGTACGGAGGTGCTGCCCGTTCGTGGCGCCGTGATCAAGATCTTCTACGCGCTTTTGCAAGCGGCAAGTGATCGTCTACCGCAGCAACAAGAGCCTCATCTTGTAGGCTTTGTAAATCTTCAAGGGTGAGTCTCGATCATCTCCTCGTTGCTACCGTCTTCTAGATTGCATCTTGGCTTGGATTGCGTTCTCGCGGTAGGAAATTTTTTGTTTTCTATGCAACGAATCCCTACAGTGGTATCCGAGCCGTGTCTATGCATAGATGGTTGTACGAGTAGAACATAATGGTTTTGTGGGCGTTGATGCTCTTGTTGTCTTTAGTTTGATTACTTTGCATCTTTGTGGCATAGTGGGATGAAGCGGCTCGGGCTAACTTTACATGACCGCGTTCATGAGACTTGCTCCTCGTTCGACATGCAACTTGTATTGCTCCTCTCCTACTATAGTGAAGATTCAATTTACTCTTCTATTGACAACACTAGTATCACCGTTGTGGTTCATGTTCGTAGGTAGATTAGATCTTTCTCGAAAACCCTAAACCACGTAAAATATGCAAACCAAATTAGAGACGTCTACCTTGTTTTTGCAGGGTTTGGTGATGTGATATGGCCATAATGTGATGATGAATATGTATGAGATGATCATTATTGTATTGTGGCAACCGGCAGGAGCCTTATGGTTGTCTTTAAATTTCATGTTGAGTAGTATTTCAAAGAAGTTGTAATAGTTGCTACATGGGAGAACAATCATGAAGACGGCGCCATTGACCTTGACGCTACACCGACGATGATGGAGATCATGCCTGAAGATGATGGAGATCATGTCCGTGCTTTGGAGATGAAGATCAAAGGCGCAAAGACAAAAGGGCCATATCATATCACATATGAACTGCATGTGATGTTAATCCTTTTATGCATATTATTTTGCTTAGATCGCGACGGTAGCATTATAAGATGATCCCTCACTAAAATATCAAGATAATAAAGTGTTCATCCTTAGTAGCACCATTGCCAAGACTTGTCGTTTCGAAGCATCTCGTGATGATCGGGTGTGATAGAATCAACAAGTGCATACAACGGGTGCAAGCCAGTTTTGCACATGCGGAAACTAAGGTGGCCTTGACGAGCCTAGCATGTACAGACATGGTCTCGGAACACGTGATACCAAAAGGTAGAGCATGAATCATATGATTGATATGATGAACACTTTGAGTGTTCTCCATTGAAATTACACCTTGTCTCGTGATGATCGGACTTAGATGTGGTGGATTTGGTTCGTGTGATCACTAAGACAATGCGAGGGATATTGTTTTGAGTGGGAGTTCACCTAGATTTTTAATTATGTTGAATTAAAATTTGAACTCAATTTGTCATAAACTTAGTCTAAACTATTGCAAATATATGTTGTAGATATGGCGTCCCCAATCAATTTTAACCAGTTCCTAGAGAAAGAAAAGCTTAAGAGCAACAGTAGCAACTTTACCGACTGGTTCCATCATGTGAGGATCTTTCTCGCTGGCGAAAATCTGCAATATGTGCTTGATGCACCGCTAGGTGACCCTCCTGTAGAAACTGAAACCGATGAAGTAAAGAATGTTTACGCTACTCGGAAAACTCGGTACTCTCAAGTTCAGTGTGCCATCCTGTGCAGTCTGGAAGCCGATCTTCAAAAACGTTTTGAGCACCACGATCCTCATGAGTTGGTCAATGAGCTGAAAGCTATATTTGAAACTCATGCAGCCGTGGAATGCTATGAAGCATCGAAACACTTCTTCAGCTGCATGATGGAAGAAGGCAGCTCCGTTAGTGAGCACATGCTCGCCATGACCGGGCATGCGAAGAAACTCAGTGACTTGGGAATAGTGATTCCTAACAGACTGGGGATTAATCGTGTCCTTCAATCATTGCCACCAAGTTACAAGAACTTTGTGATGAACTACAATATGCAGAACATGAACAAAGAGTTACCTGAACTCTTCGCCATGTTAAAGTCTGCTGAGATTGAGATCAAGAAAGAGCACCAAGTGTTGATGGTCAACAAGACCACCAGTTTCAAGAAACAGGGCAAGTCTAAGGGAAAATTCAAGAAGGGTGGCAAGAAAGCTGCCACGCCTCCTATGAAACCTAAGAACGGCCCTAAGCCTGATGCTGAGTGCTATTACTGCAAGGAGAAGGGACACTGGAAGCGTAATTGCTCCAAGTATCTGGCTGATCTGAAGAGCGGCCTTGTCAAGAAGAAGAAAGAAGGTATATCTGATATACATGTTATAGATGTTTATCTCACTGGTTCTCGTTCTAGTACCTGGGTATTTGATACTGGTTCGGTTGCTCATATTTGTAACTCGAAACAGGAACTAAAGAATAAACGAAGACTACTGAAAGATGAAGTGATGATGCGCGTTGGAAACGGATCCAAAGTCGATGTGATCGCTGTCGGCACACTTTCTCTACATCTACCTTCGGGATTAGTTTTAAGCCTAAATAATTGTTATTTTGTACCCGCGTTGAGCATGAACATTATATCTGGATCTTGTTTAATGCAAGACGGTTATTCATTCAAGTCTGAGAATAATGGTTGTTCTATTTTTATGAATAATATCTTTTATGGTCGAGCACCTGAAAAGAATGGCTTATTTCTGTTAGATCTCGATAGTAGTGATACGCATATACATAACATTGATGCTAAGCGAATTAAATTGAATGATAATTCTACTTATATGTGGCACTGTCGTCTTGGTCATATTGGAGTGAAACGCATGAAGAAACTCCATACCGATGGATTACTTGAATCACTTGACTTTGAGTCACTTGATAGATGCGAAGCATGTCTAATGGGAAAAATGACTAAGACTCCATTTTCTGGTATGATGGAACGAGCTACTGACTTATTGGAAATCATACATACCGATGTGTGCGGACCAATGAGTGTAGCATCGCGCGGTGGTTATCGTTATGTTCTAACCTTCACAGATGATCTGAGTAGATATGGGTATATCTATTTCATGAAACATAAATCCGAAACTTTCGAGAAGTTTAAGGAATTCCAAAGTGAAATAGAAAATCAACGTAACAAGAAGATTAAATTTCTACGATCTGATCGCGGAGGTGAATATCTGAGTTATGAGTTTGGCATGCATTTAAAGAAATGTGGAATACTTTCACAATTGACACCGCCGGGAACACCTCAACGAAACGGTGTGTTCGAACGTCGTAATCGAACTCTCTTAGATATGGTTCATTCTATGATGTCTCTTACTGATTTGCCGTTATCTTTTTGGAGTTATGCATTAGAGACAGCCGCATTCACTTTAAATAGAGCACCATCAAAATCCGTTGAAACGACACCGTATGAATTATGGTTTAATAAGAAACCTAAGCTGTCGTTCCTTAAAGTTTGGGGTTGCGAAGCCTATGTAAAGAAGTTACAACCGGACAAGCTAGAACCCAAAGCGGAGAAATGCGTCTTCATAGGATACCCTAAGGAAACTATAGGGTACACTTTCTATCACAGATCCGAAGGCAAAATCTTTGTTGCTAAGAACGGAACCTTTCTTGAGAAAGAATTTCTCACTAAAGAAGTGACTGAAAGAAAAGTAGAACTCGATGAGATTGATGAATCTTTACTCATTGATCAGAGTAGCGCAGTACCGGAAACTGTTCCCGTGTCGTCTACACCGGCAACAGAGGAAGCTAATGATAATGATCATGAAACTTTGAACGAGGAAACTACTGAACCTCGCAGATCGACAAGGGAACGTGCCACTCCTGATTGGTATGATCCTTGTCTAAATGTCATGATTGTGGACAACAATGATGAAGACCCTGCGACGTATGAAGAAGCGATGATGAGCCCAGATTCCAACAAATGGCAAGAAGCCATGAAATCCGAAATGGGATCCATGTATGATAACAAAGTGTGGACTTTGGTAGACTTACCTGATAGCCGCAAGGCTGTCGAGAATAAATGGATCTTCAAGAGAAAAACAGATGCTGATGGTAATATTACTGTCTATAAAGCTCGACTTGTCGCAAAGGGTTTCCGACAAATTCAAGGAGTTGACTACGATGAGACTTTCTCACCTGTAGCGAAGCTAAAATCTGTGAGGATTTTGTTAGCAATAGCTGCATTTTTCGATTATGAGATTTGGCAGATGGATGTCAAAACGGCGTTCCTTAATGGAGACATTGAGGAAGAGTTGTATATGGTACAACCCAAAGGTTTTGTCGATCCTAAAAATGCTGACAAAGTATGCAAACTTCAGCGTTCAATCTATGGACTGAAGCAAGCATCGAGAAGTTGGAACTGACGCTTTGATAAGGTGATCAAAGACTTCGGGTTTATACAGTGTCATGGAGAGGCATGTATTTACAAGAAAGTGAGTGGGAGCTCTGTAGCATTCCTGATATTATATGTAGATGACATATTATTTATTGGGAATGATATAGAACTATTAAGCAGTGTAAAAGGTTATTTGAATAACAGTTTTTCAATGAAAGACCTTGGTGAAGCATCGTATATATTAGGCATCAAGATTTATAGAGATAGATCAAGACGCCTAATAGGGCTATCACATAGTACATACCTAGACAAGATTCTAAAGAAGTTTAGAATGGACGAAAGTAAGAAAGGGTTCTTACCTATGTTACCAGGCAAGGTCTTGAATAAGACTCAAGGACCGGCTACGGCAGAAGAAAGAGAAAGGATGAGTCAGATCCCCTATGCCTCGGCAGTAAGCTCTATTATGTATGCCATGCTATGTACTAGACCGGATATAGCACATGCTGTTAGTTTGACTAGCAGATATCAAAGTGATCCAGGAATGGAACACTGGACAGCGGTCAAGAATATCCTGAAGTACTTGAAAAGAACTAAGGATATGTTTCTTTGTTATGGAGGTGACCAAGAGCTCGTTGTAACAAGTTACACCGATGCAAGTTGGAACACTGATCCTGATGACTCTAAGTCACAGTCTGGGTACGTGTTTATATTGAATGGTGCTGCAGTAAGCTGGGCAAGCTCGAAGCAGTGCACGGTGGCGAAATCTTCAACAGAATCAGAGTACATAGCGGCTTCAGAGGCTTCATCAGAAGCGGTATGGATGAAGAGGTTCATTGTAGAGCTCGGTGTGGTTCCTAGTGCATTGGACCCACTAGTCATCTATTGTGACAACATGGGTGCCATCGCCAATGCACAAGAACCAAGATCACACAAGAGGCTGAAGCATATCAAGCTGCGTTATCACTCGATTCGCGAGTACATCGAAGATGGAGAAGTAAAGATTTGCAAAGTACACACTGATCTGAATGTAGCAGATCCGTTGACTAAAGCTCTCCCTAGGGCAAAGCATGACCAACACCAGAATGCCATGGGTGTTAGGTTCCTTACAATGTAATCTAGATTACTGACTCTAGTGCAAGTGGGAGAATGTTGGAGATATGCCCAAGAGGAAATAATAAAAGTGGTTATTATATATCTTTATGTTTATGATGAATGTTTATATACCATGCTATAATTGTATTAACCGAAACATTGATACATGTGTGATATGTAAACAACAAAGAGTCCCTAGTATGCCTCTTAACTAGCTTGTTGATTAATGGATGATTAGTTTCATAATCATGAACATTGGATGTTATTAATAACAAGGTTATATCATTGTATGAATGATGTAATGGACACACCCAAATAAACGTAGCATAAGATCACGTCATTAAGTTATTTGCTGTAAGCTTTCGATACATAGTTACCTAGTCCTTATGACCATGAGATCATGTAAATCACTTATACCGGAAAGGTACTTTGATTACATCAAACGCCACTGCGTAAATGGGTGGTTATAAAGGTGGGATTAAGTATTCGGAAAGTATGAGTTGAGGCATATGGATCAACAGTGGGATTTGTCCATCCCGATGACGGATAGATATACTCTGGGCCCTCTCGGTGGAATGTCGTCTAATGTCTTGCAAGCATATGAATAAGTTCATAAGAGACCACATACCACGGTACGAGTAAAGAGTACTTGTCAGGAGACGAGGTTGAACAAGGTATAGAGTGATACCGATGATCAAACCTCGGACAAGTAAAATATCGCGTGACAAAGGGAATTGGTATTATATGTGAATGGTTCATTCGATCACTAAAGTCATCGTTGAATATGTGGGAGCCATTATGGATCTCTAGATCCCGCTATTGGTTATTGGTCGGAGAGAGTACTCAACCATGTCCACATAGTTCGCGAACCGTAGGGTGACACACTTAAGGTTTGATGTTGAAATGGTAGAACTTGAATATGGAATGGAGTTCGAAGTATTGTTCGAAGTCTCGGATGGGACCCCGGACATCACGAGGAGTTCCGGAATGGTCCGGAGAATAAGATTCATATATAGGAAGTCATTTTATAGATTTAAAATGATCCGGAAGATTTTATGGAAGGTTCTAGAAGGTTCTAGAAAAGTCCGGAAGAAATCAAATTGGAAGGCGGAGTCCCGAAGGGACTCCACCTCCCATGGCCGGCCAACCCTAGAGGGTGGAGTCCAAGGTGGACTCCACCAAAGGGGGCCGGCCAGCCCCCCACATGGAAGGGGGGAATCCCACCCCAAGTGGGATTCCCACCTTGGGTAGGTTTCCCTACTACATGGAAGGTTTTGGGTTGGGGTCTTATTCGAAAACTTGTAGTCCAACACTTGGGGCTTCCACCTATATAATGAGGGGCCAAGGGGAGGGGGCCGGCCACCCAAAACACCACAAGGTGGCCGCACCCCATAGTGGCCGGCGCCCCCCTCTCCCAAACCCTAGCCGCCCCACCTCCTCCACCTCTCCCGCAACGCTTAGCGAAGCTCCGCCGGAGTTTTCCATCACCACCGCCACCACGCCGTCGTGCTGCCGGATTCAAGGAGGAGCTACTACTTCCGCTTCCCGCTGGAACGGGGAGAAGGACGTCGTCTTCATCAACACCGAACGTGTGACCGAGTACGGAGGTGCTGCCCGTTCGTGGCGCCGTGATCAAGATCTTCTACGCGCTTTTGCAAGCGGCAAGTGATCGTCTACCGCAGCAACAAGAGCCTCATCTTGTAGGCTTTGGAAATCTTCAAGGGTGAGTCTCGATCATCTCCTCGTTGCTACCGTCTTCTAGATTGCATCTTGGCTTGGATTGCGTTCTCGCGGTAGGAAATTTTTTGTTTTCTATGCAACGAATCCCTACAGAAACCAGCAGCGGTGACCACAGAGGAAAAACGCTGAGACCAGGCGCGAGGGGCTTGCTTAAGGCTATAGAGAGAGCGTCGGAGACGACAGACCATGCCATCGGGAACAGAGTACCCAGGAGGTGGCTGCATGTATACCTCCTCACTCAACTCACCGTTAAGAAAAGCATTCGGCACATCAAGCTGACAGACAGACCAGTGACGAACAGAAGCAACGGCAAGAAGAGTACGAACAGTGGTCATGTGAGCCACTGGAGCGAAGCTCTCATCATAGTCACGGCCATGCTCCTGCTGAAAGCCACGAGCGACAAGTCGAGCCTTGTAGCGCTCAAGAGAACCATCGGAGCGAGTCTTGATCTTGTAGACCCACTTGCAGGTGAGGGATAGCTTGGCCCACATGGCCTGCAGGGTGCGCGGCATGGCGATGGAGGTGTAGAGGGCATCGGAGAAGGAAGAGGGGGAGAGGACGACGGAGAAGCTGTGAAGGTCTGTGAGGCCGGCGCCGTCTTTTTATAGCCGACGGCCTTGGCGGAAAACTTGGCGCGCGAGCGCGCGGCCATGGCCTTTTCGCGCGCGCGGGAACTTTCCCGTGCGTTTTCCCGCCCGCCATTATTGTCCCATCGAGGCCTGCCATGGAAGACGAACCATATGGCGGCTTTTTGGATCGCCGCGTTGGACGCAGCGTGCGACCTAAACGGACACGCGGACGCGTGGCGCTATTCGAATGTCTGCGCAGCCACCTAAATGGCCAAAACAAACTGCCCAGCGCGTCCGTTTGGGTCCCCGGGTTTGGAGATGCCCTGAGATCTAGTAGGAAAAGCAGTTACCATAGCATGCGGTTCAGCACCCGCCGGAGCCCTCGCCACGGGGACATGGACAACGTTCGCAGGTGTCGCATCTTTCAGCTGCTCCTCGCGGGTGAAAAATCAATGTAGGGCAACAAAATTAGTGAGAGAGAAAACCCGATTTGATTGTTTGTTATACTGAAGGCGGATGGGGATGGTGAATTTGAGAGTGTGCAGTCGGAGTTAGACAAGGCGACAGTTGGGGCGAGCAATGAACATACAGGAAAAGATTCGTCCATCGTGTACTAGCGAGCTGCAAGCATTCATTACCTCTGGACCAGGGTTTAAACATTGTTTAAAAGAGAGATACAAACAAAATATACAGCTAAATACACTGACAAGTGAAGAAGGGCACGGAACCAGAAATAGGAAGAATCTACAACCCAATCAGAAACGGATTATGTTGCCCACGCGTTAAGGTTACATGCATCATTTGATTTTGGGTAGAGTATTCTACGTAGTAAAAGCTACACTAGGACTGCTTCACGTCAAATAAAAATCAACCCGTTACAACGGATAAGCATATTTTCTAGCTATCCCCTATATAAAATCTGTTCTAGGTGACGTGGCATATTCCTGTCCATGTAAGACTTTGGGCTTCGGTTTGACAGTCCGAGCATTTCCCCCGGCATCCCGATAGCATTTTGGGGGCCGGTATTGAAAATAGGCTCACACCGACGCGCGTCCAAAAAACGCCGACGGGCTCACACCAACGCGCCCCAAAAAACACCAGCGTTTTTTCGAGTCCAATAGAAGCGCCGGCAACCCCGTGTCGGGCCCTTCGCGAAGGGCGCGAATCGGGCGCGTCGGCGCCTCGCGAGACCAAATTTTTTAGGTATGGGAGTCGCATGTCAGTGACGACAGGGTGCCGCGCGGGAGATTTCCCACCACGATGCCAGGCGGGAAATTCACCTGCCACGACGCCGCGCGGGAGGTTTCCCGCCTCGCCGCCGGTCTATATTATCCCTCCTTCCCCACCTCTCATTTCAGTAGTGAAAAAATCGAAACCACAAATGTTAGATACGTGGGAGGAGGCGGCGATAGAGACAGCCGTAGAAGTCGTGGTGGAGGACCCGCAGCTCGCAGAGTACGAGGTGTGGGAGGAGGCGGCGCTAGCGACGACCGTATAAGCATTTGCCGCGGACGAGCAGCAAATGCTGGAGGCGGGGTGGCGTCACCGGGATGCGGAGCGGCAACACTGGTGGGAGGTACGCCGATAGCAGAGGTGGGAGCAGCTTGGCGGAGATGCAACTGCGGCTATGGAGGCAGGAGGTGGATCACCGTCGGCGGCGGGAGGAGCTAGAGCAGCTGTGGCGTCAGGAGGCGGCGGCCGCAGATAGAGCGGCCTACTTAACGTTCGTGGAGGAGAGAGCAGCGGGGGATCGACGACGGAGAAGCAGCAGAGAGAGCAACAATCGATCGTCCACCTCCATAGAGCCGGGTGGCTAGTAAGTAGTAGGCTAGAGATGGAGCAAATTTCACATATCATCCGAGATTGAGGAGTGAATAATGTTTACTCAGATTTGCCCTAAAACATTATTCATTCCTCGATCCTGAATGACATTAAAATGAAACTACAAATAAATGTTTAGTTTGTCTTTAAAAATCCTATCGAGCAGCCTGTTCAGGGACGCCGATGTGGAAACATCACCCTCAAATAGAGGATGTGCCAGCACCTCCCCCTTACGGCAGTGCCGGCACCCATGCCGACGCTTATTTTGGGGCACCGGTGGAGATGCTCTGAAATGCCCAGTTTGACTGCCCTCCTTCCACTATTTCCTGATGTCCGTATCGGGACGTCCCGGTTGCTTCCTACTTCAGCCGGTGGGGCTGCATTGCCCGGTTTTTGTTGGGGTTCTATTCGTCGTTATCTTTCCAACAAAATTGGTTTCATGTCAATCGGGGTCCGGACACAAAAGTTATCACAGTTTTTGTATAACATGATTTCCTGCTGGCCCGGTTTCTAGCCCGGCGTGACCGGCCGTCTGACCGGATGGCCCGGTTCAAACCGGCCCCTGGACCGGTGCCATCCGGGCACTATCCAGTAAGCTTTTAATCTTGGTCCGGTTTCTAGCCCGGCGTGACCGGCCGTCTGACCGGATGGCCCGGTTTGAACCGGCCCCTGGACCGGTGCCATCCGGGCACTATCCAGTAAGCTTTTCAGCTTGGTCCGGTCACTAGCCCGGTCGACCGGTCTGTGGACCGGATGGCCCGGTCTGTGGCCCGGTCTGGCCGGGTCCTGAACCGGACGGCCCGGTCCTAGGCCCGGTTGACCGGCCTCCTCGACGGCTGACTCAGCCCAACTTTTCCCCAACGGTTATATTTGCTCTTGGGCTATAAATAGCCCTTCTTCCACCTTGGGCTGAGTAGTTCTTCCCATTCTCTCACCTCCATTGTTGCTATTTGAAGAACTTGCTCTCCCCCTTAATTCCTCCAACCATTCTTGCTCATATTTGAGGATTTGAGAGAGGAGATCTAGATCTACACTTCCACCAAACCATTTCTTCTCTAAGTGAGGGAATCTCTTGGGATCTAGATCTTGGAGTCTTTGGTTGACTTTCCCCCTTGTTCTTCCTCTCCAATCTCATCCTAGCATTTGTTGCTTTGGTGGGATTTGAGTGTGAAGGACTTGAACACCTCCGGTGTTCTTGCTTTGCATCATTGCATAGTGTTGAGCTCTCCACCACGATTTGTTCGAGTGAGAGACCGTGAGCTTGTTACTCTTGGAGGGTGACCTCCTAGTTGGCTTGGTGATTGGTGCTCCGGTGATCTCTTCAAGAAGATTGTGAAGAGGCCCGGGCTTCTCTTTCGTGGAGCTTGTGAAGTGGTTGTGGAGCTTGCCATCTCCGGAGCGGAGGAAAAGCTAACCATAAGGAAAGGGCCATTATCCTTCGTGGGTGTGGTTCGGAGAATAGGGTGAGCCTTCATGGCGCGGGGAATCCTTCGTGGGACCTCCACTCCTCCAAACATGACGTACCTTGTTGTAGGATAACGTTGCATAGAAAACAAAAATTTTCCTACCGCGAACACGCAATCCAAGCCAAGATGCAATCTAGAAGACGGTAGCAACGAGGGGATGATCAAGACTAACCCTTGAAGAGATTCCAAAGCCTATAAGAGTAGGCTCTTATTGCTGCGGTAGACGATCACTTGCCGCTTGCAAAAGCGCGTAGATGATCTTGATCACGATCGCTTCCGGCGCCACGAACGGGCAGCACCTCCGTACTCGGTCACACGTTCGGTTGTTGATGAAGACGACGTCCACCTCCCCGTTCCAGCGGGCAGCGGAAGTAGTAGCTCCTCTTGAATCCGACAGCACGACGGCGTGGTGTCGGTGGTGGTGGAGAAATCCGGCGGAGCTTCGCTTAAGCGTGCGGGATGTGGTGGAGGAGAGAGACCGCTAGGGTTTGGGGAGAGAGAGGGGTTGGGCGCCGGCCCTCTAAGGGGTGCGGCCAAGGCTGAGGCCTGAAGTGGTCAGCCCCCTCTCTATGCCCCTCATTATATAGGTGGAAGCCCCAAGAGTTCTAGTCCAAGTCTTCGAATAAGACCCCAACACTAAAACCTCCCATATGTAGGAAAACCTACCCAAGGTGGGAATCCCACTTGGGGTGGGATTCCCCCCTTCCATGAGGGGGGTTGGCCGGCCACCCTAGGGGAGTCCATCTTGGACTCCTCCCCTTTAGGGTTGGCTGGCCATGCAAGGTGGAGTCCCTTCGGGACTCTACTTTCCATGGTGATTTCTTCCGGACTTTTCTAGAACCTTCTAGAACCTGCCATAAATGCACCGGATCATTTCCAAACTTGGAATATGACTTCCTATATATGAATCTTATTCTCCGGACCATTCCGGAACTCCTCGTGATGTCCGGGATCTCATCCGGACTCCGAACAAATATTCGAACTCCATTCCTTATTCAAGTTCTACCATTTCAACATCCAACTTTAAGTGTGTCACCCTACGGTTCGTGAACTATGCGGACATGGTTGAGTACTCACTCCGACCAATAACCAATAGCGGGATCTGGAGATCCATAATGGCTCCCACATATTCAACGATGACTTTAGTGATCGAATGAACCATTCACATACAATACCAATTCCCTTTGTCACGCGATATTTTACTTGTCCGAGGTTTGATCTTCGGTATCACTCTATACCTTGTTCAACCTCGTCTCCTGACAAGTACTCTTTACTCGTACCGTGGTATGTGGTCTCTTATGAACTCATTCATATGCTTGCAAGACATTAGACGACATTCCACCGAGAGGGCCCAGAGTATATCTATCCATCATCGGGATGGACAAATCCCACTGTTGATCCATATGCCTCAACTCATACTTTCCGGATACTTAATCCCACCTTTATAGCCACCCATTTACGCAGTGGTGTTTGGTGTAATCAAAGTACCTTTCCGGTATAAGTGATTTACATGATCTCATGGTCATAAGGACTAGGTAACTATGTATCGAAAGCTTATAGCAAATAACTTAATGACGAGATCTTATGCTACGCTTAATTGGGTGTGTCCATTACATCATTCATATAATGATATAACCTTGTTATTAATAACATCCAATGTTCATGATTATGAAACTAATCATCCATTAATCAACAAGCTAGTTTAAGAGGCATACTAGGGACTTCTTGTTGTCTACATATCACACATGTACTAATGTTTCGGTTAATACAATTATAGCATGATATATAAACATTTATCATAAACATAAAGATATAAATAATAACCACTTTATTATTGCCTCTACGGCATATCTCCTTCAGTCTCCCACTTGCACTAGAGTCAATAATCTAGTTTACATTTGTAAAGATATAACACCTTGGCCTTCCGGTGCTTTATCATGTTTTGCTCACGGGAGAGGTTTTAGTCAACGGATCTGACATGCTCAGAACCGTATGTATTTTGTAATTCATTTGCGTCTCAACGCGTCACTCATTTCCAAATGAGTCGGCATTTAATATGTTTGGTCTTCTGGTGGAACCTTAATTCCGCGGTCTGAAATATGTCACTAACATTGTCACACACAATATAGCTTCAAAGTTCTCGACTCATTTAACTACACCAAGTTCTCAAAGAACCTCTTGACTTAACATCCTTTGTCATTGTCAAAACAATGACATACTCTGCCTTCTTTTGTAGAATCCGTCACAATATTTAGAACTCTTCTAAATCTAGCATAGACTACTTCTAGCTCATTGTGCTACCTTTTAAACAATACTTAGTCTAATTTGAGATTGAAATTATATTTTATATGTGACAAAACCAATATCGGTGTAACACCTTACAGCGATTTGTTTGTCATTTCTTCATACAAATATATATATATATATCCTTAGTTCTTCTAAAGTACTCAAGGATATTCTTACTGTTGTCCAATGATCATCATATGAATCATTCTGGTATATGCTCATAACACTTTATAGCACATGATATCTGATTGTGTACATATTATTCGTGATCTAAAATCACTCATGTGTTTTTACTCATCGAGTGTCAGACACACTCAAGTCTTGTTAATCCTTCACATGACAAGAACATTTTCTTAATATTTCTATATTGAACTACTTCAATATCCATTCTATGTACTTTGACTTAAACTTATTATGTGTTTCAATCTATCTTCATAGATCTTGACACTAGATATGTTTCAGTCCATATCCTTTCATTGAAATTAATTTCTCAATGAAACCTTTTAATCAAGTATATAATTACATCATTTATAACCAACTATATGTCACCTACATAAAGTATTATAAATATGTCTTAGCGCTCCCACTTAATTTCTTGCAAATGCAAGCCTCTTCATCGTTTCTGATGAAATCAAAAAACTCTTTGACTATTTCATCTGGTGAAGATTCTAACTCCGTGATACTTACTTCATCCAATTGAAGTTCGTATACTTATCTAGTATTCCACGGACCAGCAAAACTCTTGGTTGGATCTTGTATACACCTTTAATACACACTTCTGATAAGTAATGTATTTTGCCATCCTACTAACATATCTCATAAAAGAAATATGTAGTGATTACTAGAATAATCCACATAGACTATAAGCATTGCTACGGAAGATCTAATCTTGTTGTAGTCAACTATTTGAACTTTGTCGTAAACAACTTTTCGACAAGTCAAGCTTCTTCAAGGATATTTCATCCAAGTCCATCAATTTTATAGATCCATTTACTTTCAAAAAGTATTCATCTATCTTGGATTTCATGGCGTATAGCCATTTTAACGGAGTCAGGGCCCATCATAGCTTCTTTGTTTGTAGTTGGTTTATCATTGTTCATAATCAATCCTTTGTCCACAAATCATTTATTTGATCACAAAGTAAACCATACCTACAAGGTTCAATATGTACTTCGATTTCCATGGCTAAAACACTTTGTAGTCATGGGAGCCATGATCGTCGTGGTCGCTTCCGGAATCAATTTCCGATGCTGCGCTACACTGATCATTATGCTCAGGTTCATAAACCTTATCAAATTATATTGTCCTCCCACTCAAATACTTCACTAGAAACAATTTCTTGGAAATAAGAAACATTGACAAACACTTTTGTCTTTGTCTACATAGTGGGAAGAATTCCCAATCAATTCTCTGGGATAACCAACAAAGACATTCATCCGATTTTGGTTGTAAACTTATTTACTTATGCTATGCATACCAAAATTTTAAGAAAAGACTATTAGGATTCATACCCATACCATAACTCGTATGGTGTCATTTCAACGGATCATGATGATGCTCTATTAAGTGTAAAAGCGGTAGTCACTAAAGCATAATCCACAAAAATATAATGGCGTCATAATATTTTATCTCATCATTAATCCAACAAGGTTTGGATACATCTCTCGGATACTTCATCATCACTATGATACTCCAAGAAACGTGAGTTGTAGAACAATTTCATAACTCTCTTAGATGTTCGCTAAAACTCGTAACCCAAATATTTCCACCATGATCCAATCATAGATATTTGACTTTTCTATTACGATGATTTCCACTTCATGCTGAAATTTATTTGAATCCATTCAAAATGTTTCAAACTTTTCCTTATTGAATATATCCACATATATACTCAATTCATTGTTTTGAAAGTTTTCATGAAGTAGAAGAATCTCCCGCACACAACTATGCCCAGTGAACCACATACATCATCATGTATTTTTCACTAAGTTAGTTGCCCGTTCAACTTTTGGCCTATGAACGGTATTTTAATCACTCTCTTTAGAAAAGATTTGCAAGCGCCAAATGATTCAAAAATCAAATGACTCCAAAAATCCATTTGCATGGAGTTCCTTTATGCGTTCCTTTCTAACATGACCTAAATGGCGGTTCCACAAATAAGTGGAATTCAAATCATTTGCCTTATGGCATTTTAGCGTCAGTGTTATGTATGTGTGTTTCACCATTAAGATTTATAATAACTTATCCATCGTACATGGAGTAATGTCATAATTTAAACAACTCATTGTTTTTATTTGACCAGAGCAAAATAACAATTTATTAAGCTCTTTATTATAAATTCTAAGGGCTAGATAGAATGCCAATGACGAACATAATAACACTTTATTTTTGTTCCTGACGTGCATTCCTATCATATTCCTTGTCGATCACTTAGGCCATTGTATTCTTGTATTGCGTTGTTTTGTATGACACTTCATACCAACCAATATAGTACTAATACCCAAGAATTTCATAGTGTGAGTTAACTAGGAATACAACCATAACATGTATATCATTTATATACACTTGAGCTAGACTTTCTAGTCTTCTCTTTTCTTTTTGCCAAAATATCTTTTGCAGTTTCTCTTTTAGCTTTCCTCATTATTCAGAAAAATACTTCAACATCATTAACTTCTAGGTTTGTTGGTCAAATACCAATAACCTTGAGGTTCTTACTTTGAAGTTGATCATCATATGACAAGTTTTCCAGATTTCACTATTAGTAACTTTGTAATATGATGAACAATTTCACTCATAATTTTATCCATCATATCATGACGACTTTCCGAGACCATGTCTGTACATGCTAGGCTCGTAAAGTTTTAACCTTGGTATTTGCATGTGCAAATCTAGCTTGCACCCGTTGTATGCACACGTAGAATCTATCACACCCGATCATCACGTGATGCTTCAAAACGACGAGTTTTAGTAACGGTGCATATTAAGGATGGTCACTTCATGGATGTGCGAATATCCGTAGTGCCCCAATAGTTGGAGGATTGTGACGCCTTGCGTCTTCAACCTTCGTACATTCCCATAAAACTTATGAGTTCATGTAGTCTCACCAAATTATATTCTATCATCTTGCAATAAGGTCTTAGATATCACATATATCTCATACATTGATTATTTCTGAAAACTAAATTTTCAGCTCCTTACTTTTCAAACAGATTTGAACTTCAAGTTTCACGGAGACAAGATAACTTTAGGTACTAATTGAAATCACAGCTCTTTGAATCAACAATGTGAGGTTTACTAAAAGTTTGCAATAGGACTTAATCAATTCTTGATTCATTAACAATACGGTACCAAACCGTAAAGTTTCTTATCAGATTTTAACAGTATTTCTATCTCACTAACAAGACTAGCGCATGGTAGAATATGGATGCCAATACTACAAAATTAATTCAAAATACTACTCAGACTATGTTTATGATAATTAGTTCATGTTTTAATCTAATTACTAATGAACTCCCACTTAATACAACATCCCTCATAGTTGTTAAGTGGTACACGATCCAAATTCACTACACCAAAAACCGATCATCACGTGAGATGATGTAGCTTCAATGGTGAACATCTACATGTTGATCATATCATCCATATGACTCGTGTTCAACCTTTCGGTTTCCGTTGTCCCGAGGCCATGTCTGTACATGCTAGGCTCGTCAAGCAAACCCAAGTATTCCGCGTGTGCAACATGGCTTACACCCGTTGTATGTGAATCGTTGAATCTATCACATCCGATCATCACGAGATGCTTCGAAACGACGAACTGTTACAACGGTGCATACGAGGGAAGAACACTTTATTATCTTGATATTAATGTGAGGGATCATCTTATAATGCTACCGTCGCGATCTAAGCAAAATAAGATGCATAAAAGGATTAACATCACATGCAGTTCATATGTGATATGATATGGCCCTTTTGTCTTTGCGCCTTCGATCTTCATCTCCAAAGCACGGACATGTTCTCCATCATCAACGAGCATGATCTCCATCATTGTCGGCATAGCGTCAAGGTTCATGGCGCCGTCTTCATGGTTGTTCACCTCATGTAGCAACTATTACAACTACTTTGAAATACTACTCAACATGAAAATTAAAGACAACCATAAGGCTCCTGCCGGTTGCCATAATACAATAATGATCATCTCATACATATTCATCATCATATTATGGCCATATCACATCACCAAACCCTGCAAAAACAAGTTAGACGCCTCTAATTTGGTTTGCATATTTTACGTGGTTTAGGGTTTTCGAGAGAGATCTAATCTACCTACGAACATGAACCACAACGGTGATACTAATGTTGTCAATAGAAGAGTAAATTGAATCTTTACTATAGTAGGAGAGACAGACACCCGCAAAGCCTCTTATGCAATACAAGTTGCATGTCGAACGAGGAACAAGTCTCATGAACGCGGTCATGTAAAGTTAGTCCGAGCCGCTTCATCCCACTATGCCACAAAGATGCAAAGTACTCAAACTAAAGATAACAAGAGCATCAACGCCCACAAAACCATTGTGTTCTACTCGTGCAACCATCTATGCATAGACACGGCTCTGATACCACTGTAGGATAACGTTGCATAGAAAACAAAAATTTTCCTACCGCGAACACGCAATCCAAGCCAAGATGCAATCTAGAAGACGGTAGCAACGAGGGGATGATCAAGACTAACCCTTGAAGAGATTCCAAAGCCTATAAGAGTAGGCTCTTATTGCTGCGGTAGACGATCACTTGCCGCTTGCAAAAGCGCGTAGAAGATCTTGATCACGATCGCTTCCGGCGCCACGAACGGGCAGCACCTCCGTACTCGGTCACACGTTCGGTTGTTGATGAAGACGACGTCCACCTCCCCGTTCCAGCGGGCAGCGGAAGTAGTAGCTCCTCTTGAATCCGACAGCACGACGGCGTGGTGTCGGTGGTGGTGGAGAAATCCGGCGGAGCTTCGCTTAAGCGTGCGGGATGTGGTGGAGGAGAGAGACCGCTAGGGTTTGGGGAGAGAGAGGGGTTGGGCGCCGGCCCTCTAAGGGGTGCGGCCAAGGCTGAGGCCTGAAGTGGTCAGCCCCCTCTCTATGCCCCTCATTATATAGGTGGAAGCCCCAAGAGTTCTAGTCCAAGTCTTCGAATAAGACCCCAACACTAAAACCTCCCATATGTAGGAAAACCTACCCAAGGTGGGAATCCCACTTGGGGTGGGATTCCCCCCTTCCATGAGGGGGGTTGGCCGGCCACCCTAGGGGAGTCCATCTTGGACTCCTCCCCTTTAGGGTTGGCTGGCCATGCAAGGTGGAGTCCCTTCGGGACTCTACTTTCCATGGTGATTTCTTCCGGACTTTTCTAGAACCTTCTAGAACCTGCCATAAATGCACCGGATCATTTCCAAACTTGGAATATGACTTCCTATATATGAATCTTATTCTCCGGACCATTCCGGAACTCCTCGTGATGTCCGGGATCTCATCCGGGACTCCGAACAAATATTCGAACTCCATTCCTTATTCAAGTTCTACCATTTCAACATCCAACTTTAAGTGTGTCACCCTACGGTTCGTGAACTATGCGGACATGGTTGAGTACTCACTCCGACCAATAACCAATAGCGGGATCTGGAGATCCATAATGGCTCCCACATATTCAACGATGACTTTAGTGATCGAATTAACCATTCACATACAATACCAATTCCCTTTGTCACGCGATATTTTACTTGTCCGAGGTTTGATCTTCGGTATCACTCTATACCTTGTTCAACCTCGTCTCCTGACAAGTACTCTTTACTCGTACCGTGGTATGTGGTCTCTTATGAACTCATTCATATGCTTGCAAGACATTAGACGATATTCCACCGAGAGGGCCCAGAGTATATCTATCCGTCATCGGGATGGACAAATCCCACTGTTGATCCATATGCCTCAACTCATACTTTCTGGATACTTAATCCCACCTTTATAGCCACCCATTTACGCAGTGGTGTTTGGTGTAATCAAAGTACCTTTCCGGTATAAGTGATTTACATGATCTCATGGTCATAAGGACTAGGTAACTATGTATCGAAAGCTTATAGCAAATAACTTAATGACGAGATCTTATGCTACGCTTAATTGGGTGTGTCCATTACATCATTCATATAATGATATAACCTTGTTATTAATAACATCCAATGTTCATGATTATGAAACTAATCATCCATTAATCAACAAGCTAGTTTAAGAGGCATACTAGGGACTTCTTGTTGTCTACATATCACACATGTACTAATGTTTCGGTTAATACAATTATAGCATGATATATAAACATTTATCATAAACATAAAGATATAAATAATAACCACTTTATTATTGCCTCTAGGGCATATCTCCTTCACTTGTTGCAAAGCAAGGGAACACGGGAATACATCCTCGTCTCCGCGTGCCTTGGTTATTTCTATACCCGAGCTCTCTTTCCTTGTGATAGCCATCGTGCTTGAAGTACATATATCTTGCTATCACTTGTGCTACATATATCTTGTGCCTATCTTGCTTAGCTCTAGTTGCTATTGTTACACTTAGTTGAGCTTAGCATATTTAGGGTTTGTGCTTGTAAACTAAACGATAGTTTAATTCCGCATTCATACAAGACAAATCCGCAAGAGTTTGTAATTGCCTATTCACCCCACCCCCCCCCCCCCCCCTCTAGGCGACATCTCGATCTTTCATCCAAGAAAACGAATCTCGGACAAAATATAAAGGATGCACTTTAGTGTTGAAAGAGTAATCAATTTACATTCAAACTTCAGACATCAACATAGCGTTTTGTTAGTCAGCATTGAGCATTAAACGACCAAAAATGGAATGAAGAACTTGTATAGCCACAGTCTAGCGCTTAGTAATAAGAGGGAAAAAACACTTATGCGGCAGCAAATATTCATGAATTTTGTCCTTAGATACAGACTGCGGGATTTGCAGTGGCGGAGCCAGCATATCAACTCTGTGTAGTCAGCTTGAAACTATGTAGTCAAATACGAATATTTGTATAATTTTTAATTAAATTTTGCAATTTTCAGCTTATGTTGCCAAAAAAAACTGTGTAGTCAATTGACTACACAGCTAAGGCATGGCTCCGCCACTGGGGATTTTGTACACAATATCTCGACTCGTGCAACTAATAATATTTTGCCTGCAAAGCCTAGAAAGGAAGGTGCAAATGAGCACCTAACGAAGCATATCAAACTAACAAATGAGACCAAGTGAAAATCTAGTGCACCAGCCTTCACCAATGACCCTACATCAGAGGAGGCTATTAAACTCAGTTAGCAGCAGGTGCACAGTGTACTTGCATTGCCTGATCAACTAATTGCCTGAAATTAATAACAGTAGATCAATTTTAGATCTGAGGCTTCGACTTAGTCCTGTCTCCCCTTCTCTCAAGTAGAGTTGACACCAAAATCTTGGCTATTTCTAAAATATATTAAAGGAGCTGACCGTGTAAATGTTAACTGCACAAGTGGACTGATAAAAATAAAAAATGAGAGCATGCATACAAGTAAATTACTAATAGTAAAACAAATGCAACTGCCACGGCAGCGTCCAACAGATGCTCCTCTTTGAGATCCATGCATCCGCACAGTGTGGGCTTGGGTGGCATGTTCTCCATCCAATGCTAAAAATGAAACAATCATCTATTAGCCACAATAACTACTGTCTATTGTTTAACAAACCATCAAAAATCAGCCGTGTAGTTGACAAAACCCAAATTAGTAAGATGAACAAAACAGATAGCAACATTTAGGAAATCCAATTGCTAGGAAATAGTGACATAATTAACTGACCAGATCCGAATTCAGCTTACCTTGTGACATAAGTCAGACAAAAAAAAATCACTTCAGTAGCATGCATCAGGCCATCCTAAGATCTAATCTCACATCGATCAAGATGAGATGTGGGGTGTCACAGGGCACGTAGTGCAGCACCAATCACATGTTGTAATTAAGTATTGCTTCTTCTTCTCTTGTGACAGCCACCTATCTTCCGCAAAGAAGCTAGCAACAATCACTTCCGGCTCCTTCACGTCTCTGCCTACTCCATTCTCTTCTCCTTAAATAGCACACATAGTAATCTGAGGACAGATCTCAAGGAAAAATCTCAGGATCTTGAAGAAATAAACAATAGTGGAAAAAGACATGAATCACATGGGGAGAAGGAGATGATTCACGGATGGAGCATGAGGAAATTACCTAGGGTTTCGAGTTTTTTGTCACCAACAACATGGAGATGAGGGAATCCCCAACGCCACCCCATCTCTTGACGAGCTCCACCTTTTCCCCTTCCCAAGCTGTTGAGAGAGAGAGAGAGAGAGAGAGAGCAGCATCAGACTGTGGAGTGGAGATGCGGCAGGGGGTAGCAGCAGTAAGTGGAGGCAATGCTTGATCTAGTCCAACACCCCATTTTTTACCTTGTTTGCGTCGGCCGAACGGGAGCTAGGGCAGCCGCCGGCGAGCGTGGGTGGGTCGCGGCCGAGCGGGAGGTAGGGCAGCCGCCGCGAGCGGCCTAGGTCGATTCCGGCTCTCTCAGGACGATTCCTTCGGCGAGGATGAATCTGACGGCGACGATGTACTTCTCCCACACTCAGCTGGGCACGGGAAAGGCCGCCTGTCGCCCGCGACGGCGATTCCAGAGGAACGCGGTGGAGGCGCAGGATTGGGGGAGAGTCACGCGCGGGGATGGGGAGAGACCGTGGCCGGGCCGGGCGGGCTTTTTACCGACCCATGGATAAAAAGTGGGTCTGCGGGAGGGCCTCAGCGCCCTGGACGAACGGCCGGCCGAGATCGCGCCACGTCAGCTCGATCGAACGGCCCAAAATCCAAACGCCTGTGAGGCCCCCTATGGGGGGCATCATATACACCTTTAGATTCCCTCTCTTCCTCTTCACATCCATTTCTCTCTCCAACCGTTTGAGATGGTCTTTTCTTCTTCCGTGTACATCATGCTTCAAAAAGGTCACATAAAGCAGCCAGCCTGAAATAGTATTGCAATTTACTGGGTTAGCCATTTTCCTTTGTCGCCTCTTGGAATGAGAATCAATCCACTGTTTCTGTATGATTGGTTTTCAAAAGGCCTATATTTTTTCCAGAAAGTCAGACTATCTTAAATTTGACTAAGTTTTTATTAAAAATTATTAACATGAAAAGTACAAAATCAATATCATTAGATAGATAATGAAATATATTTTTATATGGTGCCTACAAAATATCATATTTGTTCATAAATTCTTCTACAAGTTTGAGCAATCTTTAATTCGTTTGACTTTCTAAAAAAAATAGGCCTTAAGCCTTAGGATGGAGGTAGTATTAGCAATATCATGAAGTTTGTTTGTTGATTTTAAAAGAAATAATCAAAAAGGTTCACAATGCCCTGGATCCCGCCGGCGGTGGGGGAAGTCGAACGGCGGCGGGTTCTCCTCCGTCTGATCGCGGTCGTTCGGTGGTGGGTCGGCAGGAGGCGGTCAGCCTCTTGCTTTTCTCGGCCGGCGGTGGCGATTTGTGGAGGAGGATTTGGCTTTGGCTCTGCACCACGAGGATGCCGGGGTGACAATCCGGGGCTTGGCGGTGGTGGCCTCTTCCTTCGCCGGAAGTGGTCGGCCGGTTTGGGGCTGGTTGTGGCAATCTCCTGATCTCACATCTAGTCCTAGCAGCGAGTTGGGGATGCACGTCTGTCAGTGAAAACCGTGCTCCGATCCTGGTCGTGGAGGGTGATGGCGACGTCACGCGTCGTATCCTTCTTGAAGGCATCACCCTCGCAGTCTGTGTCTTCTCACTCGTGCTTCTTTGGGGAAAACCCTAGATCCGGGTCTCTCGGATCGGATGATGACGGCGCTTCCTGCGTCGTTCTACCTCTTGAGGCATCAATTTTGGAGCAGCTGGTGGATGGAGGTAGATCTTGGTGGAGTGGTGTTCATCTACCACGTTAATGTCGATGATTCTCGGTGGCGTGGAGCTGCAGGGTATAGAAGACGGACGCGGACTGCTGGACGCGTGCAGGATGGTGGAGCTGTCTGGCGTCATGGTGACATCGACGACAGGTCTGGCAAGGTCAATGCAGTGATCTCTCTTGAAGATGGGTGCGAGGAAGACGGTGGTAGCGATTTCTGTGACGTGTGTACTAACGTGCGCTCAAGGTCCGCTTGACTGGTTGTGGCTCTCACCCGCCAATGGGCGGCTTGGGAAGACATTCAGTTTTAGATGATGTGTGTTGGTGTATTGCCAGGGTAATGGCCCTGTTCATGGTCAACTTCTTCATCGCTCTTGTAGGCATAGCGTGTTGTCGCTGGAAAGGTGGCTTCGAGTTGATCTTTGTATCTCTCTTGTAAGGTTTTGCGAATAATCTAATAAAGAAAAGTTGTGCGGATCCAGAGGTTGGGGCGATGCTCCCATTTCAAAAAAAAAATGTACATTATACATGGGCAATGAGTAAGCAACGGATGCAACAGATAACATGGGCGATTGATTTGGCAATTCACATTTCCGAGTACAAAATGCAAACTGTGTGACAGGATGAAAAAAAAAATCCCAAAGGCTAACAAGTGAAAAATTGTGAAACAGCCCAAAATGCTTTGCAGGACAAAAGTGAAAAATGCAAACAACCAGCTAACAAGGCTGGCACTTCACATTTGTAGAGGCATATAGTTCAGGATGTAGCATCTTGAAGTCAACACAATTGTCTGGGATTACAAGCTAGCTAATCAGCGATCCATAACATGGTCAAAATATGCCACCGAATATTCTGAAACCACCATTTATATCGATAAATCCACATGTTGTAAGTTAGCCTAGATTCTACAGCAGATAAGCAACTAATTTTGCTACCCAAGTTTAATGGACAGGTTAAGAATGATTTGCAGGACAAAAGTGAAAATACAAACAATCAGCTAACAAGGCTGGCACTGGGGTGAGTACCTGCGATTTTGGCCATTGCAAGTTCAACAAAAGCATATCATCAGTCCCGCTGCTCGGCGGCGGTGTCTTCCCAGGAGCACCAGTATATCCTCACCTCCCGCTGCTCGGCGTCGGTGTCTTCTTAGAAACACCCACACATCCTTACTCCAACTGCTCGGCGTTAGTGTCTTCTCAGGAGCACCCGCATGGGACAGAATGGCGATGCATAGTATAACTCTAACCGGTACTGCAAATGCAAAATCAAATCCAATGGTAACAACTGGAAATTAAACATAACAGAATAAGGGACTGAACAAACATGCCAACCCAAATACAAAATATATCGCAGAGTCAATGGCACAACAGAATGGATACACCATGTACTTAGACATGGGAATTACAGCAAAGATAAACAAGGTTGATTCCATGTGAAACAAGGAATACAAGATAAACAGGGTTCATTCCATGCGAAGACATAACTTTCTCTAGATGCCAACAACAAAGGACTATAAAGAAAAACGCAGAGATGGGCCAGGAATGATTCCATGTGAACTAAGGTTGGTACCAGTCCACCGGCAAGGCTAATTTCAAAGAGGTCTATGAACTCCTACAGACAATTTGAGATAACTGAAGGGAAACCGCTTAGCGGCCACGGTTAGAGTTATGCTTCTCAAAATAAATAGTACTTCAAACATATATAAGCTAATGATAACAACCTCTACAAATAGTTCAGGAATAGCTAGGCAGAGAAATTTGACATGGCGTAGAACCAACGAAAAAAATAGCGCGCAATAACAAAATAGCGTGGGTCTAAAAATACGCTATTAGCATGCTATAGCGTGCTATTAACGCGAATAGCGCGCTATAGCGCCAAAATAGCGTACTGTCGGCTCTCCAGATATGTTATAGCGTGCTATTAGCGTTGGAATAGCGCGCTATTTTTTTCCATGCGTAGAACAAGTATACATGTAATTAGCATAAACAAATAAATATGTACATATTTACTCAACAAAACTCTACATTTGCATACATATACTGCAGAATAGAATTTTGGATCTAAGTTTATGAACTAAACAAGATAATGAGCATACAACATTGTCTATCTTATTCAGAGGAGTTTTAAAAAAATCTCTTACCCAAGTTCTAAGTAATAATAATTATTTGTATGAAAGTAGAGCAGTGCCAGCCCATTTACATATGCAACAGAATCAGGTTCATTTCATGCACAGGGTTACATAACAAAGCTAGCAAGAGTACCACATCAATTGCTAAGCATGCAGTGGAGTCAATAGCATAAAACCACCACATTACAGGTGAAATTTACCGAACACCACCACTTTACGTTTGTGGAACAAAAAATCACCACATTTTGCAAGATTTTTTGCGGAACGCGCTAAACACAAGCTAAACGCGAATTGACAGGGAATCTGACAGGTGGGGGTCATTGTCAGCGCTGACGTGGACAGAGGGCCCATTTGTCAGTCCAGTTTAAGAAATAAAAAAACAATAAAATAATAAAATGGGGAATCTCTCCCGTGACCACAGCCGCACCGCAGCGCAGCGCGCAGGCTCCGGCGCCGGCCACCCCGCCCCAGCCTCCGGCGCCGGTTACCAGCCACGCCGTCGTCCCATGCCACGCCGCCGTCCCGTGCTCCCTCGGTGGGGCGTGCAGGCCGCGCAAGCTCCGCCGCCTACAGCAGCTCGCCGCCGTGACCACAGCCGCACCACAGCGCGCAGGCTATGGCGCCGCCGCCCCCAGCCTCCGGCGCCGGCCACCAGCCACGCCGCCGTCCCGTGCTCCCTCGGTGGGTCGAGCAGGCCACGCAAGCTCCGCCGCCTACAGCAGCTCGCCGGCGCGCCTCCGTCCCGTGCTCCCTCGGTGGGTCGAAGACCAGCAGCGTGGGGACCCCTCCGGCATTGCAGCCGCCGAGCCCGCCCGCAGCCGCCGTGCCTGGCTGAGCCTTCTCGCCGCGGCACTCCGCTGCGATGGCGCCGTGCCCGCCCGCAGCCGCTGTGCCTGGCCGAACCTGCCTGCTGCGGCCTCGCTGCGCCCGCCCTCCATCCCGCCAGGCCGAGCCTGCCCGCCGCCTCCGCCTCCGTCCCGCGAGTCTAGGGGAGGTCGTCGGACTACCGCGCCTTGGCAGCCGGCGGCGCTGTCCTGCGCTCCTCGCGGTCTTCGCCGGAGTGCTTGCGTTGCCGGAGTGCGGCGGCCATGTGGCTGGGCAGTTGAGGAGCGGGGCGAGCAGCTCTGCGGCGGCGGCTCTCTGCGGCGCCGCTCGCGCGCGAGTGGAGCTGGGGACGCGGGGAGGTAGGGTGCGTGCGCAGCGGCGGCGGCGCTCGACGGCGGCCGCGCACAAGTCGAGCAGGGGGCGGTACTCGTAGTAGTGGTCAACGCGGAGAGATTGGGGATAAAGGTTATTTTTATTTTCTTTTAATTCGGCTGACAAGTGGGGCATAGTCCACATCAGCAAGTTAGCCCCTGTAAGATGGCCCCCACCTGTCAGATTTCCTGTCAATTCGCGTTTAGCTTGTGTTTAGCGCGTTCCGCAAAAAACCTCGCAAAATGTGGTGGTTTTTTGTTCCCCAAACGTAAAGTGGTGGTGTTTGGTAAATTTCACCATCAAAGTGGTGGTTTTATGCTATTGACTCCATGCAGTGCCACCATTAATTGATTCCACACCCACAGGAAGTAGAGTTATAGGTTCCATGCAATGCTGCTTAAAAAAGAGACCTACACGATAACAGTAGTGGCAAATGGCAGTGCTAGCATTGGTTTCAACCATGCCCTCCCATTTGCCTATGCAATTTTGATGAAGTGTACATCACTGTCAAACATAGTACGTAACACAATCCGGTCTGAAAAGGGTTCATTACATGTGTGACAAGACGTTCAGTAATCAGCAAACTAAACCAGCAGTTCAGAACATAAATTCACCAGTACGAAGTTTTGTTGAATAGCAGAGTGAACAACTAGAATGACATGATTATGTTTTTTTTAATAGGGTACACGATTCAACGCTCAAGTTCAGCAACCTAAATTTTTCCAGGATCAACTATCAAGCACCCGTCCTTGGATTGGATCAGGAGACGATCAGGCCATGAGGATGAGGTACTCAAGGTTCTCCTCAGGGGGAGCAGGTCAGCCTTGGGGATGAGCAGCAGGCTCTCAAGGTCGTTGACATCAGCGAGCTAGCATCTCACGGTGGCCTCCACGAACCAGATGCCCTCGCTGGTATAGGTCCACCACGATGTCGCCCGCGGCCGGCTCCGCAACGCGGACAGCAACCGGGTAGTATATGGTACCAGCTCTCTCGCGTATCGCGGCTGCAGAGTACAAGAGAGGAAGAGATTATGGAAGGACGCGCATCGGAGCCTTCAGATGCTGGTTTGTCCGTCGCCAACAAGGCCTAGAAAAGGTAAGCCAACAAGGCCCGTCTGAAAAAATCAGTTTTCCCCATGATACGCGTGGGAATCATGCCCCCACTTCCCTCTCCCAGCAACTACCACCATCTCCATCTCTTCCCCTTTTCCATCTATCTTGTTCTGCAACACCAACAACAAGTCTAGTTTCTTCCTTCCTTCGCCAGATCTCCATGGATCCAAGCTCATGACTGAAGCCTCCAACTTTCTCAGATCAGCAAGAGCCTCCAACTTCTCAGATCAGCAAGAACACACAAGGAAACTCTCATCTCCTCCACTCATGTTCTCCGACACCCTTCTGTTCCAAAAAAAAAAAATCCCCAATCTATTGCCAGGAAAAGGTAGCTTCCATGAATTGCTATTGACCTATTGGGTTGAGAAAATAACAGTCAGACCATGGTAGAAGAACCTATGGAAAACATCCCAGAAACAAATTTGGATGTTTTGCTGCAAGAAACAACCTTGGAACTTGGACCAACTTAGGTATTCAATATAAGAACCAGTGGAACCAGTTGTAAAGACCATAAGAACAACACTAGTAAGACAAGTAAGATACAAAGACCATGGATATAACCTCCTGTAATAACCTAGGACAGCTTAGCTCTGACAAATCTGAGACAACAAAAAGGACTGAAACTTGCAGACAATTGGGATACTAACCTGTACATGTATACACACATCCTGTAAGTCAGAAAAGGCAGCTAATCTTATTGTAGATTCTAGTCATCCAAAGTAACACAGCAACTAAGAAAAAGAAGTCGTAGCTTACATATATAATGCACAACATCCATGTTGATACACAGCAACTTAGTACCGAGCAAGCTAAAGTGGGTACAACCCAGATTTGTGAATACAAACTTGAGGCTCCCAATTTCCAGCATGTTGAAATTGAAATTCAGCGACATGGTTTGCATAAACGGACCAATAGGAATGGTTCTAGAACCCAGACATTGTTTCGCTTAACCCTAAGTGGTACCCCTTTTTGTGGTGTGCAACACCTAATAGTTCTGGAACAGAAACACAGCTAATAGCCGGAGACATGGTGTCACATTGCTTCTGCTGATCATGCCCCCGCACTTGTGCTCGCAGTGACCTGCAAATATCCAACCATATAAATAAGAAAACAAGAAACTGTTTGGCACGTGCATTAAAAAATGCATACAATTTATCTTGTGTGTATTGGGTTATGCGAAAACTTATTAAAAAAAATCCCCTAATGTAGTTTTCCCATTATGCAGATGTCGGGGTTGGATCTAAATGCCCACATACTGAAGATGATGATATCAACATGGACGGAGACGCAGTTTTGCACTCAAGATGCACCAGCGGAGATGGTGGAAGAATCTCCGGGCCCAATGGTTCAGTACCAAGAAGAAACTGGTGCTCGTTCTAATGAACACAGTGGCAGGGGCCTACAGCAGCATGGGCCACAACACACTGCAGGCAACAACAACAGCATTCCCATGACTACTGTACCTACAGGAACCACCACTTATACTGATTTGGAAGAAGGTGCTGCTGATGGATCTGGCATGCATGATGAAGTTGCTTCCAGTCCAACAAAACCATTTCTTGGGATGCGATTCGACACTATTGAGGCTGCAAGAGCACATTACAATGCTTACGTCGTGTTGACTATCCAATTTAGCTAGAGTAAATAAGCAAACTTATCCGTGTTCAGGAGCCAAATTGATTAAATTTTAAAAACAACCATCCTATAAGATAAGGTACAAAAAAGAATAACCTAAAAAGTTAAATAATGTTGACTATCCATCTTAGTGTACTAGCCAACTCAGTTTAACTAGTAAACAAACTTGGGCATGATCAGAATCCAATTTTATTTCAAATTTAAAAAAGCCTAGAAAAGATGAGACACAAAAGAATAACCTCGGAATTTTAAAAAATGTTGACTAGCCAACTTAGTTGTATTAGGCAACCAAACTTAGGCGTATTCAGAAGCCAACTTGATTCAATCTAAAACCCAACAATCCCACACAAAAAAAAAAAGAGATACACAAATAATAACCTCAAAAACTTAAATTGCTGACATTAAAACCCAACCATCCTATAAAATGAGAGACAAATAGAATAATCTTGAAAACTTACAAAAGGAAGTGTTGACTATCCACCTTAGCTATAGTAGTAAGCAAACTTAGCCATGTTCAGCAACCAACTTGATTAATTAAAACCCAAATCATCCTATAATGATGACGTATAGAATATTTACATCAAAAAGTTACAAAGTGTTGAGTATCCAGTAAGTAAGCAAACTTAGCCATGTTTAGCAGTCAACATGATTAAATTTTCAAACCCAACCATCCTATAAGATGAGGTACAGAAAAGGTTGACCTACAAAAAGTTTTAAAATGTTGACTATCTACCTTAGTGTACTAGCCAACTTAGTTTGACTAAGTAAACAAACTTAGCCGTGATCAGAAGCCAACTTTATTTCAAATTAAAAACAATTATCCCTAGAAAGATGAAACGCAAAAGAATAACCTCAAACTTAAAAAATATATTCTGATGTCAGAAACAACTTACGCACATGTCTAAAACAATTGAGTGATGTTTCAAGATACAAGTTAGAAAGGTATATAAAACAACTAACCTTATGAAATGAAAACACAAAATAAAAATGGTCCCCGAAGCCAACTTAGTTACATTCGAAGAACCAACTAACTAGGAAATGAAAACACAAATAATGGACAAAATAATAAACCTAAAAAAATATTAGTTGATAAACCAACTTTGTTAGCTTCAGCAAACAACTTAACTGTGTTCATAAAACCAACTTAGTTTGATTCGGTAACCAACTAAACTAGACGATGAAACACACATTGAATCCTAACGAGGTAAATGTGTATGCCCCTCTCGTTAGCTTCAGTAAACAACTTAACTATTTTTCATAAAAACCAACTTAGTTTTGATTCGGTAACCAACTAAACTAGACGATGAAACACAAATGAAATCCTAAGAGGGTAATGTGCTTGCCCCCTCTAGTTAGCTTCAGTAAACAACTTAAACGTGTTTTCATAAAGCCAACTAAACTAGGTGATGAAACACATATTAAATCCTAGAGGGGTAATGTGCATGTTCCCTCTTGTTAGCTTCAGCAAACAACTTAAATGTGTTCCATAAAACCAACTTAGTTTGATTCGGTAACCAACTACACTAGAAGATGAAAACATGAATCAAACTAAGTCATCCAGGCCAATATTGGTACCCGGATTCCATGAATCAAACCTAACATGAATCGAACCTAACTCAGACTTAGTGATCCTCTATGTTGTATGAAACATTCCAAAGAAAACAACTTGGGGTGATTGAACATCAAATTAGCAACAAAAAAAAATCTTTACTTGGTTTATGGATTATGCAGAGATCACCAGATTACATGATGAAACAAAGACGAAAAATGGCTGACTATATAAGAACATGGCTATCTACATGTCTCTGATGTGTCCATGATCTACCTCCATCTGGAATTGAATTTATTCCTACTGCTAAAAGCAACCCGTACACACAACAATTTCATCCCGCGGGAAACACAAGCAGGTGAAATAACTCGCAAAAAAATGTATGGGATTCGCGTGTACATATGGAAATCAACACTGATGGATACCAATTCTGAAGCTACTAACGCCTAGCCTTACACCCAGAACTGCAAGCTTTTGTCACCCACTAGGAATACAAGGTCCCAACCACAAGACAGGAGTCCCTAATCGCTGTGAACTGCATTAGCAGCGGGATAAACTTGGAGAGGATTAACAGATTTTCAAGCCTCCTATCCTTGTGCCCACCATTCATCATTACGTTTTCCTTACCTCTATGGCACGCCTCTCTGCAGCAATGCTTATATTGTTTCTGTGCCATGTTGCAGTCTCTGGGTCAAAGCTGAGCTCCCAGGTTGGCCAGTAGTGAAGGTCTTGTTTCAGAGCAAGGAAGCGGGGTTTTCCATCCAGCTGGATGGTTCTCACCCTAACAAATTGGCCATCTTCCAATCCCTGATAAAGGAAAGGTCAACAAATGTCAAGTGAACTCCACTATACAGTTAGAAACCGAAGATACTGGAATATGCGAAGAAGAATATTGTCCTCAGTACTGACAATACATACCTTCACCACCTCTATAAAAGATCCCAGATCTGGAGTTCGTTGGTCGTTGACCTCAATTATCCACTGGAGAGCACTGAGACCATATCTATGCGAGGGACTTCCACGAGACCATCTGCATAAAAGACCTGGTTGCTCATTCCCTGTTACGGCTGTAAACCTAACATCTACATGTAAATGTTGATGTGTGCCCTTTTTACTGAATTGTTTAAGCATCAAAAAGTAGGAAATGGTGTTGACTGTCCACGATTCCAGCTCTTATTTTCCAGAATATCTATTGCTTTGTTTACATATTTTCCTACTAACAAAATTATAGGTCTGTACATGGTGCTCCTGTATTCATTACTGCTTCAGGGCAGCCAGTGCACACAACATCAAAACAGAATGAGGACATCAGAACAATTAAAGGATTATCTCTAGAAAATTCTCACTGGTCATTCAAATCAAATTGAATAAAATTTAAACATCAGTCCCTCCGTTCCTAAACAGAAAGCGTATAATTCAAAGTAAAAAAAATGTAAAGTTTGACCAAGTTTGTAGAAAAAACTATCAAAATGTATCTATCTAATGATAATGATTTCGCATTGTTGATAGTGTTTTCTATAAACTTGTTAAACTTAACATTATTTGACGTATAATTTATATGCTTTTTTTCAGGAACAGAGGAAGCATTAGCCTGAGTTCAGTGTTCCAATTAAAAGATTAACTGGTGGTTTCTAATATTTGAAGGAACATGACACTGACCTAACAACATAAACACCATGACCTTCCGCAGGCAAAAAACCAAGACCACGCAGTGCCGGATACGAACTCTGAACTGTGCATCCACACCAGTTCACCATACGTGTTGAACCATTACCGTCCCTTACATCTGTTCCAACAATGAGGTCTATTTCCTTTCCCTGCTCGAATGTTGAAACAGTTATACTACTAATAAATACCTGATTCAATCGTACTTTGTTAAATAAAAAGTGTTTTGTTTTCAATTATAGACCATCCTCACCTGCCGAAATATTGTCATGTCAAGCATTCCATCTGAATCGATTGACTGATCCAACTTTTGGCAAGCATTCTCAATATCAAGGAAGCATGTAATAGGCTCCTTATTGATAGCAAGAATCAAATCTCCATCTTCGAGAAGATTTTCCGCTTTTGATCCAGCAAAACAACATTTCACTTGCAGTACTTGTCTTCGCACAGGGTCCTTCTTAGTGAGAGCCTGCATATGTAACATTAAATGTTTCATGTATTCATTTTCAGAAGTCATTAAGCAACAATATTATGTATCGTGTTTGTCAGATTACATATCAATTTCAGATAATATTAAAAGATGAGAGATCTAATTACCTGCACCCAGCTACCGTTCAATCCAGAATGTCTTGCCTTCGATAGCAAAGTTGGATAAAGTTCCACCTCCAGAAGTCTGACATATGGCATTGGTCTCCTAATTCCGTTGATAAGACGAAATTGTCCAGGAGCTCCTGAGATGAATTTCTGAAGGATTTCAATTATCGGATATATTGGTATACCTATAACAAACTGATCGTCCTCCGAAATGCTAGAACCAAATATCTGTAGAAGACAAATGACAAAGTTATACCTCAATTAGTATGTGGGAATCAACAACTAGGGATGGTACCATTAAACATAGATAGCACTATTTACAAACATCAGATGTAGAGGTTATGAATCATTACGAAAGGTAATGGACAAAACGATTCATCTGCCTTGAGTAACATATTTCAGCAATTTAAGGTCTTCACATATGGTGAATATGTTTTTTATTCAGTTGCCCGTTTTCTTAATGCTGTTGATATCAAGAGGCTAACTTTCTGAAAGTGAAAAACTCCAACACACACTGACCTGGCTGGAGACACTTGCCCATAGTGCTTGAACTCTCCCTTGGTCATCCGTCAATACACCCGAAAATTGGCTACCAAAATCTGGAATAAATATTTTCCGATATTGTTAATATGAACATTGAGTGACAATAGGTGTGTTGCGATGTTGTAGAAAGTACCATTATCAAGCTCAAGGACCTCCATATTTATTGCACGATATCGTGGGCGGTCACCCGAGCGAATGTCAACAGCTTTACAACTTGTTATGGTTGATTTCCTTGATGTAACCTGTAAGCTTCCATCCAGCCCAAGCCCAACTAGGTAGACGGAATCTCCTCGGCGCAAGGCAGGTTCTACAATTATCAGAAATGAAGGAACTTTATAAAAATTGTGAACAGATTGCTTGCTAAAAAATAGTTTCTGCAAGAGGGAAACATAAATTTCATTACCTGGTAGTTCATTTTAGTGAGAGCACAATTGAGATTATTAATAGAGAAAAAATGAATATAAGAAAAAAAGTATATCCAATAACATTTATCTAATTAATCTCAGGATTTCAATACACATGAAGCGCTCGTGCATACAAAAACAATGTTTTGTCTGGCAGTGCAAAAAAGCAAAAAAAGATAGCGCCTAACGATCACAAGTGACAAATAAAAAATGGATAAGAACCATAAGAGAACAAGTGCTTGGGCAGCATAATGTTAAAGGAGAACGGCTAACCCATTTAAAATTCATCACTGGCCATGTTACTTGGACAGTTCAACTTCTTATTTTAGTTACGGGAAATATATGAAGGAAATCTTAAAAATCATAAACCAGAAACTAGACACATATTACTCGACCGTTCTACAATTTATTATTTATTTGACTAATCAATTATATTTTGGGAAATGCAAGAAAGTGTTCTACATAAAACAAACCAGCAAAAAGTTCTGAAGCCCGGACAGCAGATGCTCCAGCTCCTAGTGCAGAAGGATCATACGCAACAAATGCAAAGTTGTGAACAGGATGCAGAAAAACAACCTGAAAACCGAAAAGTGGAAACTATTATTTAATGGATATTATGTATACCTTAGAATTATAATCAACAAAGGGGGGAATAAGCTCATATACCTCTCCAGGTATTTCAATGGGATATGCAGCAAAAGATATCATTATATCACAAGCAGGTATAATGACTGTATTCTTGTCAACAGCAATGAGACCTAAGGTGTCAGAATGGTATATTATCACACCAGCTCCAGCGAAAAATTTAGCATGAAGTCCATCAAGCATGCACATTGGTGGCACGTCCACCTATAGAAAAGTAGAAAATTAGATATGACAGTTGAGGTGGGTTTCAGCAAGAAACACGAAAGATACCAGCTCAAAACCAAAAAGTGCATGGTACATTGTAGAATAATACACATGAGCATGTATAAACAAAATACACATAGCAAGAGCTCATTCACAATCCTTAGAATTGAACAGTAAGAAAAGCTAAAAATATTCATGTGAAATGCCCTACTCCATCTACCACAAGACCCTCAAGTCCCCCAAGTGGACCCATGAGAGCCAAAGCTTTCCACGATTCGTCAGATGGTATGCTGCTTCATTTCGATATTCTGTATACAGTAGGTTGCAGAATAATGCTAAAACAGGATCTGAAAATACTGATGCGATGCAAACCACGACTATGAGAAAGTTCTTTCTAAAGTCAAACTGTGGATGTTGCTCACCTCCAACATTACAAGGGATGGTTCAATTGCTTGTTCTGCCAATGAAGAATTACTAGATATTGTTCCAGCAAGATCAGAACCTTCCAGGCTAGTAGATTGCCTCAGATCAGCTTTTATGTCATCTAAATCTCCAGAGGATGATAAAGTTCCTATAACAGATTCAAGTGCTATAGCTAATTTTGCAGTCCACAGTCCATTTGCATCACTTCGAGTATATAACTGAGGAGACGCATACCACCCGTGCTGATCAATTGTTACTACTGCGGTCTGGATGCACCATAAAACGAAATTTTAGTTGTATTATAACAAACACATAAGATGTTTCATAATAAACCTGCTAGAGTGCTAGGTAAGATTTCACTACCTTGTTCCGGTGTCGGTCCTTGTATATTACATATTCAAGAGGCACTTTCGCTCCCCTAGACAGCTTTGAAATAGCTGAAATAAGGTCACCTAAATGTGCAATATCCTTTCCTGCAAACCTCCTTATAATTGAATGTTGTGGAACCGATGCTCGGGAGAGCATGTACCTGTGTAGCACCATGTTGAATGAGTCATAGAAAAAGGAGGTTTGCTTTGATATCTATGATCTATCACTCATATTTTAGACAATAAACATCTAATAAAAAGATGGTGAAAGGAAATCACTAAGTGCAAGGCTCCAATTGTTTTTCGAAAAGGAAACAAATGCAAAGCATATACTGTTATGCCTGAATGTAATCATGTCATGGTGTGATCAGCACACATAGGTTGCGTGTAGGCTGTGTAGGGTGAGGACTGAAGAGCACACATAGGTTGTGTGCTTGTTGTGCGTGAAGAGGACACATGGGTTGTGTCAGTTGTGAGTGAACAGTGCACATAGGTTGTGTACTAAATAGATAGGCATGTCTGCAGTTCTAGAAGTATCCAGGGTATATAGAGAGAATTCAAGAATTAAGAATGTTCTAGAGTACGATATTTAGTAGTATATCTCAAGTTTGTAGAGTACTCTAGAATTAGGGTGTAGGGTTTGGATTGTGCCACATGGCAACAATCTAAAGGGTCATGTACAAGTATAAATAGGGGCACCACCCCTCCCATGTAACTAAGCATGGGTTGCTATCCTAGCGGAGGTTGCTAGGGTAAGTATGGGTTGTTATCCTAGCATAGGTTGCTAGGGTAAGAGCATCTCTAGTAGTGCCCGTAAAAGTGCGAACCGAAAACGTGGAGTTCAGTCTCCCGAATTTTACAGTTTCGTCAATTTTAGTCGAGGCGCAGAATAGAAATCGAAAAGACGAACTGAAAAAGAAAATCAAACGTCGGGAAATTTTTGACGACGAACATGCGAAATGGAACGAATATGGTGCTCGGATCGAGCTACATTCATACATAATTTACATATTATAGCCAAAAAACAACTAATCCTACGTCGCGCGACTAATCTTACCAAAAATTGGCCCCGGGATAGTCCCCGAGGCCTCTACGCGCGGCGGAGGAAGGAGAGGATGCGGCGGAGGAGCCTAGGCGACGACGAGAGCGGCGAGCTCGAACACCGTTGCCTCCACGGAGTTCCCGGTGGTGAGGGGAAGCACCAGCGCGTCGTCGTCGCTGTCGGGTCGGCAGCGGTGGGCTGCACGAGCCGCCGGACGCACCTCACCGTCCCCATCGCGCGCAGCAATGCGCGTCAACCTGCGCGCCACCCGCTTGCGCGCTCCCTCGGAGCGCGTCCACTTCGCGCGGTCCGCCTCCGAACGCAAAACTAGCAGACGAGGCAACGAGCCTCCACCGCCGATTTGGCCGCCTCCCCTACCGCATCTTCGTGCGCGCGCCATTGTTAACGGAGGGGAGGTCACGGCGGAGCGGATAGCGCGACAGAGCGGCCAGAATTACTCGCCGGAGGGCGAGGGTTTTTCGCGGCGAAGGAGCGGGTGCGGCGGCGGGTATAAATAGGGGCTACGCGCTCACTTTCTCGGGCCCGAGAAAGTTTTACGGGCCAGGCCACCGATTCAGGCGTTGTTCTACAATGATTTCGGCCCAAACCCGTAAATCCACCGGAAAAATTCAGTTCCGATGGCATTTACGGGTTCTGTTAGAGTTGCTCTAAGCATGGGTTGCTACAGAAGCTAATAAAAGAAAAAGGCATTTGTTGCCTAAAACTATCGTGTGTTCTCCTGTAGTTCTAGTCCTTCACTCTTTGATTCTACTCAAGAGAGAGAACAGAGAGCAGAGAGGGAACACTAACAATTTGGTATCATAGCGCCAGGTTAGGAGATCCAGGAGATGGCAAAGAAGGCGGCGGAGGAGCTGCATAAGGTCATGGAGGAGGTTGTGGCAGAGGCGAAGGCAGCACGGGCGAAGCTAGAGGCACTAAAGGGGAAGAAGGTTGAATGCTTCATGTGGCGGCAAAATCCCAGGAGCTGGTTCCGATGGCGGTGGTGCAACCGATGATGCTCCGGGGACCTATCAAGTACCCCCAGCTGACCCGCACCAACTACACATTGTGGGCGATACAGATGTGGGTGGCTCTGATATCAGCTGGTGTGTGGGCAGCGATGAGCTCTGAAACTGTAAGCTTTGAGGAAGACCACGACACACCGCTTGCCATCTAACAGGGCGTGCCGGAGGACGTGCTGGCGTCGCTCGCCAACAAGGACACGGCAAAGATGGCATGGGTAGCCATCAAGGCTTTGAACTTCGGCCATGATCGCATCCGTGAAACAAAACAAAAAACACTGTGCAAGGCCTTTGAGGCACTGGAGATGGAGGACACCGAGTCCGTGGAAACCTTCCCAACGCGTGTGAACAAGATGGTCACGTCCATCCACACATTGGGGTATGAGCTGAAAGAGCTCACGGTTGTGCACAAAATTCTCCAGGCTGCACCGGCGAGGTTCATGCATCTTGTGACCTCACTGGAGCAGTTCATCGACCTCAAGGCATTGACAGTCGAGGATCTGTTTGGACGTTTTCAGGCGCATGAGGAGCGAGTGCGAATGCGCTTTGGTGATCCTACTGGTGGACATCATTTGTTGCTGTCCAAGAAACAATGGAGGTAAAGAAAAATCTGGCTTGCTTGGACAGGTTGGATGGGATCCAGGTCGGGGTGCCTTCCTTTGCCGAATCTATGTCAGTGTCAGCATGGCAGTCGGCGGAGGTGCCTCACACACGAGTTGGAGAGGGTCTGGCTGCACATTGAGGGGGTTCCTCATTGTCTTCGTCACTTTCTTGGTCTGTGGGTTGTAGGTTCTCTACTAGGCAGGACAGTTGATGTTGATCACACTAGTCTGAGGCGCCGGGCTCTTGTTCGTATCCAGGTGGCAATGGTCAATCTGAAGGTGTTGGGAAAACCTACAGATGATGCTTTGCCGAGTGTTGTTGCTGATGCGGTTGTAAAGTTCAAGTCGTATGCGTTTCGTTTCCGCAGGGAGCCCGCTGACTTTGTGCCAGAGCCAGATTTTGTTCCGGAGATTTGGGTCAAGAAGAATGATTTAGATGATGCGGGTGATGGATCTGGAGATGGAGGGGGTGATACTATGGATACTTCTGAGCACACCGCTGCTGCTCCTCCTCCTGCCCCTCCTGGTGATGATGCTCCTGCTGCTCAGTCTGGCGGGAATGGGTCAGCCGCTGTTGGGTCGATGAATAAGGGGATTTCTCACTTCGCGGTGACCCCTTTTAATCTGAACCCACAGACGCCTCGTGCCATTGAGATTGTGGCAAAGCTTCGAGTTACCAGTCCGTCCTTAGAGGCGACAATTCAGCCGGGTGTTAGTCCGAGAGTCTCTGCGGAGGAGTTGCGCTTGGCTTTGGAGAGAGCGAGTTCTACTACGCCGCCGTCGGACCGTCCTCGCTCGGACAGACCGGCGAGGGGCAGAGTGTTCACCCTCGGTCGTGTTACTCCGGCGGATGCTAGGCGGGCGTCTGCGGCGTCGTCTCCAGCTCTTTCACCTTTACCGGCACCTCGCCGTGGGGACTCTACACCACCATGTCCTCGCGAGGGTTAACGCGTGGTGGAGGTCAGGAGAGTTCTTCTTCGACTCCTCCAGTTGTGCAGTCGGGTCCTTGGGGATGGTCTTCTCCTACACCGTCCTCCCCTGGAGCCGTCGGTTCGTCTTCTCGGGATGGAAGGTGCACCTAAACGCCGGTGCACCACCCGTCCGATGCCGCTGGCAGGGCCGGCATGGTGGAGGCGGTGGGAGTGCAGCCGTCCAGCGCATCCCCTCGCTGGCGTCGGGTAGCATCCCCTCGCCGGGTGCTTTGGTGCCGACACCTGCGGCTCTGGGGGCACTGTGGCAGGGCAGGCCTTGGGCGGCAGCGGGGGTGAGTCTACGTCGACCTTGCTCACCCCTGCATGTGACCCTACGGATGCGACGCCGTCACCTGCTGCCGGGGGTGGCACCCTGGCGGGGCAGGCTTTGGGCGGCACCCGAGGTGGATCGACGTCAACCTTGCCCAACCCTTCACATGGCCCTGCGGGCCAAGAGGCGCCAGGGCTGGCCTCCGGCTTGGGTCGGGCGGGCTGTAGGGACGGGTCCTGCGCCAACGCCCACGCCATCTCGACGGAGCACCCGTCATGGTGTCGGCCATGATGGGGTGTCAATCACGGACGAAGACACTTTGGCGAAGGCGATGAGGCGCAAGGCGGAGGCGAACCTCGACTATGTCGGTACGTCCAAAAGTTCTAAGTCTTTTTTAGCATTACCAACACCACTTATTGCCGCCAATTTAAATAATGTAGGTCTTTCGTTGGGGAATTCTGCTAGTACTATTTCTGTTTCGGCTTCCGCTTTGAGACGGATGGATTTCAACAAATTTAAAGTCGCTCATGTGTCTCCAAGCAAGCAAGATTTTTCTAAATGAATGGCATGTTTAAGAATAGCAGAGGTCTTAAAGACTTGGCTAAACATCTATACATTGTTGAAAGCATTAAGGAACATGTCTTAGATTTTGTCGCTATTTCTGAGACGAGTAAGAGGAACTACTCAACAAGTTTTCTAAATCGCCTTTCAGGCGGGGAAGACTTTGTTTGGGTATCCCGCCCGCCTCGTGGTCGTTCTGGTGGCCTTCTAATTGGAGTCTGAGCGTCTACTATGGAGATATTAGATAAGTCTGGAGGTGATTTTCACATAAAACTTCACATCCGGAATAAATTTGATAACTTCATTTGGACCTTGGTATCCGTCTATAGAGCTGCTCAAGATGCGGCCAAGCCTGCTTTTCTGCGCGAGTTGGTCAATCTAGCAAAAGATAACCCATATCCTATTATTATAGGAGGGGATTTCAATCTGCTTAGATACCCAGAAAAGTAAGGGCAGATTTGACAACCATTGGCCTTTTTTATTCAATGTTGTCATTGACAGTTTGAACTTGAGTGAGATTTCTATGGTTGGGAGACAATTTACCTGGGCTAATAGTCTCCCAGAGCCTACATATGAGAAGTTGGACCGTGTACTTATGGACTCATATTGGGAATCGAAATTTCCCCTAGTTTCGGTACGGGCCCTTCCTCGAATAGAAGCTTTGTCAGATCATGCTCCTATTTTATTGTCCACTGGGAATCCAACTCCACCGCGTAAACACCCATTCAAATTTGAGTTGGGTTGGTTAGGCAGAGAAGGGTTCTCAGATATGATTAAATTTATATGGAACACGCCTATCGCTGGGAACACCCCCATCCTAAGGTGGAATAACAAACTACGCTCTATGCGTAGATACCTTGGGAGATGGTCTAAGCATATGACAGGGCAGCTAAAAAAAAGAGTAGCTCAGCCTGTCATCTAATATTGATGATTTAGAGGCTATTGCGGAGGTAAGGCCTTTAACAACACATGAGATTGAACTCAAAAGTCAATATAATGCGAAGTTAGCCGGCTTACTTCGCGAGGAGGAACTCAAATGGTACCAGAGATCTAAGGCCCAATTCCCGTTGGAAGGAGATTCGAATACGAGATACTTTCATAGTGTCACTAATGGTAGACATAGAAAGAAACTCATTCATTCTCTAGTACAGGAGGAGGGCGTGATCGAAGGTCATGAGCAGCTGAAGTCTTATATTACATCGTATTATAAAGGATTGTTTAGCGCACCCGAGAAGTCTGATATGTCCATGGATGAATCCAGGATTGCGGATATTCCCCAAGTGTCTCCAGAGGAAAATGTCGTCCTTGTGGCTCCTTATGCCGAGGAGGAGATAAGAAAGGCGGTTTTTCAAATGGAGCACAATAAGGCTCTAGGTCCTGATGGGATATTATAAAGCATGACTTATTGGAGCTCTTTGTAGAGCTCCATGCAGGTCAACTGGATTTGTTCAGTATAAATTTTGGTGAGATTATTCTTTTACCAAAAATAACGGATGCGGAACGTATTCAGCAGTTCAGACCTATATGCCTACTTAATGTATGTTTTAAAATCTTTACCTAAGTCGCTAAGATGGTGTTATCACTTTGCATGAAACAGTACATGAGATGCATCGGAAAAAACTGAATGGTGTTATTCTTAAGATTGACTTTGAGAAAGCTTATCATAAAAGTTAAATGGTCTTTTTCTTCAACAAACACTGAGGATAAAAGGTTTTTCAGAAGAGTGGCATGCTATCATAAATAACTTTGTTTTCGGTGGAAGTATGGTCATTAAGGTCAATGACGACATTGATCGATACTTCCACACGAAAAAAGGTTTGAGGCAAGGGGATCCCCTTTCTCCAATGTTATTTAACATTGTGGCGGATATGCTTGCTATTATAATTGAGCGTGCGAAGGTTGATGGTCAGATTGAAGGGGTAGTACCTCATCTTGTGGATGGTGGATTGTCTATCCTTCAGTATGCCGATGACACAATTCTTTTTATGGAACACGACTTGGAAAAAGCTCGAAATCTGAAGTTAATTCTAACGACATTCGAGCAATTGTCTAGTCTCAAAATTAATTTCCATAAAAGTGAACTGTTCATTTTCGGTGAGGCCAATGACGATGCCAACCTTTACGCTGACTTGTTCGGATGTGATCTTGGCTCCTTTCCAATCAACTATCTTGGTATTCCGATTCATTATCGGAGACTGACGTTGGCGGAGTGGAAACTCATCGAGGAAAGACTTCAGAAGCGGTTAAGTAGTTGGAAAGGAAAACTGTTGTCCCTTGGGGCGAGATTAGTTCTCATAAATATAGTACTTACGAATATGTTACTCTATATGATATCTTTCTTCCATCTACCCAAAGGAATCTTGAATAGATTAGATTATCTACGTTCAAGATTCTTTTGGCAAGGGGACAGCGAGAAGTAGAAACATCGGTGAACTAAATGGAGTGTTGTATGCCGTTCAAAAGATCAAGGTGGACTTGGTGTTCATGATCTTCAAGTTAAGAACAGGGCATTGCTAGGAAAATGGCTGGCCAGGTTATTAACTGAGGATGGTATATGGCAACAACTTTTAAGGAAAAGGTATGTGGGCTCAAAAGCGTTATTTCAGGAATTTTGGAAACCTGGACTCTCACTTTTGGGCTGGCATTATGGCAACTAAGAAGCACTTTTTCCCTTTTGGTTCGTTCTCGATAAGGAATGGGGCGGAGATTAGGTTCTGGGAAGATAGATGGTTAGGAACAACCACTCTTCGGGAACAATATCCAGCTTTGTACAATATTGTTCGCTATAAGGGAGACACCTTGTAGAAGGTTATGGAAACTTCTCCTCCCTCCATGTCGTTCAGGCGTGATCTAATTGGCCCCCGATTGACTAGTTGGAATGAATTGCTACAGAGGTTAGCTTCAATACAATTATCTGAGGGGACTGATGAATTCCGATGGAACCTCACCAAGAACGGTGTTTTCTCGGTCAATTCATTGGATAGAGCGCTTACCATTCCTAATCAATCGGTTATCAATAATAGGTACATTTGGAAGATGAAGATACCACTGAAAACGCAACTGGCACGGTTGTAAGAAATGTGTTTTCTATCATCAAGATGAGACAATAAAATATCTTTTTTTCAACTGTAGGTTTGCTAGATCTATGTGGTCAATCATTCAGATGGGTTCTACCTTATACCCACCTCGTAGCGTTGCAAATATATTTGGCAATTGGCTAAATAGGGTAGATACTAGGTATAAAACGCTTATCAGAGTGGGCGCAATTGAAGTCGTATGGACGCTATGGCTATGTAGAAATGACAAGGTTTTCAATGACAAAAATTCTTCTCTCATGCAGGTCATTTACCGATGTACGGCTTTGCTCCGTTCATGGTCACCACTTCAGCGCTTGGAGGACCGAGACCTCTTTATGGAGGTGTCTACACGGTTGAAGAACACGGCCAAGGAGTTTATTTCCCGACATGGGTGGCTGCATATTAGGCGGATTGAAGCCAACGTAGCATAGTCTAGTTTGGCTCTTTCGATCGATCTTTTATATGTTTGTTCAGACTTGATACTTGAACGGCTATGTGCATCTTAGTTATGCAGAGGCTGGGTGTAATGCTTGAATATTTTGAGTAATGAAGCGTCCTTTATCCGAAAAAAAAGAAACAATGGAGGTCATACCAGTCGAGGAAGGGTGATTGTCGTGTTGTCCACGGTCATGGCAGTAGGCATAATGACGAGGACAATAGCAGTGACTCAGACGCCAATGTGCGTAGTAGTGGGAGCAAGGCTGGGAAGACAGGGAAGTGCTACAACTATGGCGTCCATGGCCACTACTCGTCCGCGTGCCTAGGGTTACCACAACCCGAAGAAAGATAGGCATGTCGGCAGTTCTAGAAGTATAGGGTATGTAGAGAGAACTCCGGAATTAGCAATGTTCTAGAGTAAGATAATTAGGAGTAGTATATCTAGAGTTTGTAGAGTACTCTAGAACTATGGTGTAGGGTTTGGATTGTGCCACATGGCAACAATCTAAAGGGTCATGTATAAGTATAAATAGGGGTACCACCCATCCATGTAACTAAGCATGGGTTGCTATCCTAGCATAGGCTGTTGGGGTAAGCATGGGTTGCTGAGTATTGTAGCATCCGTTGCTACAAAAGCTAATAAAAGAATGGGTTGCTGAGAATTGTAGCATCCGTTGCTACAAAAGCTAATAAAAGAAGAAGGCATATGTTGTCTGAAACTATCGTGTGTTCTCCTCTGTATCTAGTCCTTCACTCTGCTTCTACTCAAGAGAGAGAACATGCAGAAGAGAGAGCAGAGATTCTGCCCCTCTCCTCTACCTCTCAATCTCTCTTGTCTCTCACAAGCACAAGGTAGACAATGGAGTTTGGTGCTGACTGCCTCACTCTGAACGTTTTCTTCTCTCTATTCTCTTTCTCTCAAATAAATAAGTGATTACATGGCCTTATATAGACACAACGTGAGTGTCACACTTACCACTAACTCCACACACGCATGCACTTACACCACTACACCGGCCACTAACACTTACCAGTTCATGCACAGCTAACCAACTAACTAGAGACCTCTTCTTTCTCCTAGAAAGTAGAAACACTCTTGGAACACACGGACGAGGCCAACCATGCACTTGCAGCACCGTTTCACATGGTCCTTGGCATCTCACTAATGAGTCGCATGGCACGTCTATCTCTGGCATCTCACCGTCCCTAACTATATGCAAAGCGGAAACAAACATGAAGATACAAATCAAGATAAAAACGTAACAATCTCCCCCTAATTTTGATTCTCCATTCTTTACTCGGCTGATCACCCGCAACAACCTCCCCCTAATCTTGATTCTCCATTCTTTACTCAGCTGATCACCCGCAACAACATGCCGCATGCAGCAACTTTTCACCTTGTGACTTCGTACTCCACCTCGCATGGAGTCCACCGCCACCACCGTTGTCGGCTTCAGCAGCGCCGTGTCGCCCCTCTCTTCTACCTCTCAATCTCTCTTGTCTCTCACAAGCAGAAGGTAGACAATGGAGTTTGGTGCAGACTGCCTCACGCTGCGAATGTTTTCTTCTCTCTATTCTCTTTCTCTCAAATAAACAAGTGATTACATGGCCTTATATAGACCCAACGTGAGTGTCACACACCAGTAACTCCACACACGCATGCACTTACACCACTACACCGGCCACTAAGACTTGACCAGGTCATGCACTAGCTAACCAACTAACTAGACGACCTCTTCTTTCTCCTAGAAACGCTCCTGGAACAGCATCGTTTCACATGATCCTTGGCATCTCACCAGTGAGTCGCATCATAGGACTATCTCTGGCATCTCACCGTACGTCCCCTGCTGAAACCATACCAGTACGCATCTCACGTAGGGCTGCTCGGCAAGCTACACAAATACCCGATCACCTAACTACATGCAAAGCGAAAACAAAGATGAAGACACAAATCAAGATTAAGACCTAACAAACACTAACATATACAAGACCACATTTGAGCCGGAAGTTTCTAGCCTAAAACATCATACAGAGTAGATAAGTAAATTCTTTGAACTGTCAGATGTCTTACCCTGCCTCAGCAACATATACAAGACCACATTTGAACCCGAAGTTTCTAGCCTAAAACATCATACACAATAGATTAGTATTTTTTTTTCGAAACTTCAACAAACTTTGTAATTCTATACATTTATGTTATAATTTGAATAGGGGATAAACGTGATGTAACAATTATCGCACTGGTCAAAGCAGGGGAGCTTTACCTGCTGGTATGAAAGTGGATGGATGACAGCACCACCAACTTCCAAAAAATGATTTGGAGTTATGGAGTGCAAATCTTCTACCTGCAGAGCAAAATTAGTATGATGTGACAGACTGCTGTTATAATAGAATACAGGAGCAAATGCATCATATATACGATGTGTCAAGTTTGTAAACTACCTTCAGCTTTATTGTTAAAGTAATTCCAGATCTTTCGATCTGCAAACCTATTTCCGAGCCAATGCTACCGTCAAGGAAGGTCTCCAGGGTGAGAAATTGTGTTACTAACTGTAAATAGTTAAGCAAGAGTATCCTTGAGTAAGAAATTTATGTGGTCTGACAAACTAAAATAACATACTGTCACTCTCACTAATCCGACAATCATACCTCCCCATTCATGCGAACCAGCACGTCACCAGGTTGCAAAAGTTTGTGTGCAGGCCCATCTGGCACCTGCAAGGACAGAATAATTTAGTTTCAGCACAAGCGGTAAAAAGATACAATGAAACAAGCAGCAATCTGAGTGAAAAATAAAATAAATGTTCACAAACATACCACAGAATGAACAACCAGCATTCCAGTCACACCTGCTGGAGAATCAAGTCTTACCATCTGTACAACAGAAATTTGAAGATGCAATTAATCAAATAGCATGGAGCGTGGAAAGACAAATATAGACCTTTTTTCAAAACTAGAAAAAGGAAGACAGGAAGAACATACCTTCTCGGTATCATTCCTGAGTCCAATTCGTCGAGTTTCTTCAAAACCTTTGTGTTCAAAAGTTACCTTTCGAAGGCATAGAAAAATATTTTATGAGTGATCTGAGTTCCATGATCCAGGGGAAAGTAAAAGAAATCAAAGGGATCACCAGACTGCACACCTGCAAAGTACCACGGGGAATATAAACAGATTCTGGCTTGCTGCCAAATGCAACCCAATGATGACGTATCAAATTGAGTGCTCTAACAACCTTTACAATTAGGCAGATAAAGCAATTCAGATAGAGCAAAATAGAAACAGGGAAATGAGGAGGAAACTGGTAGGATGGAACAAAAAAAATTGAAAGCAAAATTAAGAAACAAAAAAAAAGAGCTTGCTTTGGAATTTGACAGAGATAAGTTGAGTGAATTAGGAAAAACTACCACTTCGTAAAAAGGAAAACAGTCCGTTTACCAAAAGACCAAGGGGGTTTGGGGGTAATTATTTGGAAATCATGAACATTGCCTTGCTATCAAAATGGGTGTGGAAGCTTTTCAATGAAAAGGGACTCTGGCAAACTATGTTGTAAAACAAATATCTAAGGAATACTACCTTGGGACAATGTGTTCAGAAAAGTGGAGATTCACACTTCTGGCCTCATGAAAGTAAAGCCTTTGTTAAGTAAAGCCTTTGTTCCTACCTTGTCGTAGTTTCAAAGTAGGAGATTTGGGGCAAACAAGATTCTGGGAAGATAGATGGGTCACGGATGTTTCCTTGCTGTTCCTCAGAATATACTCCATCTCGAATAACCATAACATAACAGTGAAGGAAGCTTTCACCCGTGGGTTGAGATCTCTAACTTTTAGGAGAACACTAGTTGGGGAAAGAGTGAGTGGAATAAAATACTAGAGCAATGTGGCGGGGTTTCACTGAATTATGAGGAAGATAAACTGATTTGGTTATTATCATCCTCCAAACTTTTTCCTGTGAAACCTTTTAACATTGCGATGCAGAATTATGGAATTTTGGTTTTCAACTTACACACTCTAATGGAAGGAAGAATGCAATAGCGCTGGAAGCTCTGCCTCCTGTATTCAGTGCAACAGCTCTTCCTTGGCAATCAATAACAGGGGAACCGCTAGAGCCACCTTTAGTACCAGATGCAGCCTAAAAAAATGTTAATGTTAAATTATCAGCACATATGGCTTTCTGCCTAAAAGGCTTAGAAACTGGAAGGTACTACTAGAACCTACTAGCTAAACTCCTAAGCAAGGATTACTCTGACAGAAGAGAAGTACCTGCATATAGAATGTGTTGAAATCATTGTACCCATCCTTTGCGTAAACAGGAGCTTCTCTATCAAGTCGAGCCAGTGTTCCCGCCAAAATTGAAACCTGCATCAGTCAACATGAATCAGAAAACATATTGCAATAATATGCAACCCAGTGTACATGACAACACTCAAGAATTGTAATTCGCATTTTGTAACCTTGTATCTTGTATGAGTAATAGTAGTAGTATGAATGGTTGTGCGGAAAAGGATGCTATCTTACCCAGGAAAAAATCTGGCTAAAATCAGTAATACAAGCCAAACCGACATACGGTATGAGTGTTTTCCTGCTATCCAAAGGCACGTGTAAGAAATTCTAACTAATGGTGGCCAAGTTTTGGTGGAGCAGGAACCTGGAAAAGAGGTCGATGCATTGGCTCTCTTGGGAAAATGTCTAACCCGAAGGGCGAAGGAGGAATGGGTTTCCAAAATTTCCGGTTGTTTAATCTTGCCCTTTTAGGGAAACAAGGTTGGAGACTAATGGCATTTACCTTTTCGCCGCTGTCATTGCCGACCACCCGAATATCTAGCCCAACGGATGCCGCTTCGGGTGCTAGAGGGATCTCGTCATACTCAAGGAACTGTATGGCATTTGGATTGTACCTAAAGAACCCAAAATCGTGCACCTGTTCAGAGAGGGGTTGGGAGGGATTTCGATTAGAACGAATACAACAAAAACGAATTATGGAATCAAGGAAGAGAAACACTCACAGGATCTCTGTAGAGGGGGTACACAGGGATCTCCTCTCTGTTGGAGAACATGGCCTCTGCAACGACGGGTCCTAGGAACAAGAGCAGACGAGTCATTCACACACAAATGACATGATTACACGGCGGGTCAATGGTTTAGTGCTACCTGGACTGACGACGTGGCGGTTGGTGAGGATGATCCCCCGGGCCTTGTCTACGACGAAGCCGGTGGCAGCGCCGGCGCCGGCGATCTCGGTGTCAAAGGCGCGTGGCATGGTTACATGGATTACGGTGATAGCAGGCACCACGCGGGCGAGCGCGTGCCGCCAGTCATCCGCCGTGGCGGGTGCGGGTGGCTCGATCTCCATCGCTAGTGCCAAGATATGCAGAAACAGTTGCGCTTGTCAGCATACATACAAGTCTGCTGCTACAGTACTTGAGTATTACTCCTACTGAAGTAGTGAAATGGAGTGAGGAACAAGCAGCCATTTAGTATGTTACCCATGGAAACAAGGGTTGGTTAGATCTATGCCACTCCGATCTTCTTCCTGCTGCAGCGCCTTCTACAGCAGCAGCGGCAGCACCCAGCTCTAGACACGGATGTGGCTCGCCTCCAGGCTCCAGCAGCCGCCGTCGCTCGCCTCCTCCAGGCTCCAGCAGCCGCCGCCGCCGCTAGTTAGGGTTCGTGGCAGGAAATTGTGAGCCGAGTGAGTGAGTGAGTGAGGAACCCTAGTGAGTGCGGGGTTTGACCGGAAGAGTAAAAAAAGACCGTATACACATGCTGCTACTGTAGTACTGGAGCAAGTGGCACACTTGGTTTTTCACCGAGCCCAGAACCCGGGTTTTTTCACAGAGCCCAGAAAGTTACGGACCAAGCCCAGTTTTGCCACTTGGTTGGCCGTTTTTATTTCCCCCTCTCCCACTCGATTTCGGCCCCTTTTCACCTGTATCCTGCTTCATAGTCTTGACTTTTCCAGTGTTGTGCACATAGCCGTTCCTTGGGTAATACTGTAGTAGCTAGTAGTACTTGCTTGAGTAATTTGGATGCATTAATACTAGTTTTCATTTTCATTTATACAATTTTTGATTTCTTTCTTAGGATTAGATGAGTAATTTGGAAATGGAGATTACTGATTCCGGGGAGGAAGAGGATGAGGAAATGACTTTTATTGTTTTTCCTACATTATACCAACTGTCGAAGAAAAATAGTACTCCAATGAATACTTCGGTCCAAACGGGTCCCATGTATATCCGAGAATTGCTTGATAGCCATCCTACTAGATGTTATGATGTTTTAAGAATGGAGTCCCAAAACATGAACAAATTGCTTGTGATATTTAACTACTTAATAGTTACAAGTATATGCTCATTCTTGAATTCTCTTGACCACAGAAAATTGGAGTTGAGTTCGCAGCTGGGTACCTAAAGAATCGACTTGTTGGTGGCCGGCATGTTCATGTCCATGTTTCGTGCATGCCCAACATGTATCCAATGGTAGTTACGATGAAGATGGGACATGGGTCAAACAATACAAACTTAATTGGATGGAACTGAGGATGTTCAACTTACATAAGAGGGTGACAATGTACTTTTCTCTTTCCATGAAAGAAATGATGGAGAGCTACATCTTCTGGTTGAGGCCCTTCCAGACCAATGCTAATGCAATGCTAAATGTTAGAGTACCAAGTATATATGCTAGACTGCTAGTAAAGCAAATATCTGTATGCCAAGAGTTCTTCTCGTGTTGCATCTTCATCCAAAAAAAACTTCCCCATGCGATAGCAGCTTTTGCCTTTTCCCATGCTTCTCGTGAGAGCTCTACTAAAGGTCTCCCACGCCTGCCTGCCGCATTAGTGTCTAGAATCTCGGTTGCACCTCTTTTGACTCCGTTGCCGACGTTAGCTCCGCCATTAGTGTTGGTGCCGTTAGCATGTTCGAGTGGTGGTCGATGCTCGCCTGGCACGCGACGCTGCCTCTCCTAGTTTAGACAAGTAGGGTGAAACTTTGGGTTTCTGTGTTCATCTCGTTCTTCTTCTTCTTCATCGGGTACGTCCTCCAGTTCTCCGTTGATTCGAGCTAGGTGCACCATGCACACCTGATAATGTGCTAGGTAGGCTTTATTAGCGCAAAATTTTGGGTATGAAAGAACTTTCCTGGTTCCGGAGTCGGCGCGGTCCCTGGTGTCGTCGCTCGTGTTGTTGATGCTCTTGGTCTTTGGGTGCGGAGACACCCGATCCGACGTGTTGCTGCTGGTCGTCGATGTCGATATGAAGGATACCCCGTCGAGTAACTCGATGAGATCTACCAGGCTTGCCACAAATCCGATGTTTCTCATTGCATCTCGTCCGAGCGTTTGCCGCCCGTGGATCTGATGGATCATGCTGATGAAGATCTTGATGATGTCGATGCTTGCACCATCAGCTCCGAACGGATCGGTTCCGACCGGCGAGAACTTCCTTCTGCTTCGATGTTGCCTCCGATCATCGGATCCCTCCCTCGGCTAAAGTCGCCAGAAGCCGGAAAAGGGGTGGGTGGGTGCGGACGAAAAATTGTTGATTCGAAGCACACCTGATCCCCTGATCTAGTTGAGTTTTGCTTGAAGAGGAGGTCGTCGAGTTCGTGTTTCCAGCGTCCAAGCTCCCCACGTACGGCGCCAATGACGAAGTGTTAACCTCGTCAATGCACATGATGATGGGGTTGGGTTTCTGGAAGGAGGACACTGGCGAAACAACAAACCAGTCAGCCAAACTAGGCAGCCGACGAGTACTATTATCAATGGCGAATCGCCGAGATTACAATATGTGGAAATAGGGTTACGAGGTGTTTTCTCTGGTCCAATCTCCCCCTCTCGGTGGATCCTCCCAGCCCTTATATAGTGGGCTGGGTATCAGAGTCCACCTCGAGGTCGAGTTACAGTATAAGTCGGTTCACCCGATGTGAGCTTTACTTTCCTAATGTGATACCTTCACATCCTTCTGGATTTCTTCGTGGGCTTTCCTCTACTCTCTCCTGGGCTTTGATACGTCTCCAACGTATCTATAATTTCTGATGTTACATGCTTGTTTTATGACAATACCTCCATGTTTTGCTCACACTTTATAATGTTTTTATGCGTTTTCCGGAACTAACCTATTAACAAGATGTCAAAGTGCCAGTTCTTGTTTTCTGCTATTTTTGGTTCCAGAAAGGCTGTTCGGGCAATATTCTCGGAATTCGACGAAACGAAGACCAAACATCATAATTCACCGAGACGGACCAGGACACCGAAGGGGAGACGGAGAGGAGGCCCAGGGCCCCCACACCATAGGGCCGCGCGGGCAGGCCCCTGGCCGCGCCGGCCTATGGGGAGGGTGCCCTGGTCCCCTCCTGCGCCGCCTCTTCGCCTATAAGACTCCTTTCGACCTAAAAACGCGATACGGATTGACGAAACTCCAGAAAGACTCCAGGGGCGCCGCCGCCATCGCGAAACTCCAATTCGGGGGAATGAAGTCTCTGTTCCGGCACCCTGCCGGGACGGGGAAGTGCCCCCGGAAGCCATCTCCATCGACGCCACCGCCTCCATCATGCTCCGTGAGTAGTTCCCTCATGGACTACGGGTTCTAGCAGTAGCTAGTTGGTACTCTCTATCCTATGTACTTCAATACAATTATCTCATGAGCTGCCTTACATGATTGAGATCCATCTGATGTAATCGGTGTTGTGTTTGTTGGGATCCGATGGATGATACATTATGATTAGTCTATCTATAAAGTTTGTGAAGTTATTGTTGCTGCAATCTTGTTATGCTTAATGCTTATCACTAGGGCCCGAGTGGCATGATCTTAGATTTAAGCTCCATAATTATAGCTTAGATTGTATCTACAAGTTGTTTGCACGTATTGCTCTCCGGAACCCGAGGCCCCAAAGTGACAGAAATTGGGACAACCGGAGGGGAAGGCTGTGATATGAGGATCACATGTTTTCACCAAGTGTTAATGTTTTGCTCCGGTGCTCTATTAAAAGGAGTACCTTAATAGCCAGTAGATTCCCTTGAGGCCCGGCTGCCACCGGCTGGTAGGACAAAAGATGTTGTACAAGTTTCTCATTGCGAGCACGTATGACTATATATGGAAAACATGCCTACATGATTAATAATCTTGATGTTCTGTCTTAATGCTTTCAATCCTATCAATTGCCCAACTGTAATTTGTTCACCCAACACTTGTCACTTGTTATTGGAGAGTTACCACTAGTGTAGATCGCTGGGAACCCCGGTCCATCTTTCATCATCATATACTCGTTCTATATGTCATTGGAAGTAGTATCAACTATTTTATGGTGCCATCGCCTCTGTGTTATTGATAATGCTGCTGTGTTATTGTTACTATTGCTCTCATATTACTGCTGCTTTCACATCACCCCTGTTACTAGTGCTTTTCTAGGTGCAGCTGAATTGAAAACTCAGTTGTTAAGGCTTATAAGTATTCTTTACCTCCCCTTGTGTCGAATCAATAAATTTGGGTTTTACTTCCCTCGAAGACTGTTGCGATCCCCTATACTTGTGGGTTATCAAGACTATTTTCTGGCGCCGTTGTCGGGGAGGCATAGCTCTACTCATAAGTTCACCTAGGGAGTACACTCTACCTCTCTCTCTCTATTTTTATTTTATTTTATTTTGTTTTGTTTAGTTTAATTTTGTCTAGTTCATTTGTGCTTAGTTTATTTCTGTCTAGTATTATTTTTCTTAGTTTACTTTTGCTTATTTTCTTTTTGTCTTGTTTTATTATATACCCAAAAATCCATAAAAATTTGAAAAATCGAAAAATTAAAAACTGTTGTTATGGAAGAACGCATAACCATGTTGGAGCTTATTGAAATATATAATAATTATAGAAAATCAAGAGCGGGTAAAGTCATGAGTGCTGTGATAGAAAAATTGAATACAATTGCTAAAATCTTGCTTAAACGCCATGATATAAATTGTTGCTCTAAAGAGGATACTAAACATCTGAAATTCCAATGTAGCTTTAGTGAATAAGTTTTAATTAAGAACTATAATTGGAATAACTATATTCATCTCGGGTTCGAAGAAGTAGAACAATTTGTCTTATTTATGGGAGATTCTGAGATCGAATCCTTCATGGCTAAAAATTATGAAACTTGTGTTGTTTGTAAGGACCTTAAAGTTTATGTCTCTTCCATCCTTAATTTTTGCATAGAAAGTTACAGCGATAATCCTTATTTATTGATTATAAAGAGAGACTCATTAATGCACAAGAATGCACTCACAATTTGCAGGAACCAGTGGAAGAAGAAATTGATGAACCTGAAAGCTCATTGGATGAAAAGGAAGAGGAGAGTGATGAACAAAAGGAGGAAGAATGGATTAGCTACCCATGCGAACCTTCTAATGAGAGTAACTCTTTATCTCTTACACTATTTGATTGTCCTCCATGCTTACCAAAGAAGGAAGAATGTTATGTTCCTGTGGATTCTCTTGAAATATTCCCTATGAGTAAAACTTGTGAGAATAATTTTGCTACTGTTATTTATGATAATCCATGCTACTTTGATAAATCTTATGATAATGCTTTGTTTCTGCCTGATGTCGAAATGCATGGTACTAAAGAATTTTGCTTGGCAAATGTTTATGATAAAGCTCTAGATGATGGTCCTATGTTACTTGATAATATTAATTGTACTACTAATGAAAATGGGATTGGAGAGGTCTTGACATTATCTATAAGTCCCATATCTCTTGAGATTGATCAATCATCTTGTTATATTATTGATAAAAGTGGGTTTGAAAGTTTTGATCCCACTATTTTTGAGCTTGATAAAAATTATATGTTTATGAATCATGAAAAGCATGTTGTATTTGATAGTTATATTGTTGAGTTTATTCATGAAGCTACTGAAAATTACTATGAGAGAGGAAAATATGGCTGTAGAAATTTGCATGGTACTAAAACACCTCTCTATATGCTGAAAATTTTGAAGTTACTCTTGTTTCATCTTCCAATGCTTGTCACTTTGTTCTTCATGATTTTATTTGTGTACAAGATTCCTATGCATAGGAAGTGGGTTAGACTTAAATGTGTTTTGAATTTTCTTTTTGATGCTCTCTTTTGCTTCAACTCTTATTTCTTATGAGTGCATCATTAAAATTGCTGAGCCCATCTTAATGGCTATAAAGAAAGAACTTCTTGGAAGATAACCCATGTGTTTATTTTGCTACTGTTTTGTTGTGTCTTGGAAGTTGTTACTACTGTAATAACCTCTCCTTATCTTTATTTTATTGCAATGTTGTGTCAAGTGAAGTCTCTAATAGAAGGTTGATGCTAGACTTGGATTTCTGCGCAGAAACAGATTTCTATCTGTCACGAATTTGAGTAAGATTCTCTGTAGGTAACTCAGAAAAATCTGAAAAAATTTACGTGCGTGTTCCTCAGATATGTACGCAACTTTCATTAGTTTTGAGTTTTCTGATTTGAGCAACGGAAGTACCTCTTAGAAATCCGTCTTTACTGGCTGTTCTGTTTTGGCAGATTATGTCTCTGTTTTTTGCATTATCTCTTGTGGACTTTAAGCAAGGCTTTCTAGACGTGGAGAGCTGTAGCTAATGTTTTATTGAGTTCTTGCAATGTGTCACTACGGGACCAAGGTGGATTAAAGTTTTTTTGAGTACTAACCCCTCTAATGAAGTTTATGAGAAGTTTGGTGTGAAGGAAGTTTTCAAGGGTCAAGAGAGGAGAATGATATATGATCAAGAAGAGTGAAAAGTCTAAGCTTGGGGATGCCCCCGTGGTTCATCCCTGCATATTTCAAGAAGACTCAAGCGTCTAAGCTTGGGGATGCCCAAGGCATCCCCTTCTTCATCAATAACTTACCAGGTTTCTTCTATTGAAACTATATTTTTATTCGGTCACATCTTATGTGCTTTAGTTGGAGCGTCTACGTGCTTTTATTTTTGTTTGTTTTTGAATAAATTCGAATCCTAGAAATCCTTGTGTGGGAGAGAGACACGCTCCGCTTTTTCATATGAACACTTGTGTTCTTCGTTTTACTTTTAATGTTCAATGACAAATGTTGGAAGTTGTTGCATTTATTGCTATTTGGTTGGAAACAGAAAATGCCTCATATTGTCTTGAATAATTTGATACTTGGCAATTGTTTTGAGCTCTCAAGTAGATCAAGTTTACTCTTGCACCATGTAGTTTGAACCTATTAGTGGAGAACTACCGTAGAGCTTGTTGAAATTGGTTTGCATGATTGGTCTCTTTAAGGTCTAGATATATTCTGGTAAAAGTGTTTGAGCAACAAGGAAGACAGTGTAGAGTCTTATAATGCTTGCAATATGTTCTTATGTAAGTTTTGCTGTACCGGTTCATACTTGTGTTTGCTTCAAATAACCTTGCTATCCAAAGCCTTGTACTGAGAGGGAATGCTTCTCGTGCATCCAAAACCTTGAGCCAAAACCTATGCCATTTGTGTCCACCATACCTACCTACTATGTGGTATTTCCTGCCATTCCAAGTAAATACTTCATGTGCTACCTTTAAACAATTCAAAATTTATCATCTCTTATTTGTGTCAATGTTTTATAGCTCATGAGGAAGTATGTGGTGTTTTATGTTTCAATCTTGTTGGGCAGCTTTCACCAATGGACTAGTGGCTTCATCCGCTTATCCAATAATTTTGCAAAAAGAGCTGGCAACGGGGTTCCCAGTCCCAATTAATTACAAATAGACACTCCTCCATGGTATGTGAAATGTTGGAAGGCACCCGAGGATTCGGTTAGCCATGGCTTGAGAAAGCAAATGTGGGGAGGAGTATCATCTAAATAAAACTAAAATAAATAGACACTCCTTCATGGTATGTGATTGTTGGAAGGCACCAGAGGATTCGGTTAGCCATGGCTTGTGAAAGCAAAGGTTGGAAGGAGTGTCACCCAAAAATAAAAATAAACTACATCATGGGAGCCGCTCTTTGAAGGTCTGTCTGGCAAGGGCGTTAGAGTGCCCACTACCATTCGTTGACAACAACAAACACCTCTCAAAATTTTACTTTTATGCTCTCTATATGATTTCAAAACTTAAAAAACTCTAGCACATGATTTAATCCCTGCTTTCCTCTGCGAAGGGCCTTTCTTTTACTTTATGTTGAGTCAGTTTACCTACTTCCTTCCATCTTAGGAGCAAACACTTGTGTCAACTGTGCATTGATTCTTACATACTTGCTTATTTGCACTTATTATATTACTTTGTGTTGACAATTATCCATGAGATATGTATGTTGAAAGTTGAAAGCGACTGCTGAAACTTAATCTTCCTCTGTGTTGCTTCGATGCCTTTACTTTGAATTTATTGCTTTATGAGTTAACTCTTATGCAAGACTTTTGACGCTTGTCTTGAAAGTACTATTCATGAAAAGTTTTGCTATATGTTATCTATTTGTTAGCAACTATAGATCATTGCCTTGAGTCACTGCATTCATCTCATATGTTTTACAATAGTATGATCAAGGTTATGTAAGTACCATGTCACTACAGAAATTATTCTTTTTATCATTTACCTACTCGAGGGCGAGTAGGAACTAAGCTTGGGGGGCTGATACGTCTCCAACGTATCTATAATTTCTGATGTTCCATGCTTGTTTTATGACATACCTACATGTTTTGCTCACACTTTATAATGTTTTTATGCGTTTTTCGGAACTAACCTATTAACAAGATGCCGAAGTGCCAGTTCCTGTTTTCTGCTGTTTTTGGTTCCACAAAGGTTGTTCGGGCAATATTCTCGGAATTCGATGAAACAAAGACCAAACATCATAATTCACCGAGACGGACCAGGACACCGAAGGGGAGACGGAGAGGAGGCCCAGGGCCCCCACACAATAGGGCCGCGCGGGCAGGCCCCTGGCCGCGCCGACCTATGGGGAGGGTGCCCTGGTGCCCCTCCTGCGCCGCCTCTTCGCCTATAAGACCCCTTTCGACCTAAAAACGCGATACGGATTGACGAAACTCCAGAAAGACTCCAGGGGCGCCGGCGCCATCACGAAACTCCAATTCGGGGGACAGAAGTCTCTGTTCCGGCACCCTGCCAGGACGGGGAAGTGCCCCCGGAAGCCATCTCCATCGACGCCACCGCCTCCATCATGCTCCGTGAGTAGTTCCCCCATGGACTATGATACGTCTCCGACGTATCGATAATTTCTTATGTTCCATGCCACATTATTGATGATATCTACATGTTTTATGCATACTTTATGTCATATTTATGCATTTTCCGGCACTAACCTATTAACGAGATGCCGAAGAGCCGATTCTTGTTTTCTGCTGTTTTTGGTTTCAGAAATCCTAGTAAGGAAATATTCTCGGAATTGGACGAAATCAACGCCCAGGGGCCTATTTTCACACGAAGCTTCCAGAAGACCGAAGGGAAGACGAAGTGGGGCCACGGGGCGCCGCCACGCTAGGGCGGCGCGGCCCAGGGGGGCCCGCGCGGCCCTAGCGTGTGGGGCCCCCGTGTGGCCCCCTGACCTGCCCTTCCGCCTACATATAGTCTTCGTCGCGAAAGCCCCAGTACCGAGAGCCACGATACGGAAAACCTTCCAGAGACGCCGCCGCCGCCAATCCCATCTCGGGGGATTCAGGAGATCGCCTCCGGCACCCTGCCGGAGAGGGGAATTATCTCCCGGAGGACTCTTCACCGCCATGGTCGCCTCCGGAGTGATGAGTGAGTAGTTCACCCCTAGACTATGGGTCCATAGCAGTAGCTAGATGGTTGTCTTCTCCTCATTTTGCTTCATTGTCGGGTCTTGTGAGCTGCCTAACATGATCAAGATCATCTATCTGTAATGCTATATGTTGTGTTTGTTGGGATCCGATGGATAGATAATACTATGCTATGTTGATTATCAATCTATTACCTATGTGTTGTTTATGATCTTGCATGATCTCCGTTATTAGTAGAGGCTCTGGCCAAGTTTTTACTCTTAACTCCAAGAGGGAGTATTTATGCTCGATAGTGGGTTCATGCCTCCATTAAATGCAGGACGATGTGACGAGAAAGTTCTAAGGTTGTGGATGTGTTGTTGCCACTAGGGATAAAACATTGATGCTATGTCCGAGGATGTAGTTATTGATTACATTACGCACCATACTTAATGCAATTGTCTGTTGTTTTCAACTTAATACTGGAAGGGGTTCGGATGATAACCTGAAGGTGGACTTTTTAGGCATAGATGCATGCTGGATAGCGGTCTATGTACTTTGTCGTAATGCCCAATTAAATCTCACAATACTCATCATATAATGTATGTGCATTGTCATGCCCTCTCTATTTGTCAATTGCCCAACTATAATTTGTTCACCCAACATGCTATTTATCTTATGGGAGAGACACCTCTAGTGAACTGTGGACCCCGGTCCATTCTTAACATCGAATACAATCTACTGCAATACTTGTTCTACTGTTTTCTGCAAACAATCATCATCCACACTATACATCTAATCCTTTGTTACAGCAAGCCGGTGAGATTGACAACCTCACTGTTTCGTTGGGGCAAAGTACTTTGGTTGTGTTGTGCAGGTTCCACGTTGGTGCCGGAATCCTTGGTGTTGCGCCGCACTACATCTCGCCGCCATCAACCTTCAACATGCTTCTTGGCTCCTACTGGTTCGATAAACCTTGGTTTCTTACTGAGGGAAAACTTGCCGCTGTACACATCACACCTTCCTCTTGGGGTTCCCAACGGTCGCGTGCTGTACGCGTATCATTGTGTTGTGCAGGTTCCACGTTGGCGCCGGAATCCCTGGTGTTGCGCCGCACTACACTTCACCGCCATCAACCTTCAACGTGCTTCTTGGCTCCTACTGGTTCGATAAACCTTGGTTTCTTACTGAGGGAAAACTTGCCGTTGTACGCATCACACCTTCCTCTTGGGGTTTCCAACGGTCACGTGCTGTACGCGTATCAAGACTGTTTTCTGGCGCCGTTGCCGGGGAGATCAAGACACGCTGCAAGGGGAGTCTCCACATTCCAATCTCTTTACTTTGTTTTTGTCTTGCTTTATTTTATTTACTACTTTGTTTGCTGCACTAAAACAAAACACAAAAAAAATATTTGCTAGTTTTACTTTATTTGCTATCTTGTTTGCTATATCAAAAACACAAAAAAATTAGTTACTTGCATTTACTTTATCTAGTTTGCTTTATTTACTGTTGCTAAAATGGGTACTCCTGAAAATACTAAGTTGTGTGACTTCGCAACCACAAATAATAATGATTTCTTATGCACACTTATTGCTCCACCTGCTACTACAGCGGAATTCTTTGAAATTAAACACCTTTCTTTGAATCTTGTTATGCGAGAGCAATTTTCTGGTGTTAGTTCTGATGATGCTGCTGCCCATCTCAATAATTTTGTTGAATTATGTGAAATGCAAAAGTATAAGGATGTATATGATGACATTATAAAATTAAAATTGTTTCCTTTCTCATTAAGAGGAAGAGCTAAAGATTGGTTGCTATCTCTACCTAAGAATAGTATTGATTCATGGACTAAATGCAAGGATGCTTTTATTGGTAGATATTATCCCCCTGCTAAAATTATATCTTTGAGGAGTAGCATAATGAATTTTAAACAATTGGATACAGAGCATGTTGCACAAGCATGGGAAAGAATGAAATCTTTGGTTAAAAATTGCCCAACCCATGGACTGACTACTTGGATGATCATCCAAACCTTTTATGCAGGACTGAATTTTTTTTCGCGGAACCTATTGGATTCAGCTGCTGGAGGTACCTTTATGTCCATCACTCTTGGCGAAGCAACAAAGCTTCTTGATAATATGATGATTAATTACTCTAAATGGCACACGGAAAGAGCTCCACAAGGTAAGAAGGTAAATTATGTCGAAGAAACCTCTTCCTTGAGTGATAAGATTGATGCTATTATGTCTATGCTTGTGAATGATAGGACTAATGTTGATCCTAATAATGTTCCGTTAGCTTCATTGGTAGCTCAAGAAGAACATGTTGATGTGAACTTCATTAAAAATAATAATTTCAGCAACAATGCTTACCGGAACAATTCTAGTAACAACTATAGGCCATATCCTTATAATAATGGCAACGGCTATGGTAATTCTTATGGGAATTCTTACAACAATAATAGGAACACACCCCCTGGACTTGAAGCCATGCTTAAAGAATTTATTAGTACACAAACTGCTTTTAACAAATCTGTTGAAGAAATGGTTGAAAAAATTGATATACTTGCTTCTAAAGTCGATAGTCTTGCTGCTGATGTTGATCTTTTGAAATCGAAAGTTATGCCTAATGAAAATCATAATAATAAAATTGTTACTACAACAAATGCCATCCAAGTTAGAATTAATGAGAATATAAGATTGATGGCCGAATTGCGTGCTAGGTGGGAAAGAGAAGAAAATGAAAAAGAAGATAATATAGCTAAAGTTTGGACTATTACCACCACTAGTAATGCTAATGCTCCACATGTTGCTGCACCTCCTACTATTAATGGTAAAAGAATTGGTGTTAGCAATGTTTCCACTTCTAATACAAAGCGCGAAAAACTGCATGAAACTGCTAAAACTGCTGAAACTGCCTGTGATAAAACTGCTGAAATTTTTTCCAACATTGGGGACAATGATCCCATTGCTTTAGATTATAATGGTTTGGATTTTGATGATTGCCACATTGATACGTCTCCGACGTATCGATAATTTCTTATGTTCCATGCCACATTAATGATGATATCTACATGTTTTATGCATACTTTATGTCATATTTATGCATTTTCCGGCACTAACCTATTAACGAGATGCCGAAGAGCCAGTTGTTGTTTTCTGCTGTTTTTGGTTTCAGAAATCCTAGTAAGGAAATATTCTCGGAATTGGACGAAATCAACGCCCAGGGGCCTATTTTCACACGAAGCTTCCAGAAGACCGAAGGGAAGACGAAGTGGGGCCACGGGGCGCCGCCACACTAGGGCGGCGCGGCCCAGGGGGGCCCGCGCGGCCCTAGCGTGTGGGGCCCCCGTGTGGCCCCTGACCTGCCCTTCCGCCTATATATAGTCTTCGTCGCGAAACCCCCAGTACCGAGAGCCACGATACGGAAAACCTTCCAGAGACGCTGCCGCCGCCAATCCCATCTCGGGGGATTCAGGAGATCGCCTCCGGCACCCTGCCGGAGAGGGGAATCATCTCCTGGAGGACTCTTCACCGCCATGGTCGCCTCCGGAATGATGAGTGAGTAGTTCACCCCTGGACTATGGGTCCATAGCAGTAGCTAGATGGTTGTCTTCTCCTCATTATGCTTCATTGTCGGGTCTTATGAGCTGCCTAACATGATCAAGATCATCTATCTGTAATGCTATATGTTGTGTTTGTTGGGATCCGATGGATAGAGAATACTATGTTATGTTGATTATCAATCTATCACCTATGTGTTGTTTATGATCTTGCATGCTCTCCGTTATTAGTAGAGGCTCTGGCCAAGTTTTTACTCTTAACTCCAAGAGGGAGTATTTATGCTCGATAGTGGGTTCATGCCTCCATTAAATCTGGGACAGTGACAGAAAGTTCTAAGGTTGTGGATGTGTTGTTGCCACTAGGGATAAAACATTGATGCTATGTCCGAGGATGTAGTTATTGATTACATTACGCACCATACTTAATGCAATTGTCTGTTGTTTGCAACTTAATACTGGAAGGGGTTCGGATGATAACCTGAAGGTGGACTTTTTAGGCATAGATGCATGCTGGATAGCGGTCTATGTACTTTGTCGTAATGCCCAATTAAATCTCACAATACTCATCATATCATGTATGTGCATTGTCATGCCCTCTCTATTTGTCAATTGCCCAACTGTAATTTGTTCACCCAACATGCTATTTATCTTATGGGAGAGACACCTCTAGTGAACTGTGGACCCCGGTCCATTCTTAACATCGATACAATCTACTGCAATACTTGTTCTACTGTTTTCTGCAAATAATCATCATCCACACTATACATCTAATCCTTTGTTACAGCAAGCCGGTGAGATTGACAACCTCACTGTTTCGTTGGGGCAAAGTACTTTGGTTGTGTTGTGCAGGTTCCACGTTGGCGCCGGAATCCCTGGTGTTGCACCGCACTACATCTCGCCGCCATCAACCTTCAACGTGCTTCTTGGCTCCTACTGGTTCGATAAACCTTGGTTTCTTACTGAGGGAAAACTTGCCGCTGTACGCATCACACTTTCCTCTTGGGGTTCCCAACGGTCGCGTGTTGTACGCGTATCAAGACTGTTTTCTGGCGCCGTTGCCGGGAAGATCAAGACACGCTGCAAGGGGAGTCTCCACATCCCAATCTCTTTACTTTGTTTTTGTCTTGCTTTACTTTTATTTACTACTTTGTTTGCTGCATTATATCAAAATACAAAAAAATTAGTTGCTAGTTTTACTTTATTTGCTATCTTGTTTGCTATATCAAAAACACAAAAAAATTAGTTACTTGCATTTTACTTTTGTTACCATGTCTAGTTCTGCACTTGTTACTTCTTCACCTGAAGAATTAGTCTTCACTTTTAAACAAGGGGATGAGGAGAGTTTTAAAGATGCTTGGTCCAGAATTTTTACTTCTTATCGTAAAGCTGAACCTCAAATGACTCCAAGTTTGCTCCTTAGTAACTTTTATTTTGGTCTTATAATTCGCTATAGATATGCCTTGGATGCTTTAGTGGGAGGAGATTTCCTTCATTGCAATGGGGATCAAGCTTTTAATGCCATAAAGAAGTTGGTTGCATCACATGATTCAGCTAACAACTTTGATTCAGCCCTTATTAGCATTTATAATAGATTAAACACTCTTGAGACAAGTGCATCTCGCTTGAATGACAACTATCGCTATGTTCGTAACCGTCTTGAACAAGTTTTAGTGAACTCTGAACCTTCATTATGGGATCTGATACGTCCAAAACGTATCTACTTTCCCGAACACTTTTGCTATTGTTTTGCCTCTAATTTGTGTATTTTGGATGCAACTAACACGGACTAACGCTGTTTTCAGCAGAATTGCTCTGGTGTCTCGTTTTTGTGCAGAAATCCAACTTTCAGGAAAATCCTCGGAATTTATGCAGAAGGCCCTATTTTCCCAGAATATTGGCGGAGCCAGAAGGACAAGTCAGGTGGAGGCCCGAGGGCCCCACATCATAGGGCGGCGCGGCCCAGGGGGGGCCCGCGCGGCCCTGTGGTGTGGCCCCCTCGGCCGGCCTCCGACGCCCTCCTTCGGACTATATATTTCCTTCGACCTAAAAACGCACAGAGAGAAGTCGAAGTCGCCAGAAAGCCTCCAGAACGCCGCCACATCGCGAAACTCCGTCTCGGGAGCCAGAAGTCTCCGTTCTGGCACTCCGCCGGGACGGGGAATTGGAGGAGATCATCGCCATCATCATCACCGACGCCTCTCCATCAACCAGCAATGCTTCCCCCATCCATGTGTGAGTAATTCCCCCGCTGTAGGCCGAAGGGGATGGTAGGAATTGGATGAGATTGGTCATGTAATAGCATAAGATTGTTAGGGCATAGTGCCTAGTGTCCGTAATTGGTACTTTGATGATATTGTTGCAACTTGTTATGCTTAATGCTTGTCACTAGGGCCCGAGTGCCATGATCTCAGATCTGAACATGTTATTGTTTCATCATGATATTCATTGTTTATGGTCTTACCTGCAAGTTGTATACACATGTCGCTGTCCGGAACCAATGGCCCTGAAGTGACAAGAATCGGGACAACCGGAGGGGATGGTAGTGACGTGAGGATCACATGTGTTCACGGAGTGTTAATGCTTTGCTCTGGTACTCTATTAAAAGGAGTACCTTAATATCCAGTAGATTCCCTTGAGGCCCGGCTGCCACCGGCTGGTAGGACAAAAGATGTTGTGCAAGTTTCTCATTGCGAGCACGTACGACTATAATTGGAACACATGCCTATTGATTGCTTTGTACTTGGACACCGTTTTATTATTATCTACAAATGCCCTGCTATGATTGTTACATGAGTTTCTCTCATCCATGCAACGCCCGTCATCCGTCCCCGTGCCTACAGTATTTTAATCCTGCTGTTTACTATAATCACTGATGCTGTCTCTGTTACTCTGCTGCTGTTATTTCACTATTGCTACTGCTATAAAACTGTTACTACTGATAAACTCTTGCGAGCACGTCTGTTTCCAGGTGCAGCTGAATTGACAACTCCGCTGTTAAGGCCTCCAAGTATTCTTTGTCTCCCCTTGTGTCGAATCAATAAATTGGGTTATACTACCCGCGAAGACTGCTGCGATCCCCTATACTTGTGGGTCATCAAGACTATTTTCTGGCGCCGTTGCCGGGGAGCATAGCTTTATTTGGAAGTTCACTTGGATTGATATTGTTCGCTGCAAATTCTCCATCATGGGTAAAGCTCGCGATTCTAAAGTCGCCATATTACCATCCACTACAAGGAAAGGTACAACTCTGAGTACCTCAGCTACACTTGATTCACCATCTGTGATAAGTCAACTTGTTTCACCGCCGCAAGCTGGTACGTCAGCTGAATCTGAAAACTCTCATAATATTGATAATGTCTCTGCTGTGCTTGATGATAGTGGTTCACTGGGATCCTTTCTAGATGCTACAATTGCTAGGTCTAGACAAATTGAAAATGCTGAAACTCCTAATGAAAATGCCACTACACCTGTTAGTTCACCTGAACTTGATTATTCTAGTGATGATCCTGATGAAGATTATGTGGAGCTTAATGATGATCTTATTAATAGATGCAATGTTATCTTTGATGCAAGAAACATTAAAAAGTTTCTTACACAATATACTGTTAGACATAAGCTATCTCCTGATCCTGAATTTGCCTCATCTCCTATATGCATTAAGGATAAAGATTATGATTTTTCTCTTGATCTATCTCATATAGCTATTGTAGAGAAAGCACTCTTTTGTGGTACTGAAAAAGAAAGTGCTGTAGAACACATGAATGAACTTTCTTCTATGAGTAGCTTGTTTTCTGATGATGACAAGATGCGTACTTATTTTGTCATTAAAATTTTTCCTTTCTCATTAAAGGATGATGCTAAAACTTGGTATAATAATTTGCCTCCTGGTTCTATTAAAAGTCCAACTGATTTGCGTGATGTTTTCTTTCGAAAATATTTTCCTGCTAGTGCTCAACATATTGCTTTACAGAGAATTTATAGGTTTGACCAGGGAGATGAAGAGAAATTACCTGCGGCATGGGCAAGATTTTGTTCTCTTATCAGAGCTCGGCCTGGACATGATTTAGAAAAGAATGATCTACTTGATATATTTTATAGTGGACTAACCATTGAATCTAGAGCATATTTGGATAGTTGTGCTGGTTGTGTTTTCAGGAAAAAAGAACTCCAGATGAAGCTGAAGAATTATTGGCTAGAATAAGCCGGAATCATGATGATTGGAATACACCTGAACCAACTCCAACGCCAATATTGAAGAAGAGGGGTTTAATTGAATTGAATGATGAAGATATGAGGGAAGCCAAGAAGTCTCTCAAGGAGAAAGGTATTAAATCCGAAGATGTGAAGAATCTACCTCCCATAGAAGATATATGTGAAATAATTCCCCCTTCATCAATGATTGAGGTAAACTCCCTTCAACGCTTTACTAGGGAAGATATTCCGTATTCAAAACCTCCTGCTCAATGCTTAGATGAGTTTGATAATTATATTGTTAAGCAAGAAAATTTTAATATGAGAGTAGAGAATCATCTAATGGAAAATTCTCAAGCTATTAGCAATTTGCATGATATTGTGGAGAGAACCTCCAATGATGTTAAGATGCTTGTTAAACATTTTCAAATGATTCAAACTCAAATTGATCAACTCACTAAAGTGCAAAATGACTTGCTAAATAATAATTCTAAAGAGAAACATGCTTATGAAGTAACAACTAGAGGTGGTGTCTCTACCCAGGATCCTCTATATCCTGAAGGGCATCCCAAAAGAATTGAACAAGATTCTCAACGAATTGAACCTAGTGCTCCTTCTAAGAAGAAAAAGAAGAAGAAACATAAAAATGTTGTAGAATCCTCTGAACCTGTTAATGATCCTAATAGTATTTCTATTTCCGATGCTGAAACTGAAAGTGGTAATGAACATGATAATGATAATGATAAGAATGATGCTTCTGATAAAGAAGAGGTTGAAGATGAACCTGAAAAGCATGATAAAAATAAAAAAGTATACTAAAGAAGATTTTATTGCTAAGAAACATGGTAATGAAAGAGAACCTTGGGTGCAAAAACAAATGCCTTTTCCTGCTAAGAAATTAAAATCAAAGGAAGAAGAACACTATAATAAATTTTGTGATTGGATGAAACCTTTATTATTGCAAATCCCTTTGACTGATGCTATTAAATTGCCTCCTTATTCAAAGTATATGAAAGATATTGTTACTAACAAAAGGAAAATCCCCAATGAGGAAATTTCCACTATGCTTGCTAATTACTCTTTTAATGGCAAAGTTCCAAAGAAGTTGGGCGACCCAGGTATACCTACTATTCCTTGTTCTATTAAGAATAATTATGTTAAAACTGCTCTATGTGATTTGGGAGCCGGTGTTAGTGTTATGCCTTTTTCTCTTTATAAGAGACTTTATTTAGACAAATTGATACCTACTGATATATCTTTGCAAATGGCTGATAAATCTACTGCTATTCCTGTTGGTATATGTGAGGATGTTCCTGTTCAAGTTACTAATAACTGCTTGATATTAACTGATTTTGTTGTGTTGGAAATGCCTGAAGACGATAATATGTCTATTATTCTTGGGAGACATTTTCTTAACATTGCAGGGGCTGTTATTGATTGCAATAAAGGAAATGTTACTTTCAATGTTGATGATAAGGAGCATACCGTTTATTTCCCCAAGAGGATTGATAAAGTATGTGGGGTCAATACTATTTCTAATGTGAGAACTATCAAAGTTGGAACTATCGATTGTCCTATATATGAGCCTAAAGAAGGTTATCAAAATCTTATGATTGGATCCATATCAATACAATTCAAGGAAACATGATTGATTTGAGGTTTATTTCTTCTTATGCTATGTAAAAATTATTCGGTGGCAAGACTTGATCAACCTTGTTAACGAATACCTTTTATATGCATAGAGGAGGTAAACAACATCTCTTTCTTCCTCCACTTGTTTTATTTGCTGCAGCACTTGTGTTTTGCAAAGCTCCTTAGTTGATTAGAGATTTCAAAATTTTTCCTGGCCAGTAATAATAAACTTAATACCCAGAAATGTGCATTTTTCAAATTTTTCAAAAATTCACAAAAATTATATCGTTGGTCCTATTTTTCGAAAATGCACCTGGGAGCACCAGAGGATGACCTATGGGGCACCCCAGGGTGGCACACCACAGGCCGGCGCGGCCTGGAAGGGGGGCGCGCCACCCTGTCGTGTGGGGCCCCCTTTGCTCCACTTTAGCATCTCTTTCTCCCAGACTCTTCTCTCTCCCGAAAAAATCAACACCAGCTTCCTCTCACTCGCGTTTTTGCTCAAGAGCTCAGGATTTTTCGATCTCTTTGCTCAGCCCAGATTTCTGTCTGAAATTTGGCACATTTGCTCTCCGGTATGTGACTCCTCCGATTATCCAAGTAGAATTTTGTTTGGTCGAGTATATCTTGAATATTTTGCTGTTGTACGAAACATGTTTAGTGAGCTTGCATGCTTGTTCTAAGTTGTATAAACTGGTTTTGATGCATGATTAGTACTCTAGCAAGTTCCTATAGTAGTTCTCCTTGATTATATGTCACCAAATCAAATTTTATATTGTATGTTGAAAAGTTTCAGAAAAGGAGGATGAAGAACTTCAACTTTGGAGAATTGTTCAAGAGAGGGACAACTAGCACCGGAAGGCCATCTAGGACCGCCACCCGACTTAGGCGATCCTACAATGAGGATATCATCGCGCCAAGCTTCGCGCCCGAGGAAGACAATGGGGCTCCTAATGCTTCGTCCTTCCCATGTTTTGATTTTCTGAGAAATGCAGGGATATTGGATGATTTCTTCACCCTTGTCAATAGGGCGGGCTTAGCCGCCTATGTGGGAGATGAAAGGGAGCAATACTACATGCTCACCAAAATCTTCGTCAAGAGCTTCAAGTTCCACAACAAGCAATATGGGCTGATAGTGGCATTCAAGATTTATGGTAATCCTATTACTATGGAGTTGGAAGAATTTTGTCGTGCATTGGATATTGCCCCTGTAGGTACAGCAAGGAGGATTGATGACAACCCCCGGGACCTGTTGGAGCTCTATCGAGGGATCACCGATGATGATTGTCGCACCATTCAGCGTGGCAAGATAAGGAACATCCAGCTCCCCGCCATTAAGTATTTTGCCTATTACATTGCTACTAGCATTCTTGGTAGGGAGAACACTAGCAATATTTCTAGCTACCATCTTGCTTTCTTGAATGCTACACGTACTGGACAGACATCATATCATCTTGGTTCTCTTATTGCTCGCCGCCGGTCTAACAGGGGGCCTATTTTTGGAGGAACTATTGCATTGCGCATTTTAACACATTTGAGACTTCCTCTTGATTCTAATGATGTGCCATTAACCCCTAGGAGGCTTGATATTGCTGCTATGAAAAGCCATCATTTTGTTACCGCTGATTCTACTTTAGATAATATGGTCTATAGAATGTTGTTTGCTGACGGGGATGAGAAGGAAATTCCTCTTCCCCAGCCAGGTTTGTTCAGTATTGACAGGCAACCATGGTCGCGCACTAAGGAGGAGGTGGAGGAAAATATGAAGATACAAGACTTCCACCAGCAGCATGACTCCAAAGACGCCGAGCCCTCCTACGACTACACCGTCACGTATCCGGGTGCTTCTTCTAGCACATACCCGGAATATGATCCATCTTCGTCGTACTACGGAGATGCTACCTCATGGCCTCGATGGGATTGAACTCCACTTAGGCCAAAAGCCTAAGCTTGGGGGGAGGTATACCGGCATCACTCATTCTTTGCATATTATGATTGCTGGATACTTGTATATACTTGTTTAGTTGTTTTGAGTGGTTTTCTAATGAGAGGGAGATGATATTTGGGGAAGTGCTGCCTGAAAACAGATTCTGGACTGTTACCGAAAAAATTCCCAAAAATAGCCAGAACAGTATTTTGCGAAGCCAATTTTTTTGCATGTTCCCCAGGTTGTTATCTAACTTTCATTAGTTGAACAATTTTCGATTTGAGCAGTGGAAGAATTTGTTAAAAATCGGGTACTGTACTGCTGTCAAGTTTGACGAATTTCTGCTGCTTTGTGTTTATGTGAATCTTCTAGTTTGCCAATTCTTGTTTTCGCTTTGTTTCTTTCCCAAAACACAAAAAGACCAAAAATATTTCTGTTGTTTCTCTTCATGATTTGTTTGCTTTGGTTTCTTGCATTTGTTTCGCTTTATTTGCTATTGCTAGTTTGTTATAAGAAAACCCCAAAAGATTTTGCTTTGTTTGCTTGTTTCCTTTTGCTCTTGTTTCCAATTCAAAAACACCAAAAATATTTGCTGTTCTTCTTTGGTTTCTAAAGTTCATCATGAGTTCAATGGTCTTCGGTGGCTGGAGCGTGGTTTTCATTTCATATTATCCAAGCTACACAAGTGAAAGGCAATAATAACGACCTACGACAATTGGATTGTGGTGAGAGGCTGGTATGAACTCTATATGTTTTCATTTTTGTACATATACTCATCCATGTGAGCATGCTTAGTTGGTTCATGTGAGGTATATGTCATTTGAGAAAGTCTAGTAGTTCATGATCTCTCATGTTTAGCTCCAATTTATTAATATGAGTAGCATGTCATGGATGTTTGCTTGCATTGTTTTATTCATAAGTAAGTATGACATTGTGGTATCCTCCTCTAAATAATTCATTTATATCGACTTGGCACATGCTCACGCATGCATATGACTGAACAAAAGTCAATTAAGCCTCGATGATTTATATTGCTTCAGAGTTCTTGTATCACTTTTATGCCTCCGTTAATTTATTTTGCCGCAAGCATGATTATGACAAAGGATGTTGCTCTCTTGATTTGTCGCTCCCCAGTCTATTGCTAGCCTTCACTTGTACTGAGCGGGAACGCTGCTCGTGCTTCCAAACACCTGAAAACCAAGTTATTCCAAAGTGTCCACCATAAATACCTATGCATGGCATTTCAAACCATTCCAAGTAAATTCTCATGCGCTACCTTTAAAACCTTCAAAATGCTTCTCAATTTGTGTTAATGTTTCATAACTCATGCGGAAGTATGTGGTGTTTAACTTTCAACCTTGTCATTTACTTTTGACGGACTTTCATTATGGACTAGTGGCACATCCGCTTATCCAATAATTTTGCAAAAAGAGCTGGCAATGGGATTCTCAGTCCCGAATTAATTAATCTAAATAGACACTCCTCCATGGTATGTGATTGTTGGACGGCACCCGAAGGATTCGGTTAGCCATGGCTTGTGTAAGCAAAGGTTGGGGGGAGTGTCATCATAATAAAACTAAAATAAAAAGGCACTCCTTCATGGTATGAGATTGTTGGCAGGCACCCGAGGATTCGGTTAGCCATGGTTTGTGAAAGAAAGGTTGGAAGGAGTGCCACATAAACATAAAAATAATTCATGGGAGCCGCTCTTGGAAGTCCGGTTGGCGAGGTAGTTGGTGTACCCATTACCATTCGTTGACAACAACAAACACCTCTCAAAATAATTTTACTCCTGTTTTAGAAATGAAAAGCTCTAGCGCATGTTAATCCCTGCTTCCCTCTGCGAAGGGTCGATCTTTTACTTTTGTGTTGTGTCTCCATTCTTTCTTTGAGCACTATCTTGAGAGCACAACTATCATTCTTAGTACAATATGCTTGTCCCAAAATATGATTGATTGTGGTATAACTTTGATGCTTTTATCTTTGACAATCACTACTTCTAGTCTTTCTATGAATTTCAGAGGTGCCTGGGCATTTATGTTTTGCCGATCAAATACGGGCAAGCGAGATACCACTTTATCATACTCTCTTATGAACATTGCAATCCTGCTTATATACATGATTCATGATGCTTATTATTAATTGTTGGTACCTCTCCATGATTGACATAGCTGTTAGATGATCTTATTTGTATGCATCTCATTATGAACTGCTTAAGTATTAGCCATAGCATGAGAATATATACATCATATGAGCAAATGTGTTCGTGAAAGTTCTTTTATTGCTCAGTTGTTAACAGAATTGCTTGAGGACAAGCAATAAGCTAAGCTTGGGGGGAGTTGATACGTCCAAAACGTATCTACTTTCCCGAACACTTTTGCTATTGTTTTGCCTCTAATTTGTGTATTTTGGATGCAACTAACACGGACTAACGCTGTTTTCAGCAGAATTGCTCTGGTGTCTCATTTTTGTGCAGAAATCCAACTTTCAGGAAAATCCTCGAAATTTATGCAGAAGGCCCTATTTTCCCAGAATATTGGCGGAGCCAGAAGGACAAGTCAGGTGGAGGCCCGAGGGCCCCACACCATAGGGCGGCACAGCCCAGGGGGGGCCCGCGCGGCCCTGTGGTGTGGCCCCCTCGGCCGGCCTCCGAAGCCCTCCTTCGGACTATATATTGCCTTCGACCTAAAAACGCACAGAGAGAAGTCGAAGTCGCCAGAAAGCCTCCAGAACGCCGCCACATCGCGAAACTCCGTCTCGGGAGCCAGAAGTCTCCATTCTGGCACTCCGCCGGGACGGGGAATTGGAGGAGATCATCACCATCATCATCACCGACGCCTCTCCATCAACCATCAATGCTTCCCCCATCCATGTGTGAGTAATTCCCCCGCTGTAGGCCGAAGGGGATGGTAGGGATTGGATGAGATTGGTCATGTAATAGCATAAGATTGTTAGGGCATAGTGCCTAGTGTCCGTAATTGGTACTTTGATGATATTGTTGCAACTTGTTATGCTTAATGCTTGTCACTAGGGCCCGAGTGCCATGATCTCAGATCTGAACATGTTATTGTTTCATCATGATATTCATTGTTTATGGTCTTACCTGCAAGTTGTATACACATGTCGCTGTCCGGAACCAATGGCCCCGAAATGACAAGAATCGGGACAACCGGAGGGGATGGTAGTGACGTGAGGATCACATGTGTTCACGGAGTGTTAATGCTTTGCTCCGGTACTCTATTAAAAGGAGTACCTTAATATCCAGTAGATTCCCTTGAGGCCCGGCTGCCACCGGCTGGTAGGACAAAAGATGTTGTGCAAGTTTCTCATTGCGAGCACGTACGACTATAATTGGAACACATGCCTATTGATTGCTTTGTACTTGGACACCATTTTATTATTATCTGCAAATGCCCTGCTATGATTGTTACATGAGTTTCTCTCATCCATGCAACGCCCGTCATCCGTCCCCGTGCCTACAGTATTTTAATCCTGCTGTTTACTATAATCACTACTGCTGTCTCTGTTACTCTGCTGCTGTTATTTCACTATTGCTACTGCTATAAAACTGTTACTACTGATAAACTCTTGCGAGCAAGTCTGTTTCCAGGTGCAGCTGAATTGACAACTCCGCTGTTAAGGCCTCCAAGTATTCTTTGTCTCCCCTTGTGTCGAATCAATAAATTGGGTTATACTACCCGCGAAGACTGCTGCGATCCCCTATACTTATGGGTCATCAGGATTCTACTATTAAAATTGTTATTGGTGATCAAACTCTTCATGCCAATTGTGATATTATGTCTGAATTTTGCCTGATGCCTAAGAGTATTCATGAATCTTTGAAACTTTGGGGATTCGTCGAAGGGGGAGAAGGAATAACTCTTATTGATAACTCTGTTATAATCCCTAAGGGAATAGCCGCAGGTGTGCATACAACCATTCTTGGAAGAACAATATCCATTGATTATCTTGTTATTGAATGTGCAGGAACAGGACAAATCACACTCAGAAGATCCCTGCTGAAACTATTGGGAGTAGTCATAGATATGGGAGAAGGCACCCTAAAATTCACCTCTACACCGGGGGGAAGACATGTATTCCCTATATCAAAGGGTAAGAAAAAGAACAAGAAAGGTAAGGGCAAGGCCCAAGGTAATGTTGATACACCATCTCTTGATAATACTTGACATACACTTTCTGCGCCTAGCTGAAAGGCGTTAAAGAAAAGCGCTTATGGGAGACAACCCATATTTTTACTACAGTACTTTTATTTTATATTTGAGTCTTGGAAGTTGTTACTACTGTAGCAACCTCTCCTTATCTTAGTTTTGTGCATTGTTGTGCCAAGTAAAGTCGTTGATAGTAAGGTTCATACTAGATTTGGATTACTGCGCAGAAACAGATTTCTTTGCTGTCACGAATATGGGACTAATTCTCTGTAGGTAACTCAGAAAATTATGCCAATTTACGTTAGTGATACTCAGATATGTACGCAACTTTCATTCAATTTGAGCATTTTCATTTGAGTAAGTCTGGTGCCTCAATAAAATTCGTCTTTACGAACTGTTCTGTTTTGACAGATTCTGCCTTTTATTTCGCATTGCCTGTTTTGCTATGCTTGATGGATTTTTCGATTCCATTAACTTTCAGTAGCTTTGTGCAATGTACAGAAGTGTTAAGAATGATTATGTCACCTCTGAACATGTAAATTTTGATTGTGCACTAACCCTCTAATGAGTTGTTTTGAGTTTGGTGTGGAGGAAGTTTTCAAGGATCAAGAGAGGGGGATGATACAATATGATCAAGGAGAGTGAAAGCTCTAGGCTTGGGGATGCCCCGGTGGTTCACCCCTGCATATTTCAAGAAGACGCAAGCGTCTAAGCTTGGGGATGCCCAAGGCATCCCCTTCTTCATCGACAACATTATCAGGTTCCTCTAGTGAAACTATATTTTTATTCCATCACATCTTATGTACTTTGCTTGGAGCGTCGGTTTGTTTTTGTTTTTGTTTTGTTTGAATAAAATGGATCCTAGCATTCTTTGTGTGGGAGAGAGACACGCTCCGTTGTTGCATATGGACAAATATGTCCTTAGGCTTTACTCATAATATTCATGGCGAAAGTTTCTTCTTCGTTAAATTGTTATATGGTTGGAATCGGGAAATGATACATGTAGTAATTGCTAAAATATCTTGGATAATGTGATACTTGGCAATTGTTGTGCTCATGTTTAAGCTCTTGCATCATATACTTTGCACCTATTAATGAAGAAATACATAGAGCTTGCTAAATTTGGTTTGCATAATTGGTCTCTCTAAGGTCTAGATAATTTCTAGTATTGAGTTTGAACAACAAGGAAGACAGTGTAGAGTCTTATAATGTTTACAATATGTCTTTTATGTGAGTTTTGCTGCACCGTTTCATCCTTGTGTTTGTTTCAAAAAGCCTTGCTAGCCTAAACCTTGTATCGAGAGGGAATACTTCTCATGCATCCAAAATCCTTGAGCCAACCACTATGCCATTTGTGTCCACCATACCTACCTACTACATGGTATTTCTCCGCCATTCCAAAGTAAATTGCTTGAGTGCTACCTTTAAAATTTCCATTCTTCACCTTTGCAATATATAGCTCATGGGACAAATAGCCTAAAAACTATTGTGGTATTGAATATGTACTTATGCACTTTATCTCTTATTAAGTTGCTTGTTGTGAGATAACCATGTTCCTGGGGACGCCATCAACTACTCTTTGTTGAATATCATGTGAGTTGCTATGCATGTTCGTCTTGTCTGAAGTAAGGGAGATTTACCACTCATTTAATGGTTAGAGCATGCATAATGTTAGAGAAGAACATTGGGCCGCTAACTAAAGCCATGATCCATGGTGGAAGTTTCAGTTTTGGACAAATATCCTCAATCTCATATGAGAAAATTAACTGTTGTTGAATGCTTAAGCATTAAAGAGGAGTCCATTATCTGTTGTCTATGTTGTCCCGGTATGGATGTCTAAGTTGAGAATAATCAATAGCGAGAAATCCAATGCGAGCTTTCTCCTTAGACCTTTGTATAGGCGGCATAGAGGTACCCCTTTGTGACACTTGGTTAAAACATATGCATTGCGATGATAATCCAGGTAATCCGAGCTAATTAGGACAAGGTGCGGCCACTATTAGTATACTATGCATGAGGCTTGCAACTTGTAGGATATAATTTACATAACACATATGTTTTATTACTACCGTTAACAAAATTGTTTCTTGTTTTCAAAACCAAAGCTCTAGCACAAATATAGCAATCGATGCTTTCCTCTTTGAAGGACCTTTCTTTTACTTTTATTGTTGAGTCAGTTCACCTATTTCTCTCCACCTCAAGAAGCAAACACTTGTGTGAACTGTGCATTGATTCCTACATACTTGCATATTGCACTTGTTATATTACTTTACATTGACAATATCCATGAGATATACATGTTACAAGTTGAAAGCAACCGCTGAAACTTAATCTTCCTTTGTGTTGCTTCAATACTTTTACTTTGAATTATTGCTTTATGAGTTAACTCTTATGCAAGACTTATTGATGCCTGTCTTGAAAGTACTATTCATGAAAAGTCTTTGCTTTATGATTCATTTGTTTACTCATATCATTTACATTGTTTGGATCGCTGCATTCATTACATATGCTTACAATAGTATGATCAAGGTTATGATGGCATGTCACTCCAGAAATTATCTTTGTTATCGTTTACCTGCTCGGGACGAGCAGAAACTAAGCTGGGGGATGCTGATACGTCTCCGACGTATCGATAATTTCTTATGTTCCATGCCACATTATTGATGATATCTACATGTTTTATGCATACTTTATGTCATATTTATGCATTTTCCGGCACTAACCTATTAACGAGATGCCGAAGAGCCGATTCTTTGTTTTTCTGCTGTTTTTGGTTTCAGAAATCCTAGTAAGGAAATATTCTCGGAATTGGACGAAATCAACGCCCAGGGGCCTATTTTCACACGAAGCTTCCAGAAGACCGAAGGGAAGACGAAGTGGGGCCACGGGGCGCCGCCACACTAGGGCGGCACGGCCCAGGGGGGCCGCGCGGCCCTAGCGTGTGGGGCCCCCGTGTGGCCCCGTGACCTACCCTTCCGCCTACATATAGTCTTCGTCGCGAAACCCCCAATACCGAGAGCCACGATACGGAAAACCTTCCAGAGACGCCGCCGCCGCCAATCCCATCTCGGGGGATTCAGGAGATCGCCTCCGGCACCCTGCCGGAGAGGGGAATCATCTCCCGGAGGACTCTTCACCGCCATGGTCGCCTCCGGAGTGATGAGTGAGTAGTTCACGTACCCCTGGACTATGGGTCCATAGCAGTAGCTAGATGGTTGTCTTCTCCTCATTATGCTTCATTGTCGGGTCTTGTGAGCTGCCTAACATGATCAAGATCATCTATCTGTAATGCTATATGTTGTGTTTGTTGGGATCCGATGGATAGAGAATACTATGTTATGTTGATTATCAATCTATTACCTATGTGTTGTTTATGATCTTGCATGCTCTCCGTTATTAGTAGAGGCTCTGGCCAAGTTTTTACTCTTAACTCCAAGAGGGAGTATTTATGGTCGATAGTGGGTTCATGCCTCCATTAAATGCAGGACGATGTGAGAAAGTTCTAAGGTTGTGGTTGTGCTGTTGGCACTCGGGATTTTAGATTGATGCTATTTGCTAGGTTGTTGTTATTGATTAGTTTACGGACCATACTTAATGCATTTGTCTGTTGTTTGCAACTTAATACTGGAAGGGGTTCAGATGATAACCTGAAGGTGGACTTTTTAGGCATAGATGCATGCTGGATAGCGGTCTATGTACTTTGTCGTAATGCCCAATTAACTCTCACAATACTCATCATATCATGTATGTGCATTGTCATGCCCTCTCTATTTGTCAATTGCCCAACTGTAATTTGTTCACCCAACATGCTATTTATCTTATGGGAGAGACACCACTAGTGAACTGTGGACCCCGGTCCATTCTTAACATCGATACAATCTACTGCAATACTTGTTCTACTGTTTTCTGCAAACAATCATCATCCACACTATACATCTAATCCTTTGTTACAGCAAGCCGGTGAGATTGACAACCTCACTGTTTCGTTGGGGCAAAGTATTTTGGTTGTGTTGTGCAGGTTCCACGTTGGCGCCGGAATCCCTGGTGTTGCGCCGCACTACATCTCGCCGCCATTGATAACCCACAAGTATAGGGGATCGCGGCAGTCTTCGAGGTAAATAAAACCCAAATTTATTGATTCGACACAAGGGAGGTAAAGAATACTTATAAGCCTTAACAACTGAGTTGTCAATTCAGCTGCACCTAGAAAAGCACTAGCAACAGGGGTGATGTGAAAGTAGCAGTAATATGAGAGCAGTAGTAACAGTAACACAGCAGCAGTAACACAGGAGCAATGGCACCGAAAAGTACTTGATACTACTTCCAATGACATATAGAACGAGTATATAATGATGAGAGATGGACCGGGGTTCCCAGTGATCTACACTAGTGGTAACTCTTCAATAACAAGTGACAAGTGTTGGGTGAACAAATTACAGTTGGGCAATTGACAGGTTTGATAAAGCATTAAGATAGAACATCAATTCATTAATCATGTAGGCATGTTTTCCATATATAGTCGTACGTGCTCGCAATGAGAAACTTGCACAACATCTTTTGTCCTACCAGCCGGTGGCAGCCGGGCCTCAAGGGAATTTACTGGATATTAAGGTACTCCTTTTAATAGAGTACCGGAGCAAAGCATTAACACTCCGTGAAAACATGTGATCCTCACATCACCGCCATCCCCTCCGGTTGTCCCGATTTCTGTCACTTCGGGGCCTTTGGTTCCGGACAGTGACATGTGCATACAACTTGTAGATACAATCTAAGCAATAAGTATAGAGCTTAAATCTAAGATCATGCCACTCGGGCCCTAGTGACAAGCATTAAGCATAACAAGATTGCAGCAACAATAACTTCACAAACTTTATAGATAGACTAATCATAATGTATCATCCATCGGATCCCAACAAACACAACACCGATTACATCAGATGAATCTCAATCATGTAAGGCAGCTCATGAGATCATTGTATTGAAGTACATGGGAGAGAGAGTACCAACTAGCTACTGCTAGAACCCGTAGTCCATGGGGGAACTACTCACGGAGCATGATGGAGGCGGTGGCGTCGGTGGAGATGGCTTCCGGGGGCACTTCCCCGTCCCGGCAGGGTGTCGGAACAGAGAATTCTATCCCCCGAATTGGAGTTTCACGATGGCGGCGGCGCCCCTGGAGTCTTTCTGGAGTTTCATCAAAAAAGGTATCGCGTTTTTAGGTCGAAAGGGGTTAAATAGGCGAAGAGGCGGCGCAAGGGGGCACCTGGGGCTCCTCACCATAGGCTGGTGCGGGACCAGGCCTGGCCGCGCCGCCTTATGGTGTGGTGGCCCTCTTGCCCTCCTCCGACTCCCCTTCGGTGTTCTGGAGCCTTCCGGGAAAAATAAGATCTTTGGCGTTGATTTCGTCCAATTCCGAGAATATTGCCCGAACAACCTTTCTGGAACCAAAAACAGCAGAAAACAGGAACTGGCACTGTGGCATCTTGTTAATAGGTTAGTTCCGGAAAATGCATGAAATCATCATAAAGTGCAAGCAAAACATGTAAGTATTATCATAAAACAAGCATGGAACATCAGAAATTATGGATACGTTGGAGAAGTATCAGCATCCCCAAGCTTAGTTCCTACTCGTCCTCGAGTAGGTAAACGATAAAAAGAATAATTTCTGTAGTGACATGCTACTTACATAACCTTGATCATACTATTACAAAGCATATGAAATGAATGAAATGACTCAAGGCAATAATCTATAGTTGCTAACAAATAGATAACATATAGCAAAACTTTTCATGAAGAGTACTTTCAAGACAAGAATCAAAAGTCTTGCACAAGAGTTAACTCATAAAGCAATAGATTCAAAGTAAAGGCATCGAAGCAACACAAAGGAAGATATAAGTTTCAGCAGTTGCTTTCAACTTTCAACATGCATATCTCATGGATAATTGTCAACATAAAGTAATATGATGAATGCAAATAAGCAAGTATGTAAGAATCAATGCACAGTTAACACAAGTGTTTGCTTCTAAGATGGAAGGAAGTAGGTAAACTGACTCAACATCAAAGTAAAGAAAAGTCCCTTCGCAGAGGGAATCATTGATTGCTATATTTGTGCTAGAGCTTTGGTTTTGAAAACATAAAGAGAGCATAAAAGTAAAGTTTTTAGAGGTGTTTGTTGTTGTCAACGAATGGTAGTGGGCACTCTAACCCCCTTGCCAGACAAACCTTCAAAGAGCGGCTCCCATTTTATTTTATTTTTGGGTGCCACTCCTTCCAACCTTTCTTTCACAAACTATGGCTAACCGAATCCTCGGGTGCCTGCCAACAATCTCATACCACGAAGGAGTGCCCTTTTGTTTTAGTTTTATTATGACGACACTCCTCCCCACCTTTGCTTTCTCAAGCCATGGCTAACCGAATCCTTCGGGTGCCGTCCAACAATCACATACCATGGAGGAGTGTCTATTTTGGTTAATTAATTTGGGACTGGGAATCCCATTGCCAGCTCTTTTTGCAAAATTATTGGATAAGCGGATGAAGCCACTAGTCCATTGGTGAAAGTTGCCCAACAAGATTGAAAGATAAACACCACATACTTCCTCATGAGCTATAAAACATTGACACAAATCAGAGGTAATAAATTTTGAATTGTTTAAAGGTAGCACTCAAGAAATTTACTTGGAATGGCAGGAAAATACCATGTAGTAGGTAGGTATGGTGGACACAAATGGCATAGTGGTTGGCTCAAGGATTTTGAATGCATGAGAAGTATTCCCTCTCGATACAAGGCTTAGGCTAGCAAGGCTATTTGAAGCAAACACAAGTATGAACCGGTACAACAAAACTTACATAAGAACATATTGCAAGCATTATAATACTCTACACTGTCTTCCTTGTTGCTCAAACACTTTTACCAGAAAATATCTAGACCTTAAGAGAGATCAATCATGCAAACCAATTTCAACAAGCTCTACGGTAGTTCTCCACTAATAGGTTTAAACTACATGGTGCAAGAAATTAATCATGATCTACTTGAGAGCTCAAAACAATTGCCAAGTGTCAAATTATCCAAGACAATATGAGGCATTTTCTGTTTCCAACCAAATAACCATAAGTATTGTAGCTTCCAACTTTTATCATTGAACATTAAAAGTAAAACGAAGAACAAGTGTTCATATGAAAAAGCGGAGCGTGTCTCTCTCTCACACAAGGATTGCTAGGATCCAAATTTATTCAAACACAAACAAAATAAAAGCACACAGACGCTCCAAGTAAAGCACATATGATGTGACCGAATAAAAATATAGTTTCAATAGAAGAAACCTGATAAGTTGATGAAGAAGGGGATGCCTTGGGCATCCCCAAGCTTAGACGCTTGAGTCTTCTTGAAATATGCAGGGATGAACCACGGGGGCATCCCCAAGCTTAGACTTTTCACTCTTCTTGATCATATATCATCCTCCTCTCTTGACCCTTGAAAACTTCCTTCACACCAAATTTCTCATAAACTTCATTAGAGGGGTTAGTACTCAAAAAACTTGAATCCACTTTTAGTCCTATAGTGACACATTGCAAGAACTCAATAAAACATTAGCTACAGCTCTCCGCGTCTAGAAAGCCTTGCTTAAAGTCCACAAGAGACAATGCAAAAAACAGAGACAGAATCTGCCAAAACAGAACAGCCAGTAAAGACGAATTTTAAAGAGGTACTTCCGTTGCTCAAATCAGAAAACTCAAAACTAATGAAAGTTGCATACATATCTGAGGAACACGCACGTAAATTGGCAGATTTTTCTGAGGTACCTACAGAGAATCTGACCAGAATTCGTGACAGATAGAAATCTGTTTCTGCGCAGAAATCCAAATCTAGTATCAACCTTCGATTAGAGGCTTCACTTGGCACAACAATGCAATAAAATAAAGATAAGGAGAGGTTGCTACAGTAGTAACAACTTCCAAAACACAACAAAACAGTAGCAAAATAAACACATGGGTTATCTCCCAAGAAGTTCTTTCTTTGTAGCCATTAAGATGGGCTCAGCAGTTTTAATGATGCACTCGCAAGAAATAAGAGTTGAAGCAAAAGAGAGCATCAAAGAGCAAATTCAAAACACATTTAAGTCTAACCCACTTCCTATGCATAGGAATCTTGTACACAAATAAATTCATGAAGAACAAAGTGGCAAGCATAAGAAGATAAAACACGAGTAGCTTCAAAATTTTAAGCATATAGAAAGGTGTTCTAGCACCATGAAAATTTCTACAACCATATTTTCCTCTCTCATAATAATTTTCAGTAGCTTCATGAACAAACTCAACAATATAACTATCACATGCAGCATACTTTTCACGATCCACAAACACATAATTTTTATCAAGTTCAAAAATAGTGGGATTAAAACTTTCAAACTCACTTTTATCAATAATATAACATGATGATTGATCAATCTCAAGAGATATGGGACTCATACATAAAGTCAAGAACTCTCCAATCCCATTTTCATTAGTAGTACTGTTGCGGTCAAAACCCACCGGCGGGCAGCGACGGGCAACACAGTAGAGCCGGGAACAACCTAGGGCTGCGGCTGGCCGAGGTCCCTCCGAGCGACGGCCCGCAAAGCCTCTGGTACACACGTCCGATGCTGATGCAAGGGCGTGCCACCTGACCTATACCTGGTCAGGAAGGTGATGGAGATGCCTCGCTTAGTTTCCTGCATGGCATACACGTAAACATTAAATACGAGCCTCGATCGGCTCTCAGGTTATCCTGTGAATCGGCTCAAGGTGCCGATCCACCCATGATTCGTACGAGGTGCACGAATATATGGTGGTCCTGCTTGATCAAGATAAAGCTAATTCAATCTACGACGATTTAGGGTTTTCACCGCATAATCGGATCATCCTACTCACGATTGGGCCTCGTGGCCACGCACGGTGATCGTAAGCCGATCCTAGATAGGGCCTAAAAACCAACACAAGGTTGATCCCCGGAACATCCTGTCTAGGACTAGCAAATGACACCCTACGTGCCGCTGGATCCTCCAACCCTTTGTAAGGCCTAACTATTGCAGATATTAAACTAATCCTTGATGAACAAGGAGCAACCGTAACGGATCGGATCTACTAAATAATGATCAAGCGGGGTGCCGCCCCTACACCTAAGATAGGTGTAAGGGCGGCTAGATATGCAAGGGTTGCACTACGATAGCATGTTATACGAAGAACTCTGCTAACCCTAACACATCTATGATAACTACGTTGCTCGCCATCAAAAAGGCTTCAGTATGAGCAACGCATGAACAACATAAAGCTTCTGCTGCCTAGATCGCAAGATGCGATCTAGGCAGCATGATGCTTACCGGTAGAAACCCTCGAGACGAAGGAGTTGGCGATGCGCCGAGATTGATTGGTTGGTTGAACGTTGGTTGTTGTTTATTTCATAAACCCTAGATACATATTTATAGTCCAGGGGACTTTCTAATTTAGGCGTGCACCTAACCGTGCACGGGTAAAACTCTATCTTCTAATCTAAGATGCGATCTACTATATTACAGATACAAGGGCAAACTAGCCCAACTTTGCGTAACAGGCCGATTCTTGTTCTTTCTTCCATGTATATCTTCAAATCTATTTCCTTTACAGCCCACCTCCTGATTTGGTCAAAATCTGGTGATAACACATGCCCCCCTGGTTTTGGCAATGATAATTTCAAAACCACTCTGTTTTTCCTTTGAAGGGTCATGTCGTGGCAGAGCAGACCGTCGCAGTATTCTTCATCATGATGGCTTGCCTTCTCATCTTCTCTGTATGATTTGACAATTCTGGCCTCACCCCCTCGGAAACTGCAACGGCATTGAATCTCTACTAGGCTCCTCTTTATCTAACCGTGCCGATTGATTAGCCCTCTTCATCCTTCCTCTGTTCCAGCCACCGGCACCCAAAAAACCCTCCTGTGCCACCATGTCTTCTTCCTCCTCTTCCTCTTCCGGTCTTCCCTACGGGTCTTCCTCCTCCCGCGAGACACCTCCGGACGTACGCGCACCAGAAGAATGGGACCAGGAGGACCATGCCTCCTCCGTCTGGTCCGAAGACGACAAGTCCCTGACCAGCGGGGATGAAGATCTCCAGTTCTTAGCCGATGGGGAACTGGAATCGGAAAGCACGGACGACTTGTTCCCCTGGGACGGCTGCCCCTCTTCCGAAGAAGAGAAGGAGGAAGACGAAGACGACTCCCTCGAGGGCTACCCACCGGCGAAACGCCTCCGCATGTGGTGGGACGACGACGACAGCGATGATGACGAGGAGGATGAAGCTCCCATAGAGGGCTACGGGAGCAGCGACGAGGAGCCCATCGGCAGCAGTGCCGATGAGAGCTCCGAGGACGACGACGAGGGCAGCGACGGTCCGTAGATAGGATCCACTAGTGTAGGTCTAGTAGTAGCAGTTTGGTCAGCAGACCCTTCTTTTTGTACCTCTCCCTTTGAGCAATCGACTCTTTCTTTGTAAGAAATCTTGTTTATCAATGAAGAATGTCTCCAATTTTGACTTTGCCGATTCCCTGTATGCTAATTTAGCCGATTGTCAACTCGGTCAATCTTTAATGAGCCGATTGCCACGCACCAGTTCCTCATAATCCGCTCTTCATCTCTTTGACGTCGGGGTGATCGTGAATTTAGTCACTTTAAGAGAGCCCCGGAACCGCTGCTGAAACGACTTGACGCTGAAGCCAATACCTCTGGATATTCAGATATTCAGTGATACTCTTCAAACCTGCCCAATCTCTTTGAAGAAGATTATGAGGGAGGGCCAGCCGATGAAATCTCCATTGGTTTCTTAAAAACAAAATTTCTACGCAGTCAGTTGCCCCCCGAGCCTTCATCAAGGCGAGAACAGCAGTGAGCCAACCAAACATGCCACCATCGGCTCCCGAGTCATGATGCAGAGCCAGCCGATTTCAACAAAATCGGCTCCCCAGAGCAGAGAACTTTCAGGGCGAGCTCCCCCCCGAGCCTCTTGATTTCCAGAAGAGTCGACGCACTGAAAAACTTCGGGAAGATCAGCAAACCTGTTCCTTTGAACTAAGAAACCTCAAATATAGTGGCTTTCCAACTCTTCTTAGTTCAATCCTTCGCGCTTTGCTGATCAAATCAGCTCATCATCTTTGGCAGACCTATGCCACGTCCGGTGAGGGTGTTTTCTTTTTTATAAATTTTCTGATGCCCTCCAAACTCTGGACGTAATCAACCTCTGAAAGTGACATCGATCAAGCCGCCACCTTGGTATGCTGAATTTGGGAACCTGCAGAATGAGTTTGGAAGTCTTGAGAAGGAATTTATCCAATAGAGCCTCTCCTCGTAACTCGACAACTGCTCCATCAGGCTTCTGCCGGTATCAGCTGCACCTCTCGAGTCGATGGCCATGCATCGGCTTTGTTCCTTAGTTCTAAAGTCGATGCCCTTGCATCGGCTGTATAAATTTTTTTTTTACTGGCCGATTTTTTCCTATCGGCCCCAATATTTCACTGCACACACGTTTACACATGTTTATCTGCACATGTTCATCTGACTATATGCCCCTCGAGCCGAATCTGCCAGGTGACTGCAGATATCGGCTTTGTGGTTAGCCAAGGCACTGTACTTGCACGTCGGCTCCGCGAGGATTCGTGCTGACTTTCATCCGCCGACGTGGCCGCTGCCCAGTAGATCGATGTTGAACACAAGCAGAACATGTGGTGACAAGGTATCAACTTGTCAATGCCTATGGATTGTAGGCTAGGGTTTAGTTGGAAGTAGAGGGTAAGTAGATCTCGAAGGTTTCAGCCGAAAAGTACTCGACGATTATGAAAACTAAGGTTTGCAGACAATGATTCGATTGATTCTTCGTCCCTCGACTCCCCCTTTATATAGGAGGTGGAGCGAGGGATTCGTGCTATACAAGTTTACAGAGTCCGGGACGGTTTCTAACTCATCCCGCCAGATTACAAACAACACTTCCTATTACAACTCTATCTTTCCTTAGTAAATCTTGGGCTCCCGAATCTTCTTATTCTTCGGGTATTGGGCCTCCAGTAAACCCCGGGTACCATCTTCGGTAGGCCCATTTGGGATGCCTATGTCAGTAGCCCCCGAGATTTTGCTTGAATCGTAGAGTCAGGGAAAATCTCCACTGTTTATTTTTATTCGGAAGCTTTAACTTTTTTATACTTCTTCACATAAAATTCTATATTGTACAGGGATAATGGTAGTTGGGGCTAGTTCATCTGACGGATCAGGTACTAGTTAACTGCTCTAGTGGCAATCCGCAAAAACCTACTTCAAAATCACGTCCCTGGACATGATCTCGGGATACTGGTGTAAACTTCGACAGGTGCCGCTTAAGGTCTTACCATTCTGTCGAGTCCCAGTCAAATTTATCGGGTACCTAACGCGTCCGTTAGGATTTTTCTTCGTATCTGCTGATACGGATAAAGGTAGCAGAGCGCAGTCTTTGGCGATGCCACGCCCAGCAGAACGGATCTGGGGTCTTACCTTCGCAGATTTGCGGCATTCAGAAATTGATCGCAACTTCGGCGTTCTGAGAATATATTGTCGAGTGCTTTTCCGGCTGTTGGAATGGCACATTTTATCGAGTCACATATGACTTATGTTACTCTCCCGATGGGAGTATATGTAGAGTTAACTATAACTCGAAATATACTCTCTTGCTTTTCTATTTTTCCTTTGTTAACTTCATCGGGCACGCGAACAGCGTTCCCGATGGGAGTAGCCCCCGAGGCTACAACCAAGAACTTGTGCTTGGTTGTAGGCTCAACATTTTAGTCCACCTTGTCGCTATATTGTCATTATTTCCCAATATGATCTCTTTCTTCTTCTTTTTTTTTTTTTTTTTTTTTTTAATCCCTCGGGTGCGCGAACAGCGCTCCCGATGGGAGTAGCCCCCGAGGCTACAGCCAAGGACTTGTGCTTGGTTGTAGGCTCCCACAATTTCTATATTGTCATACTCGAAATTTTACTTTTTTCCAAAGTAGCCCCCGAGCATTTGGGCAAAAACTTGTATTTGGTCAAAGGCTCCCGAAGTATTGAATAATTCTTTCTGTCGCCAATCTTCTTTTATTTTTCTTGTCGACATGCTTCCCTTAATCAAATTTACTTCATCCTTCTCGAATAGTCGTAATTTTTCTGCTCTGTGGGTCCATTGTTTCTACCATGTTGACACGTCGTGCAAGTGGGGGACACACGTCCTCCGCTTTTCCTGGCGCACGTACGGTAACGCCTATCTCAGTAAAAATACTGTTTTGCCCTTGTATCTAGAAGATCCATTCTCACCACACGATTTCTTCATCCAACGGCACACTGCCTCACCCGAGTCTTATATAAACCTTTCTTCAACCTCCGTTCATCCCCTCGCTTGCGCCGCTCACCTGTTCCTCTTCGCAAAACTCCCCCTGCGCCCAACTCTCTCCAATCTTCCGCACGCACACACACTGCTCTGCCCATTGCCGTTGATGCCACCGCGCGCGCGTCCCCGACTCGCCACGCACTCCCGGAATCCAAGATGGCCGCCGAGGATCTTGAGTGGGAGAGATCCAAAATCTCCAACCAAGACACCAACACGCTGAAGAGGCTTGGCCTCATGAAGAAAGAAGGCGCCATCCGCTTCCCTAGCGAAGAAAGCTACCCCAATCCTCCAATGGAGTACCGGGTTAGTTTTGTTGATCATCTAATCCGCGGCCTTTCGACACCAATCCATGATTTCCTCCGCGGCCTTCTTTTTGTTTATGGGATTCAACTGCACCAGTTGACCCCCAACTCAATCCTTCATATTTCTATTTTCATTACGCTTTGCGAATGTTTCCTCGGAATCCCTCCCAATTGGGCTCTGTGGAAACGCATTTTCTGCCTCCGCCGCAATGGCTCCCACAACGCCACTTATAACATAGGTGGCGTTGTTATCTGTGTCCGTACTGATGTCGACTACTTCGACGTCAAGTTTCCCGATTCTGTCCAAGGATGGCGCAAAAAGTGGCTCTACATTCACGAAGAAAGTGCCAACTCCGTTGAGCACAACATAATCCCCTTCAACGGAAGTGCCAAAATCCAGCGCCGCCGCTCCTGGGATGCCGAGGCTTCTGAGGAAGAGAAAAAGGCGACAGAGGCACTCATGTCTCGTATTCATCAACTTCAAAACACTCGAGGCAAGGAGCTGTCTGGTGTTCAAATCACTGCCTACTTCCTTAAGATTAGAGTGCAGCCTCTTCAGGCTCGCAAAAATCCCCTTTGGACGTACTCTGGTAAAAATGACGCCAACAGAATCTCCGATGATCTGTCCACCAAGGACTTCGAGAAGTTGCTTCGAAGACTTTCTCGTCTGGGCAAAGACCCAATTCCTTCCCCAAGTCGCGTGGAACCGTACAGCTCCACCAATCCACGCCCCGAGGTATTTTGTCTTCCCGAGTTTTTATCTTGTTCTGCATCTCATTGTATTGTCTTCTCATTAATTTCCTTTTTGTCACTATTTTTTACAGAACCATCCTACTATGACTTCCCTTCCTCCTCTTCCTGAGGGTGGAGAAGTCGAAGAAATGGCCATCGTTGCCGAAGATACTCAAGGCTCCTCTGTTCCTGAAAGTGAAGTCGCGGGTTCTCACAAATCTGCGGCTTCTCATGAAAAAGAAGTTGAGTCTGAAGCCAGTGAGTCAACGCAGTCCCTTCCTCCTGCTGTTTCTCCAAGGAACAAAAGGAAAAGAACTGATGCCGAGGATTCTGGCACCTCTAAGGCTAAAGAAGTTGTTCCTTCCCATCCGAAGGCAGCTTACGATCCTTATGTTGAATCCCTCGTCAGCTCGTAAGTCGTCTTTATCTCTCTCTATTCTTGTACTCGAAATATTTATCTTGTCTTGCTTTTTATACTGCCGATTTTTTGATCAACAGTGATGAGGAGGAAGAAGTACCAGTTACTGACGTGGCTCCTCGGACAAGCACGTCACGTACTGTACTTGCCTCAGACACGCTAGTTGAAGGAGAAGAAACGTCGCCTCCTCAACAAAACGTCGTCACCACTACTCCGCCATCAAGCCCCCGTGCCCCTTCACCAAAAAGGGCAAGGGTGGAAAAGATTGTTGATCCTGCCCCTCAGTTGGGCAGTTAAATACTCTGCTCTTAGATGATGTAAGTTTGTCGACATCTATATTTTTCTTATTTTGTTTTGTCACACCTTTTCTCTTTTTCATGCCGATGTTTCTCTTACTGTGTTCACGTTGAACAGCCTATGATCAAGGATCTTCTCCGCATCGGTTCCCAATTTATTGGGTACCGTGAATGTGCTAACAGAGCCGAAGGTAACGACTTTCATACTTGCTGTTTTTCCTTAATTTGTCACTCCTGTTGCTCGCCGCGATTTTTGATCTTTCTTCTCTCTATTTTCCATATCTTGACAGAGAAACTTGCAGAGGCCAACGAACGCGCCGACGCACTTGCTCAAAAACTTGAGCAAAGTGAGGCGGCTCGCAAGAAGGCCGAACTCGCTGCTAGCAAAGCCAAGGTCGAAGCTGATGAAGCTAAGGCGAAAGCTGCTGGTGTCGAGGAACTGCAGAAGAAACTTGAGGATGCGACAGCTGCCTTCGATGAGCACAAATCTGCACAAGCTTTTCGTGAAGAAGGAATCCTCAAGCGTCTGAAGTCGCAAAGTCGACGTACTCTGAGTAATATTATCAATCTCTTTTATTTTATTGCACTTCCTGTTTCTTGGTTGTTGACTGATGTCTTGTCTTGTGTGGCAGCCCAAACAAACCAGGATTTTGATCTGGATAATCCCGTCAACGATCCTCTACTTGACGCACTTTCTCTTCGGAGTTTCACGGGCGCGAAATTCGTGAAGGCGTGGCGAATGCTAGTGCGGGATTGTCGGCGTTGTTCCCTTACTTCTTCCCGAAGAAAGAAGAACCCGCAACTTTCCTTAACCTCGCCAAGATGTTCAATACTTCGAAGACCTTGGACTGAAGGTGCGCCAAGAAAATATGAAGGTCGCCGTTGAGAACAACTGTCGCGTTGGTTGCGACGGTCGACGGACTATTGACTGGATAAAAGTTGGCGACACCGAGCAAATAGAGCAGTCAAGGTGGAAGTCACTGATTAAGGCGGCCAAGCCCAACACCAAGAAGATCTTGGCGTATCTCGGGATTAAGCCATCGTCGACTCCTAGCTCGTCAAGGCCGGAGGTCTAGTTGCATGCCTCTGTTTTTCTTTCTATTTCTTTTGCTCCTGTCGCCAAAGTAGTCATTTGGCGACACGTACTTCCTTAGCTCCACTGTAATGCCCTTGTAATTATTCCAAGAAATTAATGAAAACTTCTGTCTTTGCTGGTTGTTTGATGTTGTCTTGTTTAAATTTCAGTTGATATTTGACAATTATACTCCATCTGCCGCTCCTTCCAATGTTTCGCCTTCTTCTTCCCACGCGAGGAGAGCTTTTACTGATACCGCTCCTGTCGACGATACCTTGTCGCAAGAACTGGATGAACTTCGGCAACAACTTCAGTATGCGAAGAAGCAAACACTTGTGATGATGGAGCAATCTCGTAAGTCATCTGAAGCCGAAAAAATTGCTCTTCAGCAAGCTCACGAGGCCGTGGCTGCTAAAGAAATTGCTGCTTCCGAAGCTGAAAAGGCGACTACTCGAGAAAATTTCATGCTCGAATTAATGAATGAAGCCAGTGCAGATATGTCGGGTATGCCTGTTTCATCCTCTGATATCTTCCATCTTCATGCTACTGTCTTGTTAAAGGTTTCCACTTCTTTGTTTTGATAGGTGCCTTTACTGATGCTGCTGCCGAGGAAGAGAGGGTAAATGCTAGGACAACCCTCCTTGTTAATCTTTCCCTGGACCATGGTTCTTTGTTTTGGGCTACCCCAGAAAGGACCCGCCAAATTGTCAGATTTCAAGATCGCGCCTCTCAAACTCGCGATTTCCTTGACTTCTGTACCAAGACCTTGTCCATGGTTTACAATTCCATGTTTCCTCGGAACGTCCAGCCAAAAACTCTTCCGGACTTGATGGAAAAGTTCAGGGATGCTCGCAGTATCCATGATTTTGTCAAAGCTCAACTGGTAGCTGGCGCCAGATTTGCTCTTATCATGCTCCAGATCTGCCACTCGAAACTTGACCTTACCCAGGTTGTCGAGAAAGTTCACCAAAAGGTAAAACGTCGGAGAGTTGGTGTTGACAGGATTAACACGAAGGTTACGCCTATAGCCGAAGAAATGATTGAGGACACCTTCGGATGGATGCCGACTTTTTTGCCGATGGCCATTATGCCGATTTTCTTGGTGCTGCTCCTGAAGAAAACAGAGTTACTCTTGATGACATATTGAATCAAGATTAGTTATTTTCTTCTTGTAGATATTTTTTGTTTGTAATCCATGACTATATTGTAAAGCAATCATTATATTTCTCTGTTTGTCTAGCCCCCGAGTGTTTCGGTGTATATTTGCGAGGTTTTGAACCAAGGCATTTATATATTTATGGCGGAGATGAGCCCCCGAGCTTTTTATTGAGTACTATTTTGTATTTCTATTGTCTCACGAGGTATTTGAATACCAAAGCAAGGCTTTTCTTTTGTCGATGAGCTATATTTGAAATTCGTCGGAGCAAAGACTTTGATCATGTCGATAAAGAAGAAAAGCTATACTGTCACTATCTTTATTATATTGCAGCACCGCGAGCCCGCCTCATTAAAAACCTTCTCCGGCCCCACTCGGTGCCCCGAAAAAGGAAAAGAGTGCGTCTGAAAACTCGCGGGCGTTTCAGTACATTGAAGTTTTACAAAGACTATATTTCGACTCTAGGCGTAGAACCGCCTAAGTTGCGCCACGTTCCAGGGGTTTGGCTCCTCCACCCCTGTCTTCTTGTCCTTTATCCTGTATGCTCCTCCTCCGATTACCTCCGTGACAATGTAAGGACCAAGCCATGGTGACTCGAGTTTTTCATGACTTTTTTGCGTGAGCCGAAGAACTAGGTCTCCCACCTGGAAAGATCTTGGCCGTAAACGTCGACTGTGGTAATTCTTTAAGTCCTGTTGATATTTGGTTACCCGAGATAATACTTCATCTCGAGCTTCGTCAAGTGCGTCAACGTCATCTTCTAACGCTTTTCTCGACGTTTCTTCATCATATTCAGCGACACGTGGAGAGTTATGCTCTATCTCTATTGGTAGTACCGCTTCTGCTCCATGAACCAGGAAAAACGGAGTTTCCTGCGTTGCTGTGTTTGGTGTTGTTCGGATGCTCCACAACACGCTTGGTAGTTCTTCTGGCCAGGTATGTCGAGCTTTTTCCAGTGGTCCTAATAAGCGCTTCTTGATGCCATTGCAGATGATGCCATTGGCTTTCTCGACTTGCCCATTGGTTTGAGGATGTGCAACTGACGCAAAGTTCAGCTTGATACCCACCTCTTCGCAATAATCTTTGAATTCATTGGATGTGAAGTTACTGCCGTTGTCTGTGACGATGCTGTGTGGCACTCCAAATCTGAAGACGAGGCCTTTGACAAATTTTACTGCGGATGCTCCGTCTGGTGAATTTATCGGCTTCGCTTCTATCCACTTTGTAAACTTATCGACAGCTACCAGCATGTACTCTTTTCCTCCTGGCCAGGATTTGTGTAACTTGCCCACCATATCAAGTCCCCATTGAGCAAAGGGCCATGACAATGGTATTGGTGCTAGCTCTGCTGCTGGAGAATGAGGTTTTGCGGCAAACCTTTGACACGCGTCGCAAGTTCTTACTATGTCCTTGGCGTCCTCGATTGCTGTCAACCAGTAGAATCCTGCCCGAAAGACCTTGGCTGCGATAGCTCGACTACTTGCGTGGTGGCCACATATTCCTTCGTGTACATCCTTCAGGATTATTCTTCCTTCTTCGGGTGTGACGCACCTTTGCAAGACGCCTGAAATACTTCGCTTATACAATTCTCCCTTGACCACCGTGAAAGCTTTGGAGCGTCGAATTACTCGCCTTGCCTCAACTGGATCGTCGGGTATTTCTTTCCTTAGGATGTATGATATGTACGGTTGCATCCATGGTATTTGTATCACCATGACCAGGTCCTGATCTTCTTCTTCGTCCTCTTGCTTGTCCTTGGTAGCCCCCGAGGGTTTCATCTCCTTCTTTTTTGATTTTGTCGACTTAGTGGATCTCTCTGTTATCTCTTCCCCGAATACACACGGCGGACCGCAAGGCATTGCGACCCGATGTTTGCAAGAACGTCGGCTTCGTCGTTGCTCAATCTACTAACATGGTTTACTTCGCATCCATCGAACAACTTCTCGAGCTCGTTGTACACCTCCTTGTATGCCATCATGCTATCATTGATTGCGTCACATTGGTTCATAACTTGCTGTGCCACCAACTGTGAATCGCCAAAGATTTTCAATCGAGTTGCTCCGCAGGCTTTCGCCATCTTCATCCCGTGTATTAGAGCCTCATATTCTGCTTCATTGTTAGATGCGTTAGGGAACGTCATCCGAAGGATGTACTTCAATTTGTCGCCTTCAGGTGATATGAGTACTACTCCTGCGCCAGCTCCTTCTAGTCTTTTGGACCCGTCAAAATTCATGGTCCAAGTTCTCGACAAATCTGGAGGTCCTGTATTTTGCAACTCCATCCACTCTGCGATGAAGTCCGGCAGAACTTGCGACTTGATTGCTTTTCTTTTTTCATACGTGATGTCCCGAGGGGAAAGTTCTATTCCCCAAAGGGAGACACGACCCGTAGCTTCTGGGTTGTTCAATATATTTGACAAAGGAGCTTCATTGACCACTATGATCGGATGTGCCGAAAAATAGTGACGCAATTTTCGTGCTGTCGTGAACACTCCGTATGCTATCTTTTGGTACTGCGGATACCTTTGTTTTGAGGGCGATAAAACTTCGCTAACGAAGTATACTGGCCTCTACACGCCGTGGAGCTTTCCTTCTTCTTCCCTTTCGACAACTAGCGCCGTGCTCACTACTTGGGGCGTGGCTGCGATATACAGCAGGAGAGGTTCCCTTTCTTTTGGTGCCACCAATATTGGTGGTGTCGAGATTGTACGCTTCAAATCCTCGAAAGCTCTGTCGGCTTCTTCATTCCACTGAAATTTATCTCCTTGTTTTATCAAAGCGTAGAACGGCAACGCTTTTTCTCCCAACCTTGCGACGAATCTGCTCAAAGCTGCGACTCGCCCAGTTAGCTGTTGTATTTCTTTCAACTTTGTTGGCTTCCTCATTGTTACGATAGCTTGTATTTTATCGGGATTTGCTTCAATCCCTCTTGCTGAGACTAGGAAACCCAGAAGTTCTCCTGTTTGGGGACGCCTTGAAAGAACACTTCGTTGGGTTCAGTTTGAGGCAGAACTTATCGAGGTTGTCGAAGGTTTCCTTGAGATCCTCAATCAGCGTTGCCCCCTTTTTTGATGTTATGACGACATCATCGATGTATACTTGCACGTTCTTCCCAATCTGTGTCGCCAAACACTTCTGCATCATCCTCTGATATGTTGCTCCCGCATTTTTTAGACCAAAGGGCATTGTTCTGTAGCAAAACACGCCGTAAGGTGTAATAAACGCAGTTTTTACTTCATCTTCTTCTTTCAATCTGATCTGGTTATAACCAGAGTATGCATCCAGGAAGGAAAGACGTTCACATCCAGCCGTGGAGTCGATAATTTGATCGATCCTCGGGAGGGGAAAGTGATCCTTTGGACAATGTTTATTGAGACACGTAAAGTCGACGCACATGCGAAGGACCTTAGTGTTTTTCTTCGGCACCAGCACGGGATTTGCTACCCATGTGGCTTACGTAAATATCTCTTTTATAAATCCAGCTTCTTGTAGTCGATTGATTTCTCGATAGCATGGCTTTGCGGTTTGGTTCCGAAAACGCCGCAAAGGTTGTTTGATTGGTCTCGCTAGTGGATCCAAGTTTAGGTGGTGCTCGGCAAGTTCCACAGGTACTCCTGGCATGTCGGCTGGACACCATGCGAAGATTTTCCAGTTCTCACGGAGGAACTCGACGAGCGCGCTTTCCTATGCGATATCCATGTCGTTTGCGATAGATGTCGTCTTTTTGGGTCTGTCGGGTGAATCTGCACCTCTTTTGAATTTTTCTCGATCGAAAGTTGATTCTTTGTTTGGCCTCCCAACGTCCGCGTGCACGTCGTAATCAGTCATGCTTTTTGACGCCAAGTACTCAGCTTGCATCCCGAAAGTTTCTGACAACCGGTGGAAATCCTTGTCGCACTTATCGGCTAAGGCAAAACTTCCTTTGACTGTGATTGGTCCCTTTGGTCCAGGCAACCTCCACAACAAGTATGTATAGTGCGGCACCGCCATAAATCTAGCATATGCTGGTCGTCCCAACAGAGCGTGATATTGCGACGGGAAATCCACGACTTCGAACTCAAGCCTCTCGATTCTGTAATTTTCTCGGGTCTCAAACTGAACGTCGAGATTGATCTTTCCCAATGGATAACTTGGTTTCTCTGGTGTGATGCCGTGGAACCTTGTGTCTCATTGGTTTCAAGTTTGCTAAGGATATGTTCATCTTCCTCAATGTATCGGCATACATAAGGTTTAAGCTGCTGCCGCCGTCTATGAACACTCGAGAAACATCAAATCCCGCGATAACTGCTGGCAAAATAAGTGCTGATTGCCCTGGTCGAGGAACTTGCTGCGGATGATCTGCTATTGTGAAGCCGATGTCTTGTCCTGACCAATTAAGGTACTCAACTGTTGGTGGAGGCATTTTCTCTGCCATAAACACCTGTCGTGAGATTACTTTCTGAGCTCTATTGGACGGCCTTCCCTTCTGAATCATCGACACCGCTCCGTTGGAGTTAGGATCAACATAGGGTGGTGGTGCAGGTGCTGCCGCTATTCTGAGCTGATGCCGATTGTCATCTCAGAATCGCAGGAGGAGGCGGCAAGTGGATCTCACTCCTGGGTTCCCGAGGATTTCTCTGTGCTGCTCGCGCATTGGCGTTCTCTCGCATACCGCAACATTGCTGGAAATTTCGACAGTCCTTACGCAAGTGCCCCGACTGTCTTTTGCCGTTCTTTATCGAGGAAAAAATGCATCTGGCATGGTCCGTTCATCATCTCTTCAGGGGACACGAAAGGTCTTGGGAACCTAGGCCCGCTATTTTGCCTGTTGCGTGAATCATCCCTGTTATCACCTCGCTGTTCACTACTTCTCTGGTAATCATCTCTGTTGCTTCCTCCTGTATTTGTCCGAAAACCTGCCGAAATTTGTCCTGGAGCGTCGTAGTTCTGGTATGTCCGAGGAAATCTTCGCCTTGGTTGATAGTTTCGACCGCGGTCCTCCTCTGGCGACCTGTGTCGTTTGTTGTGGACAGCGTCTTCTCCATCTGCCCATTTATTTGCTATCTCCATTAATGCGGATACTGTCTTTGGATTGGTCCTTCCCAAGTCCTCGACAAAATCTCCACGCCTGACTCCTGCAACAAACGCATCTATTGCTCTCTCGTCAGATATATTTTCTGCCGAGTTTTTGATGATATTCCACCTCTGGATGTACTTCCTCATTGGCTCATCTGGCTTTTGTCGACACGCTCTCAACTCCTCTAACGACGCGGGTTTTTTGCACGTGGATCTGAAGTTCTTGACGAACACATCCTCGAAACTTTCCCAGCTGTCGATGGATCCTGGGGCGAGTTTCTTTATCCAAGATCGTGCGGCTCCACTCAAGTGCACCTGGATGCTTTGCATGGCTGTTGCCCTAGTTCCTCCTGTGAGCTTCACCGTTTCCAGATAGTCGACTAGCCAATCCTCTGGATCTTGGAGGCCGTCGAACTTCTTGAAGTTATCGGGTAACTTGAATCCACGAGGGACTCGAGTTTTCGGACTCTCCTCGTAAAGCATGGCAAGCCACACATATCTTCGTCGTTCAACTCCGGAGATTGCCGATGATCCCTTCGCTCTGCCGCGCTCTGTCGACTCTTGCTTGTGCGGCCGTGTCTCTTGCTCCACTTGGCCCTTCGAGTGCTGCCGTTGTCTTCTTTGCGGGTCGTGGACTATTTTGTCTTGCCGCTCCTTCGGGAGGCGTTGATACAAACGCTGTCCCCATAGCTCCAACTCCTGCTACCGCCATATTGTACGTTGTTTCCCTTGGATCACACGGAGGTGGTTTAGATGCAAGGATAAAAGCATGTGTCGCCATATACCCAGCCTCTGGTGTCTTAGGGATGATGTTTCCTCTTGTATCTATCGACATAAAGGACATGTCGAGGTTTTGGACCAAGTGCTCTCTTTCTGCTTCGGGTATGTGTTGCAGCCTTGATCTTGCTCTGTTTCGCGCCTCCCGATGGCTATCACCCGTGGTTCTAGATTGTCGACTTAGATCTGCCCTTCTCCTGCTGGATGCAGAAGCTGCCTCCTTTCTCCTGTCCAACTCATTGTCTGTTTTCCAATTCCCCGGCAGCTCGTGCGAGCCTATATTGATATGCTTGCAGTTCTTCCGGTGTGGCCGTGGTAGCCATTGGTTACGTGCCGTTCATAGCTCTCGTGGCTCTGTCCCACGCTGCTTGTGACAGTTGAACTCTATCTCGCGGCTACGGCCCGACGTATTTGTTGCCCAGGCCTTGTCGCAGATTGGAGGGATCAACGTATGGGTTTCCCCGGTGTCGAAAGCCTCGCATGTCTCCTCTTGATCTTCAATGGCGTAAATCTGATGATATTTTGTACTCAGATCTACGTTGGGTTTGGTGACATCATCGTTGAGATTGATGAAGACCTTGCCCACTGTGAGAGATTTGTCGATGAAGTCGCAACTGTCGACATCGCTTGAGCCATCGCTTATATGCGAGTCCGCAGATGACTCAAACGACATGTCGTTGAAGATCTTGGCGAGTTTCTCTCTTGCTCTGGTGCTGACGTAGCATGTCGCCGAGGTTTCTTCTTCTCCTGACTCGGTTGACGATGCATAGTTTGAAAAATCGGAATCGACCGCCGACGATCCCGACGAAATCGGAATCTCGACACGATACGATCCTTCCTTCTCGACGCGAAAGTGGAACCTTCCGAACGTCATCTCCATGGGCTCCGCCAGATACGCATATGCATCCAAACGGGAGGGTGGGTGAGGAACAAAATCGACAAGACCAGCAGCGATCTGTTTACCTCGATCCATTGTGTTGCTTGCGGTTGACGATGTCGAAGATCTTGAGCGTGCCATCGAGATCAGCTCCTTACGCCTCTAGTTCCCACAGACGGCGCCAATTGACAAGGTATCAACTTGTCAATGCCTATGGATTGTAGGCTAGGGTTTAGTTGGAAGTAGAGGGTAAGTAGATCTCGAAGGTTTCAGCCGAAAAGTACTCGACGATTATGAAAACTAAGGTTTGCAGACAATGATTCGATTGATTCTTCGTCCCTCGACTCCCCCTTTATATAGGAGGTGGAGCGAGGGATTCGTGCTATACAAGTTTACAGAGTCCGGGACGGTTTCTAACTCATCCCGCCAGATTACAAACAACACTTCCTATTACAACTCTATCTTTCCTTAGTAAATCTTGGGCTCCCGAATCTTCTTATTCTTCGGGTATTGGGCCTCCAGTAAACCCCGGGTACCATCTTCGGCAGGCCCATTTGGGATGCCTATGTCATGTGGTGAAGATAATTTTGGCCGATTGCTGGAATCGGCCTCCATATCGATTGAAGCGCTGACTGAAGGTTCTGTAATGTCCCTTCATAGATTTTTGGGGCCGATCACAAGGATCAGCCTCGCCCCGTTTGCTCATCGGTTTATTCTCGCTACTCGGTCAGGCTGGTGGACAAAACCAGCCCAACCTCTGACTTTATCATGTTGATGCGCTTGCTGTCGTCCACCTTGAGTGCATCGTGTAATCGTGGAGCACTAAGCTCCGTCGGAAGGACGAGCACCATGTTTGTACCAGCCGATGTTTCATCGTCGGCTTTCCTTTGCTTGGGACGCCACTCCATTTTCCGTGGACGACCCTCTTCGGCCAGGGTTCACTGAACTTTCGCAGCCAGATCAGGTCGTGCCTTCCTTACCGTATGCAAGTATAACCTTTCGGCTTCCTCCAGGCCGCGCAATCGCTGAACCCTGCGCTTTTGGGAACGGCTGAGTCCATCAGGGCACCACCTTGGACGGTGGTACCTGTCTTCTTCTTCTTCGTCTTCTGAATCCTCGAGATCTTCCCATCGAGGGGACTCAGCACGTTTGCTTTGTGGCGGGAGAGGCCCTAAGCGCTTGAATACGGACACGTTGGCTGCCTCCTTCTTCTTCTGGTTGCATTCTGGGCAATTGCCGATTGTGGGCAATCGGCTCATTCCTGAATCCCAGCAGTGTCTGAAGAAGGGGCAGTCCCAGTGCCTACCGTTGTCGTCTTGCTCCCTTGATTCTCCTTTGGCACGGCGCTCGTGCTCCTCCTCATCGTGATTGTGCCGACGATGTCTTCTGGCTTCTCTAGCCAGACGATCTCTTTCATCATCATCGCTGGATCGTCGGCGTTGGTCATACTGACTCACATACTTGTTGAGGAGGTGACCAGAGAGGGGTCGCTGATATCTTATGTTCTTCACTTCTCCCTCTGTGACGTAGCGCTTGCCATCATGACGGAGCCGATCGCGTGGAGCGGCCTCCTCTGTGTCCTTGCTGCGAGAGCAGCTGCCCTCGTCTCCATCTTTGCCAGAGTGGTGCCCAGGTCCTACCATGTTGACGCTGAACGAGGACCCTGGCTGGCAACCTTCAGGGTACGTGCATTCCACCATGTTAACGGCGGGGAAGGGTTGGGTGTCGACCTTCATGGCGTACTGGTTGAAAATCAGACGCCCTTTTTCTATCGCCGCTTGGATGTGCTGACGCCACACCCTGCAGTCATTGGTGGCATGGGAGAGCGAGTTATGCCATTTGCAGTATGGCTTTCCGTTCAGCTCTTGTACCGTGGGGAATTTGAGACCTTCAGGAATCGTCAACTGCTTCTCCTTGAGCAGGAGGTCGAAGATTTGCTCAGTTTTGGTCACGTCAAAATCAAACCCCCTGGGCGGGCCTGGTGGCTTTACCCATTTGCAGGACATGGGGGTTCCCCCCCGAGTCCATTCAGCCACTGCTACCTCTTGATCTCCCGCAGAAACTTCGTCTTCCTCTGCCTCGACCAGGACTACTGCACGCTTGAATTTGTCCCTGCACAGTCCGGTGGCGCTGTTCATATGCCGACAGTTTCGAACCATGTGCGCCAGTGAGGGGTAGTCTGCTTGGGAGGCCATGTCCTTGAGCGGTGTTGCAAGGCCCGCTACTGCCAATTCGACTGCTTCCTTTTCAGTCACACGAACCGAATAACATCGGTTCCTAAGATTCCTGAAGCGCTGGATGTATTCTGTCACAGTTTCTCCGCGCTTCTGACGTATTTGTGCTAGATCGGCAAGGCCAGACTCGGAAGCCTCTGAGTGATACTGCATATGGAACTGTTCTTCCAATTGCTTCCAAGTCCGGATCGAATCTGGTGGCAACGAGGTGTACCACCCGAAAGCCGATCCCGTGAGGGACTGTGAGAAGAACCTCACGCGTAGAGAATCCGACACTGAGGCCGTTCCTAGCTGTGCCAAATATCGGCCCACATGCTCGATGGAGCTGGCACCATCTGATCCACTGAATTTGGAGAAATCAGGGAGCCGATATTTAGGTGGTAGCGGGATCAATTCGTAGTCGTCAGGGTACGGCTTGGAATAGCCGATTGCCCTCCTTTTCGGCACCATGCCGAACTGGTCTCTCTGTATGGTGCTGATCTGATCCATTGTCTTGGCTGCAGGAGTTGAACTCTGAAGATTCGCCGGGGTGGCGTACTTAGCCAGCCATGTTTGCTTTTCCAGCTCTGAGCCAACTGCAGGAGCTGAGCTCTGGAGGTTCGTCGGGGTGGCGTATTTAGTTAGCCACGTCTGCTTCTCAAGATCTGTCGCTGACGTCCCTCCTGTTTTCCCAGAAGTCCCTGATGTTGTGGCCTGGTTTGTGAACGCCCAGTTACCGCAATCTGGCACATACGTGCACGTGTACCCGTGAGGGATCTCCTTAGGCGCCTCATGCAAGAACTGGTAGTCACTAGGGTCACCACCGATCTTGTAGACGACGAATGCCGGTGAAGTCGGCACTTCTGGTGCTGCCAACGCAAATGGCAGCGGTGGACGGGACTGGAGTGGCAACTCTCCTTGATGCGTCCCGAGAGCTGGTCCTGACGGCGAGTACTGGTGCCTCATGATCTCCTGGATCACGCGAAGAGCGACACGCTCTAACGTGTTTACCAGGTTCTCAGAGTGGCGGTGTAGGGAGTGAGCCACCAAGTAGTTGATCTCCTGCCGCAGGGACCTGGTGCGTTCTTCCGACGGGGCAGAGAGGTCTATCCCATCGAGTGCACCATTAGGCGAGAAACCCTTCCACCTGATGCCATGTGAACGGGTTCTGTGGAAAGAGCCGATGAGGTCGGCTTCGAGGATGACTTTGATCTCGTCATACTTCTTCTTGAGCTCGTCGGTCAGATCCTCGTACGTGACTGGAGTGCCGTCCGCCATCTCAGATGTAGATGGCGAGGTGGTTGATGTCGAAGCTGGTCCCACCGGGCGTGCCAGAATGTGTTGCGGTCAAAATCCACCGGCGGGCAGCGACGGGCAACACAGTAGAGCCGGGAACAACCTAGGGCTGCGGCTGGCCGAGGTCCCTCCGAGCGACGGCCCGCAAAGCCTCTGGTACACACGTCCGATGCTGATGCAAGGGCGTGCCACCTGACCTATACCTGGTCAGGAAGGTGATGGAGATGCCTCGCTTAGTTTCCTGCATGGCATACACGTAAACATTAAATACGAGCCTCGATCGGCTCTCAGGTTATCCTGTGAATCGGCTCAAGGAGCCGATCCACCCATGATTCGTACGAGGTGCACGAATATATGGTGGTCCTGCTTGATCAAGATAAAGCTAATTCAATCTACGACGATTTAGGGTTTTCACCGCATAATCGGATCATCCTACTCACGATTGGGCCTCACGGCCACGCACGGTGATCGTAAGCCGATCCTAGATAGGGCCTAAAAACCAACACAAGGTTGATCCCCGGAACATCCTGTCTAGGACTAGCAAACGACACCCTACGTGCCGCTGGATCCTCCAACCCTTTGTAAGGCCTAACTATTGCAGATATTAAACTAATCCTTGATGAACAAGGAGCAACCGTAACGGATCGGATCTACTAAATAATGATCAAGCGGGGTGCCGCCCCTACACCTAAGATAGGTGTAAGGGCGGCTAGATATGCAAGGGTTGCACTACGATAGCATGTTATACGAAGAACTCTGCTAACCCTAACACATCTATGATAACTACGTTGCTCGCCATCAAAAAGGCTTCAGTACGAGCAACGCATGAACAACATAAAGCTTCTGCTGCCTAGATCGCAAGATGCGATCTAGGCAGCATGATGCTTACCGGTAGAAACCCTCGAGACGAAGGAGTTGGCGATGCGCCGAGATTGATTGGTTGGTTGAACGTTGGTTGTTGTTTATTTCATAAACCCTAGATACATATTTATAGTCCAGGGGACTTTCTAATTTAGGCGTGCACCTAACCGTGCACGGGTAAAACTCTATCTTCTAATCTAAGATGCGATCTACTATATTACAGATACAAGGGCAAACTAGCCCAACTTTGCGTAACAGGCCGATTCTTGTTCTTTCTTCCATGTATATCTTCAAATCTATTTCCTTTCCGGCCCACCTCCTGATTTGGTCAAAATCTGGTGATAACAAGTACAATTAATATTATCAAGTAACATAGGACCATCATCTAGAGCTTTATCATAAACATTTGCCAAGCAAAACTCTTTAGTACCATGCATTTCGACATCAGGTACAAACAAAGCATTATCATAAGATTTATCAAAGTAGCATGGATTATCATAAATAACAGTAGCATAATTATTCTCACAAGTTTTACTCATAGGTACTATTTCAAGAGAATCCAGAGGAACATAATATTCAACCTCTTTCGGTAAGCATGGAGGACAATCAAATAGTGTAAGAGATAAAGAGTTACTCTCATTAGAAGGTTGTCATGGGTAGCTAATCCATTCTTCCTCCTTTTGTTCATCACTCTCCTCTTCTTTTTCATCCAATGAGCTTTCAGGTTCATCAATTTCCTCCTCTTTTTCATCCAATGAGCTTTCAGGTTCATCAATTTCTTCTTCCACGGGTTCCTGCAAATTGTGAGTGCATTCTTGTGCATTAATGAGTCTCTCTTTATAATCAATGATATAAGGATTATCACTGTAGCTTTCTATGCAAAAATTAAGGATAGAAGAGACATAATCTTTAAGGTCCTTACAAACAACACAAGTTTCATAATTTTTAGCCATGAAGGATTCTATCTCAGAGGCTCCCATAAATATGACAAATTGTTCTACCTCTTCGAACCCAAGATGAATATAGTTATTCCAATTATAGTTCTTAATTAAAACTTCTTCACTAAAGCCACATTGAAATTTCAGATGTTTAGTATCCTCTTTAGAGCAACAATTTATATCATGGCGTTTAAGCAAGATTTTAGCAATTGTATTCAATTTTTCTATCACAGCACTCATTACTTTACCAGTTCTTGATTCTCTATAATTATTATAATATTCTATAAGCTCCAAGTAGGTTGTGGGTTCTCCCATAACAGCAGTTTTTAATTTTTCGATTTTTCAAAATTTTATGGATTTTTGGGTATATGAGAAAAGTAAAACAAGACAAAAAGAAACTAGGCAAAAGTAAACTAAGCAAAATAAAACTAGACTGAAATAAACTAAGAACAAATAAACTAGCAAAAGTAAACTAAACAAAACAAAATAAAATAAAACAGAGAGAGAGGTAGAGTGTACTCCCCAGGTGAACTTATGAGTAGAGCTATGCCTCCCCGGCAACGGCGCCCGAAACTTGATCTTGATAACCCACAAGTATAGGGGATCGCGGCAGTCTTCGAGGGAAGTAAAACCCAAATTTATTGATTCGACACAAGGGGAGGTAAAGAATACTTATAAGCCTTAACAACTGAGTTGTCAATTCAGCTGCACCTGGAAAAGCACTAGCAACAGGGGTGATGTGAAAGTAGCAGTAATATGAGAGCAGTAGTAACAATAACACAACAGTAGTAACACAGGAGCAATGGCACCGGAAAATAGTTGATACTACTTCCAATGACATATAGAACGAGTATATAATGATGAGAGATGGACCGGGGTTCCCAGCGATCTACACTAGTGGTAACTCTTCAATAACAAGTGACAAGTGTTGGGTGAACAAATTACAGTTGGGCAATTGACAGGATTGATAAAGCATTAAGATAGAAGATCAATTCATTAATCATGTAGGCATGTTTTCCATATATAGTCGTACATGCTCGCAATGAGAAACTTGCACAACATCTTTTGTCCTACCAGCCGGTGGCAGCCGGGCCTCAAGGGAATCTACTGGATATTAAGGTACTCCTTTTAATAGAGTACCGGAGCAAAGCATTAACACTCCGTGAAAACATGTGATCCTCACATCACCGCCATCCCCTCCGGTTGTCCCGATTTCTGTCACTTCGGGGCCTTTGGTTCCGGACAATGACATGTGCATACAACTTGTAGATACAATCTAAGCAATAAGTATAGAGCTTAAATCTAAGATCATGCCACTCGGGCCCTAGTGACAAGCATTAAGCATAACAAGATTGCAGCAACAATAACTTCACAAACTTTATAGATAGACTAATCATAATGTATCATCCATCGGATCCCAACAAACACAACACCGTTTACATCAGATGAATCTCAATCATGTAAGGCAGCTCATGAGATCATTGTATTGAAGTACATGGGAGAGAGAGTACCAACTAGCTACTGCTAGAACCCGTAGTCCATGGGGGAACTACTCACGGAGCATGATGGAGGCGGTGGCGTCGGTGGAGATGGCTTCCGGGGGCACTTCCCCGTCCCGGCAGGGTGCCGGAACAGAGACTTCTGTCCCCCGAATTGGAGTTTCGCGATGGCGGCGGCGCCCCTGGAGTCTTTCTGGAGTTTCATCAAAAAGGTATCGCGTTTTTAGGTCGAAAGGGGTTAAATAGGCGAAGAGGCAGCGCAAGGGGGCGCCTGGGGGCTCCTCACCATAGGCTGGCGCGGGCCCAGGCCTGGCCGCGCCGCCTTATGGTGTGGTGGCCCTCTGGCCCTCCTCCGACTCCCCTTCGGTGTTCTGGAGCCCTCCGGGAAAAATAAGATCTTTGGCGTTGATTTCGTCCAATTCCGAGAATATTGCCCGAACAGCCTTTCTGGAACCAAAAACAGCAGAAAACAGGAACTGGCACTGTGGCATCTTGTTAATAGGTTAGTTCCGGAAAATGCATGAAATCATCATAAAGTGCAAGTAAAACATGTAAGTATTGTCATAAAACAAGCATGGAACATCAGAAATTATGGATACGTTGGAGACGTATCAGCCATCAACCTTCAACGTGCTTCTTGGCTCCTACTGGTTCGATAAACCTTGCTTTCTTACTGAGGGAAAACTTGCCGCTGTACGCATCACACCTTCCTCTTGGGGTTCCCAACGGTCGCGTGTTGTACGCGTATCACACATCTCTGAAGTTATAAAGTTCTTACAAAAACTTGCTAAGAGTCCTAATGCTAGTGCTATAAATTTGGCTTTCACGAAACATATTACAAATGCTCTCATAAAAGCTAGAGAAGAGAAATTAGAACGCGAAGCTTCTATTCCTAGGAAGCTAGAGGATGGTTGGGAGCCCATCATTAAGATGAAGGTCAATGACTTTGATTGTAATGCTTTATGTGATCTTGGTGTAAGTATTTCCGTTATGCCTAGAAAGATCTATAATATGCTTGACTTGCCACCATTGAAAAATTGTTATTTGGATGTTAATCTTGCTGATAATTCTACAAAGAAACCTTTAGGGAGAGTTGATAATGTTCGCATTACCGTTAACAATAACCTTGTCCCCGTTGATTTTGTTGTCTTGGATATTGAATGCAATGCATCTTGTCCCATTATATTGGGAAGACCTTTTCTTCGAACTGTTGGTGCTATCATTGATATGAAGGAAGGTAATATTAAATATCAATTTCCTCTCAAGAAAGGTATGGAACACTTCCCTAGAAAGAGAATGAAGTTACCTTTTGATTCTATCATTAGAACAAATTATGATGTTGACACTTCGTCTCTTGATAACACTTGATACACACTTTCTGCGCCTAGCTGAAAGGCGTTAAAGAAAAGCGCTTATGGGAGACAACCCATGTTTTTACTACAGTAATTTTGTTTTATATTTGTGTTTTGGAAGTTGTTACTACTGTAGCAACCTCTCCTTATCTTACTTTGTTGCATTGTTGTGCCAAGTAAAGTCTTTGATAGTAAGGTTCATACTAGATTTGGATTACCGCGCAGAAACAGATTTCTTTACTGTCACGAATCTGGGCCTAATCCTCCGTAGGTAACTCAGACAATTATGCCAATTTACATGAGTGATCCTCAGATATGTACGCAACTTTCATTCAATTTGGGAATTTTCATTTGAGCAAGTCTGGTGCCTCAATAAAATTCGTCTTTACGAACTGTTCTGTTTTGACAGATTCTGCCTTTTGTTTCGCATTGCCTGTTTTGCTATGCTTGATGGATTTTTCGATTCCATTAACTTTCAGTAGCTTTGTGCAATGTCCAGAAGTGTTAATAATGATTATGTCACCTCTGAACATGTAAGTTTTGATTGTGCACTAACCCTCTAATGAGTTGTTTTGAGTTTGGTGTGGAGGAAGTTTTCAAGGATCAAGAGAGGGAGATGATACAATATGATCAAGGAGAGTGAAAGCTCTAAGCTTGGGGATGCCCCGGTGGTTCACCCCTGCATATTTCAAGAAGACTCAAGCATCTAATCTTGGGGATGCCCAAGGCATCCCTTTCTTCATCGACAACATTATCAGGTTCCTCTAGTGAAACTATATTTTTATTCCATCACATCTTATGTACTTTGCTTGGAGCGTCGGTTTGTTTTTGTTTTTGTTTTGTTTGAATAAAATGGATCCTAGCATTCTTTGTGTGGGAGAGAGACACGCTCCGCTGTTGCATAAGGACAAATATGTCCTTAGGCTTTACTCATAGTATTCATGGCGAAAGTTTCTTCTTCGTTAAATTGTTATATGGTTGGAATCAGAAAATGATACATGTAGTAATTGCTATAATGTCTTGGATAATGTGATACTTGGCAATTGTTGTGCTCTTGTTTAAGCTCTTGCATCATATACTTTGCACCTATTAATGAAGAAATACACAGAGCTTGCTAAAATTTGGTTTGCATAATTGGTCTCTCTAAGGTCTAGATAATTCCTAGTAAAGAGTTTGAACAACAAGGAAGACCGTGTAGAGTCTTACAATGTTTACAATATGTCTTTTATGTGAGTTTTGCTGCACCGGTTCATCCTTGTGTTTGTTTCAAATAACCTTGCTAGCCTAAGCCTTGTATCGAGAGGGAATACTTCTCATGCATCCAAAATCCTTGAGCCAACCACTATGCCATTTGTGTCCACCATACCTACCTACTACATGGTATTTCTCCTCCATTCCAAAGTAAATTGCTTGAGTGCTACCTTTAAATTTCCATTCTTCATCCTTACAATATATAGCTCATGGGACAAATAGCCTAAAAACTATTGTGGTATTGAATATGTACTTATGCACTTTATCTCTTATTAAGTTGCTTGTTGTGCGATAACCATGTTCCTGGGGACGCCATCAACTACTCTTTGTTGAATATCATGTGAGTTGCTATGCATGTCCGTCTTGTCTGAAGTAAGGGAGATTTACCGCTAGAATGGTTAGAGCATGCATAATGTTAGAGAAGAACATTGGGCCGCTAACTAAAGCCATGATCCATGGTGGAAGTTTCAGTTTTGGACAAACATCCTCAATCTCATATGAGAAAATTAATTGTTGTTGAATGCTTATGCATAAAAGAGGAGTCCATTATCTGTTGTCTATGTTTTCCCGGTATGGATGTCTAAGTTGAGAATAATCAATAGCGAGAAATCCGATGCGAGCTTTCTCCTTAGACCTTTGTACAGGCGGCATAGAGGTACCCCTTTGTGACACTTGGTTAAAACATATGCATTGCGATGATAATCCAGGTAATCCGAGCTAATTAGGACAAGGTGCGGAAACTATTAGTATGCTATGCATGAGGCTTGCAACTTGTAGGATATAATTTACATAACACATATGCTTTATTACTACCGTTGACAAAATTGTTTCTTGTTTTCAAAACCAAAGCTCTAGCACAAATATAGCAATCGATGCTTTCCTCTTTGAAGGACCTTTCTTTTACTTTTATGTTGAGTCAGTTGACCTATCTCTCTCCACCTCAAGAAGCAAACACTTGTGTGAACTGTGCATTGATTCCTACATACTTGCATATTGCACTTGTTATATTACTTTACATTGACAATATCCATGAGATATACATGTTATAAGTTGAAAGCAACCGCTGAAACTTAATCTTCCTTTGTGTTGCTTCAATACCTCTACTATGAATTATTGCTTTATGGGTTAACTCTTAGGCAAGACTTATTGATGCTTGTCTCGGAAGTACTATTTATGAAAAGTCTTTGCTTTATGATTCATTTGTTTACTCATGTCATTTACATTGTTTTGATCGCTGCATTCATTACATGTGTTTACAATAGTATGATCAAGATTATGATGGCATGTCACTCCAGAAATTATCTTTGTTATCGTTTACCTGCTCGGGACGAGCAGAAACTAAGCTTGGGGATGCTGATACGTCTCCGACGTATCGATAATTTCTTATGTTCCATGCCACATTATTGATGATATCTACATGTTTTATGCATATTTTATGTCATATTTATGCATTTTCCGGCACTAACCTATTAACGAGATGCCGAAGAGCCGATTCTTTGTTTTGCTGTTTTTGGTTTCAGAAATCCTAGTAAGGAAATATTCTCGGAATTGGACGAAATCAACGCCCAGGGGCCTATTTTCACACGAAGCTTCCAGAAGACCGAAGGGAAGACGAAGTGGGGCCACGGGGCGCCGCCACACTAGGGCGGCGCGGCCCAGGGGGGCCCACGCGGCCCTAGCGTGTGGGGCCCCCATGTGTCCCCCTGACCTGCCCTTCCGCCTACATATAGTCTTCGTCGTGAAACCCCCAGTACCGAGAGCCACGATACGGAAAACCTTCCAGAGACGCCGCCGCCGCCAATCCCATCTCGGGGGATTCAGGAGATCGCCTCCGGCACCCTGCCGGAGAGGGGAATCATCTCCCGGAGGACTCTTCACCACCATGGTCGCCTCCGGAGTGATGAGTGAGTAGTTCACCCCTGGACTATGGGTCCATAGCAGTAGCTAGATGGTTGTCTTCTCCTCATTATGCTTCATTGTCGGGTCTTGTGAGCTGCCTAACATGATCAAGATCATCTATCTGTAATGCTATATGTTGTGTTTGTTGGGATCCGATGGATAGAGAATACTATGCTATGTTGATTATCAATCTATTACCTATGTGTTGTTTATGATCTTGCATGCTCTCCGTTATTAGTAGAGGCTCTGGCCAAGTTTTTACTCTTAAATCCAAGAGGGAGTATTTATGCTCGACAGTGGGTTCATGCCTCCATTAAATGCAGGACGATGACGAGAAAGTTCTAAGGTTGTGGATGTGCTGTTGCCACTAGGGATAAAACATTGATGCTATGTCCGAGGATGTAGTTATTGATTACATTACGCACCATACTTAATGCAATTGTCTGTTGTTTTCAACTTAATACTGGAAGGGGTTCGGATGATAACCTGAAGGTGGACTTTTTAGGCATAGATGCATGCTGGATAGCGGTCTATGTACTTTGTCGTAATGCCCAATTAAATCTCACAATACTCATCATATCATGTATGTGCATTGTCATGCCCTCTCTATTTGTCAATTGCCCAACTGTAATTTGTTCACCCAACATGCTATTTATCTTATGGGAGAGACACCTCTAGTGAACTGTGGACCCCGGTCCATTCTTAACATCGAATACAATCTACTGCAATACTTGTTCTACTGTTTTCTGCAAACAATCATCATCCACACTATACATCTAATCCTCTGTTACAGCAAGCCGGTGAGATTGACAACCTCACTGTTTAGTTGGGGCAAAGTACTTTGGTTGTGTTGTGCAGGTTCCACGTTGGCGCCGGAATCCCTGGTGTTGCGCCGCACTACATCTCGCCGCCATCAACCTTCAATGTGCTTCTTGGCTCCTACTGGTTCGATAAACCTTGGTTTCTTACTGAGGGAAAACTTGCCGCTGTACGCATCACACCTTCCTCTTGGGGTTCCCAACGGTCGCGTGCTGTACGCGTATCATTGTGTTGTGCAGGTTCCACGTTGGCGCCGGAATCCCTGGTGTTGCGCCGCACTACACTTCACCGCCATCAACCTTCAACGTGCTTCTTGGCTCCTACTGGTTCGATAAACCTTGGTTTCTTACTGAGGGAAAACTTGCCGCTGTACGCATCACACCTTCCTCTTGGGGTTTCCAACGGTCGCGTGCTGTACGCGTATCAGACTACGGGTTCTAGCAGTAGCTAGTTGGTACTCTCTATCCTATGTATTTCAATACAATGATCTCATGAGCTGCCTTACATGATTGAGATCCATCTAATGTAATCGGTGTTGTGTTTGTTGGTATCCGATGATGATACATTATGATTAGTCTGTCTATAAAGTTTGTGAAGTTATTGTTGCTGCAATTTTGTTATGCTTAATGCTTGTCACTAGGGCCCGAGTGGCATGATCTTAGATTTAAGCTCCATAAGTATTGCTTAGATTATATCTACAAGTTGTTTGCACGTATTGCTGTTCGGAACCCGAGGCCCCAAAGTGACAGAAATTGGGACAACCGGAGGGGAAGGCTGTGATATGAGGATCACATGTTTTCACCAAGTGTTAATGTTTTGCTCCGGTGCTGTATTAAAAGGAGTACCTTAATAGCCAGTAGATTCCCTTGAGGCCCGGCTGCCACCGGCTGGTAGGACAAAAGATGTTGTACAAGTTTCTCATTGCGAGCACGTATGACTATATATGGAAAACATGCCTACATGATTAATAATCTTGATGTTCTGTCTTAATGCTTTCAATCCTATCAATTGCCCAACTGTAATTTGTTCACCCAACACTTGTCACTTGTTATTGGAGAGTTACCACTAGTGTAGATCGCTGGGAACCCCGGTTCATCTTTCATCATCATATACTCGTTCTATATGTCATTGGAAGTAGTATCAACTATTTTTTGATGCCATCGCCTCTGTTTTATTGCTACCGCTGCTGTGTTATTGTTACTATTGCTCTCATATTACTGCTGCTTTCACATCACCCCTGTCACTAGTGGTTTTTCAGGTGCAGCTGAATTGACAACTCAGTTGTTAAGGCTTATAAGTATTCTTTACCTCCCCTTGTGTCGAATCAATAAATTTGGGTTTTACTTCCCTCGAAGACTGTTGCGATCCCCTATACTTGTGGGTTATCAGGCTTTGTACCAGGGATGACAATACTTAGGACCTGATATGGCATACCCATGTCAAGAGGAGAGGAGAGGAGAGAATGGAGGGAGAAGGGAGGAGAGCAGATGGTGGCAGCAAGGAGAGGGAGAAAGCACCCCCTAGACGTAGCAATGGCGCGCCACTGCTACCTTAAATAGCAGTGTCGCGCCTGTACATGGTACGCCATTGCTATGTGTAGGGGTGGTTCAAACCTTGGTCAAACATAATAGTGGCGCACTATTTACCAGGTGCGACACTGGTAACTATAGTACGAGTGGAGCACCATGTAGAGGTGCGCAACTGCTAAATAGCAGTGGATGGTGCGCCACTGGTATTGATCCTATGGCTAGGCCTTTTTCTAGTAGTGAGGGGCTATGGAGGCGGAGGTCGCCGGGAGTGGAGGAGCCCCCTAGGCGATCACGTAGTAGAGGAGGAGCCCCCTAGACCATCGCGTCGTAGAGGAGGAGTGATACGTCCAAAACGTATCTACTTTCCCGAACACTTTTGCTATTGTTTTGCCTCTAATTTGTGTATTTTGGATGCAACTAACACGGACTAACGCTGTTTTCAGCAGAACTGCTCTGGTGTCTCGTTTTTGTGCAGAAATCCAACTTTCGGGAAAATCCTCGGAATTTATGCAGAAGGCCCTATTTTCCCAGGAAACTAACGGAGCCAGAAGGACAATTGAAGTGGAGGCCCGAGGGCCCCACACCATAGGGCGGCGCGGCCCGGGGGGGCCGCGCGGCCTGTGGTGTGGCCCCTCGGCCGGCCTCCGACGCCCTCCTTCGGACTATTTATCGGCCTCGACCTAAAAACGCACGGGAAGAAGTCGAAGTCGCCGAAACCCTCCGTAACGCCGCCACATCGCGAAACTCCGTCGCGGGAGCCAGAAGTCTCCGTTCTGGCACTCCGCCGGGACGGGGAATTGGAGGAGATCATCACCGCCATCACCGCCAACGCCTCTACATCAACCAGCCATGTTTCCCCCATCCATGTGTGAGTAATTCCCCCGCTGTAGGCTGAAGGGGATGGTAGGGATTGGATGAGATTGGTCATGTAATAGCATAAGATTGTTAGGGCATAGTGCCTAGTGTCCGTAATTGGTACTTTGATGATATTGTTGCAACTTGTTATGCTTAATGCTTGTCACTAGGGCCCGAGTGCCATGATCTCAGATCTGAACATGTTATTGCTTCATCAAGATATTCATTGTTTATGGTCTTACCTATAAGTTGTATACACATGTCGCTGTCCGGAACCGATGGCCCCGAAGTGACAGAAATCGGGACAACCGGAGGGAATGGTAGCGATGTGAGGATCACATGTGTTCACGGAGTGTTAATGCTTTGCTCCGGTACTCTATTAAAAGGAGTACCTTAATATCCAGTAGTTTCCCTTGAGGCCCGGCTGCCACCGGCTGGTAGGACAAAAGATGTTGTGCAAGTTTCTCATTGCGAGCACGCACGACTATATATGGAACACATGCCTATTGATTGCTTTGTACTTGGACACCGTTTTATTATTATCTGCAAATGCCCTGCTATGATTGTTACATGAGTTTCTCTCATCCATGCAACGCCCGTCATCCGTCCCCGTGCCTACAGTATTTTAATCCTGCTGTTTACTATAATCACTACTGCTGTCTTTGTTACTCTGCTGCTGTTATTTCACTACTGCTACTGCTATAAAACTGTTACTACTGATAAACTCTTGCGAGCAAGTCTGTTTCCAGGTGCAGCTGAATTGACAACTCCGCTGTTAAGGCTTCCAAGTGTTCTTTGTCTCCCCTTGTGTCGAATCAATAAATTGGGTTTTACTTCCCTCGAAGACTCATTTGCGATCCCCTATACTTGTGGGTCATCAAGACTATTTTAAAGCGCCGTTGCCGGGGAGCATAGCTTTATTTGGAAGTTCACTTGGATTAATATTGTTCGCTGCAAATTATCCATCATGGGTAAACCTCGCGATACTAAGATCGCCATATTACCATCCACTACAAGAAAAGGTACAATTCTGAGTACCTCTGCTGCTCTTGATTCGCCATCTGTGATTGATAAACTTGTTTCACCGCCGCATGCTTCAAATGCGGGTACTTCTGCTGAATCTGAAAACTCTCATAATATTGTTAATATTTCTGCTGTGCTTGATGATAGTGGTTCATTGGGATCTTTTCTAGATGCTACAATTGCTAGGTCTAGACAAATTGAAAATACTGAAACTCCTAATGCTACTACACCTGTTAATTCACCTGAACTTGATTATTTTAGTGATGATCTGATGAAGATTATGTGGAGCTTAATGATGATTTTATTGAAAAATGCAAAGCTACTACGATGCAAGAAAAATTAAAAAGTTGCTTGCAGAACATCTTTATTAGATATAAAGCTGTCTCCCGATCCTAAATTTGCCACATCTCCTATATACATTTGGGATAATGTTTATGATTTTTCTCTTGATCTATCTCATATAGCTATTGTTGAGAAAACACCCTTTTGTGGTACTGAAAAAGAAAGTCTTGTTGAACACATGACTCGAGTTATCTACTCTAAGTAGCTTGTTTTCTGATGATGTCAAGATGCGTACTTACTTTGTTGCTAAAATCTTTCCATTCTCATTAAAGGATGACGCTAAAACTTGGTATAATAATTTGCCACCTAATTCTATTAAAAGTCCAAAAGAATTGCTTGATGTTTTCTTCCGCAAATACTTTCCTGCTAGTGCTCAACATATTGCTTTGCAGAGAATTTATAATTTTGACCAGGGAGATGAAGAGAAATTACCTGAGGCTTGGGCGAGATTTTGCTCTCTTATTAGAGCTCGGCCTGAGCATGATCTGGAAAAGCATGATTTACTTGATATATTTTATAGTGGACTAACCATTGAGTCTAGGGCATACCTGGATAGTTGTGCTGGTTGTGTTTTCAGGAAAAGAACTCCAGACGACGCTGAAGAATTATTGGCTAAAATAAGCCGGAATCATGATGATTGGACTACACCTGAACCAACTCCAACGCCAATATTGAAGAAGAGGGGTATGATTAAATTAAATGATGAAGATATGAGGGAAGCCAAGAAGTCTCTCAAGGAGAAAGGTATTAAATCTGAAGATGTGAAGAATCTACCTCCTATAGAAGATATATGTGAGATAATTCCCCCTTCATCTATGATTGAGGTAAACTCCCTTCAACGCTTTACTAGGGAAGATATTCCGTATTCGAAACCTCCTGCACAATGCTTAGATGAGTTTGATAATTATATTGTTAAGCAAGAAAATTTTAATATGAGAGTAGAGAATCATTTAATGGAAAATTCTCGAGCTATTAGTGAATTGCATGGTATTGTGGAGAGAACCTCCAATGATGTTAAGATGCTTGTTAAACATTTTCATATGATTCAAACTCAAATTGATCAACTCACTAAAGTGCAAAATGACTTGTTAGGGAATAATTCTAAAGAGAAACATGCTTATGAAGTAACAACTAGAGGTGGTGTCTCTACCCAGGATCCTCTATATCCTGAAGGGCACCCCAAAAGAATTGAACAAGATTCTCAACGCATTGAACCTAGTGCTCATTCTAGGAAGAAAAAGAAGAAGAAACATAAAAATGTTGTAGAATCCTCTGAACTTGTTAATGATCCTAATAGTATCTCTATTTACTGATGCTGAAACTGAAAGTGGTAATGAACATGATAAAGATAATGATAAGAATGATACTCCTGATAAAGAAGAGGTAGAAGAAGAACCTGAAAAGCATGCTAAAAATAAAAAGTACACTAAAGAAGATTTTATTGCTGAGAAACATGGTAATGAAAGAGAACCTTGGGTACAAAAGCAAATGCCTTTTCCTGCTAAGAAACTAAAATCAAAGGAAGAAGAACACTATAATAAATTTTGCGATTGGATGAAACCTTTATTCTTGCAAATCCCTTTGACTGATGCTATTAAATTGCCTCCTTATTCAAAGTATATGAAAGATATTGTTACTAACAAAAGGAAAATCCCCAATGAGGAAATTTCCACTATGCTTGCTAATTACTCTTTCAATGGCAAAATTCCAAAGAAGTTGGGCGACCCAGGTATACCTACTATTCCTTGTTCTATTAAGAATAATTATGTTAAAACTGCTCTATGTGACTTGGGAGCCGGTGTTAGTGTTATGCCTTTTTCTCTTTATAAGAGACTTTATTTAGATAAGTTGATACCTACTGATATATCTTTGCAAATGGCTGATAAATCTACTGCTATTCCTGTTGGTATATGTGAGAATGTTCCTGTTCAAGTTACTACTAACTGCTTGATATTAACTGATTTTGTTGTGTTGGAAATGCCTGAAGATGATAATATGTCTATTATTCTTGGGAGACCTTTTCTTAACACCGCAGGGGCTGTTATTGATTGCAATAAAGGAAAGGTTACTTTTAATGTTGATGATAAGGAGCATACCGTCTATTTCCCTAAGAAGATTGATAAAATATGTGGAGTCAATACTATTACTAATGTGAGAAGTATTAAGGTGGGAACTATTGATTGTCCTATATATGAGCCTAAGGAAGAATATCAAACTCTCGTGATTGGATCCATATCAATACAATTCAAGGTAACATGATTGATTTGAGGTTTATTTCTTCTTATGCTATGAAAAAGTTATTTGGTGACAAGACTTGATCAACCTTGTTAACGAATACCTTTTATATGCATAGAGGAGGTAAACAACATCTCTTTCTTCCTCCATTTGCTCTAGTTGCTGTAGCATTTTTAATTTGCAAAGTCTTTAGTTATTTGAAGATTTCGAAATTTTTCCTGGCCAGTAATTATAAACTAAATACCCAGAAATGTGCGTTTTTCAAAGTTTTCAAAAATTCACAAAAATTATACCGTTGGTCCTATTTTTCGACGAGGCACCTGGGAGCACCAGAGGATGACCTGTGGGGCACCAGAGGGCGCCAGACCACAGGCCGGCGCGGCCAAGGAGGTGGCCGCGCCACCATGTGGTGTGGGCCCCCCTTTGCCCCACTTTGTCATCTCTTTCTCCCAGCACCTTCTCTCTCCCGAAAAAACTCGTACCAAGTTCCTCTCTCTCGCGTTTTTGCTCCAGAGCTCCAGATTTCTCGATCTCTTTGCTCAGCTCAGATTTCTGTCTGAAATTTGGCACATTTGCTCTTCGGTATGTGACTCCTCCACCCATCCAAGTAGAATTTCGTTTGGTTGAGTATATCTTGAATATTTTGCTGCTGTAGGTAACATGTTTAGTGAGCCTGCATGCTTGTTCTAAGTGGTAGAAACTAGTTTTGATGCATGATTAGTACTCCAGCAAGTTCCCATGGTAGTTTCCCTCAATTATATGTCACCAAACCAAATTTTTATGTCATTTGTTGAAAATTTCAGAGAAGCTATGAAGAAGTTTAGCTTTGGAGAGTTGTTCAAGAAGGGGACAACCAGCACCGGGAGGCCTTCAAGGGCCGCCACCCGGATTAGGCGATCATACAATGAAGACATCCTCGCGCCTAGCTTCGCGCCCGAGGAGGACAACGGGCCTCCTAATGCTTCTACTTTTCCATGCTATGATTTTCTAAGGAATGCAGGGATACTGGAGGATTTCTTAACCCTTGTCAACAGGGCAGGGTTAACCACTTATATGGGCGATGAAAGGGAGCAATACTACTTGCTCACCAAAACCTTCGTCGAGAGTTTCCAGTTCAACAACAAACACTATGAGCCAACGGTTGCATTCAGGATTTATGGTAATACTGTGACTATGCCATTGAAGGATTTTTGTTGTGCCTTGGATATTGCCCCTGTAGGTACAGCAAGTAGGATTGATGACAACCCCCGGGACTTGTTGGAGCTCTACCGAGGGATCACCGATGATGATTGTCGCACCATTCAGCGGGGCAAGATAAGGAACATTCAACTCCCAGCCATTAAATATTTTGCATACTACATTGCTACTAGCATTCTTGGTAGGGAGAACACTAGCAACATTTCTAGTTACCATCTTGCTTTCTTGAATATTGCACTTACTGGTCATACATCTTATCACCTTGGTGCTCTTATTGCTCGCCGCCTGACTACCAGGGGGCCTATTTTTGGAGGAACTATTGCACTGCGTGTTGTAACATATCTAAATCTTCCTATTGATCCTAATGATGTGCCATTGGCCCCTAGGAGACTCGACATTACTGCTATGAAGAGTCATCATTTTGTTACCACTGACTCTACTTTAGATAATATGGTGTATAGAATGTTGTTTTCTGACGGGGATGAGAAAGAAATTCCTCTTCCCCAACCTGGTTTGTTGAGTATTGACAGGCAGTCATGGTCGTGCACTAAGGAGGAGGTGGATGAACATTTGAAGATAAAAGACTTCCACCAGCAACATGACTCCGAGGACGCCGGGGCCTCCTACGACCACACCGTCACATATCCGGGTGCTTCTTCTAGCACGTACCCGGAATACGATCCATCTTCGTCATATTACGGAGACACTACTTCATGGGATCGATGGGATTGAACTCTACTTAGGCCAAAAGCCTAAGCTTGGGGGGAGGTATACCGGCATCACTCATTCTTTGCATATTATGGTTGCTGGATACTTGCACATACTTGTTTTGTTCGTTTGAGTGGTTTTCTAATGAGAGGAAGATGATATTTGGGGAAGTGCTGCCTGAAAACAGATTCTGGAACGTTACCGTAAAAATTCTTAAAAATAGCCAGAGCGTCATTTTGAGCTGCCAATTTTTGTGCAGGTTCCCCAGGTTGTTATCTAACTTTCGTTAGTTGAACACTTTTCGATCTGAGCAACGTAAGATTTTTGTAAAAATCGATTTCTGTACTGCTGTCAGGTTTTGGCAGATTTCTGCCATCTCGCTTTTCTGTGTTTCTTTTAGTTTGCTATTTCTTGTTTTTGGTTTGTTTCTTCCCCAAAACACAAAAAGACCAAAAATATTTCTGTTATTTCTCTTCACCATTTGTTTGCTTTGGTTTCTTGCATTTGTTTCACTTTATTTGCTATTGCTAGTTTGCTATAAGAAAACCCAAAAAGATTTTGCTTTGTTTGTTTGTTTCCTCTTGTTCTTATTTGCAATTCGAAAACACCAAAAATATTTGCTTTTCTTCTTTGTTTTGTAAAGTTCTTTATGAGTTCAATGGTCTTCGGTGGCTGGAGCGTGGTGTTCATTTCATATTATCCAAGCTACACGAGTGAAAAGGCAATAATGACGATCTACGACAATCTGATTGTGGTGAGAGGCTGGTATGAACTCTATTTGTTTTCATTTTGTACATATACTCATCCATGTGAGCATGCTTAGTTGGTTCATGTGAGGTATATGTTATTTGAGAAAGTCTAGTAGTTTATGATCTCTCATGTTTAGCTCCAATTTATTAATATGAGTAGCATGTCATGTATGTTTGCTTGCATTGTTTTATTCATAAGTAAGTATGGCATTGTGGTATCCTCCTCTGAATAATTCATTTATATCGACTTGGCACATGCTCAAACATGCATATGACTGAACAAAAAGTCAATTAAGCCTCGATGATCTATATTGCTTCAGAGTTCTTGTATCACTTTTATGCCTCCGTTAATTTATTTTGCCGCAAGCATGATTATGACAGTTACTGCTCTCTTGATTTGTCGCTCCCTAGTCTTTTGCTAGCCTTCACTTGTACTGAGCGGGAACGCTGCTCGTGCTTCCAATCACATGAAAATCAAGTTATTCCAGCGTGTCCACCATAAATACCTATGCATGGCATTTCAAACCATTCCAAGTAAATTCTCATGCGCTACCTTTAAAACCTTCAAAATGCTTCTCAATTTGTGTTTATGTTTCATAGCTCATGAGGAAGTAAGTGGTGTTTAGCTTTCAACCTTGTCATTTACTTTTGACGGACTCTCATATGGACTAGTGGCACATCCGCTTATCCAATAACTTTGCAAAAAGAGCTGGCAATGGGATTCCCAGTCCCAAATTAATTAATTTAAATAGACACTCCTCCATGGTTTGTGATTGTTGGACGGTACCCGAAGGATTCGGTTAGCCATGGCTTGTGTAAGCAAAGGTTGGGGGGAGTGTCATCATCATAATAAAACTAAAATAAAAAGGCACTCCTTCATGGTATGAGATTGTTGGCAGGCACCCGAGGATTCGGTTAGCCATGGTTTGTGCAAGAAAGGTTGGAAGGAGTGCCAAATAAATATGCAATAATTCATGGGAGCCGCTCTTGAAAGTCCGGTTGGCGAGGTAGTTGGTGAACCCATTACCATTCGTTGACAACAACAAACACCTCTCAAAATAATTTTGCTCCTGTCTTTATAAAAATAAAAAGCTCTAGCGCATGTTAATCCCTGCTTCCCTCTGCGAAGGGTCAATCTTTTACTTTTATGTTGTGTCTCCATTATTTCTTTGAGCACTATCTTGAGAGCACAACTGTCATTCTTAGTACAATATGCTTGTCTCAAAATATGATTGATTGTGGTATAACTTTGATGCATTTATCTTTTGACAATCACTACTTCTAGTCTTTCTATGAACTCCAGAGGTGCCCGGGCATTTATGTTTTGCCAATCAAATACAGGCAAGCGAGATACCACTTTATCATACTCTCTTATGAACATTGCAATCCTGCTTATATACATGATTCATGATGCTTATTATTAATTGTTGGTACCTCTCCATGTTTGGCATAGCTGTTAGATGATCTTATTTGCATGTATTTCATTATGAACTGTTTAAGTATTAGCCATAGCATGAGAATATATACATCATATGAGCAAATGTGTTCGTGAAAGTTCTTTTATCGCTCAGTTGTTAACTGAATTGCTTGAGGACAAGCAATAAGCTAAGCTTGGGGGGAGTTGATACGTCCAAAACGTATCTACTTTCCCGAACACTTTTGCTATTGTTTTGCCTCTAATTTGTGTATTTTGGATGCAACTAACACGGACTAACGCTGTTTTCAGCAGAACTGCTCTGGTGTCTCGTTTTTGTGCAGAATTCCTACTTTCGGGAAAATCCTCGGAATTTATGCGAGAAGGCCCTATTTTCCCAGAAACTAACGGAGCCGTAAGGACAATTGAAGTGGAGGCCCGAGGGCCCCACACCATAGGGCGGCGCGGCCCGGGGGGCCCGCGCGGCCTGTGGTGTGGCCCCTCGGCCGGCCTCCGACGCCCTCCTTCGGACTATTTATCGGCCTCGACCTAAAAACGCACGGGAAGAAGTCGAAGTCGCCAGAAACCCTCCAGAACGCCGCCACATCGCGAAACTCCGTCGCGGGAGCCAGAAGTCTCCGTTCTGGCACTCCGCCGGGACGGGGAATTGGAGGAGATCATCACCGCCATCACCGCCAACGCCTCTACATCAACCAGCCATGTTTCCCCCATCCATGTGTGAGTAATTCCCCCGCTGTAGGCTGAAGGGGATGGTAGGGATTGGATGAGATTGGTCATGTAATAGCATAAGATTGTTAGGGCATAGTGCCTAGTGTCCGTAATTGGTACTTTGATGATATTGTTGCAACTTGTTATGCTTAATGCTTGTCACTAGGGCCCGAGTGCCATGATCTCAGATCTGAACATGTTATTGCTTCATCAAGATATTCATTGTTTATGGTCTTACCTATAAGTTGTATACACATGTCGCTGTCCGGAACCGATGGCCCCGAAGTGACAGAAATCGGGACAACCGGAGGGAATGGTAGCGATGTGAGGATCACATGTGTTCACGGAGTGTTAATGCTTTGCTCCGGTACTCTATTAAAAGGAGTACCTTAATATCCAGTAGTTTCCCTTGAGGCCCGGCTGCCACCGGCTGGTAGAACAAAAGATGTTGTGCAAGTTTCTCATTGCGAGCACGCACGACTATATATGGAACACATGCCTATTGATTGCTTTGTACTTGGACACCGTTTTATTATTATCTGCAAATGCCCTGCTATGATTGTTACATGAGTTTCTCTCATCCATGCAACGCCCGTCATCCGTCCCCGTGCCTACAGTATTTTAATCCTGCTGTTTACTATAATCACTACTGCTGTCTTTGTTACTCTGCTTTGTTATTTCACTACATCGCTATAAAAGCATTACTACGATAAACTCTTGCGAGCAAGTCTGTTTCCAGGTGCAGCTGAATTGACAACTCCGCTGTTAAGGCTTCAAAGTGTTCTTTGTCTCCCCTTGTGTCGAATCAATAAATTGGGTTTTACTTCCCTCGAAGACTGTTGCGATCCCCTATACTTGTGGCTCATCAAGGACCCTAGTCCGGCAGGGATGGGGCCCACCGCTCTGCTGCGAATGAGAGGATCAGAGGCCAAGGCAAGAGGTCGTCACACAGGAAAGGAGAGGATGAGGTTGGCTGGAGAGAGAGAGAGAGAGAGAGAGAGAGAGAGAGAGAGAGAGAGAGAGAGAGAGAGAGAGAGAGAGAGAGAGAGAGAGAGAGAGAGAGAGAGAGAGAGAGAGAGAGAGAGAGAGAGAGAGAGAGAGAGAGAGAGAGAGAGAGAGAGAGAGAGAGAGAGAGAGAGAGAGAGAGAGAGAGAGAGAGAGAGAGAGAGAGAGAGAGAGAGAGAGAGAGAGAGAGAGAGAGAGAGAGAGAGAGAGAGAGAGAGAGAGAGAGAGAGAGAGAGAGAGAGAGAGAGAGAGAGAGAGAGAGAGAGAGAGAGAGAGAGAGAGAGAGAGAGAGAGCTCCGGTGGGGAGGATAAGGAGGTAGCGGGGGTAGGTGGCCAGTGCAACGATAGCCTTCCGAAATACTTTTTCACCTAAATCTAAAATCTCAAAAAAGTCTTATTTCCTTTTTTTGGTTTTGAGGCTGTATTCTAAAAAATGGGTAAACGCCCGTAGGTGTTGAAATCGGATGTAGCTCTTTTCGTAGATACATTTTCAAATAATGTTTTTTCTCATCGGGATCGTATGCAACTAGAAAAGCCGTTTTACTAGAAGATGGCGCCATTTTGCAAAAAATGTCGAAAGTCATGTTTGTTATTTTTTTCTTAAGACTTGATGACGTAACACATGGGCATGTGTCGAAGGATTTTATTTTTGAAATTTCTATCATTTGTTTTATTGAAAATTGAAAAGACGATACGATGCTTTATTACTATTACTAATCAAACATGTGTGTTCGACATGATTTTGTACTCGGCAAAAAAATAAAAAAAATCACGTATCAATACTTGTGGCTGCCAATGCAAATCTCTTATTTAAATGTATGTTGGCTGTACATGCACATCGATCAATCCCTGGCTAGCTCACCATGTATGCAGGGCTTGACATGGGTCACGGACGCACGTGTACACGTGTACACGTGCGTGCACAAGTTATACACCCAGGCTAGGCTAGCTGGAGACCCGAAGTTGCCGAGCGCCTGGTGCACCATTCGCGTCCTTGCGCCAGGCTCGCGTCGTGCGCGTCCACTACCTCCCTCAAACCGATCGGCATCTGGTAGTTAGCTGATGGATATGGGCATATGGCTCTGATCAGCGGCGGGATGAGATAAGCACGTCTCCCGCAGTCAAGCCCTAAAAGAAGCAACGACTCAACAGCTTGAACGACGCCCGTGCAGCGCGTTCCTTTCAGTTCGGCCTGGCGCGCGCTCGTCTATAAAACGGACGGAGAGCAACAGCCGAGGAGAGGCAGAGGACAACGCGCCTAACAAGAAGAGAGATTGGGGGGCGGACCTCGGGGAGAACATATCTAGTGCTACCACCATTAAGATGATATCGTGAGGGCACGCTAACGTCATCTCCCAGGCGTTTTGCCCCTGCTCTCTCTCCCAGGCGGCGGGCAGCCAGATCCCATCTCCACCGGCGTGAGATCTGGGGCCCTCTCCCTCCGCTTGCCGCTCCGGCGGTAGGAGGGGGAGGGGACCTCGTTTCTCCTCCGTTTTATAGTTAGGGCTTGTCTGCTGTGGTGCGTCATTGGGGTGGTGGGAGCGGCGCCCGGGCAAATAAATCTGCCTCAACTCCACTCCCACACCGGCGGTGACCTTCACGACGGCGTCTCGGAGTTGTTGGCAAAGTGTGCTTGTCGATCTTTCAGGTCGGCAGCTTGGTCTTCTCGCCGTTCTTCAGATCTGGCGAGATCTGTTTCTCGACGTGTCACTAGCGTTTGTCGTTGTCCACGACGATGCTGGGGCCCGGGGCGAGGTGGTTCTTCTGGAGCGAAGATGTTGGTCCGGAGGTGGTGGATATGCCGTTCTTCTCCGACTTCGTCGATGGGAGGCAGCATATCTTGGTCCAAGACAGCACGGGGACGTCCCCCGGTCGACGTGCCACAGCGACATGTGCCTCGCTGCTTGCAGCAGGCCTGTTCATCGACTCACAAAGCCTCTTTGGCGATGGTGTTTTTTTGGATCTTGCAATGGTGGAGGCTCGGCGTCTCTTCTTGCGTTCATCTCGGCGGCGGTGGATTTAGACGGCGGCCGCTGGCTATGGTGGTTGCAGGAAATTCTAAGGATCGTTTTGTATTTCTCGATCTTTTAGGATTTTCTCTGCAAATTCAGGATAATCATTTTATCCCGGTTTGTCTTTTAGTTTCCACATATGTTGCTTTATGTAACTTGGTTTTCGATTAATGAAATATGTGGTTTCTCTCAAAAAAAAAAAGATGATATCGTGATACCATACAAAAAAATGTATTTTCATACGTGCCAAAAAAATTATACGAAAAATTGTGAGTGCTTATGAAGCATGTGTTGATTGACACTATTCATGCTGATTTTCTCTTTTTTGTTTCTCAGTGTCCATGTCGATTTTGGATATGAAATTTTATGATGTTGTAGGGACATGCTTTATGAGCACTCACAATTTTTCGTATAATTTTTTGGCATATATAAAATTATGTTTTTTTGTACAATATCACGGTATCATCTAAAGGGTGGTAGCACTAGATATGTTCTCGGACCTCGGGCTCAACGGTTGCAGCCACGTACGGCGCCGACGTGTCGGACACATATGCAGGAGGGTGTCGCGATGCAGAGTCCTGATGGAACTCGCTGCGATGCCGAAGACGAGAAGCCGGGACCGACGACGCCGACCATGGCAACGCCACCTGATACGCGATGAAGATTATCTCCGTCGACCGCCGACAAAGAAGCCACAGCCGGAACCTCCCATAGGCCCGCGGTGATGTCCGCAGCCGTAGAAATACAGGCCACGTCGCCGACAACGCACACAAGAAACTAAGCCCAGAGCCCCCTGTGCGCGTCGGGGAGAGGGAGAAAAGTCATGTGCGTCGCTCCTGCCGGGCCTGCGCCGCCCGTCGGCCGGCTCGCCGGCGACGAGCCACTCCTTTGGCCGCTCCTTCTCCGCTCGATTGGCAAGCCATCGCTGATGCCTACTGCGACCCCCGGCCCACCCGTCCTTGCTCAGCGTCTACGTACGGCCGACCCTGACCAGTGGTGATGCGCACCTCCAGCCCAATCTCGGGCTGATGCAGAAGCTATGTGCTCCCTTCCCTCACCCTGGTCTTTCTCTCTCACACATGGAAACAACGTCCTACTCTGTATGTGGTGTGTCTATTTTCTACATACAGTGTATTGTAAAATATTATTACCTCAAAACTTGGATATGCTTGCGTTCCGACTGTCAATACAATTGAATAAGAGACTAATCGTATCTATGTATGAAACCTATACGTTGATATCAACACAAAGTTAGCCTCTTGATATCAACAACATTAATTAAGCGGGCAACATAATACTACAGAACATACTCTCACCATATGTGAAGACCTTAAGTTGCTGCAATATGTTACTCAAGGCAGCCGAATCGTTTAGTCTTTTACCTTTCATAATGATTCAGAACCTCTACATCTAATGTTTGTAAATAGTGGTATAAATATGTAATGGTACCATCCATAGTTGTTGATTCCCACATACTCCATCCATCCCAAAATGTAAGGAAACTAAGTATTAGTCAAAAGTAAACGTTTTCTAAGTTTTACCAAGTTTATTCATAGAAATACGAAAAATTATAATAATGAATTAATGTCAATAGATTCTTCATAAAGTATATTTTCTTAATGTGTCCATTCAATATCGTTGATGTAGATATTTGTTCTTAAATATTTGGCCAAAATTAGTAATACTTGACTTTTAACTAATCTTTAGCCGCCTTACATTTTAGGACGGAGGTAATACTAATTGAGGTATAACTTCGTCAATTGTTTTCTACAGTTATTCGGTAATAGAATTTCCGAGGATGATCAGTTTGGTGTAGGTATACCAATATATCTGATTAAAATCCTTGAGAAGTTCATCTCATGAACTCCTGTACCATTTCGTCTTGTTGATACTCGTTTTGGGCCGATGGGTAATCAAGAACATAAATCGAAGTTCGGCGTGACAAATGTATTGCTCATTTAGGAGACACCATGTCCACCATCCCAAGTTGTGCCATGATCCGGCTTGATAGCCGATTATGCTAGCAGTCAGAGGTGATCTAGAGGATCGATATATGAAGTCTTCCACTAGAGCTCCTTTAAGATGACCTCAAATGAAAAAGTGATATAAACGAAAGTTGTGCGTCTCGTCGAAACAAGCAACTTTGGTTTTTGAGTCATCGCGATCCGAGTTAGTATGTAATTTTTGGAGCTAAAATACTGCTGGAACTCAAATTATCGGAGGTGGGGCGCCCGACCATAGAGGCCTCTAAGGTAGGGCGCGAGCGGAATTGGAGCACAGGCGAAAACGTCGGGATTGATCGCTTTTCTTACTTCCTCGATTGAGCGATCAATATCAACTCGGATGAAAAAGTGGTCAACATGAAAGTTCTTCGTTTTTTCGAGACGAACAACTTTGTTGTTTACGAGATTTTGATTTGAGGTCGTTTACTGCCTCAAAGAGGACCCGCAATATGCAGATACGTTTTTGACCGAACAGTTATAGAAAGTTCGGACCAAACCATCCGAATTGGACCCAATCTAGGGTTTTGGACGTGAATCCAACCCTCCATCTTGCACGGAAAGTCCAGCCGCCCTTTATATACATGAGGGGTGACGGCCGATTGAAACAACACCAATCGAACAAATCAATCTACTACTTTTTCGTGTTCATCTACTTTTATCTCTCTTCCCTTGTATCTTTCTTCTCGTTCTTCGTTGTTCTTCAGGATTGGAGGCTGCGAATCCACGAGGTCCTAGGGGCGGTTAGGCCGACCTAGGGCAGCCCATAGCCGCCGCAAGCCCTGACGGGGTCCCTCCCGGGCGAGCGGGGTTTCGGGTCTACAAAAGCGCTCGCCGGACTGTCTTGCGTATCGCGCTTCCGGCGAGCCTCCCTCCGCGCGTGCTGCCGCGCATCGCGCTCGGCGTCGAGGGTACACGGCGACGTGTTCGTGTGCGAACACACTTTTTGGCGACTCCGCTGGGGACGAAGCTTCGAACGGTCTCCAGCCCGTTCTTGCTACGAAAAGATCGTCATTAAGAGGCTGCAATCTACAACGGTATCATGAATCCCCAATCTCCTTATGTAGATGCAAACAGCTCTTATATTGATGTTGCTAGATCCTCTGATATATATACTGTATCGGCTAACCCTAGATCTTACTATGTGCAAAAGCCGATGCAAAATAATCTCCATACTTTTAGCAACTTGCAACAGTTATCGACTTCTCATGCATCGGCAACCCCAGAAGTTCATATGCCGATGAACAACATGATGACTTCAGTTACTCAATATGAAACACCCAATGTTAAAAAATTTAGTAGCTTGCACGATAGTGTTTCATCGTTTTATTCATCGGTAGATAGTTCAGAATATATTGTTTCACCTGTATACATGCCGATGGATAGGGAAATTGGACATGCTAGTACTAGCTATTTGGCCAATTACTCTGAACCATCATATGTTGCACCTTATGTTATTAACTTTTCAGCACCATATGCAACTGGGGATACCCATAATTCGGCTCCACACCTCCACAATGGTTATATCCGAATAAATGGAAATTCAATAGAAGCTCAGGTGCCTTCATCTAGTGCTGCAGCGTATGAAAACAATGATTGTAGGGGAAAACTTGCAGCTGAGTTCAAGAGGCTTAATGCTCTTCACCGGGAACTAGAAGAAAATCCATGTGATCTTGCAGCAATACATGCTTATGAATCATACAAGAAGAAGCATGAAGAAGAGCGTAAAGCATGCAATATCAGGTTTTGTCCTTCACAACCACAAAGTTAATATCAGGTTTTGTCCTTCACAACCACAAAGTTTCGGCAACGCTTCATTGCCGAAAGAAAAAACAAGCATCAGAGAGCAACAATGTCTAGCTGAGGTTAACACCGATAAGGTCATTACGTTTGATGATTTATCGGATGAACAACGCCAAGGCTATGAAGTACTAAAAAATAAGCGCAATAAGGAATTTGATGCACTTGAAAAGAAGCTTAAGGAGGAGCATGAAGCGTATAAGAAAAAACTTGAAGAGGAAGATCTGCAGGTGTTCCATGCAAAGATTAAGAAGAATCCTCAGGATAATGTTACCCTGGTTGAAGAAACCAAATCCTCTCATCCATGCAGCAATCAAGTTGAACCCTCTAAAATATCGAAGCAAGAAGAAGAAGCTTTGCATAGTAATAAGATCCATGAAGAAAATAAGAATGGCTCAGCTAGTATGGTTAATTCGGATATAGAAGCCGAATCAAAAAGTACATGTGCTGAATCTACTAAATCAAGAGATGCTAGCTTTAGTGAAAAAGATCATGGTGCAACCATGCTTGATTTTTATGGATGCACAGGAGCTTACACGTTGCTCTATGAATTGCATGCCAAAGAAGTTAATGAGCAGGAACGACAAGAAAATATAGCCGGACAATGTTCGGTTGAGAAAGAGCATCAAAGTAAAGGAGCACATGATCCAGGAAAACATGAAGACAAGGCGTTAGAAAATCATCCTGAGGTGGGGAAAGTTATTGTTCATGACATACAACCATCTTGTTCTACTAACGTCTTCAAAGAGGTATCTCTGGCAAATAATTTACTTATTTTCAGATTTGGTCAAAAATATATTGTCCATGCATCTATTAGTAATAGTTTTAGAAGAAACATCAAAAGACCAATCCTGAACTGTAAATTATTTGTTAGCAGTAAAATGGTTACTAGGCATATCGGTCAACATGTTGTGCCATTTAGAGAGACCGATAGTGAAAACTTATTACAACCAAGGCTTTCCACATTATTTCATTTGAGTTTTATATCTACATGGGTAGCTTTGCTTACTTCATACTTGGCTTACATTTGATCTCAAGTGAGACATGTGTGCTATAACTATTTTGGTTTCAGAAACTTAAAGCCAAGGTTATTATCTTTGGAGAAAGCCGATGTTGGTATATTACCATATTCAAACACATCGGAAAATGACTGCGAAAATCAACGCATAGCTGAATGGGGTGATGTAAAATCTGGACCATTCGGTTGCTTAATTGCAAAGCCGTTCTCACAGCAAGATCGGCTGGAAAATAAAATGTGTACCTTTAGTTTGAGCATGTGTGATCATATCTTTGATGTATTGCTGAAGAGTGATTATATTAGAATTCTTGATCACAATGTTGAGCCATTACTACAAGGACGAATCTATTGCAAGTTGCATGATTCGTTTGAGCACAGTACTCAGAATTGCATCATGTTCCATCAAATAGTACAATCGGCCATTAATAAAGGACGATTGAAATTTGTTGAAACACAAACATATAGCCAATCTATTTCGATTGGTATGAATGATCAAAAGTTATTGGATCGGTTACCTATAGCCGATTCATATGATGATGAGAAGGTACACACGGAAGATAATGGGATCAAGCTTTCAAGTGAAGAAATTATTGAGGAGCATGTTGAAGACATTCTTGAAGCTGGGTGTTCCATTGAAGCTTCACCAAGGACATCAAGCACTGGGGGGCAACAACAAAATTCAAAGATCGATGGACGCAAAATGAAACAGGATAAAGGCCGTGATAAGCACAAGGGTAAGAAAACTAAAGTCACTTTCGCAGAGTTATTAGAGAAATATAAGGAGAGTGAGGCAAGGAGTTCTTATCGGCCAAGTATTGCAAAGTCATCAAGATCACCCCCAAGGCGAAAGTCTAAAGACCGGGATTGGCAATGGGAGAAGTTCAATGCAGCAGCTTCGTATCCTCCCTATGGGCCACAAATGCCAATGTCATGGATACCTCCTTATGCTGATTGTTATCCATATCCATCATGGGATAGGTATGGCCCAAGGGCACATTATGCATCTTACTATAGATCATCTAACCAAAATTATGCAGCTTCAAGAAGGTCAAAATCTGAACAACAATCACATGTCAAAGACCGTTTCAATAAGAAGGAATCGGTTAGGAGCTCAACGAACAAGAAGGATACGGTCAAGCAAGTTTATCAAGTGAAAAAGGATAACCGTAAGTGTGATGTTTCAGATTCGGTATCAAATAAAAAAGTGCCGGTCAAGTTGATCTTGGCTACATAAGACAAAGAGATGAAGCAAGTAAATTCTGGAGCTCGAAGTGCCAAATCTGAACAAGTAAAGTTGAAAGTGCCAGAGGCTAAGGAAGAAACGCTAATGTGCAAAACTAAATCACAGCCGGGATGCCCACTCGGCTTAACAAGCTGGCAAGAGAGAAAGCTGAAACGGCTTAGTGCCGCAAAGCTGAAGACAAAGAACATGGCATGGGTCCCTAAGGAAGGACCTCAAAGTAAGGAGGATGTGCAAGTTCCTGTTGCAAGAATAGCGATAAGGATGAAGGAAGAAAAGACCGATGCTAGCAAACGATCAAGAAAGGATTTTCTATCATATACTAAGAGGTTTCGGTCAGCACATCATACATATTATTCAGCCATGCCATTTATGTCTATGCCATGTAGCATATCCTTAGGTATGATCAGTTACCCAACATGGTCTTATTTTAATCCGTGGATGCATTATAATTCTTTACATCATCAAAGGGTATTACCAAAACGTTATTCATTTGGTTAGTTGCAATTTTGTTGCTAATCTGAGAGGCCGAAATGTTTAGAGTTCATAATCAGAGTTGTTTTATTCTGTTTATTTCGGCTATACATACTTTGGTGGATGAATTATACATCCCTTTGAAGCAAACAACACATGGCCGATACTTATCCTATCGCCCTGAGAGAATTATCTAATCATGGACGATGTGTTGTGCTAACATCGTCCCTAGTCCTATTGAAACCCGAGACAAGGTATGCGTTTATTGAATATTGTGCTTATGCTTATGCTTTTGCAATTTGGCTTATGAATCTGTAAATCTACGAAAGGCCAAATTGTTCTAAATTTCATTGCTGGGTATTGATTATGAGCATAATATTTTTATTGATTTTGTCTCTCTAGTACCATGGAGATAGTATGATGATGCTTCAGTTTTTGAAAGCAATAGCCAATTCTTTGGTATTGTTTATTTATCTCCTAATGGTTCTGTTTTCGAGGCCTCATGCCGCTTAGATTATCTTAGGCCGAATATGAAGTTTTGCTATTCGTGCTAGAACTATTTTTTGCTATAGGTGCTACACATATTGAGGCTTCTAGTGATTCGTTGGTAGTAGTATAATAAAAATCTAAGGTTTACCAATGTTTCGACGAATCACTTAATATGTATCTTGATCAATCTCCAGATATAATTTCTACCTTAGAATACGTTAGCATTTCTCATATATCTAGGCAAGACATTTGGATTGCAAATGAGCTAGCACAACAAGCATCTGGCTACCATGTTAATCGTGGTGTTTTCATATATCTCATAAGCCGATGTTTGCTCATATTGTCATAGGTAAGACCGAATTAAATCCCATTGATTCGGTTACTAATGAAGGTTCTAGTGCAGGTAAACAAGAAGATTGGAAAAACCTATTGTTGAATATTTGCAGGATCCTAGCAAGAAGACGGACAGAGCTGTTCGGCAGATGGCTTTTAAGTGTGCATTAATGAACGATAAGCTTTATCGCCGAACAGTTGACGGTATTCTTTTGAAGTGCTTGGATGAAGATCAAGCAAGGGTCGCTATGGGAGATGTACTTGGAAGTATTTGGGATATCCATCAATCGGCAAGATGAAGTGGTTGTTCTCAAAGGTGATTATTTGAAGAAGTTCTACCAAGGTGGCAACCAACCTGAACATAAATGGCCGATATGGAATTATCGTCCTAAGAACCAATGGCCGATGGAGTGTTGACATCGTCCTAGGCAAAAGGTGGAGAAAGTTATTTTCTGGCATGCAAGCTGCCGAGAAAACGAGGGCATGTGTTGATACTCGTTTTGGGCCGATGGGTAATCAAGAACATAAATCGAAGTTCGGCGTGACAAATGTATTGCTCATTTAGGAGACACCATGTCCACCATCCCAAGTTGTGCCATGATCCGGCTTGATAGCCGATTATGCTAGCAGTCAGAGGTGATCTAGAGGATCGATATATGAAGTCTTCCACTAGAGCTCCCTTAAGATGACCTCAAATGAAGAAGTGATATAAACGAAAGTTGTGCGTCTCGTCGAAACAATCAACTTTGGTTTTTGAGTCATCGCGATCCGAGTTAGTATGCAATTTTTGGAGCTAAAATACTGCTGGAACTCAAATTATCGGAGGTGGGGCGCCCGACCATAGAGGCCTCTAAGGTAGGGCGCGAGCGGAGTTGGAGCACAGGCGAAAACGTCGGGATTGATCGCTTTTCTTACTACCTCGATTGAGCGATCAATATCAACTCGGATGAAAAAGTGGTCAACATGAAAGTTCTTCGTTTTTTCGAGACGAACAACTTTGTTGTTTACAAGATTTTGATTTGAGGTCGTTTACTGCCTCAAAGAGGACCCGCAATATGCAGATACGTTTTTGACCGAACAGTTATAGAAAGTTCGGACCAAACCATCCGAATTGGACCCAATCTAGGGTTTTGGACGTGAATCCAACCCTCCATCTTGCACGGAAAGTCCAGCCGCCCTTTATATACATGAGGGGTGACGGCCGATTGAAACAACACCAATCGAACAAATCAATCTACTACTTTTTCGTGTTCATCTACTTTTATCTCTCTCCCCTTGTATCTTTCTTCTCGTTCTTCGTTGTTCTTCAGGATTGGAGGCTGCGAATCCACGAGGTCCTAGGGGCGGTTAGGCCGACCTAGGGCAGCCCATAGCCGCCGCAAGCCCTGACGGGGTCCCTCCCGGGCGAGCGGGGTTTCGGGTCTACAAAAGCGCTCGCCGGACTGTCTTGCGTATCGCGCTTCCGGCGAGCCTCCCTCCGCGCGTGCTGCCGCGCATCGCGCTCGGCGTCGAGGGTACACGGCGACGTGTTCGTGTGCGAACACGTCTTATCAATGGAATTAAGAGAACAATGGCATATGTCAAACTTCAGGAGGTGGAACTTTATTCAACTTTGCTGCCGAAGGCGAGAAATTCTGGATTGAACGATATCCTAATTAGATCTCTCATCTTTTAATCTTGTGTGAAATTCATATACTTACAGACTAGATAAGTAATATGGTTGCTTAATGGCTTCTGAACCAGAATCTTGTACGTGATTATCAGTGCAAAAACTTTTAGATATTATGACATTCATCTGGGGCGTTCAATAGCATATAACTGTATTGATGTTCGTAAGGAGAGCACTTATTAGCGTGAACGCATTTGGTCCCTTGCGGCCATTAGGTGAGCGTTGCATAATGAAACATTTAATGTATGATGCAGGCTCTCGCTAAGGAGGACCCGTGCGAAGAAAAGTACTACGAGTTAAATGTTGCTTTGTTGCATCTAAAGTAGAAAATCATCTTTTTTTTTTGAGAACGCAGTACAACGCAAACGCTCACAAACACGCACGTACAAATACCCTTATGAACGCACGCACGCACACCCTACCCCTATGAGCACCTCTGAGGGACTGAGCCGGCATATCTTGAGGTTGACGAAGTCACCACTGGCGCCTTGCTGTTGACGGGCACATCACCTACCACTGAAAGCATAGCGCCGGTTAAATCCTGAAATAAATCCAGGTAAATGCAAACACCCATGCCAAATCTAGGACTTGAACCTGGGTGGGCTGGTTCCACCACAAGGGACCTAACCACCAGAGCCAGGCTCTGTTTGCAAAGTAGAAAATCATCTGGAACAAAGATATATGATTCTTGCTATCAATAAAGAGCCTATTACGTGGGGCCTTGATATTTAGAATGCCTGCCAAAAGTTGGATAACTCGATCTTTTACAGTGGCCATTACACTTTCGCCCTTTGTAATTATATTTTGTTGGGGTGCTTTGCACTAGTGGAAAATGGGGCTATAGGCCCGGTTCGTCTGGGCCTTCAGTCCCGGTTTCCAAACCGGGACCAACAAGGTGGGACTAAAGGGTCTCCCCTTTAGTCCCGGTTCAAAGTTGCACCGGGCCTAAAGGCGTCGCCACGTGGTGCGGCCAGGGCTCTCGCGGTGGAGGACCTTTGGTCCCGGTTCGTGGTACGAACAGGGCGTTTCTCTGCCGCGGCAGAGTTTCAGCAATGCATATATCATTCAAGAAACCACAAAAAAACGTCGTGAATATATAGACATCGTCAACAGTACACGTAATGCATGCATATTTACAATATAAAGCTAGTCGGATCTCTTTACTAAATCTATTAGCTTCTACGAAGTTGCTCCATATCTATGACCTTCGCATAGTGCTCTCCACCTGGGGCAATGACCTCGGTAAGAAAGAATCCCGCGATTTCCTCTTGAATTGCTCGTATGTGATCCTCCGTTATGAGAGTGTCCCGCAGGCGTATCATCTATATTTAAAAAAGGAGATCAATATATATATATATATATATATATATATATATATATATATATATATATATATATATATATATATATATAGAATGAAACTCAATACAATTGATGGTACTAAGATTAATTGTGAAAATTTGTTATCGTACACGAGTGTGGAGTATAGCGGCATCCCCACCCTTGTGACAGGCCATGTCATGAATGAAGTTGCAGACGTAGTATCCACATAAGTTATTCCCGGGTTCCTGCCTCATACACTTTACGAAAAAATTGTCTTCCATCATAACCCCTCTTTCTCCGTGCTTGGTCCAACAATAGTAACTGGGCATGAAACCGGATCGCAGAAGGTGGCCGTGAATGGTACTCGAGTGAGCGTAATTTACGGTATTCTTGCAGTCAACACATGGACAATACATGAAGCCACCATGTTTGTTTGCCTCCGCCACGGCAATAAAATTACTCAGGCCCGAAGTGAACTCGTCAAAGCATCGATCAATGTACATACATTGCCGATTCATCTGCATGATATAATTAAGCTGATCAAAACCATTACAGAACATCACGATGTATATATACACATGCATTTTATCAATTACAGATGAAAAGGATAAAGTTGTTAACCTCGATGGAGAAGAAAAAAGCAAGTTAAGTGTGACTTGATTTGTGTAAACTCAAGTGGAAAATCCTCTTAAGCATTTCATCGATTGTGAAGAAGAGAGCAAAGCAATACACCCCTCTTGTGAAGAAAGTGAAAAAATGGCTAAGTGTGGCTCACACTTGGGCAGGAGCAAGGTTATATAGCCAGATTGGGGACTTTGTCCCGGTTTGTAATACAAACCGGGTCCAAAGGGTGGGCCTTTGGACCCGGTTTGTATTACAAACTGGGACTAAAGGTTTCCCACGCCTGACACGGTCTGCCGCGCCCTGCCGCCGACCCTTTAGTCCCGGTTTTTAGTACAAACCGGGACCAAAGGCCGCTAACGGACAGGCTCCAGCAAGTGGGGTCGCCCTGGGCCAAACGAACCGGGACCAATGCCCCCATTGGTCCCAGTTTGGTTCAGAACTAGGATATTTGCTCCTAGGGGCTTGGGACCAAAGGCCTCTTCTCCACTAGTGTTGGCAAGTATCCACCATGGCCGCTAAACCATACATAAGCATGTGCTTCTCTAGAAACTGTGTTGAAGACTGGTTGAATTTGTAACTTTCTTTCTTTAAGACTGGTTGAATTTGCAAGACATTGTTACAATATTTTCTTGTCGCTCATTTCCCCCTTCCCAGCTCTCGCGAGTGAACAGTACTCTTGAGAGTCGCTCTCTCTCTGCTGGCTCCCCTCTCCCTCTCCTCCGGCGGCCTCGCCAGCCGGAGTGACTGGGAGAGGGGAGTGACACGCGTACAACACGTGACCGTTGGGAACCCCAAGTGGAAGGTGTGATGCGTACATCAGTAAGTTTCCCTCAGTAAGAAACCAAGGTTTATCGAACCAGTAGGAGCCAAGAAGCACGTTGAAGGTTGATGGCGGCAGAGTGTAGTGCGGCGCAACACCAGGGATTCCGGCGCCAACGTGGAACCTGCACAACACAACCAAATTACTTTGCCCCAACGTGACAGTGAGGTTGTCAATCTCACCGGCTTGCTGTAACAAAGGATTAGATGTATAGTGTGGATGATAATGTTTGCAGAAAACAGTAGAACAAGTATTGCAGTAGATTGTATTCGATGTAAAAGAATGGACCGGGGTCCACAGTTCACTAGTGGTGTCTCTCCCATAAGATAAATAGTATGTTGGGTGAACAAATTACAGTTGGACAATTGACAAATAAAGATGGCATGACAATGCACATACATGTTATGATGAGTATTGTGAGATTTAATTGGGCATTACGACAAAGTACATAGACCGCTATCCAGCATGCATCTATGCCTAATAAGTCCACCTTCAGGTTAGCATCCGCACCCCTTCCAGTATTAAGTTGCAAACAACAGACAATTGCATTAAGTATGGTGCGTAATGTAATCAACAAATACATCCTTAGACATAGCATTGATGTTTTATCCCTAGTGGCAACGGCACATCCACAACCTTAGAACTTTCTGTCGCTGTCCCAGATTTAATGGAGGCATGAACCCACTATCGAGCATAAATACTCCCTCTTGGAGTTACAAGTAATGGCTTGGCCAGAGCCTTTACTAATAACGGAGAGCATGCAAGATCATAAACAACACATAGATGATAGATTGATAATCAACATAACATAGCATTCAATATTCATCGGATCCCAACAAACGCAACATGTAGCATTACAGATAGATGATCTTGATCATGTTAGGCAGCTCACAAGATCCAACAATGATAGCACAATTAGGAGAAGACGACCATCTAGCTACTGCCATGGACCCATAGTCCAGGGGTGAACTACTCACTCATCACTCCGGAGGCGACCATGGTGGTGAAGAGTCCTCCGGGAGATGATTCCCCTCTCCGGCAGGGTGCCGGAGGCGATCTCCTGAATCCCCCGAGATGGGATTGGCGGCGGTGGCGTCTCTGGAAGGTTTTCCGTATCGTGGCTCTCGGTACTGGAGTTATTATCGACGAAGGCTTAAGTAGGCGGAAGGGTAGGTCAGGGGCGCCACGAGGGCCCCACACGCTAGGGCCACGCGGCCCAAGGCCTGGCCGCGCCGCCCTGTTGTGTGGGCGCCTCGTCGCCCCACTTTGTTTCCCTTTCGGACTTCTGGAAGCTTCGTGGAAAAATAAGATCCTGGGCGTTGATTTCGTCCAATTCCGAGAATATTTCCTTACTAGGATTTCTGAAACCAAAAACAGCTGAAAACAGCAACTGGCTCTTCGGCATCTCGTTAATAGGTTAGTGCCAAAAAATGCATAAATATGACATAAAGTATGTATAAAACATGTAGGTATTGTAATAAAACAAGCATGGAACATAAGAAATTATCGATACATTGGAGACGTATCAACATCCCCAAGCTTAGTTCCTACTCGTCCCGAGTAGGTAAACGATAACAAAGATAATATCTGAAGTGACATGCCATCATAATCTTGATCAATACTATTGTAAGCACATGTAATGAATGCAGCGATCCAAAGCAATGGTAAAGCCAATGGTTAAACAATTGAATCATATAGCAAAGACTTTTCATGAATAGTACTTTCAATACAAGCATCAATAAGTCTTGCATAAGAGTTAACTCATAAAGCAATAAATTCATAGTAAAGGCACTGAAGCAACACAAAGGAAGATTAAGTTTCAGCGGTTGCTTTCAACTTGTAACATGTATATCTCATGGATAATTGTCAACATAAAGTAATATGATGAATGCAAATATGCAAGTATGTAAGAATCAATGCACAGTTAACACAAGTGTTTGCTTCTAAGATGGAAGGAAATGGGTAAACTGACTCAACATAAAAGTAAAAGAATGGCCCTTGCTATTTTTGTGCTAGAGCTTTTATTTTGAAAACAAGAAACAATTTTGTCAACGGTAGTAATAAAGCATATGTGTCATGTATAAGATATCGTATAAGTTGCAAGCCTCATGCATAGTATGCCAATAGTGTCCGCACCTTGTCCTAATTAGCTCGGATTACCTGGATTATCATTGCAATACATATGTTTTAGCCAAGTATCACAAAGGGGTACCTCTATGCCGCCTGTACAAAGGTCTAAGGAGAAAGCTCGCATTGGATTTCTCGCTTTTGATTATTCTCAACTTAGACATCCATACCGGGACAACATAGACAACAGATAATGGACTCCTCTTTAATGCATAAGCATTCAACAACAGATAATATTCTCATAAGAGATTGAGGGTTGTTGTCCAAAACTGAAACTTCCACCATGGATCATGGCTTTAGTTAGCGGCCCAATGTTCTTCTCTAACAATATGCATGCTCAAACCATTCAACTCATGATAAATCGCACTTACTTCAGACAAGACGAACATGCATAGCAACTCACATGATATTCAACAAAGGTGAAATAGTTGATGGCGTCCCCAGGAACATGGTTATCACTCAACAAGCAACTTATAAGAAATAAGATACATAAGTACATATTCAATACCACAATAGTTTTAAGCTATTTTTCCCATGAGCTATATATTGCAAAGACAAAGAATGGAATTTTAAAGGTAGCACTCAAGCAATTTACTTTGGAATGGCAGAGAAATACCATGTAGTAGGTAGGTATGGTGGACACAAATGGCATAGTTTTTGGCTCAAGGATTTGGATGCACGAGAAGTATTCTCTCTCAATACAAGGCTTAGGTTAGCAAGGTTATTTGAAGCAAACACAAGTATGAACCGGTACAGCAAAACTCACATAAGAACATATTGCAAGCATTATAAGACTCTACACTGTCATCCTTGTTGCTCAAACCCTTACTAGAAAATATCTAGACTTTAGAGAGACCAATCATGCAAACCAAATTTCAACAAGCTCTATGTATTTCTTCACTAATAGGTGCAAAGTATATGATGCAAGAGCTTAAACATGATCCTTATGAGCACAACAATTGCCAAGTATCAAATTATTCAAGGCATTCTACCAATTACCACATGTAGCATTTCCCGTTTCCAACCATATAACAATTAACGAAGTAGTTTCAACCTTCGCCATGAACATTATGAGTAAAGCCAAGGACACATTTGTCCATATGCAACAGCGGAGCGTGTCTCTCTCCCACACAATGAATGCTAGGATCCAACTTTATTCAAACAAAACAAAAAACAAAAGCAAACAGACGCTCCAAGTAAAGCACATAAGATATGATGGAATAAAAATATAGTTTCACTAGAGGAACCTGATAATGTTGTCGATGAAGAAGGAGATGCCTTGGGCATCCCCAAGCTTAGATGCTTGAGTCTTCTTGAAATATGCAGGGATAAACCACAGGGGCATCCCTAAGCTTAGAGCTTTCACTCTCCTTGATCATATTGTATCATCCTCCTCTCTTGATCCTTGAAAACTTCCTCCACACCAAACTCAAAACAACTCATTAGAGGGTTAGTGCATAATCAAAATTCACATGTTCAGAGGTGACATAATCATTCTTAACACTTCTGGACATTGCACAAAGCTACTGAAAGTTAATGGAACAAAGAAATCCATCAAATATAGCAAAACAGGCAATGCGAAATAAAAGGCAGAATCTGTAAAAACAGAACAGTCCGTAAAGACGAATTTTTAAGGTGCACCAGACTTGCTCAGATGAAAATGCTCAAATTTAACTAAAGTTGCGTACATATCTGAGGATCACTCACGTAAATTGGCAGATTTTTCTGAGTTACCTACAAAGAATTCAACCCAAATTCGTGACAGCAAGAAATCTGTTTCTACGCAGTAATCCAAATCTAGTATGAACCTTACTATCAAAGACTTTACTTGGCACAACAATGCAAAAAAATAAAGATAAGGAGTGGTTGCTACAGTAGTAACAACTTCCAAGACTCAAATGTGAAATAAAAGTGCAGAACTAAAATCATGAGTTGTCTCCCATAAGCGCTTTTCTTTAACGCCTTTCAGCTAGGCGCAGAAAGTGTGTATCAAGTATTATCAAGAGATGAAGCATTGGCAGCGGGGTTTGGAGTTCTCTCCACTATGCATTGTATTTTATTTATGTAAGTTTCAGAGGCTCCTTTTTCATTAGTCTTAGGCTCGCTATTCTCATCAAACAAATTTTCAGGGACAAGCCAAGCATAGTTATTTTCTAGAGCTTCATGCATTCCTAGGAGCTTACTAGGTATCGGTGCTTTAATCTCCCTACCATCATTAACATTATTAGTGTACCTTATTCTATCCATGTCCATCTTTTCAAGTGTTCTTTTAAAATCGGTTAACAAACCAAGCCTCTTATGCTTAATAAAAACTTTTCTAGCTTCTTTAGCTATATCTTTAAATTCTCTATCGAGGACTTTTAAAACAAAATCTCTCTTTTCTCCCCTTGATACGTCTCCGACGTATCGATAATTTCTTATGTTCCATGCCACATTATTGATGATATCTACATGTTTTATGCATACTTTATGTCATATTTATGCATTTTCTGGAACTAACCTATTAACAAGATGCCGAAGAGCCGATTCTTTGTTTTCTGCTGTTTTTGGTTTCAGAAATCCTAGTAAGGAAATAATCTCGGAATTGGATGAAATCAACGCCCAGGGGCCTATTTTCACACGAAGCTTCCAGAAGACCGAAGAGTCAACGAAGTGGGGCCACGAGGTGGCCAGGAGGTAGGGCGGCGCGGCCCAGCCCCTGGCCGCGCCGACCTGTCTCCTGGGCCCCTCGTGACGCCCCCTGACCTGCCCTTCCGCCTACAAATAGCCTTCGTCGCGAAACCCCCAGTACCGAGAGCCACGATACGGAAAACCTTCCAGAGACGCCGCCGCCGCCAATCCCATCTCGGGGGATTCAGGAGATCGCCTCCGGCACCCTGCCGGAGAGGGGATTCATCTCCCGGAGGACTCTACACCGCCATGGTCGCCTCCGGAGTGATGAGTGAGTAGTTCACCCCTGGACTATGGGTCCATAGTAGTAGCTAGATGGTTGTCTTCTCCTCATTATGCTTCATTGTCGGATCTTGTGAGCTGCCGAACATGATCAAGATCATCTATCTGTAATGCTATATGTTGTGTTTGTTGGGATCCGATGAATAGAGAATACTATGTTATGTTGATTATCAATTTATATCTATGTGTTGTTTATGATCTTGCATGCTCTCCGTTATTAGTAGAGGCTCTGGCCAAGTTTTTACTCTTAACTCCAAGAGGGAGTATTTATGCTCGATAGTGGGTTCATGTCTCCGTGAATCTGGGGGAGTGACAGAAACCTCTAAGGTTATGGATGTGCTGTTGCCACTAGGGATAAAACATTGATGCTATGTCCGAGGATGTAGTTATTGATTACATTACGCGCAATACTTAATGCAATTATCTGTTGTTAGCAACTTAATACTGGAGGGGGTTCGGATGATAACCTGAAGGTGGACTTTTTAGGCATAGATGCATGCTGGATAGCGGTCTATGTACTTTGTCGTAATGCCCAATTAAATCTCACAATACTCATCATAATATGTATGTGCATGGTCATGCCCTCTCTATTTGTCAATTGCCCAACTGTAATTTGTTCACCCAACATGCTATTTATCTTATGGGAGAGACACCTCTAGTGAACTGTGGACCCCGGTCCATTCTTTACATCTGAAATACAATCTACTGCAATACTTGTTCTACTGTTTTCTGCAAACAATCATCATCCACACTATACATCTAATCCTTTGTTACAGCAAGCCAGTGAGATTGACAACCTCACTGTTTCGTTGGGGCAAAGTACTTGGTTTGTGTTGTGCAGGTTCCACGTTGGCGCCGGAATCCCTGGTGTTGCGCCGCACTACATCTCGCCGCCATCAACCTTCAACGTGCTTCTTGGCTCCTACTGGTTCGATAAACCTTGGTTTCATACTGAGGGAAAACTTGCCGCTGTACGCATCACACCTTCCTCTTGGGGTTCCCAACGGACGCGTGCTGTACGCGTATCAAGCTCTTTTTCTGGCGCCGTTGCCGGGGAGATCAAGACACGCTGCAAGGGGAGTCTCCACATCCCAATCTCTTTACTTTGTTTTTGTCTTGCTTTATTTTATTTACTACTTTGTTTGCTGCACTAAATCAAAACACAAAAAAATTAGTTGCTAGTTTTACTTTACTTGCTATCTTGTTTGCTATATCGAAAACACACAAAAAATAGTTACTTGCATTTACTTTATCTAGTTTGCTTTATTTACTATTGCTAAAATGAGTAATCCTGAAGTTGAAGTTCGTTCGTTTAAGCAACAAGGGGGAGAATGTTTAAGAGATGCTTGGTATAGAATTAGTAATGCCCATAATAGGTGCACTAAGAAACACTCCACCACTATTTTACTTAGGAATTTTTATGTTGGTATCTCTAGCTGGAATAGGTATGTTCTTGATTGTCTCGCGGGAGGTAACTTCCTAAGTACTCTTGCCTTAGATGCTAGTTGTATTATTGAGAGTTTATTTGGAATACCACCTATTAATGAAGTTAAAATTGAAACCTCTCTTGAAGATGTCATGAAAAAGTTGGAAACCATAGAACAAAACCTTCCAAGTATTGATACTACTTTGGGAGCATTACTTGATAGCACTGATAAACTTGATAAATCTCTAGGTGGAATTAATGAGAAAATTGCCATTTTGGAATCTTGTGCTATTCATGATAATCAAACCCAAAGGATTAGTGAACTTGAAGAGGCTATGGGAACATTGGGTTCAACATTTTCATCTATAAAATTTAGAGAGAAAGCTTATGTGGGTAAGGAGCAAAAGTTCATGTATGTCTCTAAAGGGCCTAAACCAAAAAGCTATTATAGGCCTAAAATTGATAAAGCTCTTAAAACCACTATAGATAAGGGAGCATCTAAGACACCTAATGGGATAAATTTTGGAAATGATGTTGACACTTCGTCTCTTGATAATACTTGATACACACTTTCTGCGCCTAGCTGAAAGGCGTTAAAGAAAAGCGCTTATGGGAGACAACCCATGTTTTTACTACAGTACCTTTGTTTTTATTTTGAGTCTTGGAAGTTGTTTACTACTGTAGCAACCTCTCCTTATCTTAGTTTTGTGCATTGTTGTGCCAAGTAAAGTCGTTGATAGTAAGGTTCATACTAGATTTGGATTACTGCGCAGAAACAGATTTCTTTGCTGTCACGAATCTGGGCAAAATTCTCTGTAGGTAACTCAGAAAATTATGCCAATTTACGTGAGTGATCCTCAGATATGTACGTAACTTTCATTCAGTTTGAGCATTTTCATTTGAGCAAGTCTGGTGCCTCAATAAAATTCGTCTTTACGAACTGTTCTGTTTTGACAGATTCTGCCTTTTATTTCGCATTGCCTGTTTTGATATGTTCGATGGATTTTTCGATTCCATTGACTTTCAATAGCTTTGTGCAATGTCCAGAAGTGTTAAGAATGATTATGTCACTTCTGAACATGTATATTTTGATTGTGCACTAACCCTCTAATGAGTTGTTTTGAGTTTGGTGTGGAGGAAGTTTTCAAGGATCAAGAGAGGGAGATGATACAACATGATCAAGGAGAGTGAAAGCTCTAAGCTTGGGGATGTGATGACCCACAAGTATAGGGGGTGTATCGTAGTATTTTCGATAAGTAAGAATGTCGATCCCAACGAGGAGCAGAAGGTGTTGATAAGCAGTTTCGATGAAGGATTCACTGTAAATGCTCACATACAAGTATTCAGGGGGTTTTGATGTAACAATTGAGTAAAGTACGAGTAAGTAAAGTGCGAGAGTAACAATTGCAGCGAGTGGCCCAATCCTTTTTAGCACAAAGGACAAGCCGGTTTGTTTACTTATAATGACCAAACGTTCTCGAGGACACACGGGATTTTAGTCTAGTGCTTTCGCTACATACGGTTAAATAATCTTCATTGTTATGATAAGTGTTGTGTGGGTGAACCTATGCTAATGTACCGCCCTTCCTAGGACTAATACATACTTGTGATTATACCCCTTGCAAGCATCCGCAACTACAAGAAAGTAATTAAGAATAAATCTAACCACAGCCTTAAACTCTGAGATCCTGCTATCCCTCCTGCATCGATATACCAACGGGGGTTTAGGTTTCTGTCACTCCAGCAACCCCGCAATTGGCAAACGAGTACAAGATGCATTCCCCTAGGCCCATAAATGGTGAAGTGTCATGTAGTCGACGTTCACATGACACCACTAGAAGAATAACACCACAACTTAAATATCATAGCATTGAATATTACTCAACCATAGTTCACTACTAACATTTAGACTTCACCCATGTCCTCAAGAACTAAACGAACTACTCACGAGACATCATATGGAACATGATCAGAGGTGATATGATGATGAATAACAATCTGAACATAAACTTGGTTCAATGGTTTCACTCAATAGCATCAACAACAAGTAGAGATCGATACCGGGAGAGTTTCCCCTATCAAACAATCAAGATCAAACCCAAATTGCAACGGCGGTGACGGTGTCCAGCGGTGGAGAAGGCGGTGATGATGGTGGAGATGATGATGATGGTGATGGAGATGATGTCCAACTCGATGATGGTGACGATGGCGTTGATTTCCCCCTCCGGGAGGGAATTTCCCCGGCGGATTCCTGCCCGCCGGAGAGCTCTTTTCTCTCTGGTGTTCTCCGCCCCGCAGAGGCGGCTGTAACTCTTCGCGAGGTACCCTCTGTGGCTTAGGTTTTCGGGACGAAGGGTTTCGCGAAGAAAAGGAGGCGAAAGGGGCTGTGGGGCCCCCACACCACATGGTGGCGCGGCCAGGCCATGGGCCGCGCCGGCCTGTGGTCTGGCCCCACCTTGGGCCTTCTCAGCTCCCCCTTCTGGCTTCCTTCGTCATCTGGAAAAATATGATTTTTGGTATAATTTCCTTCCACAGTTGATCTTCCGAAATATTGCGTTCTGACGGTGCTTTTTCCAGCAGAATCCTGGCTCCGGTGCTTGATCCTCCAATAATGATGAAACATGCAAAATAGATGAAATAACATAAGAATTGTATCCAAATATGAAATATATCAATGAATAACAGCAAATTATGATACAAAATAGTGATGCAAATTGGACGTATCAACTCCCCCCAAGCTTAGACTTCGCTTGTCCCCAAGCGAAACTGAACTCGGTAAACAGGACCACATGTTTATGGAGTGAAGAGTCGATAAATAAAATACGGACAAGAAGCATCATACTCATTCACACAAGACATTATAGTAAACAACTTCCTCATATAACTCAACTTGAAACAAGTATAAGGTAATCACAAATAAAGGTGCATAAGAAATCATAGTTGGTGATGGCAAACTTCGTTCTTGGTCAGAGAACAATTAACAGATTATATTTATCTCATTGAGCAGCGCTCTCATGTTAAAGTTTATAAGGCACAACTTGCATACTCAATCATAATGGTCTCCTCATAATCATTGATAACTTGCAAAGCTATATTCATTCAGATAAAACTTGAACTAAACAAGGAAAAGTAAAAGACATGATGAAGCAAATCACAATATAATGGTTTGATCACAACTACTCAAATGCTTGCTTGAGATGGAGGGAAACAGGTTTACTGACTCAACATAAAGTAAAAGACAGGCCCTTCGCAGAGGGAAGCAGTGATTAAATCATGTGCTAGAGCTTTTTCATTTTTGAAATCATATAAAGAGAATAAAAGTAACATTTTGAGAGGTGTCTGTTGTTGTCAACGACTGGTAGCGGGTACTCTAACCCCCTTGCTAGACAACCTTCAAAGAGCGGCTCCCATATTATTTTCATTTTATGTGGCACTCCTTCCAACCTTTCTTTCACAAACCGTGGCTAACCGAATCCTCGGGTGCACACTTAACAATCTCATACCATGAAGGAGTGCCCTTTTTATTTTAGTTTTATTATGATGATGACACTCCCCCCAACCTTTGCTTACACAAGCCATGGCTAACCGAATCCTTCGGGTGCCGTCCATCAATCACATACCATGGAGGAGTGTCTATTTAGTTTAATTAATTTGGGACTGGGAATCCCATTGCCAGCTCTTTTTGCAAAATTATTGGATAAGCGGATGAAGCCACTAGTCCATTGGTGAAAGTTGCCCAACAAGATTGAAAGATAAAACACCACATACTTCCTCATGAGCTATGAAACATTGACACAAATAAGAGATAACAAGTTTTGAATTGTTTAAAGGTAGCACATGAAGTATTTACTTGGAATGGCAGAAAATACCATGTAGTAGGTAGGTATGGTGGACACAAATGACATAGGTTTGGGTTAAGATTTGGATGCACGAGAAGTATTCCCTCTCGGTCACGGGTTTTGGCTAGCAAGGTTAATTAGCAAGCATAAGAGTTGAGGGAAACAAACAAATATACATGTGATAGAAACAATCATGCATCTTCCTTATAAGCACAAACAATTTTAACTTCAGAATAATAAGCTATGAGCTAACAAGAAAGAAAGACAATGAAACAACTACATGTATTTCTCTTTTCTACTTAAACCTCAAAGTGTTGTTGCTATTGACCAATGCTAAGTTTGCCAAAACCAAATAGATTTATTCAATGCTCCCAAAGTGATACCAATACTAACAACAAGGTAAATCATATAATAGAGATTGCAAACTAAAATAAGATGTGCAATATGTAAATGATAAGACTTCTCATTAATATTCCATAACGATAACTCACACCAAGGGATACATAGATAACCAACTAAAGGAGAGATACTTCCAAACTGCAACCCATCTTATATGATAACTTCCCTACTCATGATATGACACTACTTGACAGTAAAAAGTAAAAGGTAGTGATAGTGTGATACCGCGGCACTCCCCCAAGCTTGGAACAAACCAAGGGGATGCCAATACCGATGATGAATTACTCCTGCGGCGATGGTGGTGATGAACTCCCGTCATCAAACTTCCAAGGAAGAGGCTCTCCATCAAGAAACGACATCTTGGTCTCGGGAATCCTGAAACTAGCAGCACGGCTTATGTATTTAAACCTGTTTTCATACTCACAGTTCTGATTCTGAACGTCATAGAGTTGTGCTTGGAGCTTGTTGGTGGTGTCGTGAAGTGAGAGGATGTCGCCCCAAAGCTTTGCAGTTTCCTTCTCATGTTCAGCAATGAGTTCAGACACAATCCTGTGGAAGATATCCACCTCACGCTCAGCCATCTTCTTGTATTTGAAAACCTCTTGTTCTAGCTTCTCCATCCTGTCCTCCAAGCTTCCTTCTCCTTTAGGACCCTGGACATCCTTAATCTGCAGTTCTCCTTCAACGAGCGGCAACTCCTTGGGGTGCATCTTCAGCTCCTCCATGTACAAGTTGCCAACATCCTTGCAGGAGCTGTCCTTCGGAGTTTCCGATGAAGACATGATGGCTCTAGATCCGAAGCAAATCCTGGCAGAAACAGCTCGAAACAAAACACGTCGAGAAAACGATATACGGACCTCCGGGGGTCCGGGGGATTATATAGCAAAAATTTTCACGACAAAAGGAAAGTACCAGATCGAACCAGAGTCGGAAAGGGGCGACGAGGCGGCCAGACCATAGGGCGGCGCGGGCCCAGGTCAGGCCGCGCCGGCCTATGGTGGCACGCCCTCGTGCGTCCTTTCCACTCCGTTTCGAACTCGTAATTTTTCATATTTTCCAAAAACAGCAAAAATATTGTTCGGAAAGTAAATTGCGTACTTTTCATTACCGATCTTTGTTACCTATTCAAAGTCGAGTTACGGCGGATCGTCAATTTGCCCTTTGATGAAAGCCTCCGGTGTTTCCACTTGAATAATATCAACATCAACATTATAAGAATCACCCGAGATATAATGCTTGAGTCTTTGTCCATTCACCACTTGCGTAGCATTGCCTTGGAGAGAGCTAATTTTGATTGCTCCTGAACGATACACCTCCTCGACAACATATGGTCCTTCCCATTTCGAGAGTAATTTCCCTGCAAAGAATCTGAGACGAGACCGATACAATAGGATTTTATCCCCAATATTAAATTCTCTTTTGATAATCCTTCTATCATGCCATTTTTTAACTTTCTCTTTAAAGAGTTTAGCATTTTCATAAGCTTCACTTCTCCATTCATCTAGAGAACTCAATTGCAACAACCTCTTATTACCGGCAAGTTTAGGATCTTTATTTAATTCTCTAACTGCCCAATAAGCTTTGTGCTCTAGTTCTAAAGGTAGATGACAAGCTTTCCCATAAACCATTTTATAAGGTGACATTCCCATGGGGTTTTTATAAGCAGTTCTATAAGCCCATAGTGCATCCTTCAATTTACTAGCCCAATTCTTTCTAGTTTTATTAACAGTCTTTTGCAAGATAGATTTAATCTCTCTATTTGATAATTCTACTTGCCCACTAGTTTGAGGATGATAAGCGGAAGCAATTCTATGATTAATACCATACCTAGCAAGAGTTTTTCTAAAACCTCCATGAATAAAATGAGAACCTCCATCAGTCATAATATATCTAGGCACTCCAAATCTAGGAAAAATAATGTCTAAAAGCATTCTTAAAGAGGTCTCACCATCAGCACTTTTTGTAGGTATGGCTTCCACCCATTTAGTAACATAATCAACAGCAACAAGTATGTGAGTGTTACCTTCTGAAGACGGAAAAGGTCCCATGAAGTCAAATCCCCAACAATCAAATGGTTCAATAACAAGAGTATAATTCATAGGCATTTCATTACATCTGGAGATATTACCAACCCTTTGGCATTCATCACAAGATAAAATAAACTTTCGCGCATCTTTGAAGAGAGTTGGCCAATAAAAACCTGATTGTAGAACCTTTTGCGCGGTTCTTTCTCCGGCGTGATGTCCTCCATAAGCACTACCATGACATTTACTCAATATCTCCTGTTGTTCATATTCGGGAACACATCTTCGCATAATACCATCCACTCCTTCTTTATATAAGTGTGGGTCATCCCAAAAATAATGCCTCAAATCATAAAAGAATTTCCTCCTTTGCTGAGCTGAAAAGGTTGGAGGCAAGTACTTGGAAACAATAAAGTTAGCATAATCAGCATACCAAGGACTGTCTCGCGAGCTCACCTTTATTACAGCCAATTGTTCATTTGGAAAACTATCATTAACAGGAACAGGATCATAAGCAATATTTTCCAATCTAGACAAATTATCAGCAACAGGATTATCAACACCTTTCCTATCTACAATATGTAAATCAAATTCTTGCAACAGAAGCACCCATCTAATAAGCCTCGGCTTAGCATCTTTCTTTGTCATAAGGTATCTAATTGCAGCATGATCAGTATGAATTGTAACTTTTGAATCAACAATATAAGATCTAAATTTATCACAAGCAAAGACTACAGCTAATAATTCTTTTTTAGTTGTAGCATAATTTCTTTGAGCAGCATCAAGAGTTTTACTAGCATAATGAATAACATTCAGTTTTTTATCTACTCGCTGTCCAAGAACAGCGCCTACAGCAAAATCACTAGCATCACACATAATTTCAAATGGTAAGTTCCAATCAGGAGGTTCAACTATAGGAGCAGTTGTTAAGGCTTTCTTTAGAGTTTCAAAAGCTTCCTTACAATCATCATCAAAAACAAAAGGTACATCTTTTTGAAGAAGATTAGTAAGAGGCTTTGAAATCTTGGAGAAATCTTTAATAAATCTCCTATAAAACCCAGCATGACCAAGAACACTACGAATACCTTTAACATCCCTAGGATAGGGCATCTTCTCAATTGCTTCAACTTTAGCTCTATCAACTTCAATACCTCTCTCAGAAATTTTATGTCCCAATACAATTCCTTCATTAACCATAAAGTGGCATTTCTCCCAATTAAGAACAAGGTTAGTTTCTTCACATCTCTGCAAAACTTTATCAAGGTTTCGCAAGCAACTATCAAAAGAATTCCCATAGACGGAAAAATCATCCATGAATACCTCTACAATACTCTCGCAAAAACCATGAAAAATAGCAGACATGCATCTTTGAAAAGTAGCAGGAGCATTACATAAACCAAAAGGCATGCGTCTATAAGCATAAGTTCCATAGGGACAAGTAAAAGTGGTTTTCTCTTGATCTTTAGTTTTAACAGTAATTTGTGAAAACCCAGAATAACCATCAAGAAAGCAAAAATGAGTATTTTTAGACAATCTTTCTAGCATTTGATCAATAAATGGTAAAGGGTAATGATCTTTCTTAGTAACTTTATTAACTTTTCGAAAATCAATGCACATTCTATACCCTACAACTACTCTTTGAGGGATGAGCTCATCATTATCATTAGGCACAACAGTCATTCCTCCTTTCTTGGGAACGCAATGCACAGGACTAACCCATCTACTATCGGCAATAGGATATATAATACCAGCTTCAAGAAGTCTTAATACCTCATTCCTTACCACTTCCTTCATCTTCGAATTAGACGACGCTGATGTTCAACAACAGGCTTTGCATCATCTTCCATATTAATAGCATGTTGGCAAATAGAAGGAGAAATCCCTTTCAAATCATCAAGAGTATAGCCAATAGCTCCTCGGTGTTTCTTCAATATTTCCAATAACCTTTCTTCTTCAATCTCTGAAAGCTTAGAACTAATAATAACAGGATATATTTTCTTATCATCAATATGAGCATATTTAAGATTATCGTGCAAAGGCTTTAATTCAAAAACAGGATCTTCCTTTGGTGGCGGTGTTGTACCCAAATCTTCCACCGTAAATCATGCTTGAGAATAGGTTGGCGGAGAAAAATTTCCTCAAGCTCATCTCTTTCTTTCCTAAAAACTTCACTCTCGCTATCCTCCAAATGTTGCTGCAAAGGATTATTAGGAACAAGAACAATAGATGCACACTGTTCCATTTTAAAATCATTATTAGGCAAATCAGCTTTATAAGGAGTTTTGGTAAATTTAGAGAAGTTAAACTCATAAGATTCACCAGCAAATTTAGTCAAAATTTTCTCTTTCTTGCAATCTATAATAGCTCCACAAGTATTTAGAAAAGGTCTACCAAAAATAATAGGACAATAATCACTAGCAATGAGAACCAAGTACCAAAAAGTCAGCAGGATATTTAATCTTACCGCATAAAACTTCCACATCTCGAACAATACCAATTGGAGAAATAGTTTCTCTATTAGCCAGCTGAATAACCACATCAATATCTTCAAGTTCACAAGAATCAATTTCGTGCATAATCTCCGTGTAAAGCTCATAAGGAATAGCACTAACACTTGCACCAATATCACATAATCCATAATAGCAATGATCACCAATTCTAACAGATAGCATAGGAACACTAACTTGTTTGGGTTTATTAGGATGTGAAACAATATTAGAAGCATCCTCGCAGAAAATAATATGACCATCCTCCACATTTTCAGTCACAAGATCTTTAACTATTGCAACAAAGAGTTCAACTTTTATTTGTTCTTCGGGTTCTACAGCTTTCTTTTCACTTTTATGAACCGCACTATTTATAACAGAGTACTCCTTCATTTTAGCAGGGAAAGGAGTTTTTTCAATATAAGCTTCAGGAATAACATGATCAGCAGTTTCAACTACAACGCATTTATTAATAGATGAATCAATTCTATCTTTATACGGTTCATGATACTTATCAAAATTCTTCTTAGGCAATTCATAATGAGAGGCAAAAGCTTTATAAAGATTTGCAGCAACTTGAGAATCAAGACCATATGTAGCACTCATATTACGAAATTTATCAGTATCCATAAAAGCTTCAATGCATTTATAATCATAAATTATACCTGATTCTCTATCCTTGTCGTTCTCCCAACCTTCAGTATTTTCTTGGATCCGATCAAGAAGGTCCCTTTTAAACTCTTCTTTGTTGCGTGTAAATGATCCAGAACAAGAAGTATCCAGCAAGGTCTTATCTTGAAAAGAAAGTCTTGCATAGAAATTATCAATAATAACATTACCAGGAAGCTCATGAATGGGGCATTTGAGCATTAAAGACTTCAATCTCCCCCAAGCTTGGGCAATACTCTCTCCATCATGAGGCCAAAAATTATATATGCGATTCCGATCCTTGTGAATTTCACTTGGAGGATAGAACTTAGAATAAAACCGGGGCACAATATCATTCCATTCAAGAGAATCCCCATTATCCAGTAATTTATACCAATGCGCCGCCTTACCAGACAGCGATATAGAGAATAGTTTCTTCCTCACTTCATCCATAGCAATACCTGCACACTTGAATAAACCGCATAATTCATGTAAGAACAATAAATGATCTCCAGGGTGGACAGTTCCATCCCCTTCATAGCGGTTATCCATAACACGTTCAATAATTTTCATAGGTATTTTATATGGTATCACTTCCTCACCTGGCGCCTCATCCACTACCTTTGCAGTAGTAGTAGATTTCCCAAATAGAAATTGAAGAGAAGATCTCTCCATAATGACTTACAGCAGCAGGCAGAAATAAAATCAGCACAAACAGTAAAGGTTTCCTTACCAATTCCACTTACCAATAGCGCTTCACTCCCCGGCAACGGCGCCATAAAATAGTCTTGATGACCCACAAGTATAGGGGGTGTATCGTAGTATTTTCGATAAGTAAGAATGTCGATCCCAATGAGGAGCAGAAGGTGTTGACAAGCAGTTTCGATGAAGGATTCACTGTAAATGCTCACAGACAAGTATTCAGGGGGTTTTGATGTAACAGTTGAGTAAAGTACGAGTAAGTAAAGTGCGAGAGTAACAATTACAGCGAGTGGCCCAATCCTTTTTAGCACAAAGGACAAGCCGGTTTGTTTACTTATAATGACCAAACGTTCTCGAGGACACACGGGATTTTAGTCTAGTGCTTTCGCTACATACGGTTAAATAATCTTCATTGTTATGATAAGTGTTGTGTGGGTGAACCTATGCTAATGTACCACCCTTCCTAGGACTAATACATACTTGTGATTATACCCCTTGCAAGCATCCGCAACTACAAGAAAGTAATTAAGAATAAATCTAACCACAGCCTTAAACTCTGAGATCCTGCTATCCCTCCTGCATCGATAAACCAACGGGGGTTTAGGTTTCTGTCACTCCGGCAACCCCGCAATTGGCAAACGAGTACAAGATGCATTCCCCTAGGCCCATAAATGGTGAAGTGTCATGTAGTCGACGTTCACATGACACCACTAGAAGAATAACACCACAACTTAAATATCATAGCATTGAATATTACTCAACCATAGTTCACTACTAATATTTGGACTTCACACATGTCCTCAAGAACTAAACGAACTACTCACGAGACATCATATGGAACATGATCAGAGGTGATATGATGATGAATAACAATCTGAACATAAACTTGGTTCAATGGTTTCACTCAATAGCATCAACAACAAGTAGAGATCGATACCGGGAGAGTTTCCCCTATCAAACAATCAAGATCAAACCCAAATTGCAACGGCGGTGACGGTGTCCAGCGGTGGAGACGGCGGTGATGATGGTGGAGATGATGATGATGGTGATGGAGATGATGTCCAGCTCGATGACGGTGACGATGGCGTCGATTTCCCCCTCCGGGAGGGAATTTCCCCGGCGGATTCCTGCCCGCCGGAGAGCTCTTTTCTCTCTGGTGTTCTCCGCCCCGCAGAGGCGGCTGTAACTCTTCGCGAGGTACCCTCTGTGGCTTAGGTTTTCGGGACGAATGGTTTCGCGAAGAAAAGGAGGCGAAAGGGGCTGTGGGGCCCCCACACCACATGGTGGCGCGGCCAGGCCATGGGCCGCGCCGGCCTGTGGTCTGGCCCCACCTTGGGCCTTCTCAGCTCCCCCTTCTGGCTTCCTTCGTCATCTGGAAAAATAGGATTTTTGGTATAATTTCCTTCCACAGTTGATCTTCCGAAATATTGCGTTCTGACGGTGCTTTTTCCAGCAGAATCCTGGCTCCGGTGCTTGATCCTCCAATAATGATGAAACATGCAAAATAGATGAAATAACATAAGTATTGTATCCAAATATGAAATATATCAATGAATAACAGCAAATTATGATACAAAATAGTGATGCAAATTGGACGTATCAGGATGCCCCGGAGGTTCACCCCTGCATATATCAAGAAGACTCAAGCGTCTAAGCTTGGGGATGCCCAAGGCATCCCCTTCTTCATCGACAACATTATCAGGTTCCTCCCCTAAAACTATATTTTTATTCAATCAGATCTTATGTGCTTTGCTTGGAGCGTCGGTTTGTTTTTGTTTTTGTTTTGTTTGAATAAAATGGATCCTAGCATTCTTTGTGTGGGAGAGAGACACGCTCCGCTGTTGCATATGGACAAGTATGTCCTTAGGCTTTACTCATAATATTCATGGCGAAGTTTCTTCTTCGTTAAATTGTTATATGGTTGGAATTGGAAAATGATACATGTAGTAATTTGCTAAAATGTCTTGGATAATGTGATACTTGGCAATTGTTGTGCTCATGTTTAAGCTCTTGCATCATATACTTTGCACCCATTAATGAAGAAATACATAGAGCATGCTAAAATTTGGTTTGCATATTTGGTCTCTCTAAGGTCTAGATAATTTCTAGTATTGAGTTTGAACAACAAGGAAGACGGTGTAGAGTCTTATAATGTTTACAATATGTCTTTTATGTGAGTTTTGCTGCACCGCTTCATCCTTGTGTTTGTTTTAAATAGCCTCGCTAGCCTAAGCCTTGTATCGAGAGGGAATACTTCTCATGCATCCAAAATACTTGAGCCAACCACTATGCCATTTGTGTCCACCATACCTACCTACTACATGGTATTTCTCCGCCATTCCAAAGTAAATTGCTTGAGTGCTACCTTTAAACAATTCAAAATTTATTACCTCTGATTTGTGTCAATGTTTTATAGCTCATGAGGAAGTATGTGGTGTTTATCTTTCAATCTTGTTGGGCAACTTTCACCAATGGACTAGTGGCTTCATCCGCTTTTCCAATAATTTTGCAAAAAGAGCTGGCAATGGGATTCCCAGTCCCAAATTAATTAATAAAAATAGACACTCCTTCATGGTATGAGATTGTTGGCAGGCACCCGAAGGATTCGGTTAGCCATGGTTTGTGAAAGAAAGGTTGGAAGGAGTGCCACACAAAAATAAAAATAAAATGGGAGCCGCTCTTTGAAGGTTTGTCTGGCAAGGGGGTTAGAGTGCCCACTACCATTCGTTGACAACAACAAACACCTCTCAAAATTTTACTTTTATAATCTCTATATGTTTTCAAAATCAAAGCTCTAGCACAAATATAGCAATCGATGCTTTCCTCTTTGAAGGACCATTCTTTTACTTTTATGTTGAGTCAGTTCACCTATCTCTCTCCACCTCAAGAAGCAAACACTTGTGTGAACTGTGCATTGATTCCTACATACTTGCATATTGCACTTGTTATATTACTCTATGTTGACAATATCCATGAGATACACATGTTACAAGTTGAAAGCAACCGCTGAAACTTCATCTTCCTTTGTGTTGCTTCAATACCTTTACTTTGAATTATTGCTTTATGAGTTAACTCTTATGCAAGACTTATTGATGCTTGTCTTGAAGTACTATTCATGAAAAGTCTTTGCTATATGATTCATTTGTTTACTCATGACATTTACATTGTTTTGATCGCTGCATTCATTACATATGCTTACAATAGTATGATCAAGGTTATGATGGCATGTCACTCGTAAATTATCTTTGTTATCGTTTACCTGCTCGGGACGAGCAGAAACTAAGCTTGGGGATGCTGATACGTCTCCGACGTATCGATAATTTCTTATGTTCCATGCCACATTATTGATGATATCTACATGTTTTATGCATACTTTATGTCATATTTATGCATTTTCTGGAACTAACCTATTAACAAGATGCCGAAGAGCCAGTTGCTGTTTTCTGCTGTTTTTGGTTTCAGAAATCCTAGTAAGGAAATATTCTCGGAATTGGACGAAATCAACGCCCAGGGGCCTATTTTCACACGAAGCTTCCAGAAGACCGAAGAGTCAACGAAGTGGGGCCACGAGGTGGCCAGGAGGTAGGGCGGCGCGGCCCAGCCCCTGGCCGCGCCGACCTGTCTCCTGGGCCCCTCGTGACGCCCCCTGACCTGCCCTTCCGCCTACAAATAGCCTTCGTCGCGAAACCCCCAGTACCGAGAGCCACGATACGGAAAACCTTCCAGAGACGCCGCCGCCGCCAATCCCATCTCGGGGGATTCAGGAGATCGCCTCCGGCACCCTGCCGGAGAGGGGATTCATCTCCCGGAGGACTCTACACCGCCATGGTCACCTCCGGAGTGATGAGTGAGTAGTTCACCCCTGGACTATGGGTCCATAGCAGTAGCTAGATGGTTGTCTTCTCCTCATTATGCTTCATTGTCGGATCTTGTGAGCTGCCGAACATGATCAAGATCATCTATCTGTAATGCTATATGTTGTGTTTGTTGGGATCCGATGAATAGAGAATACTATGTTATGTTGATTATCAATTTATATGTATGTGTTGTTTATGATCTTGCATGCTCTCCGTTATTAGTAGAGGCTCTGGCCAAGTTTTTACTCTTAACTCCAAGAGGGAGTATTTATGCTCGATAGTGGGTTCATGTCTCCGTGAATCTGGAGGAGTGACAGAAACCTCTAAGGTTATGGATGTGCTGTTGCCACTAGGGATAAAACATTGATGCTATGTCCGAGGATGTAGTTATTGATTACATTACGCGCAATACTTAATGCAATTGTCTGTTGTTAGCAACTTAATATCGAGGGGTTCGGATGATAACCTGAAGGTGGACTTTTTAGGCATAGATGCATGCTGGATAGCGGTCTATGTACTTTGTCGTAATGCCCAATTAAATCTCACAATACTCATCATAATATGTATGTGCATGGTCATGCCCTCTCTATTTGTCAATTGCCCAACTGTAATTTGTTTACCCAACATGCTATTTATCTTATGGGAAAGACACCTCTAGTGAACTGTGGACCCCGGTCCATTCTTTACATCTGAAATACAATCTACTGCAATACTTGTTCTACTGTTTTCTGCAAACAATCATCATCCACACTATACATCTAATCCTTTGTTACAACAAGCCGGTGAGATTGACAACCTCACTGTTTCGTTGGGGCAAAGTATTTGGTTTGTGTTGTGCAGGTTCCACGTTGGCGCCGGAATCCCTGGTGTTGCGCCGCACTACATCTCGCCGACATCAACCTTCAACGTGCTTCTTGGCTCCTACTGGTTCGATAAACCTTGGTTTCATACTGAGGGAAAACTTGCCGCTGTACGCATCACACCTTCCTCTTGGGGTTCCCAATGGACGCGTGCTGTACGCGTATCACCCCTCTCCATATCAGAAAGTGTAAGGAACATGTGTTGTATCATGGGATTGAGACTAATAAATCTAGTTTCCAACATGTGTACTAAACAGGCAGAGGCACTTTCATAAGTAGGAGCAGCTTTTAATAATGGTATATCTTCAAAATCTTCATCCATGCTAACATGGGTGAAAAATGCTTCTATATTATCTCTTCCAATGGTAGACCCTCGGCCTACCGGTACATCTTTAAGAATAAACTTTGGAGGAAACATGATGAAATAAGTAAAGTAAATGCAAGTAACTAATTTTTTTTGTGTTTTTAATATGGAGAACGCAAACAAGATAGCAAATAAAGTAAAGCTAGCAACTAATTTTTTTGTGTTTTGATAATATGCAGCAAACAAAGAAGTAAATAAAATAAAGCAAGACAAAAACAAAGTAAAGAGATTGGAAGTAGGAGACTCCCCTTGCAGCGTGTCTTGATCTCCCCGGCAACAGCGCCAGAAAAAGAGTGCTGGCGTGCAGTTGACGTGGGAGTTAGAAATCTCTGTGGTGTAACTTTTCTTCAGGTCCCCGGCAACGGCGCCAGAAATTTAGCTTGACACGCGTACAACACGCGACCGTTGGGAACCCCAAGTGGAAGGTGTGATGCGTACAACAGTAAGTTTCCCTCAGTAAGAAACCAAGATTTATCGAACCAGTAGGAGCCAAGAAGCACGTTGAAGGTTGATGGCGGCGGAGTGTAGTGCGGCGCAACACCAGGATTCCGGCGCCAACGTGGAACCTGCACAACACAACCAAATTACTTTGCCCCAACGTGACAGTGAGGTTGTCAATCTCACCGGTTTGTTGTAACAAAGGATTAGATGTATAGTGTGGATGATGATGTTTGCAGAAAACAGTAGAACAAGTATTGCAGTAGATTGTATTCGATGTAAAAGAATGGACCGGGGTCCACAGTTCACTAGTGGTGTCTCTCCCATAAGATAAATAGCATGTTGGGTGAAAAAATTATAGTTGGCCAATTGACAAATAAAGATGGCATGACAATGCACATACATGTTATGATGAGTAGTGTGAGATTTAATTGAGCATTACGACAAAGTACATAGACCGCTATCCAGCATGCATCTATGCCTAAAAAGTCCACCTTCAGGTTAGCATCCGCACCCCTTCCAGTATTAAGTTGCAAAAGTATGGTGCGTAATGTAATCAACAAATACATCCTTAGACATAGCATTGATGTTTTATCCCTAGTGGCAACAACACATCCACAACCTTAGAACTTTCTGTCACTGTCCCAGATTTAATGGAGGCATGAACCCACTATCGAGCATAAATACTCCCTCTTGGAGTTACAAGTAATGACTTGGCCAGAGCCTCTAGTAATAACGGAGAGCATGCAAGATCATAAACAACACATAGATGATAGATTGATAATCAACATAACATAGCATTCAATATTCATCGGATCCCAACAAACACAACATGTAGCATTACAGATAGATGATCTTGATCATGTTAGGCAGCTCACAAGATCCAACAATGATAGCACAATTAGGAGAAGACGACCATCTAGCTACTGCTATGGACCCATAGTCCAGGGGTGAACTACTCACTCATCACTCCGGAGGCGACCATGGCGGTGAAGAGTTCTCCGGGAGATGATTCCCCTCTCCGGCAGGGTGCCGGAGGCGATCTTCTGAATCCCCCGAGATGGGATTGGTGGCGGCGGCGTCTCTGGAAGGTTTTCCGTATCGTGGCTCTCGGTACTGAAGTTATTATCGACGAAGGCTTAAGTAGGCGGAAGGGTAGGTCAGGGGGCGCCACGAGGGCCCCACACGCTAGGGCCGCGCGGCCCAAGGCCTGGCCGCGATGCCCTGTTGTGTGGGCGCCTCGTCGCCCCACTTCGTTTCCCTTTCGGACTTCTAGAAGCTTCGTGGAAAAATAAGATCCTGGGCGTTGATTTCGTCCAATTCCGAGAATATTTCCTTACTAGGATTTCTAAAACCAAAAACAGCAGAAAACAGCAACTGGCTCTTCGGCATCTCGTTAATAGGTTAGTGCCGGAAAATGCATAAATATGACATAAAGTATGTATAAAACATGTAGGTATTGTTATAAAACAAACATGGAACATAAGAAATTATCGATACGTTGGAGACGTATCAGGGAGGTCGGCCACCCTCTGTACATAGCAGTGTAGGGTTAGTTTTTCTTCCCGTAGTGGAGTTTGGCGAGATGCCGGTGGAGATCTGGTGGCCGACGCTAGCGGGCGGTGCTTGGCGGCCGGTGATGGTGTGGCTCCTGCTTGCAGAGCTCCGGAGGGCGGAGACGGAAGTGAGCAGCAGCAACCCCTCACCCTCCACGAAGAATAAGCTCGACGCTACTACAGAGCTGCAAGATCTGGATGGCTCTGACGCCGTTCTTGCCACCATGGGGGCGGACAGAGCAGTTCGTCTTGAGATCTATCTGGATCTGACAGGATCTGGAGCGAGCAGGGAAGATCCTTCTGCGACGCCGGAGAGCCTCTGTGCTCTCGTCCAAGGAGTTCATTAGCGGAGGACTGATGCCGGCGGCCAACACCGCCCTGCCTCTGCATCTCATGGTCGAAGGGCGACCCTCCTCAAGCTCTACTTCCCAGAGACCAAGAAGTCCGAGGGGAAGATCTATAGCTTCCGCCACGACGCTGGACCAAGTGGTTCGTCCCCGGCGCCGGTGTCCGTTCTGTGGCGGAGGAACTCGCCGGCGACTTCCAGATGCGGTGCCGAGCTCAGAGGACTCGATTGCTTTTCTCAATTTCTTTGTGAGATCCTTTTTGTAAAAGCTCTGTCCTTATTCAGAAATCCCCTGATCTGTAGGGGCTTTTCTGCAAAATGTAACCACCGCTTTGGTAATACCAGCATCTTCTAGGGTCTTCGGACCTTATCCCTGTTAAAAATCAAAACAATATTTTCTTAGATACAGCTCCAGGTGCTCCTCAAATCTGCTGAAGTTGTAGCATATCTCTTTCGAGAGTACTTGTGATTATAATTTGAATGATCCAACGTTACATATTCTAGACCTAGTTAAATACTATACTAGTTAAGAGAAATATGAACTTTTTTTTTTCTTCAAGAAGTGATAGGTTCCTTACTTATTGCAGTGTTAAGAATGAAAAATAATATTTTCAGCATTGGAACCTTTGCCATAAAAAATCACGTAGTACACATAGCGCTGGATGCATGAGTTCGTAAAGGAGTGCATGCATAGGTTGCCTGCTGCATGGGCGTCCTCGGCGCGAAAACTTGTTTTTATAGGCGTCGGTACCTACCGGAGTGACGTCAGCCATGTGCTGATCAATTTTTTCACAAAATTGTGAAATAAATTTGAAACGTAATTGAAACATAACTAAACACTAATATTTTTGTGAAACAAACCGTACTGACGTCAGCAATAATGTCATCAGTTTCACTTTTTGTCGGACTGTTTCACAATATTTCCCATGTATCACTTTAGTTTCAAAAAAGTTTCACTTGTGTTTTAATTATTAGTTTTGTATCAGATAAATGTCAAAAATCTCACCAATCTCAAAGCAGAGAGTGGACGGTAGATGTAACACCTACACCTACCGGTACCTTTAAAATCGCCGCTTTTGTTGTTTAATAATCTCATGCACTGCATGCACATCGTACGTGGTAGTGAACTCCATGTGCCACTATCAAATCATCAAATATTCCATGGCCAAAGCCAAGATAAGGTGCAACAGGAGATGAGCTATCGATATGCTGCAGTAGTTCAGCCGCGCCATTAGAGACCTCAAGGACCACAAATAATGTGTTGGAGAAATTTACTTGCGAGCTCATGAGCAGGAGGGTCCAGGAGAAACATTATATGCATGTGAGTTGTGAGTAGGGCAGGCGCAGCTCTAGCTTGACACGTGAGGTGCCGCGGACATGGGTTCCATCGTCTCGGGAGAATAAGCTCTGAGGCCGGCGTCGCCTTCATGCTTGACCGGGCGTGTAGGAGAAGGCCCGTGCCGGTGAGACGGTGACGACGACTGGGATCCATGGGAAAATTCGGGATTTTGGGCGGAGGAGGCCGTGCCAGCACTTAAAGGCGCATCCAAGGCCGGCTGAGCCGCAAGCAGCGACCCGCCGGCGCCACCTCGGAAGGCGGCCACCTCGTCGAACATCATCTACACCTTGTCCATCCACCTCCACGTCCTAGCACCTGCCCGTCGCTGTTGGTCGCGCACGGCTTCCCGGCCAGGATGTATTTTTTTAATAAAGGGAATATATTAATAATAAAAGATACAAATTACATCCAGCCTATGCAATAACACCCCACTCTAGTGGTAGTACGGATGCACACAACTAAAAGAGTAAAGAAAACTAAGAAATAAAAGTCCCTCTACATCTTTCCAGACCTAGCAACAACAATACAACCACCATCGTGAGAACACCTACTCTCCAAAAGCGACGCCTCCAAGAAGGGAACAGTGCACGAGCGCCGTCATCGCCCGACCAAAGGTTTTAGGTTTTCACCCTGAAGATAGTCCCCACTCTCAAACAATGCCTCCAACAAGGTCATTGCTAGGCACAACCACTTAAGGCCAGACCTTGGGTTTTGACCCTGAAAGGTATGAGTCTGAACTTCACCTGTTGTGGGTATACTTCATGGGTGTACCATCGACAGTGTCTAGATCCGGGAAGCCCGGGTGGCCCATAGACGGTGATGGTGGCATGTGGCCCATCGGACAGCCCAGTTGCTGTTGATCAAGATGGATGAAGTCCAGCCCAGGAACAAGGAGCCGGATCCACCGACCAACTCCGGAAGTCGGATCCGGCCAGACCCATTAGGGGTAGCCGGATCTGGTACGACGTATAAGGGAAGGCGGATCCTTGATGTACAAGGCAAGACATTGTAGTGTAGTTAGGAAACTTGTATTCCGGCTAGGACTCTCCTGTAAACCGTAGATTCATGCGCCTTTATAAGCCGGATCCTGGGAGCCCTATAGACACAACCACAACTCATTGTAACAACGCGAAAGCACCCAGATAATTCCAGATAAGCAGCAGTAGGCCCTGTCTTCGAGCATGTGTTCCGAAGCTGGGTAAATCGTGTACCACCGCCCCGAGAACTCTCCGCCCTATGGCCCCTACTTCTTCTCCCGCTCCTGAGGATCCCTCCTCCGAGGTACCCTCGAATAGGCAACGACAGTTGGCGCCCACCGTGGGGCTTGCGGCGTCTGGAGGCCGGAACCGGGAGGGTTCCGCCATGGGAAGCTACGACGAATCCATCGCTGTGGGGCGTGTTCTTTACGCTGGGAACTTTCCGATCGTCCCCCAGGACGAGTGCTGGATTCCGGCTAGGGCCGACCCCGTCAAGCTCTCCATCGTCCCAATTGGCGGCATTCACATCTTCATCGGCGAAACCGTCGATTCCGACGGAAACGCTCTGGTAAGTAATGCTGACGCGACCGCCGCTGAGCAGGACGCAGTCGCGAAAATCCGATCTGAGATACAGGAGCTTCCTAAGGAAGATTCCGCCTTAGATCTGGAAATTTCAAAGCCCACCTAATCCGCCCCAAGCAGGAAACTACGGTGGAAGACCAATGCAGATCCGCTTGGGTCTCCCAGGTGTTAGAGAAGCAAAGGTGCCACTTCGTGCACTTCCTCACGCATACTGAAGGGACCGCCCTTCCTTAGGAAGGAGTTGGACCCATGCAGGTTGAAGCTACCGGAGGCAGCGACGCCCCGGATCAGCAAGAGGTTGTTGGAGACAGCGAAGCCCCGGATCAGCAAGAGGATGCCGGAGAAAAAGAGGAGTCAATCCTGGGCAACCTTAGCCCAACCTCAGACGATGTTTCAACCATGAACACGGAGGAGTGCAACAAAGCTCTGAAGGAATTGGAAGATGATGAGGCAGCCGAAGCGGAATCCGCTCCGCCTAAAGAGGTCTTAGCGACTATAGTTGGGCTAGAGCAGGACGCTGAGGACGAAGAAACTCCGACTGACGTCGGGTTCCTAGGACCATCCTCCTCAGAGACTCCGCCCACGCGCCCTCACCGGCGCGCCGTGCCGGATTCTAGAGAAGGACACATCTCTGGGAGCCAGGAGTACCTATCCGCGGAGGAGCTTGCCGAACAGGCTGGCCGGGGTGTTATCGCACATTCGGAAATCCTCAACAAGCTAATAATTCCGGACGATGCGGCAGATCCCGAAGCTTTAAAAACAACAAGAAAGGAGATGCTGAGCACCGCCAAGGTCATTGCCAACACTGCAGCAGTAATGCTGGAGGAAAGGCAAGAAGCTGCCGAAGTAATGGAAAATTTCCTCAAGAGAGAACGCGAAGCCACAACATGTCTGGCAGAGGCTAAAAAACTCCGAGCTAAATGGGAAACCATGATGGAGGACGCTGATAAAGAGGCAAATAGGATCCGCAGGGAAGCCATCAGCCCCCGAAAGATCAACTTCGCAATCCCCTCAAACCAGCAGCCGCTTGCCACTCCCAAGGACAATATGAAAAAGGCTGCGGAAATCTTGGTGAAAAAAGACAACGAAATCGACATCACACACCTCCGCACACTGGTAGCTTCAGCAATGAAGCAACAGAGCAAGGCAGACACTTCGCGCCGGATGGAATCCAACCCGGAACACTGTGTGTCCACTGCGCAGAAGGACGCCTCCAGAAGGCCTCACCATGAGGACGAATCGCGCACCGGATCATCGGAGCGGAGAAGAAGAACCAGAGAACATCCAAATCCAATCCCGGTTCCCTCGAAAACACCTCCGACAGACCCTAGAAAGGGAAAGGATCCGATGTATACTGGAAGAGACAAGTACCGGAACCCATCACCTCCGCCCAACGGGTACCCGCATCCTCCCCCACCTCACCGTCGTAGTCCAGCCGGAAACACTAGGCCCCACGGGCTTGGTGGAATCAATATCCGCGACAACGTGGCACCCCATAGGAATAGGAACACGGAGCACACGCCGGAGCCTCGTCGGAGCCGGAACGAGGAGCGCGAGCCGGAACCTCGCAGAAGCCGGAACGACAGAGGCGATCGTCACCAAGGTGAAGGTAGCCACCGAAGCCGGAGTCAGCAACGCGATGGACGCGGGGAATCTGAAGGTGGAAGCAAAAGATCGCATCAACCCCCTCGCAGATCTCCCTCCCCACCACCCAGTGGCGGAGGTGGAGGCCGGAGATCCCGCTCCCGCTCAAAGTCCCCTCGTAGCGGCTCACACGCTGCAAGGGAACGCCTCAACGAGTACAGATCTGACTACATTGGCCCAAAGTGCTTTCGCAGGATGATTCGAGAGGAACCAAAGCCAAAGAGCCTGAACCTCAAGCTACCTAGAAATCTGAAGCATTATGATGGCAGTGAAAGGGCGGATACCTGGATCAAGGATTACTACAATGCAGTGACCTTCGCCGGAGGAACCCCCAACATAGCCTGCCCCATGCTCCAGTTGTACCTTGTGGATCCAGTCCGTATCTGGCTCAGTGACCTCGAGAAAAACTCCATCTTTTGCTGGTTTGATCTAAAGAACGCCTTCGAGAAGCACTTCAGAGGCACCTACAAAAGGCCTGCCACAACAAGCGACCTACAGGCATGTATTCAGAAGAAGGGTGAAACATCCAAGAACTTCCTCACCCGGTGGTTGGCAACCAGAAATGAGTGCGAAAACGTCGACAATCGCACAGCTATGCACGCCTTCATAGGTGGATTGCAGAGTGGAAGACTGCTCCGGCATAAGCTTACCTGCTTGGTCAATGAAAATAAGCTGACTTTGGATGACATGATCAACATCGCCAGCAATCACACTGCGCCCGATGACGACGCAGGCGCAGACCTCGCAGCCACAGCCATACCCCTGCATCAGCAGAAGAAAAACCGCGACAACGGCGGCAGCAGCAGCGGCAGCAAGCGGAAAAGTCCCCCTGACGACCAAAGAAGCGGCGGATCCGACATGGTCGCCATGGCATTCCAACATGGAGGTCAAGGAGGCGGAAGAGGCCGCGGCCGTGGAGGCGGAGCCGGCAGGGGCCAGCAACGTGGTGACGAGGTCACCGTTGCCGGAACCTGCGCTCCACAAACTTATGAAGAGTATAGAGACATGCCTTGCTTAGCCCACATAGATCCGACTACTGGCAAGTCCTCTCACACCAATCGCAACTGCAAGTGGGTCAATGATCTTAAGACTGACCCGGAAGCAGGATACAAGCAAGCCCGCAAGCACCGCCCATGCGACAAAGGAGGCAAGGGCAAAAACAAGGACAAGGAGGAAGACAGTTCCGAGGCGATGGACGAGGACGACGCTTCGCCGGATCCCAAGGAGGGTTCCGCAGCTAACAAGTCCAATCCTTTTGTCAAAAAGAGTGTTGGTGCATATCACACCTTCCTCGGAACTCTGACAGTCCGCGCCAGCAAATCAGCTCTCCGGATCCTGAACGCCACAGTTCCGGCTGTGTCGCAGTACGTCAGATGGTCGGAAACTCCGTGTATGTTTGATAGGGAGGATCACCCCACCATCTGATAAGGGGTGGCCCGATCTTCTCAGTAAGTAATGGTGGTGATGATGATCGCGGGATGAACACAGTGGAAATAACTTGATGATGAAGTGGATGATAACTTGTATGACGCAACGAGATCTCTCGATTGGTCCTTGTCGCCAATGCAACAACTCTCAACCTTGCAAGATATTCGCAACTGCACACACTTGCGCACGTAGCCGCCGACCACGAAGCGATAAGTTGCAACCGTCTAATTCTCAATGGAACATCAGATCACACAAGACTTTCAGAGTTTACACCAAATCAAGGCAATATGGTGTAGGGATTCAATAGATTTGCAAAGCACTCAACTATGAACTAGGGTTTATCTTAAACGTGGTCTGAAGCTATTGTGGGGGCGTCCTGGGCACTTATATAGGGGTTCAGGACGACCTCAGGTCGAAAAGATACATAGAAAACTGACCCAGATCGGATATAGTCGAGACAGACTCGGAGTCGGCCGGTCGACCGGGCCTGGGACCGGGCCATCCGGTTGAAACCGGGTCTGGCGCCGGGTGGAACCGGGCTAGGCTTCCTGGCTTACTGGACAGTGCCCGGCTGGCATAAGCGTGGCGTTCGGTCGGCGCCGGGCTGGGCCGGTCTGGCGTCCGGTTGGACCGGGCCTGGGACCGGTCTGACTGGGCCTGGTGCCGTCCTGGACTTCTTCTTCTTTCCTCGCGCATGCCTCCCTCTCCTCCCTCGCGCTTCCATGGGATGTCTTCTTGTCCAGCTTCATGGCCAGCTCCATGCCCAGCTTCACGTCCAGCTTCTTGTCTAGCTGCTCCTCTCCTCCTCGTGCGATGCTTGCTCCCTCCTCATACCTGATCATACATAAGTAATAGGACTTAGGCAGTATAAAGTTCTCATTGATCAAAGTATCACTTAGGAAAAAATTCACCTGTTGTTTAAGTAACTTCGAACGAGCTCGTGTCATTGGTCCAATCCCGACTTCATTGGACTTGAGCTTCACAGCAGCATCGTCTTCATCTTGTAATGATGTAGGTAGTAATGTTGTAGGGATGTCCTCATCATCTTCCCCCTTCAAAAGGCGTCGACCTCGACGGCCCAAGGTCTTCTCCGTCATATGGTGTCAAATCAGCCACATTGAAAGAATTGCTGACACCAAACTCATCAATTGGAAGATCTATAGAGTATGCATTATCATTGATCTTGGCAAGCACTTTGTAAGGACCGGCACCACTAGGAAGCAACTTGGACTTCCGTAGCTTTGGGAACCTATCCTTGCGAAAATGTATCCAGACCATATCACCAGGCTAGACCAACATCTCCTTGCGCTTCTTGTTCATCCTTGCAACATTGCTCTTTCCTTTCTTCTCTATCAACTCTTTAGTCTTCACATGAATCTTTCGCACAAAATCTGCCCTCTTGGATGCCTCCATATTGACTCTCTCATGTATGGGTAGAGGCAACAAATCCAGCAGAGTAATGAGTTTGAAACCATACACCACCTCAAAGGGACACAACTCTATGGTAGAATGTACTGCCCTGTTATAAGCAAACTCCACATGCGGCAAACAATCTTCCCACTCCTTCAGGTTCTTCTTGATCATGGATCTCAACAGTTGTGACAATGTTCTATTCACCACTTTAGTTTGACCATCAGTTTGGGGATGACAAGTAGTACTGAAAAGTAGCTTCGTCCCCAGCTTTCTCCAAAGCGTCTTCTAGAAGTAGCTCATAAACTTCACGTCACGATTAGAAACAATAGTCTTCGGGACTCCATGTAGACGTACAACCTCCCCGAAAAACAGGTTAGCAATATGCGACGCATCGTCGCTCTTGTGGCAGGCAATAAAATGTGACATCTTAGAAAATCTATCCACTACCACAAATATCGAATCATGGCCTCTCTTAGTACGCGGCAAACCCAACACAAAATCCATACTAATATCTTCCCAAGGTGTAGTAGGTGCTGGTAAAGGAGTATACAAACCGTGAGGCTTCAGCTTGGACTTGGACTTGTTGCAAGTAATGCACCTCTTCACATACCTTTTCACATCCCGCCTCATCTTTGGCCAATAAAAAAGGTCAGCTAGCATGAGTAGCGTCTTCTCACGCCCAAAGTGACCCATCCAACCTCCAACATGAGATTCCTGCATTAAGAGCAAACACACAGATGATTCTGGAACACATAGTTTGTTAGCTCTAAACAAGAACCCATCATGTATGTGATATTTTTCCCATGCTTTACCAATAGCACACAAGCGATATGGTTCAGCAAAATCATGATCAGTAGCATATAAATCACATAGTATCTCTAATCCAGGAATTTTAACATCAAGTTGAGTTAATAGCATATTCTTCCTAGATAGAGCATCAGCAACAATATTATCTTTTCCCTTCTTATGCTTAATAATGTATGGAAAAGACTCAATGAACTCAACCCACTTAGCAAGACGCTTATGCAAAGTAGATTAGGCTTTCAGATATTTCAAAGCTTCATGATCAGAATGTATGATAAATTCTTTTGGCCATAAGTAATGTTGCCAAACCTCAAGAACTGTAATTAAAGCATACAATTCTTTACCATATATAGGATAGTTTAACTTAGCACCAGAAAGTTTCTCAGAAAAATATGCAATTGGGCGACCCTCTTGCATTAACACACCACCAATTCCAATACCACTAGCATCACATTCAATCTCAATTTGCTTATTGAAATCAGGAAGTGCAAGCAACGGTGCAGAAGTTAACAATCGTTTCAGTTCATCAAAAGCATGATCTTGGGCTGCGCCCCACTCAAATACAACACCCTTTTTAGTCAAGTCATTCAAAGGTGCAGCAATAGTACTAAAGTTGGGCACAAATCTTCTATAAAACCCAGCTAGACCATGAAAACTTCTTACTTGACTCACATTCATGGGAGTAGGCCAATTTTGAATAGCTTCAATTTTAGACACATCTACTTCTACACCATGCTTAGAGACAACATAACCCAGAAATATGACCTTATCTTTGCAAAATGTACACTTCTCAAGATTACCATAGAGTTTATTATCATGCAACACTTGCAAAACATGTCGAATATGTATAGTATGATCAGAATCATTGCGGCTGTAGATTAATATGTCATCAAAGTACACAACCACAAACTAGCCAATAAAATTACGCAAAACATGGTTCATCAGTCTCATGAAAGTACTAGGTGCATTAGTCTAACCAAAAGGCATTACTAACCACTCATATAAACCAAATTTTGTTTTAAAGGTTGTTTTCCATTCATCCCTTTCTTTCATCCTAATTTGATGATAACCACTACTCAAATCAATTTTAGAGAAAACAACAGCACCACTCAATTCATCTAGCATATCCTCTAAACGGGGAATATGATGAAGATATCGAATAGTAATGTTGTTTATCGCTCTACAATCTACACACATGCGCCATGTACCATCTTTCTTAGTAACTAGAATAACAGGATCAGCATAAGGACTAAGGCTTATGCGGATATAACCTTTGCCGAGTAGTGCTTGTACTTGCTTCTGTATTTCCTTCATCTCGTCGGGATTTCTCCTATATGGCGCCCTATTGGGCAGTGAGGCACCGGGGATCAAGTCAATTTGATGCTCAATACCACACAATGGTGGTAGTCCTGCGGGTACCTCCTCCGGAAACACGTCGCTAAATTCCTGCAAAACATTAGAAACACCAAGAGGAATAGGGGTCATGTCGTTAGAAACCAAAACCGTACCCCTGTACATGAGCACAAGAGGCATGGCTGTAGGATCCTCACTAAATTCTCTCATGTCTTCTTTGGTGGCTAATAAGACTAAGGAATTCACTCTCTCACTTTTCGTTATATCACTCACGGTATTACAATTCTCTCGCCTATCTATAGGTGCATCCTCCAAATTTACTTCAACTTTCTGACGAGATTCATTGACAATTTGCTGTGGTGACATAGGCTGTAAATTGATTTTCTTGCCCTTGAAATCCAAGTGATATGTATTGGCACGACCATTGTGTTGCACAGAACGGTCATAGAGCCATGGCCGACCCAATAGTAGGTGACACGCCCTCATAGGAACCACATCAAAATCAATGGAATCCTTATACGGTCCAATCTCAAACTCAACACGAACCATGTAGTTTATCTTCATCTCACCATTGTCGCTCAACCACCGAATATAGTATGGATGCGGGTGCGGTAGATACTTCAACTTCAGCTTGGTACATGATACGCGTACAGCACGCGTCCGTTGGGAACCCCAAGAGGAAGGTGTAATGCGTACAGCGGCAAGTTTTCCCTCAGTAAGAAACCAAGGTTTATCGAACCAGTAGGAGCCAAGAAGCACGTTGAAGGTTGATGGCGGCGAGATGTAGTGCGGCGCAACACCAGAGATTCCGGCGCCAACGTGGAACCTGCACAACACAACCAAAGTACTTTGTCCCAACGTAACAGTGAGGTTGTCAATCTCACCGGCTTGCTGTAACAAAGGATTAGATGTATAGTGTGGATGATGATTGTTTGCAGAGAACAGTAGAACAAGTATTGCAGTAGATTGTATTCGATTAAAAGAATGGACCGGGGTCCACAGTTCACTAGTGGTGTCTCTCCCATAAGATAAATAGCATGTTGGGTGAACAAATTACAGTTGGGCAATTGACAAATAGAGAGGGCATGATAATGCACATACATGATATGATGAGTATTGTGAGATTTAATTGGGCATTACGACAAAGTACATAGACCGCTATCCAGCATGCATCTATGCCTAAAAAGTCCACCTTCAGGTTATCATCCGAACCCCTTCCAATATTAAGTTGCAAACAACAGACAATTGCATTAAGTATGGTGCGTAATGTAATCAACAACTACATCCTCGGACATAGCATCGATGTTTTATCCCTAGTGGCAACAGCACATCCACAACCTTAGAGGTTTCTGTCACTCCCCCAGATTTAATGGAGACATGAACCCACTATCGAGCATAAATACTCCCTCTTGGAGTTAAGAGTAAAAACTTGGCCAGAGCCTCTACTAATAACGGAGAGCATGCAAGATCATAAACAACACATAGGTAATAGATTGATAATCAACATAACATAGTATTCTCTATCCATCGGATCCCAACAAACACAACATATAGCATTACAAATAGATGATCTTGATCATGTTAGGCAGCTCACAAGATCCGACAATGAAGCACAATAAGGAGAAGACGACCATCTAGCTACAGCTATGGACCCATAGTCCAGGGGTGAACTACTCACTCATCACTCCGGAGGCGACCATGGCGGTGAAGAGTCCTCCGGGAGATGATTCCCCTCTCCGGCAGCGTGCCGGAGGCGATCTCCTAAATCCCCCGAGATGGGATTGGCGGCGGCGGCGCCTCTGGAAGGTTTTCCATATCGTGGCTCTCGGTACTGGGGGTTTCGCGACGAAGGCTTTAAGTAGGCGGAGGAGATAGGTCAGGGGGCCACACGAGGGCCCCACATGCTAGGCCGGCGCGGCCAAGGGCTAGGCCGCGCCGCCCTAGTGTGTCGCCAGCTCGTGGCCCCACTTCGTATCATCTTCGGTCTTCTGGAAGTTTCGTGTGAAAATAGGCCCCTGGGCATTGATTTCGTCCAATTCCGAGAATATTTCCTTACTAGGATTTCTGAAACCAAAAACAGCAGAAAACAACAACTGGCTCTTCGGCATCTCGTTAATAGGTTAGTGCCGGAAAATGCATAAATATGACATAAAGTATGCATAAAACATGTAGATATCATCAATAATGTGGCATGGAACATAAGAAATTATCGATACGTCGGAGACGTATCAGCATCCCCAAGCTTAGTTTCTGCTCGTCCCGAGCAGGTAAACGATAACAAAGATAATTTCTGGAGTGACATGCCATCATAACCTTGATCATACTATTGTAAGCATATGTAATGAATGCAGTGATTCAAGACAATGTTAGATGTAATGAGTAAACAAATGAATCATATAGCAAAGACTTTTCATGAATAGTACTTTCAAGACAAGCATCAATAAGTCTTGCATAAGAGTTAACTCATAAAGAAATAATTCAAAGTAAAGGTATTGAAGCAACATAAAGGAAGATTAAGTTACAGCGGTTGCTTTCAACTTGTAACATGTATATCTCATGGATAATTGTCAACATAGAGTAATATAACAAATGCAATATGCAAGTATGTAGGAATCAATGCACAGTTCACACAAGTGTTTGCTTCTTGAGGTGGAGAGAAATAGGTGAACTGACTCAACATAAAAGTAAAAGAAAGGCCCTTCAAAGAGGGAAGCATCGATTGCTATATTTGTGCTAGAGCTTTGATTTTGAAAACAAGAAACAATTTTGTCAACGGTAGTAATAAAGCATATGTGATATGTAAATTATATCCTACAAGTTGCAAGCCTCATGCATAGTATACTAATAGTGCCCGCACCTTGTCCTAATTAGCTCGGATTACCTGGATTATCATCGCAATACATATGTTTTAACCAAGTGTCACAAAGGGGTACCTCTATGCCGCCTATACAAAGGTCTAAGGAGAAAGCTCGCATTGGATTTCTCGCTTTTGATTATTCTCAACTTAGACATCCATACCGGGACAACATAGACAACAGATAATGGACTCCTCTTTAATGCTTAAGCATTCAACAACAATTAATTTTCTCATTAGAGATTTGAGGATTGTTGTTCAAAACTGAAACTTCCACCATGATTCATGGCTTTAGTTAGTGGCCCAATGTTCTTCTCTAACAGTATGCATGCTCAAACCTTTCAACTCATGGTAAATCACCCTTACTTCAGACAAGACGAACATGCATAGCAACTCACATGATATTCAACAAAGAGTAGTTGATGGCGTCCCCAGAAACATGGTTATCGCACAGCAAGCAACTTAATAAGAAATAAAATGCATAAGTACATATTCAATACCACAATAGTTTTTAAGGTATTTGTCCCATGAGCTATATATTGCAAAGGCAAAGGATGGAAATTTAAAGGTAGCACTCAAGTAATTTACTTTGGAATGGCGGAGAAATACCATGTAGTAGGTAGGTATGGTGGACACAAATGGCATAGTTATTGGCTCAAGAATTTGGATGCACGAGAAGTAATCCTTCTCAATACAAGGCTTAGGCTAGCAAGGTTATTTGAGACAAACACAAGGATGAAGCGGTGCAGCAAAACTCACATAAAATACATATTGTAAATATTATAAGACTCTACACCGTCTTCCTTGTTGTTCAAACACTTTACTAGAAATTATCTAGACCTTAGAGAGACCAATTATGCAAACCAAATTTTAGCAAGCTCTATGTATTTCTTCATTAATAGGTGCAAAGTATATGATGCAAGAGCTTAAACATGAGCACAACAATTGCCAAGTATCAAATTATCCAAGACATTTTACCAATTACTACATGTAGCATTTCCCGTTTCCAACCATATAACAATTTAACGAAGAAGATTCAACCTTCGCCATAAACACTATGAGTAAAGCCTAAGGACATATTTGTCCATATGCAAAAGCGGAGCGTGTCTCTCTCCCACACAATGAATGCTAGGATCCGTTTTATTCAAACAAAACAAAAACAAAAACAAAAACAAATCGACGCTCCAAGCAAAGTACATAAGATGTGACAGAATAAAAATATAGTTTCACTAGAGGAACCTGATAATGTTGTCGATGAAGAAGGGGATGCCTTGGGCATCCCCAAGATTAGACGCTTGAGTCTTCTTGAAATATGCAGGGGTGAACCACCGGGGCATCCCCAAGCTTAGAGCTTTCACTCTCCTTGATCATATTGTATCATCTCCCTCTCTTGATCCTTGAAAACTTCCTCCACACCAAACTCAAAACAACTCATTAGAGGGTTAGTGCACAATCAAAATTTACATGTTCAGAGGTGACACAATCATTCTTAACACTTCTGGACATTGCACAAAGCTACTGAAAGTTAATGGAATCGAAAAATCCATCAAGCATAGCAAAACAAGCAATGCGAAATAAAAGGCAGAATCTGTCAAAACAGAACAGTTCGTAAAGACGAATTTTATTGAGGCACCAGACTTGCTCAAATGAAAATGCTCAAATTGAATGAAAGTTGCGTACATATCTGAGGATCACTCACGTAAATAGGCATAATTTTCTGAGTTACCTACAGAGAATTAGGCCCAGATTCATGACAGCAAGAAATCTGTTTCTGTGCAGTAATCCAAATCTAGTATGAACCTTACTATCAAAGACTTTACTTGGCACAATGATGGCGTGTAACTCACACGTTCGTTGGGAACCCCAAGAGGAAGGTATGATGTGCACAACAGCAAGTTTTCCCTCAGAAAGAAACCAAGGTTTATCGAACCAGGAGGAGCCAAGAAGCACGTTGAAGGTTGATGGCGGCGGGATGTAGTGCGGCGCAACACCAGGGATTCCGGCGCCAACGTGGAACCTGCACAACACAACCAAAGTACTTTGCCCCAACGAAATAGTGAGGTTGTCAATCTCACCGGCTTGCTGTAACAAAGGATTAACCGTATTGTGTGGAAGATGATTGTTTGCAGAAAACAGTAGAACAGTATTGCAGTAAAGAGAATTGCAGTAAACAATGAAACGTGGAAGATGATTGTATTTCAGTAAAGAGAATTGGACCGGGGTCCACAGTTCACTAGAGGTGTCTCTCCCATAAGACAAACAGCATGTTGGGTGAACAAATTACAGTTGGGCAATTGACAAATAAAGAGGGCATGACCATGCACATACATATCATGATGAGTATAGTGAGATTTAATTGGGCATTACGACAAAGTACATAGACCGCCATCCAGCATGCATCTATGCCTAAAAAGTCCACCTTCAGGTTATCATCCGAACCCCCTCCAGTATTAAGTTGCTAACAACAGACAATTGCATTAAGTATTGCGCGTAATGTAACTAGTGACTACATCCTTGAACATAGCACCAATGTTTTATCCCTAGTGGCAACAGCACATCCATAACCTTAGAGGTTCTTGTCACCCCTCCAGATTCACGGAGACATGAACCCACTATCGAGCATAAATACTCCCTCTTGGAGTTACTAGCATCAACTTGGCCAGAGCATCTACTAATAACAGAGAGCATGCAAGATCATAAACAACACATAGACATAGCTTTGATAATCAACATAACAAGTATTCTCTATTCATCGGATCCCAACAAACGCAACAAATAGAATTACAGATAGATGATCTTGATCATGTTAGGCAGCTCACAAGATCCGACAATGATAGCACAATGGGGAGAAGACAACCATCTAGCTACTGCTATGGACCCATAGTCCAGGGGTAGACTACTCACTCATCACACCGGAGGCGACCATGGCGGTGTAGAGTCCTCCGGGAGATGATTCCCCTCTCCGGCAGGGTGCCGGAGGCGATCTCCTGGATCCCCCGAGATGGGATCGGCGTTGGCGGCGTCTCTGGAAGGTTTTCCGTATCGTGGCTCTCGGTACTGGGGGTTTCGTCACGGAGGCTTTAAGTAGGCGGAAGGGTAGGTCAAGAGGCGGCACGAGGGGCCCAGACCATAGGCCGGCGTGGCCAGTGGGTGGGCCACGCCGCCCTAGGGTTTGGGCACCCTGTGGCCCCACTTCGTTTCGTCTTCGGACTTCTGGAAGCTTCGTGGAAAAATAGGCCCCTGGACGTTGATTTCGTCCAATTCCGAGAATATTTCCTTACTAGGATTTCTGAAACCAAAAACAGCAGAAAACAAAGAATCGGCACTTCGGCATCTTGTTAATAGGTTAGTTCCAGAAAATGCACGAATATGACATAAAGTGTGCATAAAACATGTAGATAACATCAATAATGTGGCATGGAACATAAGAAATTATCGATACGTTGGAGACGTATCAGCATCCCCAAGCTTAGTTCTGCTCGTCCCGAGCAGGTAAAACGATAACACGAGATAATTTACGGAGTGACATGCCATCATAATCTTGATCATACTATTTGTAAAGCATATGTAGTGAATGCAGCGATCAAAACAATGTATATGACATGAGTAAACAAGTGAATCATATAGCAAAGACTTTTCATGAATAGCACTTCAAGACAAGCATTAATAAGTCTTGCATAAGAGTTAACTCATAAAGCAATAATTCAAAGTAAAGGCATTGAAGCAACACAAAAGAAGATTAAGTTTCAGCGGTTGCTTTCAACTTATAACATGTATATCTCATGGATATTGTCAACATGGAGTAATATAATAAGTGCAATAAGCAAGTATGTAGGAATCAATGCACAGTTCACACAAGTGTTTGCTTCTTGAGGTGGAGAGAAATAGGTGAACTGACTCAACATTGAAAGTAAAAGAATGGTCCTCCATAGAGGAAAAGCATCGATTGCTATATTTGTGCTAGAGCTTTGATTTTGAAAACATGAAACAATTTTGTCAACGGTAGTAATAAAGCATATGTATCATGTAAATTATATCTTACAAGTTGCAAGCCTCATGCATAGTGTACTAATAGTGCCCGCACCTTGTCCTAATTAGCTTGGACTACCGGATCATCACAATGCACATGTTTTGACCAAGTGTCACAAAGGGGTACCTCTATGCCGCCTGTACAAAGGTCTAAGGAGAAAGCTCGCATTGGATTTCTCGCTATTGATTATTCTTCAACTTAGACATCCATACCGGGACAACATAGACAACAGATAATGGACTCCTCTTTTATGCATAAGCATGTAACAACAATTAATAATTTTCTCATTTGAGATTGAGGATATATGTCCAAAACTGAAACTTCCACCATGGATCATGGCTTTAGTTAGCGGCCCAATGTTCTTCTCTAACAATATGCATGCTTAACCATAGGGTGGTAGATCTCTCTTACTTCAGACAAGACGAACATGCATAGCAACTCACATGAAATTCAACAATGAATAGTTGATGGCGTCCCCAGTGAACATGGTTATCGCACAACAAGCAACTTAATAAGAGATAAAGTGCATAATTACATATTCAATACCACAATAGTTTTTAAGCTATTTGTCCCATGAGCTATATATTGAAAAGGTGAATGATGGAATTTTAAAGGTAGCACTCAAGCAATTTACTTTGGAATGGCGGAAAATACCATGTAGTGGGTAGGTATGGTGGACACAAATGGCATAGTGGTTGGCTCAAGTATTTTGGATGCATGAGAAGTATTCCCTCTCGATACAAGGTTTAGGCTAGCAAGGCTTATTTGAAACAAACACAAGGATGAACCGGTGCAGCAAAACTCACATAAAAGACATATTGAAAACATTATAAGACTCTACACCGTCTTCCTTGTTGTTCAAACTCAATACTAGAAATTATCTAGACTTTAGAGAAACCAAATATGCAAACCAAATTTTAGCATGCTCTATGTATTTCTTCATTAATGGGTGCAAAGCATATGATGCAAGAGCTTAAACATGAGCACATCAATTGCCAAGTATCACATTACCCAAGACATTAATAGCAATTACTACATGTATCATTTTTCAATTCCAACCATATAACAATTTAACGAAGGAGAAACTTCGCCATGAATACTATGAGTAGAAACTAAGGACATACTTGTCCATATGCTACAGCGGAGCGTGTCTCTCTCCCATAAAGTGAATGCTAGGATCCATTTTATTCAAACAAAACAAAAACAAAAACAAACCGACGCTCCAAGCAAAGCACATAAGATGTGATGGAATAAAAATATAGTTTCAGGGGAGGAACCTGATAATGTTGTCGATGAAGAAGGGGATGCCTTGGGCATCCCCAAGCTTAGACGCTTGAGTCTTCTTGATATATGCAGGGGTGAACCACCGGGGCATCCCCAAGCTTAGAGCTTTCACTCTTCTTGATCATGTTGCATCATACTCCTCTCTTGATCCTTGAAAACTTCCTCCACACCAAACTCGAAACAACTCATTAGAGGGTTAGTGCACAATAAAAATTAACATATTCAGAGGTGACACAATCATTCTTAACACTTCTGGACATTGCATAATGCTACTGGACATTAATGGATCAAAGAAATTCATCCAACATAGCAAAAGAGGCAATGCGAAATAAAAGGCAGAATCTGTCAAAACAGAACAGTTCGTATTGACGAATTTTAAAATGGCACCAGACTTGCTCAAATGAAAATTCTCAAATTGAATGAAAGTTGCGTACATATCTGGGGATCATGCACGTAAATTGGCTTAATTTTCTGAGCTACCTACAGGGAGGTGGACCCAGATTCGTGACAGCAAAGAAATCTGGAACTGCGCAGTAATCCAAATCTAGTACTTACTTTACTATCAAAGACTTTACTTGGCACAACAAAACACTAAACTAAGATAAGGAGAGGTTGCTACAGTAGTAAACAACTTCCAAGACATAAAATAAAAACAAAGTACTGTAGGTAAAAACATGGGTTGTCTCCCATAAGCGCTTTTCTTTAACGCCTTTCAGCTAGGCGCAGAAAGTGTGCATCAAGTATTATCAAGAGACGAAGTGTCAACATCATAATTTGTTCTCATAATAGAATCAAAAGGTAACTTCATTCTCTTTCTAGGGAAGTGTTCCATACCTTTCTTGAGAGGAAATTGATATTTTATATTACCCTCCTTCATATCAATGATAGCACCAACAGTTCGAAGAAAAGGTCTTCCCAATATAATGGGACAAGATGCATTGCATTCAATATCCAAGACAACAAAATCAACGGGGACAAGGTTATTGTTAATGGTAATGCGAACATTATCAACTTTCCCCAAAGGTTTCTTTGTAGAATGATCAGCAAGATTAACATCCAAATAACAATTTTTCAGCGGTGGCAAGTCAAGCATATCATAAATTTTCTTAGGCATAACGGAAATACTTGCACCAAGATCACATAAAGCATTACAATCAAAATCTTTAACCTTCATTTTAATGATGGGCTCCCAACCATCCTCTAGCTTTTTAGGAATAGAGGCTTCGCGCTCTAGTTTCTCTTCTCTAGCTTTTATGAGAGCATTTGTAATATGATGTGTAAAAGCCAAATTTATAGCACTAGCATTAGGACTTTTAGCAAGTTTTTGCAAGAACTTTATAACTTCAGAGATGTGGCAATCATAAAAATTCAAACCATTATAATCTAAAGCAATGGGATCATCATCCCCAATGTTGGAAAAAATTTCAGCAGCTTTATCACGAGGCGATTTCAGTTTTAGCAGTTTGAGCAGTTTCTCGCGCTTTGCATTAGAAGTGGAAACATTGCTAACACCAATTCTTTTATTATTATTAGTAGGAGGTGCAGCAACATGTGTAGCATTAGCATTACAAGTGGTGGTAATAGTCCAAACTTTAGCTACATTCTTCTCTTTAGCTAGTTTTTCATTTTCTTCTCTATCCCACCTAGCACGCAGTTCAGCCATTAATCTTATATTCTCATTAATTCTAACTTGGATGGCATTTGCTGTAGTAACAATTTTATTAGGCATAACTTTCGATTTCAAAAGATCAACATCAGCAGCAAGACTATCGACTTTAGAAGCAAGTATATCAATTTTCCCAAGCTTTTCTTCAACAGATTTGTTAAAAGCAGTTTGTGTACTAATAAATTCTTTAAGCATGGCTTCAAGTCCAGGGGTGTGTTCCTATTATTATTGTAAGAATTCCCATAAGAATTACCATAGCCGTTGCCATTATTATAAGGATATGGCCTATAGTTGTTACTAGAATTGTTCCGGTAAGCATTGTTGTTGAAATTACTATTTTTAATGAAGTTTACATCAACATGTTCTTCTTGTGCAACCAATGAAGCTAATGGAACATTATTAGGATCAATATTATTCCTATCATTCACAAGCATAGACATAATAGCATCAATCTTATCACTCAAGGAAGAGGTTTCTTCGACAGAATTTACCTTCTTACCTTGTGGAGCTCTTTCCGTGTGCCATTCAGAGTAGTTGATCATCATATTATCAAGAAGCTTTGTTGCTTCACCAAGAGTGATGGACATAAAGGTACCTCCAGCAGCTGAATCCAATAAATTCCGCGAGGAAAAATTTAGTCCTGCATAGAAGGTTTGGATGATCATCCAAGTAGTCAGTCCATGGGTTGGGCAATTTTTAACCAGAGATTTCATTCTTTCCCAAGCTTGAGCAACATGTTCAGTATCTAATTGTTTAAAATTCATTATGCTACTCCTCAAAGATATAATTTTAGCAGGGGGATAATATCTACCAATAAAAGCATCCTTGCATTTAGTCCATGAATCAATACTATTCTTAGGCAGAGATAGCAACCAATCTTTAGCTCTTCCTCTTAATGAGAAAGGGAACAATTTTAGTTTAATAATATCACCATCTACATCTTTATATTTTTGCATTTCACATAGTTCAACAAAATTATTAAGATGGGCAGCAGCATCATCAGAACTAATACCAGAAAATTGCTCTCGCATAACAAGATTCAGTAAAGCAGGTTTAATTTCAAAGAATTCTGCTGTAGTAGCAGGTGGAGCAATAGGTGTGCATAAGAAATCATTATTATTTGTGGTTGTGAAGTCACACAACTTAGTATTTTCAGGGTTGGCCATTTTAGCAACAGTAAATAAAGCAAACTAGATAAAGTAAATGCAAGTAACTAATTTTTTTGTGTTTTTGATATAGCAAACAAGATAGCAAATAAAGTAAAACTAGCAACTATTTTTTTTGTATTTTGATTTAGTGCAGCAAACAAAGTAGTAAATAAAACTAAGCAAGACAAAAACAAAGTAAAGAGATTGAGAAGTGGAGACTCCCCTTGCAGCGTGTCTTGATCTCCCCGGCAACGGCGCCAGAAATTTAGCTTGATGGCGTGTAACTCACACGTTCGTTGGGAACCCCAAGAGGAAGGTATGATGTGCACAGCAGCAAGTTTTCCCTCAGAAAGAAACCAAGGTTTATCGAACCAGGAGGAGCCAAGAAGCACGTTGAAGGTTGATGGCGGCGGGATGTAGTGCGGCGCAACACCAGGGATTCCGGCGCCAACGTGGAACCTGCACAACACAACCAAAGTACTTTGCCCCAACGAAACAGTGAGGTTGTCAATCTCACCGACTTGCTGTAACAAAGGATTAACCGTATTGTGTGGAAGATGATTGTTTGCAGAAAACAGTAGAACAGTATTGCAGTAGATTGTATTTCAGTAAAGAGAATTGGACCGGGGTCCACAGTTCACTAGAGGTGTCTCTCCCATAAGACAAACAACATGTTGGGTGAACAAATTACAGTTGGGCAATTGACAAATAAAGAGGGCATGACCATGCACATACATATCATGATGAGTATAGTGAGATTTAATTGGGCATTACGACAAAGTACATAGACCGCCATCCAGCATGCATCTATGCCTAAAAAGTCCACCTTCAAAGTTATCATCCGAACCCCTCCGGTATTAAGTTGCTAACAACAGACAATTGCATTAAGTATTGCGCGTAATGTAACTAGTGACTACATCCTTGAACATAGCACCAATGTTTTATCCCTAGTGGCAACAGCACATCCATAACCTTAGAGGTTCTTGTCACCCCTCCAGATTCACGGAGACATGAACCCACTATCGAGCATAAATACTCCCTCTTGGAGTTACTAGCATCAACTTGGCCAGAGCATCTACTAATAACGGAGAGCATGCAAGATCATAAACAACACATAGACATAGCTTTGATAATCAACATAACAAGTATTCTCTATTCATCGGATCCCAACAAACGCAACATATAGAATTACAGATAGATGATCTTGATCATGTTAGGCAGCTCACAAGATCCGACAATGATAGCACAATGGGGAGAAGACAACCATCTAGCTACTGCTATGGACCCATAGTCCAGGGGTAGACTACTCACTCATCACACCGGAGGCGACCATGGCGGCGTAGAGTCCTCCGGGAGATGATTCCCCTCTCCGACAGGGTGCCGGAGGCGATCTCCTGGATCCCCCGAGATGGGATCGGCGTTGGCGGCGTCTCTGGAAGGTTTTCCGTATCGTGGCTCTCGGTACTGGGGGTTTCGTCACGGAGGCTTTAAGTAGGCGGAAGGGTAGGTCAAGAGGCGGCACGAGGGGCCCAGACCATAGGCCGGCGCGGCCAGGGGGTGGGCCGCGCCGCCCTAGGGTTTGGGCACCCTGTGGCCCCACTTCGTTTCGTCTTCGGACTTCTGGAAGCTTCGTGGAAAAATAGGCCCCTGGGCGTTGATTTCGTCTAATTCCGAGAATATTTCCTTACTAGGATTTCTGAAACCAAAAACAGCAGAAAACAGCAACTGGCACTTCGGCATCTTGTTAATAGGTTAGTTCCAGAAAATGCACGAATATGACATAAAGTGTGCATAAAACATGTAGATAACATCAATAATGTGGCATGGAACATAAGAAATTATCGATACGTTGGAGACGTATCACACAACAATGCAACAAAACTAAGATAAGGAGAGGTTGCTACAGTAGTAACAACTTCCAAGACTCAAATATAAAACAAAAGTTTCTGTAGTAAAATAAACACATGGGTTATCTCCCAAGAAGTGCTTTCTTTATAGCCATTAAGATGGGCTCAGCAATTTTAATGATGCACTCGCAAGAAATAAGAGTTGAAGCAAAAGAGAGCATCAAGAAGCAAATTCAAAACACATTTAAGTCTAACCCACTTCCTATGCATAGGAATCTTGTAGATAAACAAATTCATGAAGCATAATGCAACAAGCATAGGAAGATAAAACAAGTGTAACTTCAAACTTTTCAGCATGTAGAGAGGTGTTTTAGTAACATGAAAATTTCTACAACCATATTTTCCTCTCTCATAATAACTTTCAGCAACATCATGAGCAAATTCAACAATATAACTATCACATGAAACATTCTTATCATGGGCTACATGCATAAAAGTATCATTACTCTCCACATAAGCATAGTCATTCTTATTAATTGTAGTGGGAGCAAATTCAACAAAGTAGCTATCATTATTATTCTCATCATCAAATATAGGAGGCATATTGTAATCATAATTAAACTTATCCTCCATGGTAGGTGGCACCAAAATACCACTATCATCATAAATGGGAGGCAAAGTGTCATCAAAGTAAATTTTCTCCTCCATGCTTGGGGGACTAAAAATATCATGCTCATCAAAACCAGCTTCCCCAAGCTTAAATTCTTCCATAGCATTAGCAATAATAGTGTTCAAAGCATTCATACTAATAACATTGCCATTAGCACGCATATAAAGTTCCATAGGTTTTTTAATTTTCTTTTCAAACACCTCATGTCCTAACTCAAGATAAATACTATAAAGATCTCTAATATTTTTGTTGTTTTCCATTAGGCCTAACTAGTGAAATAAAAACATGCATGGAATTGAGTAAAGTAAAACAAGTAGCTAATTTTTTTGTGTTTTGATATAATGCAGCAAACAAAAAAGTAAATAAAATAAAGCAAGACAAAAACAAAGTAAAGAGATTGGAAGTGGAGACTCCCCTTGCAGCGTGTTTTGATCTCCCCGGCAACGGCGCCAGAAAATGGTCTTGATATGCGTACAACACGCGTCCGTTGGGAACCCCAAGAGGAAGGTGTGATGCGTACAACGGCAAGTTTTCCCTCAGTAAGAAACCAAGGTTTATTGACCCAGTAGGAGCCAAGAAGCACGTTGAAGGTTGATGGCGGCGAGATGTAGTGCGGCGCAACACCAGGGATTCCGGCGCCAACGTGGAAGCTGCACAACACAACCAAAGTACTTTGTCCCAACGTAACAGTGAGGTTGTCAATCTCACCGGCTTGCTGTAACAAAGGATTAGATGTATAGTGTGGATGATGATTGTTTGCAGAGAACAGTAGAACAAGTATTGCAGTAGATTGTATTCGATTAAAAGAATGGACCGGGGTCCACAGTTCACTAGTGATGTCTCTCCCATAAGATAAATAGCATGTTGGGTGAACAAATTACAGTTGGGCAATTGACAAATAGAGAGGGCATGACAATGCACATACATGATATGATGAGTATTGTGAGATTTAATTGGGCATTACGACAAAGTACATAGACCGCTATCCAGCATGCATCTATGCCTAAAAAGTCCACCTTCAGGTTATCATCCGAACCCCTTCCAATATTAAGTTGCAAACAACAGACAATTGCATTAAGTATGGTGCGTAATGTAATCAACAACTACATCCTCGGACATAGCATCGATGTTTTATCCCTAGTGGCAACAGCACATCCACAACCTTAGAGGTTTCGGTCACTCCCCCAGATTTAATGGAGTCATGAACCCAGTATCGAGCATAAATACTCCCTCTTGGAGTTAAGAGTAAAAACTTGGCCAGAGCCTCTACTAATAACGAAGAGCATGCAAGATCATAAACAACACATAGGTAATAGATTGATAATCAACATAACCTAGTATTCTCTATCCATCGGATCCCAACAAACACAACATATAGCATTACAAATAGATGATCTTGATCATGTTAGGCAGCTCACAAGATCCGACAATGAAGCACAATTAGGAGAAGACGACCATCTAGCTACTGCTATGGACCCATAGTCCAGGGGTGAACTACTCACTCATCACTCCGGAGGCGACTATGCCGGTGAAGAGTCCTCCGGGAGATGATTCCCCTCTCCGGCAGGGTGCCGGAGGCGATCTTCTGAATCCCCCGAGATGGGATTGGCGGCGGCGGTGCCTCTGGAAGGTTTTCCGTATCGTGGCTATCAGTACTGGGGGTTTCGCGACGAAGGCTTTAAGTAGGCGGAGGAGATAGGTCAGGGGTCCACACGAGGGCCCCACATGCTAGGCCGGCGCGGCCAAGGGCCAGGCCGCGCCGCCCTAGTGTGTCGCCAGCTCGTGGCCCCACTTCGTATCATCTTCGGTCTTCTGGAAGCTTCGTGTGAAAATAGGCCCCTGGGCGTTGATTTCGTCCAATTCCGAGAATATTTCCTTACTAGGATTTCTGAAACCAAAAACAGCAGAAAACAGCAACTGGCTCTTCGGCATCTCGTTAATAGGTTAGTGCCGGAAAATGCATAAATATGACATAAAGTATGCATAAAACATGTAGATATCATCAATAATGTGGCATGGAACATAAGAAATTATCGATACGTCGGAGACGTATCAGCACACAACTCCTTGCTTGCTAAATTGCAGAAAATCCCGCCATCAATAATGACCTTGCAAGCCTTGTCAGGACCAACTAAAGCCTTTGTTTGGAACAAATTGCAGCGCTGAGTAGATGCACTTGGCAATACCTTAAGATCACGCTGAGACACAACAATAGTGCGGGATTCAAACGGATAAGCATCTAAACCATCACTGTCATAGTCATCATCTTCTAGAGCATATGGATCAACATCATCTCCAGTCTCATACTCATTGTCCTCATTAATAATCATGACCTTGCGGTTAGGACAATCTCTCTTGAAGTGACCCTTTCCACCACATGTATGGCAATTCATATCGCGGTTGCACGCAGTAGACATGCTAGAACCACTTGTACTTGCAGCAGGTTCGGGCTTCTTTGTGTTGGACACATTGGAGACCGGCTTGCTAGACTGAGTAGAATAAGGTGTGGGACGCGAGGATGGCGCCGGCGCCATGGATGGAGGCGCCCTAGGGGTGTAGCGCCCAGCTCCCGTAGCACGATCTTTAACTTGTGCTTCTTCAGCCAAATGTGATTCAGCTTCTCTTGCATGATGTAGCAACTCATTCATAGTGGTACGGTGTAACTATGATGACGAACAATGCCTTTGATATCAAACTTCAAACCATGTAGAAAACGATTCATTGTCATCTCAAGTGACTCACGGACACGGCCACGCTGCATAAGCATCTCCATCTCCATGAAATAAGTATCAACAGTCTTCACACCTTGTCTCAATAGGGTCAACTTATCATATATAGATCGCAAATAATTAGTGGGCATGAAATGAGCTTGCATAAGTTCCTTCATCTCTCGCCGGGTACGAACTGGCAGCTCATGATCTTCTTGACGTTTACGTGTCACTCCATCCCACCAATGCAATGCATTACCATCAAGTTCTGAGGAAGCAAGCTTAATCTTCCTATCTTCTGTATAAGTATGTAAACGCCATAACTTCTCAATCTTCAGCTCCCAAGTGAGGTATTCTTCAACATCAGCACCTCCTTCAAATTTGGGTATCGAGAACTTTGGCTTACCCAATCCATCTTCCTCCTCAAACCCACGACCTTGGCGTCCGAGTTCAACGAACCCACGACCGCGGTTACTACGCCCAGCACCACGACCAACACCAGGTGCTTCATCTTGAAGCTCAACATCTTCATCTTCATGGTGTTGTTGTTGTTGTTGTTGTTGTTGGGTCAAATTATAAACAGCGAGTGTCAACGCTTGAATATTGCGCTGAATATCCGTCATTTGATCTTGCATAGCATTGATGGTCGCATTAGTAATATCCAGCTTTTTCGAAACCCCATCAATGGTATCCTTTAGTTCTTCAACCTGAACGCGGAATTCACGTCGCATCTTATTACGAAGAGCTTCATACTCCCTCCATGTCATCACATCAGCAGCATCCTTGTTTTTCTGGTTAACAATTTTCTCATCACTAGAAGACATGGTTAGTAGGTGTTATCACCAGAATTTGACCGGGTCAGAGGTGGGCCACGATTGAGATTGACTTGAAGATATACATGGAAGGAAGAACAAGAATTGGCCTTATACACGAAGTTGGGCTGAATTGCCCATGTATCTGTAATATAGTAGATCGCATCTTAGATTGAAAGTTAGAGTTTTACTCGTGCACGGTTAGGTGCACGTCCGAATTAGAAAGTCCCCTGGACTATAAATATGTATCTAGGGTTTATGGAATAAACAACAACTCACGTTCAACCCAAAACAAACCAATCTCGGCGCATCGCCAACTCCTTCATCTCGAGGGTTTCAATCAGGTAAGTGACATGCTGCCTAGATCGCATCTTGCGATCTAGGCAGCACAAGCTCCGCGTTGTTCATGCGTTGCTCGTACTGAAGCGTCTTTGATGGCGAGCAACGTAGTTATCATAGATGTGTTAGGGTTAGCATAGCTCTTCGTATAACATGCTTACGTAGTGCAGCCCTTGCATGTCTAGCCGCCCTCACGCCTTCTCAGGTGTGGGGGCGGCACCCTGCTTGTTCATCATCTAGTAGATCTGATCCGTTACGATTGCTCCTTGTTCTGCAAGGATTAGTTTAATATCTGCAATAGTTAGGCCTTACAAAGGGGGGGAGGATCCAGCGGCACGTAGGGTGGCGTTCGCAAGTCCTAAACGGGATGTTCCGAGGATCAACGTCATGTTGGTTTTTAGGCCTTGTTTAGGATCGGCTTATGAGCACCGTGCGTGGCCGCGAGGCCCAACCTGGAGTAGGATGATCCGATTATGCGGTGAAAACCCTAAATCGTCGTAGATCTCATTAGCTATATCTTGATCAAGCAGGATCACCAAGTATTCGTGCACCCCGTACGAATCATGGGTGGATCGGCTCTTTGAGCCGATTCACAGGATAACCTGAGAGCCGATCGAGGCTCGTATTTAATGTTTACGTGTATGCCATGCAGGAACTAAGCGAGGCATCCCCATCACCTTCCTGACCAGGTATAGGTCAGGTGGCACGCCCTTGCACTTCGCATCGCCGCGTGTGACCAGAAGAGCATTGCGGGCCGTCGCTCGGAGGGGTCTCAGCCAGCCGCAGCTCTAGGCTCTTCCCGGCTCTACACTGTGTTGACAGGCCGCTGCCCGCCGGTGGGTTTTGGCAGTCAACACATTCTGGCACGCCCGGTGGGACCATCGTCTACATCAACCACATCGCCATCTACATCTGAGATGGCGGCGGACGGCACGCCAGTCACCTACGAGGAGCTGCCTGACGAGCTCAAGAAGAGATACGACGAGATCAAGGTCACCCTAGAAGCCGACCTCATCGGCTCTTTTTAGAGAACCCGTTCCCATGGCATCAGATGGAAGGGATTCTCACCGCAAGGTGCACTCGATGGGATAGATCTCTCTGCCCCGTCGGAGGAACGCACCAGGGGCCTACGGCAGGAGATCAACTACTTGGTGGCTCACTCACTACACCGCCACTCTGAAAACTTGGTCAACGTGTTGGAGCGTCTCGCTGCGCGTGATCCAGGAGATCATGAGCCACCGGTACTCGCCGTCGGGACCAGCTCTCGGGACGCATCAAGGAGAGTTGCCGCTCCAGTCCCGTCCACCGCTGCCATATGCGTTGGCAGCACCGGCGAAGTGCCGGCTACACCGGCATTCGTCGTCTACAAGATTGGTGGTGACCCTAGTGACTACCAGTTCTTGGCTGAGGCGCCCAAGGAGATCCCTCAAGGATACGCGTGCACGTATGTGCCAGATTGTGGCAACTGGGCACTCTCAAACCAGGCCACAACATCAGGGACTCCGACGAAGACAGGAGGAACGTCAGCGACAGAGCTTGAAAAGCAGACGTGGCTAACTAAGTACGCCACCCCGACGAAACTCCAGAGCCCGGCTCCTGCAGTTGGCTCAGAGCTGGAAAAGCAAACATGGCTGGCTAAGTACGCCACCCCGGCGAATCTTCAGAGTGCAACTCCTGCAGCCAAGACAATGGGATCAGATCAGTACCATACTGAGAGACCAGTTCGGCATGGTGCCGAAAAGAAGGGCAATCGGCTATTCCAAGTCGTACCCCGACGAGTACGAGATGATCCTGCTGCCACCTAAATATCGGCTCCCTGACTTCTCCAAATTCAGTGGATCAGATGGCTCCAGCTCCATCGAGCACGTCGGCCGATATTTGGCGCAACTAGGACCGGCTTCAGTGTCGGATCAGCTACGCGTGAGGCTCTTTTCACAGTCCCTCACGGGATCGGCTTTTGGATGGTATACCTCTTTGCCAGCAAACTCCATCCAGTCTTGGAAGCAATTGGAAGAACAATTCCACACGCAATACCATTCAGAAGCTTCCGAGTCTAGCATTGCCGATCTAGCACAACTACGTCAGAAGCGCGGAGAAACGGTAACAGAGTACATCCAGCGCTTCAGGAATCTTAGGAACCGATGTTATTCGGTTCGTATAACTGAAAAGGAAGCAGTCGAGTTGGCAGTAGCTGGCCTTGCAATGCAGCTCAAGGACATGGCCTCCCAAGCAGATTATCCCTCGCTGGCGCACATGGTTCAGAAACTATCAGCATATGAACAGCGCCACCCAGACCTGTACCAAGACAAGTTCAAGCGTGCAGTAGTCATGGTCGATACAGAGGAAGGTGAAGTGCCTGCGGGAGACCAAGAAGTAGCAGTGGCTGAATGGACTCGGGGAGGAACCCCTGTGTCCTGCAAATGGGTAAAGCCACCAGGGCCGCCCAGGGGATTTGATTTTGACGTGACCAAGACTGAACAAATCTTCGACCTCCTGCTCAAGGAGAAACAGTTGACGATTCCTGAAGGTCTCAAGTTCCCCACGGCGCAAGAGCTAAACGGAAAGCCGTACTGCAAATTCCACAACTCGCTCTCCCATGCCACCAACGACTGCAGGGTGTGGCGTCAGCACATCCAAGCGGCGATAGAGAAGGGGCGTTTAATTTTCAACCAGTACGCCATGAAGGTCGACACCCAACCCTTCCCGCCGTTAACATGGTGGAAGTCACCTACCCCGAGGGTTGCCACCCAGGTCACAAGTTAAGCATCAACATGGTAGGACCTGGGAACCACTCTGGCAAAGATGGAGATGAGGGCAGCTGCTCTGATAGCAAGGATACAGAGGAGGCCGCTCCACGCGATCGGCTCCATCATGATGGCAAGCGCTACGTCACAGAGGGAGAAGTGAAGAATATAAGATATCAACGACCTCTCTCTGATCACCTCCTCAACAAATATGTGAGTCAGTATGACCAACGCCGACGGTCCAACTATGATGATGAAGGAGATCGTCTGGCTAGAGAAGCCAGAAGACATCGTCGGCGGGATCGCGATGAGGAGGAGCACGAGCGCCGTGCCACGGACACATCAAGGGAGCAAGATGACAACGCCAGACACTGGGACTGCCCTTTCTTCAGACACTGCTGGGATTCAGGAATGAGCCGATTGCCCACAATCGGCAATTGCCCAGAATGCAACCAGAAGAAGAAGGAGGCAGCCAACGTGTCTGTGTTCAAGCGCTTAGGGCCTCTCCCGCCACAGAGCAAACGTGCTGAGTCACCTCGTTGGGCAGATCTTGAGGATTCCGAAGACGAGGGACTAGAAGAAGAAGAAGACAGGTACCACCGTCCAAGGTGGTGCCCTGACGGACTCAGCCGTTCACAAAAACGCAGGGTTCAGCGGTTGCGCGGCCTGGAGGAAGCCGAAAGGTTATACTTGCACACGCTGAGGAAGGCACGACCTGATCTGGCTGCAAGGGTTCAGCGAGCCCTGGATGAAGAGGGTCGTCCACGGAGAATGGAGTGGCGTCCCAAGCAAAAGAAAGCCGATGATGAAACATCGGCTGGCACAAACATGGTGCTCGTCTTGCCGACAGAGCTTAGCGCTCCACGATTATACGATGCACTCAAGGTGGACGACAGCAGGCGCATCAAGTCAGAGGTTGGGTTGGTTTTATCCAGTCTAACCGAGTAGCAAGATTAAACCAATGAGCAAACCGGGGGAGGCTGATCTTTGTGATCGGCCCCAAAAAATTTATGGTCAGCGACGATCTACTGGGCAGCGGCCACGTCGGCAGATGAAAGTCAGCATGAATCTTTGCGAAGCCGATGTGCAAGTGCAGTGCCCTGACTAACCATGAAAGCCGATATCTGCAGTCATTTGGCAGATTCGGCTCGGGGGGCATATAGTCAGATGGACATATGCAGATAAACATGTGCAGACATGCGTGCAGTGGAATATTGGGGGCCGATTCATTCTAAAAAATCGGCCAAATAAAAAAAAAACAAAAGGTTTAGCCGATGCAGATACGTGGCCATCGACTCAAGAGGAACAGCTGTTATGAGCAGAAAGGGTCAATGGAGCAGGAAGTGAGTCACGAAGAGAGATTCTAATGGAAGAGCTCCTCAGTTGAGTGGCTTGATGACTTCGGTTTTCTCTTCAAGAACCTCTGGTTTCTTTTTTACGAGTAATGTGCAGATCAGGTTAAGGATGGGATGCATCAGATCCACCACAGGGAAGGAGCCGATCTGACCTGCACGGCGCGAAAAGTAGACTGAAGAAGCTCGGGGGGCAGCTCACCCTGAAGGTTCTCTGCTCTGAAGAGCCGATTTTGCTGAAATCGGCTAGGTCCGCATCATGACTTGGGAACCGATAGCGACACATTTGGTTAGTCCACTAATATGCTCGCCTTGATAGAGGCTCGGGGGGCAACTGATGACGCAAAACTTCCGTTCTTAAGAAGCCGATTGAAATTTCATCGGGCTGAAAACCCAGTGGTATCGACTTCAGGAGCAAGTCGTGTCGGCAGTGGTTCTGGGGCTCTCGTGAGAACGTCGTCTGCCTAGTTGTCCGCCAGAGCTCAAAGGGATGGGACATTGAGATACCGGTGCGTTGTCATCGGCTCGTTGGGCATTGGCTAAGTAACGATCGGCGGGGTCAGCAGAAGAGGGAATCGGCTCAATTAAACTCCGAAGAAATCGGCGAAATCAAATTGGGGAAAAGTTCTTCATTGATAAACCAGATTTCTTACATAGAAGAGCTGATTGCTCTCAAAAGGGAGTACTAAGGGGATACATTGCCCCGTCTCGTTGCTGATCCTATTCTAGAGGTCCTATTCTACGGGCCGTCATCGCCTCGTCGTCACCGTCGTCGGCGGCTGTCGGCGCTGCTCCCGGCGGGCTCGTCGTCGGCTAACTTTGTAGCGGCCGCCGGCAGGACCTTCGTTGTCCTCGTCCTCCACGTCGTCGTCGTCGTCGTCGCTATCATAATCACTGAGATTCCCTGGCCAGGGGCAATGGCGCTTGGCCGGCGGCTCGTCGGAGGGGCTGTCGTCGTCATCCTCCTCCTCCTCTTCCTCCTCCTTCACCTCGGAGGAGGTGCAGTCATCCCAGGAGAAGCGATCGTCATCACTCTCCTCCTCCGATTCCCCGTTGGCAAGGAAGCGGAGGTCGCTCTCCCCGTCCGTCGAGGACTGGTCGTCCTCGGACCAGATGGAGAAGTCATGGTCTGACTCCTCCCCGGCCTCAATGGCGCGGCGGATGTTGGCCACATGGACCTCTTGTGGGCTCGGTGCTGGCATCGGCTCGGGAGAAGAGGACTCGAAGGAAAGTCCCGACGAGGCAGAGGAAGAAGAAGACATGGTGCGCAGAATGGTTTTTTGGGGGTGCCGATGGCTGGAACAGAGGAAGGGGATAAAGATAACTAACCAGTCGGCAAGGTTGAATAATGAGAAACCTGGTGGGAATTACTGCCATTATAGTTTCCGAAGGGGTAAGGTCAGAGCTGTCAAATTTTGCAGAGAAGCTGAGAGGACAGGGCATAATAATGACGGATGCTGCAAATGGCTCTGATCTGCCACGACATGACCCTTCGAAAGGAAAGCACAATGATTTTGGAAATGTTATTTCCAAAACCAGGGGGGCATGTGTTATCACCAGAATTTGACCGGGTCAGAGGTGGGCCACGATTGAGATTGACTTGAAGATATACATGGAAGGAAGAACAAGAATTGGCCTTATACACGAAGTTGGGCTGAATTGCCCATGTATCTGTAATATAGTAGATCGCATCTTAGATTGAAAGTTAGAGTTTTACTCGTGCACGGTTAGGTGCACGTCCGAATTAGAAAGTCCCCTGGACTATAAATATGTATCTAGGGTTTATGGAATAAACAACAACTCACGTTCAACCCAAAACAAACCAATCTCGGCGCATCGCCAACTCCTTCATCTCGAGGGTTTCAATCAGGTAAGTGACATGCTGCCTAGATCGCATCTTGCGATCTAGGCAGCACAAGCTCCGCGGTGTTCATGCGTTGCATAAATCTTGCGAAGCGTCTTTGATGGCGAGCAACGTAGTTATCATAGATGTGTTAGGGTTAGCATAGCTCTTCGTATAACATGCTTACGTAGTGCAGCCCTTGCATGTCTAGCCGCCCTCACGCCTTCTCGGGTGTGGGCGGCACCGCTGTTCATCATCTAGTAGATCTGATCCGTTACGATTGCTCCTTGTTCTGCAAGGATTAGTTTAATATCTGCAATAGTTAGGCCTTACAAAGGGGGGGAGGATCCAGCGACACGTAGGGTGGCGTTCGCAAGTCCTAAACGGGATGTTCCGAGGATCAACGTCATGTTGGTTTTTAGGCCTTGTTTAGGATCGGCTTATGAGCACCGTGCGTGGCCGCGAGGCCCAACCTGGAGTAGGATGATCCGATTATGCGGTGAAAACCCTAAATCGTCGTAGATCTCATTAGCTATATCTTGATCAAGCAGGATCACCAAGTATTCGTGCACCCCGTACGAATCATGGGTGGATCGGCTCTTTGAGCCGATTCACAGGATAACCTGAGAGCCGATCGAGGCTCGTATTTAATGTTTACGTGTATGCCATGCAGGAACTAAGCGAGGCATCCCCATCACCTTCCTGACCAGGTATAGGTCAGGTGGCACGCCCTTGCACTTCGCATCGCCGCGTGTGACCAGAAGAGCATTGCGGGCCGTCGCTCGGAGGGGTCTCAGCCAGCCGCAGCTCTAGGCTCTTCCCGGCTCTACACTGTGTTGACAGGCCGCTGCCCGCCGGTGGGTTTTGGCAGTCAACAGTAGGTTAGTGCACTAAAACAAATATATATGGTGGTACTCTCACAACTCACTCAAAACTGATAAGAAAAGGAAATCTTACCGCTCCAAAGTGAATTAGTATTGCTTACTACTTGTAGTGATGACTAGTGCACGGATGTAGCGAAGCGAATATCAAGGGTATAAGAACAATCACACGACAAAGCAGAGTATATGTGGGGCTGTACGTGGGCTACCTATTTGCACCAATAACAAGCTCTAGCGCTGACCGTAGACAACCAATGATACTCGCACAAGGCGATAAATGTGGCAATGCAACTATATAGATGAAGGGTTGCAATGCACTCGAGAGACGCTAGCTAAGCTCAACGGGACAGGCACAAGATTGCTCAACTACTGGTGGAGTTAAAGAAAGCTTAGGCCTTCACTTGATTCTACTAGCACTTCACTTTTCTTTTTGGAACTTTCTTTTTATCACACGCATCTATGTAGCTCTTTTTGCTTCTTTTCAATTTTCTCTTTTTTTGATTTTATGACTCAACTCCTTGATAACACGGCCAACAGATAATGCAAAGCACCAAAACCCTAATGAGCAGCCTATCGAGCGGTAAAACTAGTCTCTTCTGGGGAAGTTCCTAGTCACGTATATCGAAAGGCTGTGGCTATGGTTTAGACTAACACACTGTATGCTATGTGGACTCGGAGCAACAAAAACTGACTCTAGATGAAAGTGGAGACACAAACCCTAACAATAATAGATGGAAGAAAAAGACACGCAAAAACAACTACGAAAAGAAACTAAAACTCGAAATTAGTGCAATCTAAGGCTATGGCAAAACCCTAACCCTAATATTTTTTTGGCCTTTTCTGGACAGGAAAACACTCACAACTCAACTATGGGGGTGGATTGTGGATGGCTTACCGAGGAAACACTGAAATCTTATACCAAGATGATAAGGGGTGGCCCGATCTTCTCTGTAAGCAACGGTGGTGATGATGATCACGGGATGAACACAGCGGAAATAACTTGATGATGAAGTGGATGATAACTTGTATGACGCAACAAGATCTCTCGATTGGTCCCTATCACCAATGCAACAGCTCTCAACCCTGCAAGATATTCGCAACTCCACACACTTGCGCACGTAGCCGCCGACCACGAAGCGGTAAGTTGCAACCGTCTAATTCCCAATGGAACGACAGATCACCCAAGACTTTCAGAGTTTACAACAAATCAAGGCAATATGGTGTAGGGATTCAATAGAGTTGCAAAGCAATCAACTATGAACTAGGGTTTATCTTAAACAAGGTCTGAAGCTATTGTGGGGGCGTCCTGGGCACTTATATAGGGGTTTAGGACGACCTCAGGTCGAAAAGATACATAGAAAACCGACCCAGATCGGATCTGGTCGAGATAGACTCGGAGTCGGCCGGTCATACGGCCGGTCGACCGGGCCTGGGACCGGGCCATCTGGTTGAAACCGGGTCTGGCGCCGGGTGGAACCGGGCTAGGCGTCCTGGCTTAGTGGACAGTGCCCGGCTGGCACAAGCGTGGCGTCCGATCGGCGCCGGGCTGGGCCGGCCTGGCGTCTGGTTGGACCGGGCCTGGGACTGGTCTGACCGGGCCTGGCGCCGGCCTGGACTTCTTCTTCTTCCCTCGCGCATGCCTCCCTCTCCTCCCTCGCGCTTCCATGGGATGTCTTCTTGTCCAGCTCCATGTCCAGCTTCACGTCCAGCTTCTTGTCCAGCTGCTCCTCTCCTCCTCGTGCGATGCTTGCTCCCTCCTCATACCTTATCATACATAAGCAATAGGACTTAGGCAGTATAAAGTTCTCATCGATCAAAGTTTCACTTAGGAAAAAATTCACCTGTTGTTTAAGTAGCTTCGCACGAGCTCATGTCATTGGTCCAATCCTGACTTCATTGGACTTGAGCTTCACAGCAGCATTGTCTTCATCTTGTAATGTGGTAGGGATGTCCTCATCACCATCATCCCGAAGGAGTGCTACGCCTTGGTTGTAAGTCCCCGCATCGACGGGTATGATATCTCCAAGTGCCTTATGGAGGGCGGAGCCAGCTTGAACAGAAAAACTCATTCAAGGCCGTGATAGACACCAAGAAGATCGACCTCAAGATAGGAGACAGCTCTAAGAAGGTGTTGGTCGGAGCCAGCATGGACCCCAAATAGGAAGACGCGCTCGTCGAGTTCCTCCGCCCTAACATGGATATCTTCGCATGGCAACCTTCTGACATGTCCGGAGTACCAAGGGAACTCACCGAGCACTACCTAAACATAAATCCGGGGGCTAAACCGGTGAAGCACGCTATGCGACGCTTTGGAGATTAGAAGCGCCGCGCCATAGGGATGGAATTAGCAAAGTTACTAGAGGCAGGTTTTCTGTAGAAGTTATCCATACTGATTGGGTCGCAAACCCCGTCCTTGTACCCAAAAAGAATTCTGAAATACTAAGAATGTGCATCGATTACTCCGGCTTGAATAAGCATTGTCCGAAGGATCCGTTCCCCCTGCCGCGCGTTGACCAAGTCATTGATTCGACGACAGGGGCGGAACTTCTATGTTTTATCGACGCATATTCCGGGTATCACCAGATCCAGATGAAGAAGTACGACCAAAAGGCGACCTCGTTCATCACACCTTTTGGCACTTACTCCTGTGTCACCATGCCTTTTGGTTTGAAAAATGCAGGTGCCACTTACCAACGTACGATGCAGCGGTCCCTGAAGGACCAGATTGGCCGGAACGTACACGCTTACATCGACGACATCGCGGTCATGACCCGGAAAGGATCCGACTTGATCAGCGACCTCACAGAAACCTTTGAGAACCTCCGACGGTACAAGATGATGTTAAATCCGCTGAGGTGCGTCTTTGGCGTGCCAGCCGGAAAACTCCTTGGCTTCATCGTCTCTCATAGAGGCATTGAAGTAAACCCGAAAAAATCAAGGCAATCATGTGCATCAAAAGGCCAACTTGTCTCAAAGATGTGCAGCGACTGACTGGTTGTGTTGCAGCAATCAGTAGGGTTGTCAGCCGTCTTGGCGAGAAGGCACTGCCCTTATACAAGTTGTTGAAGAAAACATACAAATTTGTCTGGGACGACGCAACAGATACATCACTTCAGGGGTTGAAGGAAATACTCGTCTACCCACCTATTCTAGCAGCTCCGGAAGAGTCCGAGCCTATGCTCCTCTACCTAGCAGCTTCCAACAAAGTCATCAGTCTCGTTATCGTGGTGGAGCGAAAGGAAGAAGGTCTCGAGTATGGAGTCCAGAGGCCAGTTTATTATATTAGCGAGGTACTGACGGAATCCAAACATAGATACCCTCACTTTCAGAAGCTAGCCTATGGCGTGTTCCTAGGTAGTCGGAAGTTGAGACACTACTTTCAAGAGCACCCCATGACAGTTGTGAGCAAGGCTCCATTGTCAAGGATTCTCAACAATGTTGACGCAACAAGACACATAGCAAAGTGGGGCATAGAATTATCCGCCTTCGACATCACTTACAAAGCCATGACCGCGATCAAGTCCCAGATTTTGGCAGATTTCATCGTTGATTGGACAGAAGCTCCGGATGCCGAACTGGAGCTGGAACCTGAAACTTGGGTCATGCACTTTGACGGATCTAAGCAACATCAAGGCTCAGGAGCCGGAGTCACCCTGAAGTCCCCTACCAGAGAAGAACTGCAGTACGTTCTGCAGATTCACTTCGAAGCTACAAACAGCATGGCAGAATACGAGGCTCTACTACATGGATTGCGCATTGCTAAGGAAATTGGGATCAAGCACATCATATGTTGTGGAGATTCCGACCTGGTGGCACAACAAGTAGCCGGGACCTGAAACGCCAGAAACTCCGTTATGGCGGCTTACAGAGACGAAGTTGATGAGATTGCCAAGTGCTTCCTCGGATACGAAGTCAAGTACGTCAGGAGAGACGATAATACAGCGGCAAACATGCTATCCAAGCTCAGATCCGGCAAGAAACCCATTCCTCCCGGAATTGTCCTTGAGCACTTATGGATACCCTCAGTAAAGGGCGCTAACCCGGAAAACCCAGATGTGGCAGTTTCTTCGGCTAAAGAAGTGATGATAATCACTCCAGCTTGGACTCAGCCTTTTCTGGATTACCTCATGGACCGTAATAAGTTGCCAGAAGACAAAGTCCTCGCGCGACAGGTCATCAGACGAGCAAGATCCTACACAATAATTGATGGACAACTCTACAAACGAAGTGCAAACAGGATATTTATGAAATGCATCTCAAATCAAGATGGCATTGAAATCCTCAGAGAGATTCACGCTGGCGATTGCGGGCATCACGCCGCTCCCAGGTCCCTCGTTGCAAAAGCTTTTCGGCAAGGATTTTACTGGCTCAGAGCTAAAAAAGATGCTGAGAAATTAGTGAAAACCTGCCAAGGCTGTCAGTACTATGCTAGTCAACCAAATGCTCCAGCTCAGGAGCTCGAGACCATCCCTATCACATGGCCGTTCACGGTCTGGGGGCTTGATATGGTTGGGAAATTGAAAAAATCATCTCCTGGCGGTTTTGAGTACCTTTTGGTCGCTATTGATAAGTTCAGTAAGTGGATCGAGGCAAAGCCAGTGAGAAAATCCGATGGTGCTACGGCACTAAAATTCGTCTACAGCCTCGTAGTGAGATACGACATCCCACACATCATAATCACAGACAATGGCACGAACTTTGCTCAGTGAGAATTAAAGGATTATTGTAATGATGTAGGGATCCCGCTTGACCTAGCATCTGTGGCACATCCACAATCCAATGGGCAGGTCGAGCGAGCCAATGGCCTCATACTAGCCGGAGTCAAGCCTCGCCTTGAAGAACCGCTACGTCGTGCAGCCGGAGCTTGGGCAGAGGAGTTAGATGCTGTTTTGTGGAGTTTACGAACTACCCCTAACAGATCAACAGGGTTTACCCCCTTCTTCCTAGTATACGGATCTGAAGCTGTGCTTCCCTCCGACATCATCCATGACTCCCCACGAGTTTCCGCATACAATGAAGATACAACTGACGAGGCCAGACAGCTATCTGTGGACCTGATCGAAGAAGCTCGGAATTTAGCTGACCAGCGCTCCACCATATACCAGCAGAAACTCCGACGCTACCACAGTCGTCGAGTTCGGAATCGCTCGTTCAGGGTAGGTGACCTGGTTCTCCGCCTTCGACAGGTGAAGGAGAATAAGCTGCAATCTCCATGGGAAGGACCTTTTGTCATTAGCAAAGTGCTACACAACGGATCTTATTACCTCGTTGATTTCCGCGAGAAAAAGGATATACCTGCCAATTGGTACCGGAAACGAAAGTGAGAGGATCCGGATGACATCTATGATGAGACAGATCATCCCTGGAATATAGCACAACTACGTCCTTTCCACACTTAGTAATTTTTGTATTACATACCTTGTAATATCTATGATACATGATCAATGAAATAAAGCATTTGGTTCACTCTTAGAGTCTTTTACCTCCTTTAATTTTTTCATTTTTGGATCGTGTATGTTTTCCGACTAAAATCGCCGAGCTGGATATTTCCGCCTAGGCGTGTATGAAAGTTATGATTTTCAAAATAGTCCTTTAGGACGTAAGCTTAAGTTTTCTAGTGGACAAGTTTTTGTTGCGAACTCATGGATTCCTGGTAGCGACTTCCGGCACCTTAGCTGGGGGCTTGTTTCCGCGGTTATTAACGGATCGCCATTGGGCTTCGTCACCGCAGGCGAGCCTTTCCGGCTAAAGGTCTTATGGCTCGTGGAAGGTCAAGTGAGCAAGCCGGAAAACTTAGAAACTAGCACTTGCTTTTTTCAACGAACGAAACATGCATTCATAAAATATAAAGGATCGCAGGATAAGTTTTCCGCCCACATGCAGTTGTTTTCGTCCCTAGCTACTTAAGAATACTTAAGTCTTATTACAAACCCACTCCGGGGTCAAAATGACGCATCTCATTGTTTTTTTACAGGATTTACTCGGAGGCTTGATCTTCGTCTTCCGAAGCTTCATAAGGAGAACCCTCGTAGGAGCCATCACCAGAGCCTTCATTGGAATGGTTCGCGCTGGAGCCGGAACCCTCTTGGACCTCTTCATCATCTTCTTCATCCTCGGTGTCGGAAAAACCTTCGGGAAGCACATGTTTGTTATACCAAAATGAGTGATCAACTCGCCTGGCAAACAGCCTATCGTATCCTCGGGTTTCCGCGAGGGCGGTCTTGACATTGGTCCCCTTAGGAGCTCCGCGCGCAACAGTCCTAAAGTTCATAGCAGGGAAATTTGCCTTGCACATCGCCAAGGTGATAGAGGCAACTCCGTGGGCTGAAGATTTTTGCCAATCCTTGATGAGATCCGACACCATTCACATAAGCTTGGTCATCCGGTCAATGAGCATGGTGCTGGCCCTCTTCAAGGATAAAGACTTGGCGATTCCGCGACAAGCTTCAAAAAGGTCCTCGATGGAATTCCGCACTTCTTCATATGCTTCAGTCCGGCTGAGACGAGACTCCGGCGACCATTCAAACCCGAGACACGCTGTTTCACATAACACAAGTTATGTGGTCAGGTTTCCAGGAATAGGTTGGGATGAAAGCGGTAAGGAAGGCGGAAACAAAATGAAGTCCTTACGGAAGATCATCTTGTCAATATCCGCCGCCTCCGTCTCGTAAGCTTTTGACTTTGCCACCAGAGTTTTGATCCTATGGTTGCTTGTCTTTAACTTCTCAACAAGATCCGCCATGTCCTTGGCGTGCTTGGCCTCGCGTTCCTTTTTCTCCTTGGTCTCTTTTTTTCGAAGATTCCTTAAGAAAATTCTTGAGGGAGGAATGCTCGGCCTTTAACACTTCAAGTTCCGCGGAGAGGTCGTCGATGGTTTGGCGTTTGGCAAGTAATTCTGCAAGGCGGAAAGCAAGCCAAAACAAGTAATTATAGAGAGTATTCATGAAGAATGCGTTGAAGAGTTGAAAGATTAGCCGAAATCCTTACCCTCGTTATTTTTCAAACGAGATTCAAGGTGAAGGATTGCCTTCTGGCTCTCCGCATCTCTGGTGTGCAGCATCTCAATCTCCGTCTTTTGCTCCAGCACTAGCACGCGGAGATCCTCATGCAGTTTGCGAGTGTTGTGTGAAGCAAAAGGTTAGCCGGAAAATTTCAAATCTGGGGGCTGGACACGAAATCTTGTGCTAAGGAAAATTTAAAAGTTTCTGCTAAGATACATTACAGTTGGTACATTCAAAGCATCAGTTCACACATTTTACTCGGAAAACGTCCAAACCAATGCTTGGGGGCTGGTGTTACCCGGCGTACGTTTTTATGCTTCACGAAGAAGACTTTGAGGTTGCTCTCGAGCTTGTTCAGATCTTGTTGCTCTATTTCCGAGGGCCCCCCACACTTCGTTCATCAGATTGGATATTTTCCGCGTGATGTTGTGATAGGGGGACTTTTTTCAGAATCGGAAAGAACTGCGGGTGCGTCTGGGGCTCACCGCGGTCAAAGTTCTGAGGTCCTTCTCCTCGAGGGCTTTGACTAAGCAAGCAAAAGTAGAAGAATAAAATACTTAGACAAATATTGCAACTGCAAGGTAAGGATTCGATGGTTAAGTCGGATGACTCACCGCAGTCCCAGAGCCATTCATGTGGATGTCAACATTGCACAAGTGAACGTGAAGGTCACGTGGAACCTTGATCAGCACCCGGATCCGCTTGTCCAAGGCATCGGCGGAGAGGTTGTCCTTAGAGGCGCGCATGAGATCATCGCGCTCCGTGTAGTGGAACATCAGGAGGTCCCAGTTCTGAAGCGGTTGGATCCGCTTGGTGAACCACGACATTGTCAGGTCCTTCCCCGACAAGCCTTCTTCGGTTAGCTTGCAGATCCGCTGAACCGCCCTTGTTAGCTGAGGCGATTCAGAAAGGTGAGAGCATTGGGACCAGGCCGGGGTCTCGCTGGCTGGGCTATTCTTGAACTCCACCAGCACCTTCGAGCTAGCCGGATCGGAGATGTCCTTCAGGTAGAAGAAGCGCCCGGACCAGTACCGCACAGATTCGTGCCGGTCGATATGCGGGTAGACGCGGCCGGGGCGGAGCTTGAAGGTGATGCTTCCGCAGGTTGCTAGCGAAGAGGTCTGAGAGACTTTCTCCTTTTTGACCGAGAAGAAATACTGAAACAGCTGGAGATCAGGGGTTACCCGGAGGTGGCCCTCGCAAAGTGTGACGTGGTTGCTGATGGCCAAGATGTTGTTGGGCGAAATATTGTGAGGCTGCAGTTGATCCGAGCAGCAGGAATCCTTCCGCCTCGAGATTGCGGAGTTCAATTTCCTTGGTGGTGCATGGCCACCATTTTCCTTTGGACTCGCTGCCGCGAGCCCAAGCCTTGGATTTCTTAGCGGCAGCTTCTTCCGCCTTCTTCTCCATCTGCTCGGTCCCGACGGTTTCTTCCAGGTTGGCCGATGTCCCTTCTGTGTCCTTAGCGGAACCCTTAGAGGGATTCAGCTGGACAGGGATGAAAGGCGGAGGAGCGGAAGAGATGGGAGTAGCGGCTATGGGATCAGACATTGATGGAGGCTGAGTCGAGGAAGACATCTGCAGAAAATGCGGGATATATAACCTTAGCCGGAGCCAGTTCTATACCCTAGTCATCCCTTCCAATCGCGGCGAAAAAGCTGAAGCTCGAAGGACTTACCGGAATGGTTTCCACGGTGGTCAGAGTCGCCAGCGGTGAGGTTTTATTGCGGTGGCTCGCCGGACTTAAGAACAGGACGAACTCGATGAACACTTCACGACGGTGTTTGGACTCCGACGATCTTCCGGTGAACTCCGGTACGGCGGAGGAGGAGCTCGGAGGCGGCGCTGCGCTGAGAGGTGAGAAGGGGGGGAATGGGTGATTAGGGGTGAATGGCTGGATATTTATAGGCTGAGGGAGGAGATTCGTGCTCCGCATCCTGTGGTCGGAACGCAAGCGTCGCGCCATTGGATGGTTTACACGTGTCCAAAACCCTAACAATAAAAATGGCAAGGGATAAGTTACCGCACTAATCGCCCGAAAATGGCGCCAAGATGGCGGAGCCGTTTGAACCTTTTAAGGTTCCGGGTAGAAGTTTAAAAACAGCCAACCGTTATCTCAGCAGGGGAGTAATCCGAAAGCGCGTTGTAAAATGATGTCGATGGATGAAGTCCCGCGAGATGAAGGACTTTTCCGGCATGCAAGCTGGAAAGGGAAGGATTATGAAGTTGGAGTTCTTCAAGTTTCCACAGGTTACCGCGAAGATTGTAGGAAACAAGGCGGAAACAAGACGTGAAATCTCAGAGAACTCTGGGGGCTACTGTTCTGGGTATACTTCATGGGTGTACCATCGACAGTGCCTAGATCCGGCAAGCCCGGGTGGCCCATAGACGGTGATGGTGGCATGTGGCCCATCGGGCGGCCCAGTTGTTGTTGATCAAGATGGATGAAGTCCAGCCCAGGAACAAGGAGCCGGATCCATCGACCAACTCCGGAAGTCGGATCCGGCCTGGCCCATTAGGGGTAGCCGGATCTGGTACAACGTATAAGGGAAGGCGGATCCTTGACGTACACAGCAAGACATTGTAGTGTAGTTAGGCAACTTGTATTCCGGCTAGGACTCTCCTGTAAACCCTAGATCCGTGCGCCTTTATAAGCATGATCCTGGGAGCCCTAGAGACACAACCACAACTCATTGTAACAACGCGAAAGCACCCAGATAATTCCAGACAAGCAGCAATTGGCCATGTCTTCGAGCAGGTGTTCCGCATCTGGGTAAATTGTGTACCACCGTCCCGAGGACTCTCCGCCCTATGGCCCCTACTTCTTCTCCCCCTCGTGAGGATCCCTCCTCCGAGGTACCGTCGAATAGGCAACGACATCACCTGTGCTGCCGCCCCCACTTGCATACCACTGTTGCGGAGCCCGAAACGCCAAGCAAGTCCCTTAGCATCACGGAGACTCGAACCTTCTTTAGCGGACCACCAATTCATCGTTCATGATATTCCTTCTTCTGACTTCACCATGGACCAAAAATTCATCTGATGTCAACACATAATAGAGCTTCGCGCCGCTCCCTCCAGAACCAAACGATCGGAATAAAAACATGGGTGCGCGCAATCGAATACCACCCGGTCTAGCAAACTCCAGGCAAAAGATGCACTATTCCGTTCGCCGGTGGAGCTTTCCGGAACTCATCTCTCCATCTAGATCAAAGCAAACTAATCTCCGGAAGATCTTCATCTTCGCTTGCGAGAAACCCGAGGACCGCCACCAAAACAAAGCAAGACCAGCAGCCCCCACGCCGCCAGTTCCTCCTGTCGGATCACCAGGGAAAAAGATGGCGGCACGGATCATGCGTAGCACCACCGAACCGCTGCCGGGGGCGGAGGCCGCCACCCCTCCATCCACTCCACCATGGCTACCGATGAAGGGAATCAGGCCCCAACCAAGCAGCCGTGCCACCCGGCTTCCTCCATCGGTGCCACATCACCTCCCATGGAGCGCCTCCATGGAAACTCCCATCCTCCCCCTCGTCTTCGACGGAAGGGGCACCGCCACCACCGCCGGGGCTTGCAGCAGCGGCGGCCTGTGGCCAGCGGTTTGAGGGGCGACTAAGCGGGAGGGAGGAGATCCTCCGCCGCCTGGGAGGGGGGCGGGAGAGGAGGTAGGGTTAGGGAGGTAGGGATATGAGTTCAAGTTTGTTGGATTAAAAGTTTGTTTGATGATATGTTGGTTGTATGCATTACTTGGGTATTAACCACTGATACGTTGCAAACGTATCTATAATTTTTTATGCTCCATACTTGATTTACACCAATTTCTATATGTTTTGTTTACACTTCGTGGCATTTTTGTGCATTTTCTGGAACTAACCTATTAACAGAATGTCACAGTGCCATTTCCTGTTTTCTGCTGTTTTTGTATTTCAGAAAAGTTGTTCTGAAAATATTCTTGGAATTAGACGAAACAAAAGCCGAAGTTCCTATTTTTCTATCACGAATGTGGAGTCCAAAGGGGAGACGGAGAAGATCCGGGAGGCGGCCACACCACCCCTAGGTGCGGGTCCCCCTGGCCACTCCTAGGCATGGTGTGGCCCCCCGGGCATCCATCGACCTTGCCCTTTCGCCTATAAATTGACATCCTCCGGAAAACCCAAAATACCCAAGCCTCCATCCACGAAAAGTTCCGTAGCCGCCTCCATCGTCAACCCTAGTTTGGGAGGGTTCTGAAGCTCTTCCCGGCACTCTGCCGGAGAGGGAGGTCATCACCAGAGGCCTCTTCATCACCATGCCCGCCTCCGAAGTGATGCATGAGTAGTTCATCTTTGGACTACGGGTCCATAACAGTAGCTAGATGGTTGTCTTCTCCTCCTTATGCTTCATGTTTAGATCTTGTGAGCTGCCTAACATGATCAAGATCATCTTTATGTAATGCTACATGTTGTGTTTGGTGGATCCGATGAATATTGAGTACTATGATTGAGTTGATTATAATCTGTTTTATATGTTATTTGTGATCTTGCATGCTCTCCGTTGCTAGTAGATGCTCTGGCCAAGTATGTGCTTGTGACTTCAAGAGGGAGTATTTATGCTCGATAGTGGGTTCATGCCTCTAGTAATCTGGGAGAGTGACAATAACTTCTAAGGTTGTAGATGTGATATTCCTACTAGGGAGAAAACAACAATGCTTTATCCAAGAATAATTCTATTGTTTACTTTACACACTTTACTTAATGCAATAATATGTTGCTTGCAACTTAATATCCAAAGTTATTCGGATGATATCTTGAGGGTGGATTATTAGTCATAGATGCAGTTGGATTATGATGACGTGTAAAGCACACGCCCGTTGGGAACCCCAAGAGGAGGGTGTGATGCGTACAACAGCAAGTTTTCCCTCAGTAAGAAACCAAGGTTTATCGAACCAGTAGGAGCCAAGAAGCACGTTGAAGGTTGATGGCGGCATAGTGTAGTGCGGCGCAACACCAGGGATTCCGGCGCCAACGTGGATCCTGCACAACACAACCAAAATACTTTGCCCCAACTTAACAGTGAGGTTATCAATCTCACCGGCTTGCTGTAACAAAGGATTAGATGTATAGTGTGGATGATGATGTTTGCAGAAAACAATAGAATGAGTATTGCAGTAGATTGTATTCGATGTAAAGAATGGACCGGGGTCCACAGTTCACTAGTGGTGTCTCTCCCATAAGAAATAGCATGTTGGGTGAACAAATTACAGTTGGGCAATTGACAAATAAAGATGGCATGACAATGCACATACATGTTATAATGAGTAGTGTGAAATTCAATTGGGCATTACGACAAAGTACATAGACCGCTATCCAGCATGCATCTATGCCTAAAAAGTCCACCTTCAGGTTATCATCCGAACCCCTTCCAGTAATAAGTTGCAAACAATAGACAATTGAATTAAGTATGGTGCGTAATGTAATCAACACATACATCCTTAGACATAGCATTGATGTTTTATCCCTAGTGGCAACAGCACATCCACAACCTTAGAATTTTCTGTCACTGTCCCAGATTTAATGGAGGCATGAACCCACTATTGAGCATAAATACTCCCTCTTGGAGTTACAAGTAATGACTTGGCCAGAGCCTCTACTAATAACGGAGAGCATGCAAGATCATAAACAACACATAGATGATAGATTGATAATCAACATAACATAGCATTCCATATTCATCGGATCCCAACAAACGCAACATGTAGCATTACAGATAGATGATCTTGATCATGTTAGGCAGCTCACAAGATCCAACAATGATAGCACAATGAGGAGAAGACGACCATCTAGCTACTGCTATGGACCCATAGTCCAGGGGTGAACTACTCACATATCAATCCGGAGGCGACCATGGCGGTGAAGAGTCCTCCGGGAGATGATTCCCCTCTCTGGCAGGGTGCCAGAGGCGATCTCCTGAATCCCCCGAGATGGGATTGGCGGCGGCGGCGTCTCTGGAAGGTTTTTCGTATCGTGGCTCTCGGTACTGGAGTTATTTTCGACGAAGGCTTCTTATAGGCGGAGAGGTAGGTTTAGGGGCGACGGCTTCTTATATTCTCGGAATTTGACGAAATCAACGCCCAGGATCTTATTTTTCCACGAAGCTTCCAGAAGTCCGAAAGGGAAACGAAGTGGGGCGACGAGGCGGCGACACGCTAGGGCGGCGCGGCCCAAGCCCTGGCCGCGCCGGCCTGTTGTGTGGGCCCCTCGCGTCGCCCCTAAACCTACCTCTTCGCCTATAAGAAGCCTTCGTCGATAATAACTCCAGTACCGAGAGCCACGATACGGAAAACCTTCTAGAGACACCGCCGCCACCAATCCCATCTCGGGAGATTCAGGAGATCGCCTCCGGCACCCTGCCGGAGAGGGGAATCATCTCCCGGAGGACTCTACACCGCCATGGTCGCCTCTGGAGTGATGTGTGAGTAGTTCACCCCTGGACTATGGGTCCATAGCAGTAGCTAGATGGTCGTCTTCTCCTAATTGTGCTATCATTGTTGGATCTTGTGAGCTGCCTAACATGATCAAGATCATCTATTTGTAATACTATATGTTGCTTCACAGTGGTTGGTCAAAAAAAATACTATATGTTGTGTTTGTTGGGATCCGATGAATAGTGAATGCTATGTTATGTTGATTATCAATCTATCATCTATGTGTTGTTTATGATCTTGCATGCTCTCCGTTGCTAGTAGAGGCTCTGGCCAAGTTTTTGCTTGTAACTCCAAGAGGGAGTATTTATGCTCGATAGTGGGTTCATGCCTCCATTAAATCTGGGACAGTGACAAAAAGTTCTAAGGTTGTGGATGTGCTGTTGCCACTAGGGATAAAACATCAATGCTATGTCTAAGGATATATTTATTGATTACATTACGCACCATACTTAATGCAATTGTATGTTGTTTGCAACTTAATACTGGAGGGGGTTCGGATGATAACCTGAAGGTGGACTTTTTAGGCATAGATGCATGCTGGATGGCGGTCTATGTACTTTGTCGTAATGCCCAATTAAATCTCACACTACTCATCATAACATATATGTGCATGGTCATGCCCTCTCTATTTGTCAATTGCCCAACTGTAATTTGTTCACCCAACATGCTATTTCTTATGGGAGAGACACCACTAGTGAACTGTGGACCTCGGTCCATTCTTTACATCGAATACAATCTACTGCAATACTCGTTCTACTGTTTTCTGCAAACATCATCATCCACACTATACATCTAATCCTTTGTTACAGCAAGCCAGTGAGATTGACAACCTCACTGTTACGTTGGGACAAAGTACTTTGGTTGTGTTGTGCAGGTTCCACGTTGGCGCCGGAATCCCTGGTGTTGCGCCGCACTACACTCCTCCGCCATCAACCTTCAACGTGCTTCTTGGCTCCTACTGGTTCGATAAACCTTGGTTTCTTACTGAGGGAAAACTTGCAGCTGTACGCATCACACCTTCCTCTTGGGGTTCCCAACGGGCACGTCAACTACGCGCAAGCAAGACAGTTTTCTGGCGCCGTTGCCGGGGAGATCAAGACACGCTGCAAGGGGAGTCTCCACTTCCAATCTCTTTACTTTGTTTTTGTCTTGCTTAATTTTATTTAGTACTTTGTTTGCCTCACTAAAACAAAACACAAAAAAATTAGTTGCTAGCTTTACTTTATTTGCTATCTTGTTTGCCATATTAAAAACACAAAAAAATTAGTTACTTGCATTTACTTTATCTAGTTTGCTTTATTTATTGTTGCTAAAATGGGTACTCCTGAAAATACTAAGTTGTGCGACTTCACAACCACAAATAATAATGATTTCTTATGCACACCTATTGCTCCACCTGCTACTACAGCAGAATTCTTTGAAATTAAACCTGCTTTACTGAATCTTGTTATGAGAGAGCAATTTTCTGGTGTTAGTTCTGATGATGCTGCTGCCCATCTCAATAATTTTGTTGAACTATGTGAAATGCAAAAGTACAAGGATGTAGATGGTGACATTATAAAATTAAAAATGTTTCCTTTCTCATTAAGAGGAAGAGCTAAAGATTGGTTGCTATCTCTGCCTAAGAATAGTATTGATTCATGGACTAAATGCAAGGATGCTTTTATTGGTAGATATTATCCTCCTGCTAAAATTATATCTTTGAGAAGTAGCATAATGAATTTTAAACAATTGGATAATGAGCATGTTGCCCAAGCATGGGAAGAATGAAATCTATGGTTAAAAATTGCCCAACCCATGGACTGACTACTTGGATGATCATCCAAACCTTTTATGCAGGACTGAATTTTTCTTCGCGGAACTTATTGGATTCAGCTGCTGGAGGTACCTTTATGTCCATCACTCTAGGCGACGCAACAAAGCTTCTTGATAATATGATGATTAATTACTCTGAATGGCACACGGAAAGAGCTCCACAAGGTAAGAAGGTAAATTATGTCGAAGAAACCTCTTCCTTGAGTGATAAGATTGATGCTATTATGTCTATGCTTGTGAATGGTAGGACAAATGTTGATCCTAATAATGTTCCTTTAGCTTCATTGGTTTCCCAAGAAGAACATGTTGATGTGAACTTCATTAAAAATAATAATTTCAACAACAATGCTTATCGGAACAATTCTAGTAATAACTATAGGCCATATCCTTATAATAATCGTAACAGTTATGGTAATTCTTATTGGAATTTTTACAACAATAATAGGAATACACCCCCTGTACTTGAAGCCATGCTTAAAGAATTTATTAGTACACAAACTGCTTTTAACAAATCTGTTGAAGAAAAGCTTGGGAAAATTGATATACTTGCTTCTAAAGTCGATAGTCTTGCTGCTGATGTTGATCTTTTGAAATCGAAATTTAATGAAAATAAAGATATTAAGTCATTTGCTACAGCAAACGCCATCCAAGTTAGAATTAATGAGAATGTAAGATTGATGGCCGAATTGCGTGCTAGGTGGGAGAAAGAAGAAGATGCTAACGATAATGTAGTTAAAGTTTGGACTATTACCACCACTAGCAATGCTAATGCTTCACATGTTGCTGCACCTCCTACTATCAATGGTAAAATAATTGGTGTTGGCAATGTTTCCACTTCTAATGCAAAGCGTGAAAAACTGCCTGAAACTGCTAAAACTGCTGAAACTGCCTGTGATAAAACTGCTGAATTTTTTTCTAATGTTGGGGATAATGATCCCATTGCTTTAGATCATAATGGTTTAGATTTTGATGATTGTCACATCTATGAAGTTATAAAGTTCTTACAAAAACTTGCTAAAAGTCCTAATGCTAGTGCTATAAATTTGGCCTTTACGAAACATATTACAAATGCTCTCATAAAAGCTAGAGAAGAGAAATTAAATCGTGAAGCTTCTATTACTAGGAAGTTAGAGGATGGTTGGGAGCCCATCATTAAGATGAAGGTCAATGACTTTGATTGTAATACTTTATGTGATCTTGGTGCAAGTATTTCTGTTATGCCTAGGAAAATCTATAATATGCTTGACTTGCCACCATTGAAAAATTGTTATTTGGATGTTAATCTTGCTGATAATTCTACAAAGAAACCTTTGGGGAGGGTTGATAATGTTCGCATTACGGTTAACAATAACCTAGTCCCCGTTGATTTTGTTGTCTTGGATATTGAATGCAATGCATCTTGTCCCATTATATTGGGAAGACCTTTTCTTCGAACTGTTGGTGCTATTATTGATATGAAGGAAGGTAATATTAAATATCAATTTCCTCTCAAGAAAGGTATGGAACACTTCCCTAGAAAGAGAATGAAGTTACCTTTTGATTCTATCATTAGAACAAATTATGATGTTGATGCTTCGTCTCTTGATAATACTTGATACACACTTTCTGCGCCTAGCTGAAAGGCGTTAAAGAAAAGCACTGATGGGAGACAACCCATGATTTTACTACAGCACTTTTATTTTATATTTGAGTCTTGGAAGTTGTTACTACTGTAGCAACCTCTCCTTATCTTAATTTTGTTGAATTGTTGTGCCAAGTAAAGTCTTTGATAGTAAGGTTCATACTAGATTTGGATTACTGCACAGAAACAGATTTCTTGCTGTCACGAATCTAGGCTGAATTCTCTGTAGGTAACTCAGAAAATTCTGCCAATTTACGTGAGTGATCCTCAGATATGTACGCAACTTTCAATTAATTTGAGCATTTTCATTTGAGCAAGTCTGGTGCCTCTTAGAAATTCGTCTTTACGGACTGTTCTGTTTTGACAGATTCTGCCTTTTATTTCACATTGCCTGTTTTGCTATGCTTGATGGATTTCTTTGTTCCATTAACTTTCAGTAGCTTTGTGCAATGTCCAGAAGTGTTAAGAATGATTTTGTCACCTCTGAAAATGTGAATTTTGATTATGCACTAACCGTTTAATGAGTTGTTTTGAGTTTGGTGTGGAGGAAGTTTTCAAGGATCAAGAGAGGAGGATGATACAATATGATGAAGGAGAGTGAAAGCTCTAAGCTTGGGGATGCCCCGGTGGTTCATCCCTGCATATTTCAAGAAGACTCAAGCATCTAAGCTTGGGGATGCCCAAGGCATCCCCTTCTTCATCGACAACATTATCAGGTTCCTCTAGTGAAACTATATTTTTATTCCGTCACATCTTATGTACTTTGCTTGGAGCATCTGTATGTTTTTTGTTTTTGTTTTGTTTGAATAAAATGGATCCTATCATTCATTGTGTGGGAGAGAGACACGCTCCGCTGTTGCATATGGACAAATATGTCATAGGCTTTACTCATAATGTTCATGGCGAAGGTTGAAACTGCTTCGTTAATTGTTATATGGTTGGAAACGGGAAATGCTACATGTGGTAATTGGTAGAATGTCTTGGATAATTTGATACTTGGCAATTGCTATAGATCATGTTTAAGCTCTTGCATCATATACTTTGCACCTATTAGTGCAGAAATACATAGAGCTTGTTGAAATTTGGTTTGCATGATTAGTCTCTCTAAAGTCTAGATATTTTCTAGTAAGGATTTGAGCAACAAGGATGACAGTGTAGAGTCTTATAATCCTTACAATATGTTTTTATGTGAGTTTTGTTGTACCGGTTCATACTTGTGTTTGCTTCAAATAACCTTGCTAGCCTAAGCCTTGTATTGAGAGGGATTACTTCTCGTGCATCCAAATCCTTGAGCCAATAACTATGCCATTTGTGTCCACCATACCTACCTACTACATGGTATTTCTCCGCCATTCCAAAGTAAATTGCTTGAGTGCTACCTTTAAATTTCTATCCTTTGTCTTTGCAATATATAGCTCATGGGACAAATAGCCTAAAAACTATTGTGGTATTGAATATGTACTTATGTATTTTATTTCTTATTAAGTTGCTTGTTGTGCGATAACTATGTTCCTGTGGACGCCATCAACTACCCTTTGTTGAATATCATGTGAGTTGCTATGCATGTTCGTCTTGTCTGAAGTAAGGGCGATTTACCATGAGTTGAATGGTTTGAGCATGCATATTGTTAGAGAAGAACATTGGGCCGCTAACTAAAGCCATGATCCATGGTAGAAGTTTCAGTCTTGGACAACAATCCTCAATCTCTTATGAGAACAATATTTGTTGTTGAATGCTTAAGCATTAAAGAGGAGTCCATTATCTGTTGTCTATGTTGTCCCGGTATGGATGTCTAAGTTGAGAATAATCAAAAGCGAGAAATCCAATGCGAGCTTTCTCCTTAGACCTTTGTACAGGCGGCATAGAGGTACCCCTTTGTGATACTTGGTTAAAACATATGTATTGCGGTGATAATCCAGGTAATCCGAGCTAATTAGGACAAGGTGCGGGCACTATTGGTATACTATGCATGAGGCTTGTAACTTGTAGGATATAATTTACATAACACATATGCTTTATTACTACCGTTGACAAAATTGTTTCTTGTTTTCAAAATAAAAGCTCTAGCACAAATATAGCAATCGATGCTTCCCTCTGTGAAGGGCCATTCTTTTACTTTTATGTTGACACAGTTTACCTATTTCCTCCCACCTCAAGAAGCAAACATTTGTGTCAACTGTGCATTGATTCTTACATACTTGCATATTTGCATTCATCATATTACTTTATGTTGACAACTATCCATGAGATATACATGTTACAAGTTGAAAGCAACCGCTAAAACTTAATCTTCCTTTGTGTTGCTTCAATACCTTTACTATGAATTTATTGCTTTATGAGTTAACTCTTATGCAAGACTTATTGATGCTTGTCTTGAAAGTACTATTCATGAAAAGTCGTTGCTATATGATTCAGTTGTTTACTCATTGTCTTTACCATTGCTTTGGATCGCTGCATTCATTACATATGCTTACAATAGTATTGATCAAGATTATGATGGCATGTCACTTCAGAAATTATCTTTGTTATCGTTTACCTACTCGGGAAGAGTAGGAACTAAGCTTGGGGATGCTGATACGTCTCCAACGTATCGATAATTTCTATGTTCCATGCTACATTATTGATGATACCTACATGTTTTATACATACTTTATGTCATATTTATGCATTTTCCGACACTAACCTATTAACAAGATGCCGAAGAGCCAGTTGCTGTTTTCTGCTGTTTTTGGTTTCAGAAATCCTAGTAAGGAAATATTCTCGGAATTGGACGAAATCAACGCCCATGATCTTAGTTTTCCACAAAGCTTCCAGAACACCGGGGGAGATACGAAGTGGGGCGACGAGGCGGCGACACGCTAGGGCGGCGCGGCCCAAGCCTGGCCGCGCCGGCCTGTTGTGTGGGCCCCTCGCGTCGCCCCTAAACCTACCTCTTCGCCTATAAGAAGCCTTCGTCGATAATAACTCCAGTACCGAGAGCCACGATACGGAAAACCTTCCAGAGACGCCGCCGCCGCCAATCCCATCTCGGGGGATTCAGGAGATCGCCTCCGGCACCCTGCCGGAGAGGGGAATCATCTCCCGGAGGACTCTACACCGCCATGGTCGCCTCCGGAGTGATGTGTGAGTAGTTCACCCCTGGACTATGGGTCCATAGCAGTAGCTAGATGGTCGTCTTCTCCTAATTGTGCTATCATTGTTGGATCTTGTGAGCTGCCTAACATGATCAAGATCATCTATCTGTAATACTATATGTTGCGTTTGTTGGGATCCGATGAATAGTGAATGCTATATTATGTTGATTATCAATCTATCATCTATGTGTTGTTTATGATCTTGCATGCTCTCCGTTGCTAGTAGAGGCTCTGGCCAAGTTTTTGCTTGTAACTCCAAGAGAGAGTATTTATGCTCGATAGTGGGTTCATGACTCCATTAAATGCAGGACGATGTGAGAAAGTTCTAAGGTTGTGGATGTGCTGTTGCCACTAGGGATAAACCATCAATGCTATGTCTAAGGATATATTTATTGATTACATTACGCACCATACTTAATGCAATTGTCTGTTGTTTGCAACTTAATACTGTAGGGGGTTCGGATGATAACCTGAAGGTGGACTTTTTAGGCATAGATGCATGCTGGATAGCGGTCTATGTACTTTGTCGTAATGCCCAATTAAATCTCACACTACTCATCATAACATATATGTGCATGGTCATGCCCTCTCTATTTGTCAATTGCCCAACTGTAATTTGTTCACCCAACATGCTTATTCTTATGGGAGAGACACCTCTAGTGAACTGTGGACCCCGGTCCATTCTTTTACATCGAATACAATCTCCTGCAATACTCGTTCTACTGTTCTCTGCAAACATCATCATCCACACTATACATCTAATCCTTTGTTACAGCAAGCCGGTGAGATTGACAACCTCACTGTTACGTTGGGACAAAGTACTTTGGTTGTGTTGTGCAGGTTCCACGTTGGCGCCGGAATCCCTGGTGTTGCGCCGCACTACACTCCTCCGCCATCAACCTTCAACGTGCTTCTTGGCTCCTACTGGTTCGATAAACCTTGGTTTCTTACTGAGGGAAAACTTGCCGTTGTACGCATCACACCTTCCTCTTGGGGTTCCCAACGGGCACGTCAACTACGCGCCAGCAGCTATATATTGCAAAGACAAAGGATAGAAATTTAAAGATAGCACTCAAGCAATTTACTTTGGAATGGCAGAGAAATACCATGTAGTAGGTAGGTATGGTGGACACAAATGGCATAGTTTTTGGCTGAAGGATTTGGATGCACGAGAAGTATTCCCTTGATACGTCTCCGACGTATCGATAATTTCTTATGTTCCATGCCACATTATTGATGTTATCTACATGTTTTATGCACACTTTATGTCATATTCGTGCATTTTCTGGAACTAACCTATTAACAAGATGCCGAAGTGCCAGTTGCTGTTTTCTGCTGTTTTTGGTTTCAGAAATCCTAGTGACGAAATATTCTCGGAATTGGACGAAATCAACGCCCAGGGTCCTATTTTGCCACGAAGCTTCCAAAAGACCGAAGAGGAGACGAAGTGGGGCCACGAGGTGGCCACACCCTAGGGCGGCGCGGCCCACCCCTTGGCCGCGCGGCCCTGTGGTGTGGGCCCCTCGTGCCGCCTCCTGACCTGCCCTTCCGCCTACTTAAAGCCTCCGTCGCGAAACCCCCAGTACCGAGAGCCACGATACGGAAAACCTTCCAGAGATGCCGCCGCCGATCCCATCTCGGGGGATCCAGGAGATCACCTCCGGCACCCTGCTGGAGAGGGGAATCATCTCCCGGAGGACTCTACGCCGCCATGGTCGCCTCCGGAGTGATGTGTGAGTAGTCTACCCCTGGACTATGGGTCCATAGCAGTAGCTAGATGGTTGTCTTCTCCCCATTGTGCTTAATTGTCGGATCTTGTGAGCTGCCTAACATGATCAAGATCATCTATCTGTAATTCTATATGTTGCGTTTGTTGGGATCCGATGAATAGAGAATACTTGTTATGTTGATTATCAAAGTTATGTCTATGTGTTGTTTATGATCTTGCATGCTCTCCGTTACTAGTAGATGCTCTGGCCAAGTAGATGCTTGTAACTCCAAGAGGGAGTATTTATGCTCGATAGTGGGTTCATGCCTCCATTGATATCTCGGGACGATGTGAGAAAGTTCTAAGGTTGTGGATGTGCTGTTGCCACTAGGGATAAAACATTGGTGCTATGTTCAAGGATGTAGTTACTGATTACATTACGCGCAATACTTAATGTAATTGTCTGTTGTTAGCAACTTAATACTGGAGGGGGTTCGGATGATAACCTGAAGGTGGACTTTTTAGGCATAGATGCATGCTGGATGGCGGTCTATGTACTTTGTCGTAATGCCCAATTAAATCTCACTATACTCATCATAATATGTATGTGCATGGTCATGCCCTCTTTATTTGTCAATTGCCCAACTGTAATTTGTTCACCCAACATGCTGTTTATCTTATGGGAGAGACACCTCTAGTGAACTGTGGACCCCGGTCCAATTCTCTATACTGAAATACAATCTACTGCAATATTGTTCTACTGTTTTCTGCAAACAATCATCTTCCACACAATACGGTTAATCCTTTGTTACAGCAAGCCGGTGAGATTGACAACCTCACTGTTTCGTTGGGGCAAAGTACTTTGGTTGTGTTGTGCAGGTTCCACGTTGGCGCCGGAATCCCTGGTGTTGCGCCGCACTACATCCCGCCGCCATCAACCTTCAACGTGCTTCTTGGCTCCTCCTGGTTCGATAAACCTTGGTTTCTTTCTGAGGGAAAACTTGCTGCTGTGCGCATCATACCTTCCTCTTGGGGTTCCCAACGAACGTGTGAGTTACACGCCATCAAGCTCTTTTTCTGGCGCCGTTGCCGGGGAGATCAAGACACGCTGCAAGGGGAGTCTCCACTTCCCAATCTCTTTACTTTGTTTTTGTCTTGCTTAGTTTTATTTACTACTTTGTTTAATGCACTAAATCAAAATACAAAAAAATTAGTTGCTAGTTTTACTTTATTTGCTATCTTGTTTACTATATCAAAAACCCAAAAAAAATTAGTTACTTGCATTTACTTTACTTGATTCATCATGTTTCCTTTTAATTTTACCACGAAAGACATACCGGTAGGACGTGGGTCTATAGTTGGGAGAAATAATATAGAGGAATTTTTCAACCATGTTAGTACCATTGACGATTTTGAGGATAGACACTTGGTAGACCTTGCCCCTACCTATGAAATTGCTGCTGCTGCTTTTGTTCGCATGTTGGAAACTAAATTTGTTAATCTCAATCCTATAATCCAACACATGTTTCTCACACTCGGTGATATGGAAGAAGGGGAAAAGAAAGATTTTGTTTTAGAAACCCTTCTTAGAGAATTTGGTGGTATAGCAAGAGAGGCTAGAAAGGTCTTTGTTAAATTTAATATGCTTGGTTCTTATACCAATTTTGTTAGTCTCCTTGAAAAGATGGACATGGATAGAATAAGATACACTAATAATATTGATGATGGTGGGGAGATCAAAGCACCAATACCATGTAAACTCTTAGCTATGAATGATGCACTAGAAAATAACTATGCTTGGCTTGTTCCTGAAAATTTGTTTGATGAGAGTAGCACGCCTAAGACTAATGAAAAGGGAGATGCTAAAACTTATGTATCTAATATACTATGCCTGGTTGAGAAAACTCCACATCCCGCTGTAGAAGTACCATCCTTCGATAATACTTGATACACACTTTCTGCGCCTAGCTGAAAGGCGTTAAAGAAAAGCGCTTATGGGAGACAACCCATGGTTTTTACCTACAGTACTTTGTTTTTATTTTGTGTCTTGGAAGTTGTTTACTACTGTAGCAACCTCTCCTTATCTTAGTTTAGTGTTTTGTTGTGCCAAGTAAAGTCGTTGATAGAAAAGTTCATACTAGATTTGGATTACTGCGCAGAAACAGATTTCTTTGCTGTAACGAATCTGGGCTGTTTTCTCTGTAGGTAACTCAGAAAATTATGCCAATTTACGTGAGTGATCCACAGATATGTACGCAACTTTCATTCAATTTGAGCATTTTCATTTGAGCAAGTCTGGTGCCTCGATAAAATTCGTCAATACGAACTGTTCTGTTTTGACAGATTCTGCCTTTTATTTCGCATTGCCTCTTTTGCTATGTTGGATGAATTTCTTTGATCCATTAATGTCCAGTAGCTTTATGCAATGTCCAGAAGTGTTAAGAATGATTGTGTCACCTCTGAACATGTTAATTTTTATTGTCGCTAACCCTCTAATGAGTTGTTCTAAGTTTGGTGTGGAGGAAGTTTTCAAGGATCAAGAGAGGAGTATGATGCAACATGATCAAGGAGAGTGAAAGCTCTAAGCTTGGGGATGCCCCGGTGGTTCACCCCTGCATATTCTAAGAAGACTCAAGCGTCTAAGCTTGGGGATGCCCAAGGCATCCCCTTCTTCATCGACAACATTATCAGGTTCCTCCCCTGAAACTATATTTTTATTCCATCACATCTTATGTGCTTTGCTTGGAGCGTCGGTTTGTTTTTGTTTTTTGTTTTGTTTGAATAAAATGGATCTTAGCATTCACTTTGTGGGAGAGAGACATGCTCCGCTGTAGCATATGGACAAGTATGTCCTTAGTTTCTACTCATAGTATTCATGGCGAAGTTTCTTCTTCGTTAAATTGTTATATGGTTGGAATTGGAAAATGATACATGTAGTAAATTGCTATAAATGTCTTGGGTAATGTGATACTTGGCAATTGTTGTGTTCATGTTTAAGCTCTTGCATCATATGCTTTGCACCCATTAATGAAGAAATACATAGAGCATGCTAAAATTTGGTTTGCATATTTGGTTTCTCTAAGGTCTAGATAATTTCTAGTATTGAGTTTGAACAACAAGGAAGACGGTGTAGATTCTTATAATGTTTACAATATGTCTTTTATGTGAGTTTTGCTGCACCGGTTCATCCTTGTGTTTGTTTCAAATAGCCTTGCTAGCCTAAACCTTCTATCGAGAGGGATTACTTCTCATGCATCCAAAATCCTTGAGCCAACCACTATGCCATTTGTGTCTACCATACCTACCTACTACATGGTATTTTCCGCCATTCCAAAGTAAATTGCTTGAGTGCTACCTTTAAAATTCCATCATTCACCTTTGCAATATATAGCTCATGGGACAAATAGCTTAAAAACTATTGTGGTATTGAATATGTAATTATGCACTTTATCTCTTATTAAGTTGCTTGTTGTGCGATAACCATGTTCACTGGGGACGCCATCAACTACTCTTTGTTGAATTTCATGTGAGTTGCTATGCATGTTCGTCTTGTCTGAAGTAAGAGCGATCTACCACCTTATGGTTAAGCATGCATATTGTTAGAGAAGAACATTGGGCCGCTAACTAAAGCCATGATCCATGGTGGAAGTTTCAGTTTTGGACATATATCCTCAATCTCATATGAGAAAATTATTAATTGTTGTTACATGCTTATGCATAAAACAGGAGTCCATTATCTGTTGTCTATGTTGTCCCGGTATGGATGTCTAAGTTGAGAATAATCAATAGCGAGAAATCCAATGCGAGCTTTCTCCTTAGACCTTTGTACAGGCGGCATAGAGGTACCCCTTTGTGACACTTGGTTAAAACATGTGCATTGTGATGATCCGGTAGTCCAAGCTAATTAGGACAAGGTGCGGGCACTATTAGTATACTATGCATGAGGCTTGCAACTTGTAAGATATAATTTACATGATACATATGCTTTATTACTACCGTTGACAAAATTGTTTCATGTTTTCAAAATCAAAGCTCTAGCACAAATATAGCAATCGATGCTTTTCCTCTATGGAGGACAACTCTTTTACTTTCATTGTTGAGTCAGTTCACCTATTTCTCTCCACCTCAAGAAGCAAACACTTGTGTGAACTGTGCATTGATTCCTACATACTTGCATATTGCACTTATTATATTACTCTATGTTGACAATATCCATGAGATATACATGTTACAAGTTGAAAGCAACCGCTGAAACTTAATCTTCCTTTGTGTTGCTTCAATGCCTTTACTTTGAATTATTGCATTATGAGTTAACTCTTATGCAAGACTTATTGATGCTTGTCTTGAAGTGCTATTCATGAAAAGTCTTTGCTTTATGATTCACTTGTTTACTAATGTCATATACATTGTTTTGATCGCTGCATTCACTACATATGCTTTACAAATAGTATGATCAAGGTTATGATGGCATGTCACTCCAGAAATTATCTGTGTTATCGTTTTACCTGCTCGGGACGAGCAGAACTAAGCGTGGGGATGCTGATACGTCTCCGACGTATCGATAATTTCTTATGTTCCATGCCACATTATTGATGTTATCTACATGTTTTATGCACACTTTATGTCATATTCGTGCATTTTCTGGAACTACCCTATTAACAAGATGCCGAAGTGCCGATTCTTTGTTTTCTGCTGTTTTTGGTTTCAGAAATCCTAGTAATGAAATATTCTCGGAATTGGACGAAATCAACGCCCAGGGTCCTATTTTTCCACGAAGCTTCCAGAAGACCGAAGAGGAGACGAAGTGGGGCCACGAGGTGGCCACACCCTAGGGCGGCGCGGCCCACCCCTTGGCCGCGCGGCCCTGTGGTGTGGGCCCCTCGTGCCGCCTCCTGACCTGCCCTTCCGCCTACTTAAAGCCTCCGTCGCGAAACCCCCGATGCGAGAGCCACGATACGGAAAACCTTCCCGGAGACGCCGCCGCCGCCGATCCCATCTCGGGGGATCCAGAGATCGCCTCCGGCACCCTGCCGGAGAGGGGAATCATCTCCCGGAGGACTCTACGCCGCCATGGTCGCCTCCGGAGTGATGTGTGAGTAGTCTACCCCTGGACTATGGGTCCATAGCAGTAGCTAGATGGTTGTCTTCTCCCCATTGTGCTTAATTGTCGGATCTTGTGAGCTGCCTAACATGATCAAGATCATCTATCTGTAATTCTATATGTTGCGTTTGTTGGGATCCGATGAATAGAGAATACTTGTTATGTTGATTATCAAAGTTATGTCTATGTGTTGTTTATGATCTTGCATGCTCTCCGTTACTAGTAGATGCTCTGGCCAAGTAGATGCTTGTAACTCCAAGAGGGAGTATTTATGCTCGATAGTGGGTTCATGCCTCCAGTGATATGCAGGACGATGTGAGAAAGTTCTAAGGTTGTGGATGTGCTTTGTTGCCACTAGGGATAAAACATTGGTGCTATGTTCAAGGATGTAGTTACTGATTACATTACGCGCAATACTTAATGCAATTGTCTGTTGTTAGCAACTTAATACCGGAGGGGTTCGGATGATAACTTTGAAGGTGGACTTTTTAGGCATAGATGCATGCTGGATGGCGGTCTATGTACTTTGTCGTAATGCCCAATTAAATCTCACTATACTCATCATAATATGTATGTGCATGGTCATGCCCTCTTTATTTGTCAATTGCCCAACTGTAATTTGTTCACCCAACATGCTGTTTATCTTATGGGAGAGACACCTCTAGTGAACTGTGGACCCCGGTCCAATTCTCTATACTGAAATACAATCTCTTGCAATCTTGTTCTACTGTTTTACGCAAACAATCATCTTCCACACAATACGGTTAATCCTTTGTTACAGCAAGCCGGTGAGATTGACAACCTCACTGTTTCGTTGGGGCAAAGTACTTTGGTTGTGTTGTGCAGGTTCCACGTTGGCGCCGGAATCCCTGGTGTTGCGCCGCACTACATCCCGCCGCCATCAACCTTCAACGTGCTTCTTGGCTCCTCCTGGTTCGATAAACCTTGGTTTCTTTCTGAGGGAAAACTTGCTGCTGTGCGCATCATACCTTCCTCTTGGGGTTCCCAACGAACGTGTGAGTTACACGCCATCATCCCTCTCAATACAAGGCTTAGGCTAGCAAGGTTATTTGAAGCAAACACAAGTATGAACCGGTACAGCAAAACTCACATAAGAACATATTGCAAGCATTATAAGACTCTACACTGTCCTCCTTGTTGCTCAAACCCTTACTAGAAAATATCTAGACTTTAGAGAGACCAATCATGCAAACCAAATTTCAACAAGCTCTATGTATTTCTTCACTAATAGGTGCAAAGTATATGATGCAAGAGCTTAAACATGAGCTATAACAATTGCCAAGTATCACATTATTCAAGACATTATACCAATTACCACATTTAGCATTTTCTGTTTCCAACCATATAACAATTAACTAAGCAGTTTCAACCTTCTCCATGAACATTAAGAATAAAGCTAAGGACATATTTGTCCATATGCAACAGCGGAGCGTGTCTCTCTCCCACACAATGAATGATAGGATCCAACTTTATTCAAACAAAACAAAAAACAAAAGCAAACAGACGCTCCAAGTAAAGCACATAAGATGTGATGGAATAAAAATATAGTTTCACTAGAGGAACCTGATAATGTTATCGATGAAGAAGGGGATGCCTCGGGCATCTCCAAGCTTAGATACTTGAGTCTTCTTGAAATATGCAGGGATGAACCACCGGGGGCATCCCCAAGCTTGGAGCTTTCACTCTCCTTGATCATATTGTATCATCCTCCTCTCTTGATCCTTGAAAACTTCCTCCACACCAAATTCAAAACAACTCATTAGAGGGTTAGTGCATAATCAAAATTCACATGTTCAGAGGTGACATAATCATTCTTAACACTTCTGGACATTGCAAAAAGCTACTGAAAGTTAATGGAATAAAGAAATCCATCAAACATAGCAAAACAGGCAATGCGAAATAAAAGGCAGAATCTGTCAAAAATAGAATAGTCTGTAAAGACAAATTTTTCTGGGGCACCAGACTTGATCAAATTAAAATGCTCAAATTGAATGAAAGTTGCGTACATATCTGAGGATCACTCACATAAATTGGAAGATTTTTCTGAGTTACCTACAGAGAACACTGCTCAAATTCGTCACAGTAAGAAATCTGTTTCTGCGCAGTAATCCAAATCTAGTATGAACCTTACTATCAAAGACTTTACTTGGCACAACAATGCAACAAAATAAAGATAAGGAGAGTTTGATATAGTAGTAACAACTTCCAAGACTCAAATATAAAACAAAAGTGCTGTAGTAAAATCATGGGTTGTCTCCCATCAGCGCTTTTCTTTAACGCCTTTCAGCTAGGCGCAGAAAGTGTGTATCAAGTATTATCAAGAGACGAAGCATCAACATCATAATTTGTTCTAATGATAGAATCAAAAGGTAACTTCATTCTCTTTCTAGGGAAGTGTTCCATACCTTTCTTGAGAGGAAATTGATATTTAATATTACCTTCCTTCATATCAATAATAGCACCAACAGTTCGAAGAAAAGGTCTTCCCAATATAATGGGACAAGATGCATTGCATTCAATATCCAAGACAACAAAATCAACGGGGACAAGGTTATTGTTAACCATAATGCAAACATTAGCAATCCTGCCCAAAGGTTTCTTTGTAGAATTATCAGCAAGATTAACATCCAAATAACAATTTTTCAATGGTGGCAAGTCAAGCATATTATAGATTTTCTTAGGCATAACGGAAATGCTTGCACCAAGATCACATAAAGCATTACAATCAAAATCATTGACCTTCATCTTAATGATGGGCTCCCAACCATCTTCTAACTTCCTAGGAATAGAAGTTTCAAGTTTTAGTTTATCTTCTCTAGCTTTTATGAGAGCATTTGTAATATATTTTGTAAAGGCTAAATTTATAGCACTAGCATTAGGACTCTTAGCAAGTTTTTGTAAGAACTTTATAACTTCAGAGATGTGACAATCATCAAAATCTAAACCATTATGATCTAAAGCAATGGGATCATTGTCCCCAATATTGGAAAAAAAATTCAGTAGTTTTATCACAAGCAATTTCAGCAGTTTTAGCAGTTTCAGGCAGTTTTGCAGGCTTTGCATTAGGAGTGGAAACATTGCCAACACCAATTATTTTACCATTGATAGTAGGAGGTGTAGCAACATGTGAAGCATTAGCATTAATAGTGGTGGTAATAGTCCAAACTTTAGCTACATTATTCTCTTTAGCATTTTCTTCTTTCTCCCACCTAGCACGCAATTCGGCCATCAATCTAATATTCTCATTAATTCGAACTTGGATGGTGTTTGCTGTAGCAAATGACTTAATATCTTTATTTTCATTAGGCATAACTTTCGATTTCAAAAGATCAACATCAGCAGCAAGACTATCAACTTTAGAAGCAAGAATATCAATTTTGCCAAGCTTTTCTTCAATAGATTTGTTAAAAGCAGTTTGTGTACTAATAAATTCTTTAACCATGGCTTCAAGATCAGAGGGTGCATTCCTATTATTGTTGTAAGAATTCCCATAAGAATTACCATAACCATTACCATTATTATAAGGATATGGCCTATAGTTGTTACTAGAATTGTTCCGATAAGCATTGTTGTTGAAATTATTATTTTTAATGTAGTTCACATCAACATGTTCTTCTTGGGCAACCAATGAAGCTAAAGGAACATTATTAGGATCAACATTTGATCTACCATTCACAAGCATCGACATAATAGCATCAATCTTATCACTCAAGGAGGAGGTTTCTTCAACAGAATTTACCTTCTTACCTTGTGGAGCTCTTTCCGTGTGCCATTCAGAGTAATTAATCATCATACCATCAAGAAGCTTTGTTGCGGCGCCTAGAGTGATGGACATAAAAGTACCTCCAGCAGCTGAATCCAATAGGTTCCGTGAAGAAAAATTCAGTCCTGCATAAAAGGTTTGGATGATCATCCAAGTAGTCAGTCCATGGGTTGGGGGATTTTTAACCAAAGATTTCATTATTTCCCATGATTGGGCAACATGCTCATTATCCAATTGTTTAAAATTCATTATACTACTCCTCAAAGATATAATTTTAGCGGAAGGATAATATCTACCAATGAAAGCATCCTTACATTTAGTCCATGAATAAATACTATTCTTAGGCAAAGATAGCAACCAATCTTTAGCTCTTCCTCTTAATGAGAAAGGAAACAATTTTAATTTTATAATGTCACAATGTACATCCTTATACTTTTGCATTTCACATAGTTCAACAAAATTATTGAGATGGGCAGCATCATCATCAGAACTAACACCAGAAAATTTCTCTCTCATAACAAGATTTAGTAGAGCAGTTTTAATTTCAAAAAATTATGCTGTAGTAGTTGGTGGAGAAATAGGTGTGCATAAGAAATCATTATTATTTGTGGTTGTGAAGTCACACAACTTAGTATTTTCAGGAGTACCCATTTTAGCAATAGTAAATAAAACAAACTAGATAAAGTAAAAACAAGTTACTAATTTTTTTCTGTTTTTGATATAGAGAATGCAAACAAGATAGTAAATAAAGTAAAGCTAGCAACTAATTGTTTTGTGTTTTGATATAATGCAGCAAACAAAGAAGTAAATAAAATAAAGCAAGACAAAAAACAAAGTAAAGAGATTGGAAGTGGAAGACTCCCCTTGCAGCGTGTCTTGATCTCCCCGGCAACGGCGCCAGAAAACAGTCTTGATGACTGATGTCTACGGGAGCTTCTATTCTTGTAGACAGTGTTGGGCCTCCAAGAGCAGAGGTTTGTAGAACAGCAGCAAGTTTCCCTTAAGTGGATCACCCAAGGTTTATCGATCTCAGGGAGGAAGAGGTCAAAGATATCCCTCTCAAGCAACCCTGCAACCACAAAGCAAGAAGTCTCTTGTGTCCCCAACACACCTAATAGGTGCACTAGTTCGGCGAAGAGATAGTGAAATACAGGTGGTATGAATAAGTATGAGCAGTAGTAACGGCACCAGAAAAGTGCTTGCTGGCGTGTAGTTGATGGTGATAATATTGCAGGCAGTAGAAACGCAGTAAAACAGTAAACAAGCAGCGATAGCAGTATTTGGGAACAAGGCCTAGGGATCATACTTTTACTAGTGGACACTCTCAACATTGATCACATAACAGAATAAATAGATAGATGCTAGACTCTACACCCTCTTGTTGGATGATGAACACCACTAATTGTGTAGGATTACACGAACCCTCAATGCCGGAGTTAACAAGCTCCACAATATTCAATGTTCATATTTAAATAACCTTAGAGTGCAAGATAGATGAACATAACCAAATAGATCAGATCAATACCATCATAGTAATAGTTAACTTCATAATCTACAAGAGATCACAATCATAAACTACGCCAAGTACTACATGATGCACACACTGTCCACATTACATCATGCAGGAGGAATAGAGTACTTTAATAACATCACTAGAGTAGCACATAGATGAATAGTGATACAAAACTCATATGAATCTCAATCATGTAAGGCAGCTCATGAGATCATTGTATTGAGGTACATAGGAGATAGATTAACCACATAGCTACCGGTACAGCCCCGAGCCTCGATGGAGAACTACTCCCTCCTCATGGGAGACAGCAGCGGTGATGAAGATGGCGGTGGAGATGGCAGCGGTGTCGATGGAGAAGCCTTCCGGGGGCACTTCCCCGTCCCGGCGGCGTGCCGGAACAGAGACTCCTGTCCCCCAGATCTTGGCTTCGCGATGGCGGCGGCTCTGGATGGTTTCTCGTACCGTGGCTTTTCCGTATTGAGGTTTTAGGTCGAGGAGCTTCTTATAGGCGAAGAGGCGGCGTCAGAAGGTCAACGAGGCGACGACACGCTAGGGGGGCGCGGGCCACCCCCAGGCCGCGCCGGCCTACCATCTGGTGGGCCTGTGGCCCCCCTCTGGCGACTCTCGGGTGTTGTGGATGCTTCCAGGGATTCTAAGATGCTGGGCGTTGATTTCGTCCAATTCCGAGAATATTTCCTTACTAGGATTTCTGAAACCGAAAACATCAGAAAACAGCAACTGGCCCTTCGGCATCTCGTCAATAGGTTAGTTCCGGAAAACGCATAAATATGACATAAAGTATGCATAAAACATGTAGATATTATCAATAACGTGGCATGGAACATAAGAAATTATCGATACGTCGGAGACGTATCAATGACGCGTAAAGCACACGCCCGTTGGGAACCCCAAGAGGAAGGTGTGATGCGTACAGCAGCAAGTTTTCCCTCAGTAAGAAACCAAGGTTTATCGAACCAGTAGGAGCCAAGAAGCACGTTGAAGGTTGATGGCGGCGGAGTGTTGTGCGGCGCAACACCAGGGATTCCGGCGCCAACGTGGAACCTGCACAACACAACCAAAATACTTTGCCCCAACTTAACAGTGAGGTTGTCAATCTCACCGGCTTGCTGTAACAAAGGATTAGATGTATAGTGTGGATGATGATGTTTGCGAAACATGAGAACGAGTATTGTAGTAGATTGTATTCGATGTAAAGAATGGACCGGGGTCCACAGTTCACTAGTGGTGTCTCTCCCATAAGAAATAGCATGTTGGGTGAACAAATTACAGTTGGGCAATTGACAAATAAAGATGGCATGACAATGCACATACATGTTATGATGAGTAGTGTGAAATTCAATTGGGCATTACGACAAAGTACATAGACCGCTATCCAGCATGCATCTATGCCTAAAAAGTCCACCTTCAGGTTATCATCCGAACCCCTTCCAGTATTAAGTTGCAAACAACAGACAATTGCATTAAGTATGGTGCGTAATGTAATCAACACATACATCCTTAGACATAGCATTGATGTTTTATCCCTAGTGGAAACAGCACATCCACAACCTTAGAACTTTCTGTCACTGTCCCAGATTTAATGGAGGCATGAACCCACTATCGAGCATAAATACTCCCTCTTGTAGTTACAAGTAATTACTTGGCCAGAGCCTCTACTAATAACGGAGAGCATGCAAGATCATAAACAAAACATAGATGATAGATTGATAATCAACATAACATAGCATTCCATATTCATCGGATCCCAACAAACGCAACATGTAGCATTACAGATAGATGATCTTGATCATGTTAGGCAGCTCACAAGATCCAACAATGATAGCACAATGAGGAGAAGACGACCATCTAGCTACTGCTATGGACCCATAGTCCAGGGGTGAACTACTCACACATCAATCCGGAGGCGACCATGGCGGTGAAGAGTCCTCCGGGAGATGATTCCCCTCTCCGGCAGGGTGCTGGAGGTGATCTTCTGAATCCCCCGAGATGGGATTGGCGGGGCGTCTCTGGAAGGTTTTTCGTATCGTGGCTCTCGGTACTGGAGTTATTATCGACGAAGGCTTCTTATAGGCGGAGAGGTAGGTTTAGGGGCGACGCGAGGGGCCCACACAACAGGGTCGCGCGGCCAGGGGGTGGGCCGCGCCGCCCTGGCGTGTCGCCGCCTCGTCGCCCCACTTTGTTTCCCTTTCGGACTTCTGGAAGCTTCGTGGAAAAATAAGATCCTGGGCGTTGATTTCGTCTAATTTCGAGAATATTACTGAAACCAAAAACAACAGAAAACAGCAACTGGCTCTTCGGCATCTCGTTAATAGGTTAGTGCCGAAAAATGCATAAATATGACATAAAGTATGTATAAAACATGTGTGTATCATCATAAAACAAGCATGGAACATAAGAAATTATCGATACGTTGGAGACGTATCAGATTACGGTCTATGAATCTTATTGTAATGCCCAAATGAATCTTATAGTAATCATCTTGTCATGTATGGTCTTTATTCTGTCAATTTCCTAGCTGTAATTTGTTTACCCAACATGTTATTTATCTTTATGGAGAGACACCTCTAGTGAACTCTGGATCCCGGTCCTTCCTTTTACATTAATAAAAACCGTCTACTGAAAATACATGTTCTGTTTCCTTACTGCAAGCATTGTTCTTTTTATTTCACTGCAAACAAACATCTCTGTCCACACTATACGTCTAATCCTTTGTTTTCAGCAAAACCAGTGAGATTAACAACCTCACTGTAAGTTGGGGTTAAGTACGTAGTTTGGTTGTGTTGTGTGCAGGTTTCATGTTGTTGTTGACACCGGTAGTTCTCCCTACCAAAGTCAGCCAGCAACAACCTTCAGAAGTGATTTCTTTCTCCTACTGGTCGTTTAAACATTGGTTTTTTTCTGAGGAAAAACTTGCTATTGTGCTCATCATACCTTCCTCTTGGGGTTTTTCAACTGCAGAACATCAAACATTTCTAGCGCCGTTGCCGGGGAGAAAGAGGATTTCTGCAAGGGGAGTCTCTCATTTGCAATCTCTTTACTTTGTTATTGTTTTGCTTAGTTTATTTTACTTTTTCTTGTTTGCTTCTTTTATAAAAAACACAAAAAATTAGTTTCTATTATAGTTTTCATTTTTGTTGTTTTGTTTTAATCTTGCTAAAATGAGTTATCCTGAGAACACTAAGTTATGTGACTTTACTAGCAAAAATAATAATGATTTCATTTGTACACCTATTGCACCATCTGCTCCTGAAGCAGCTTTCTATGAAATTAAACCTGCTTTGTTAAATCTTGTTATGAGAGAGCAGTTTTCTGGTGTTAGTACTGATGCTGCTGCTTCTCACCTTAATAATTTTGTTAAACTTTGTGAGATGCAAAAGTATAAGGATGTAGATGGAGATATTATTAAACTGAAATTGTTTCCTTTCTCTTTGAGAGGGAGAGCTAAAGATTGCTTGCTATCTTTGCCTAGAAATACTATCGATTCTTGGGTTAAATGCAAAGATGCTTTCATTGGAAAATATTATCCTCCTGCTAAGATTATATCCTTGAGAAGTGACATAATGAAATTTAAATAATTTGATAATGAACATGTTACTCAAGCTTGGGAAAGAATGAAATCTTTGGTAAAGAACTGTCCCACTCATGGACTGACTACTTGGATGATCATCCAAACTTTTTATGCAAGACTGATTTTTTCTTCAAGAAACCTTCTGGATTCAGATGCTGGAGGTACCTTTATGTCCATCACTTTGGGGGCTGCAACAAAGCTACTTGATGATATGATGATAAATTATTCTGAATAGCACACTGAGAGGGCTCCACAAGGTAAGAAGGTAAATTCTGTTGAAGAAAACACCTTTCTTGAGTGATAAGATTGATATCATTATGTCTATGCTTGTTAATAGTAAAACTCATGTTGATCCAAATAATATTCCTTTAGCCTCTTTGGTTGCTCAAGAAGAGCATGTTGATGTGAACTTCATTAAAAACAATAATTTTAACAACAATTCTTATATGAATAATTTTGGTAGTAATAATTATAGGTCATATCCATATAATAATGGTAATGGTTATGGCAACTCTTATGGTAATTCCTACAACAATAATAGAAGTGCACCATGTGATCTTGATAATTCAAATCCTAGAGAAGTTCAGATCAGGAACTCCTGAACCATTTCGTCTTATCAACGGAATTAGGAGACCAATGCCATATGTCAGACTTCTGGAGGTGGAACTTTATCCAACATTGCTGTCAAAGGCAAGAAAGTATGGATTGAACGATAGATGGGTGCAGGTAATTAGATCTCTCATATTTTAATATTGTTTGACAAACATGATACGTTATATTGTTGCTTAATGGCTTCTCAACCTGAATCTTGAATGTGATTGCGCATTTGGTACCTTTTGGATAGTCCATTAGGTGAGTGTTGCATAATGAAACATTTAATGTTCCGTGATGTAGGTTCTCGCTAAGAAGGACCCTGTGCGAAGACAAGTGTTGCAAGTTAAAGGTTGCTTTGCTAGATCAAAAGCGGAAAATCTTCTGGAAGGAGATATGATTCTTGCTATCCGTAAGGACCCTATTACATGCTTCCTTGATATTGAGAATGCTTGCCAAAAGTTGGATCATTCAATAGATTCAGATGGAATGCTTGAGGTGACTATATTTAGGCAGGTGAGAACGGTCTACAATTGAAAGCAAAACACTTTTTCTTTGACAACGTACGATTGAATCAGATATTATTAGTAGTATAATTGTTTTAACATTTGAGCAGGGAAAGGAAATAGACCTTATTGTTGGAACGGATGTAAATGGTAATGGTTCAACAGGCATGGTGAATTGGTGTGGATGCATTGTTCAGAATCCGCATCCGATAGTGCGTGGTCGTGGTTTTCTGCCCAAGGAAGGTCATAGAGTTTATTTCGTTAGGTCAGTGTCATGTTCCTTCAAATATTAGAAACCATCAGGTAATCTTTCAACTGGAACACTGAACTCGGGGTAATGCTTCCGCTGTTCCTGAAAAAAATGGCATACAAAATTTGTCCAATGACAAATAATGTTAAGTTTAACAAGTTTATAGAAAACACTATCAACATCTACAATGCTAAATCATAATCGTTAGATAGTTATTTTTGACAGTTTTTCTTCTACAAACTTGGTCAAACTTTACATCTTTTTACTTTGAATAATACGCCATCGATCTGTTCAGGAACAGATGGACTGATGTTTAAATTTGTCCAGTTTGATTGGAATGTCCAGTCAGAATTTTCTAGAAATAACCCTTTAATTGTTATGATGTCCTCATTCCGTTTCCATGTTTCTTTTTGAGACCACATTCCATTTCCATGTTGTGTGCACTGGTTGCCCTGAAGCAATAATAAATAATGAATACAGGAGCACCATGTAGAGACCTATAATTTTGTTAGTATGAAAATATGTAACAAAGCAATAAATATTCTGGAAAATGAGAGCTGGAACCGTGGCTTGTCAACACCATTTTCTACCTTTTGAAGCTTAAACAATTCAATAAAAAGGGCACACATCAACATTTACATGTACATGTTAGATTTACAGCCGTAAAAGGGAATGAGAAACCAGGTCTTTTATGCAGATGATCTCGTGGAAGTCCCTCGGATAGATATTCTCTCTCTGCTCTCCAGTGGATAGTTGAGGTTAACAGCCAACCGACTCCAGATCTGGATTTTTTATAGAGGTGGTGAAGGTATACATTGTCAGTACTGAATAATATTCTTTATCTTCGGTTTTGTAGTGGACTTCACATGGCATTTGTTGACCTTTTTTTTGTCAGGGATTGGAAGATGGTCAATTTGTTAAGGTGAGAACCATCTAGTTGGATGGAAAATCCTGCTTCCTTACTCTGAAACAAGACCTTCACTACTGACCAACCTGGGAGCTCAGCTTTGATCTAGAGACTGCAACATGGCGCAGAAACAATATAAGCAGGTAAGGAAAACAGAATGATGAATGTTGGGAACAAGGATAGGAGGCTTGAAAATCTGTTAATATTCTCCAAGTTTATCCTGATGCTAATGCAATCTTGCAGGAATTGAGACTTGAAGACAATGATTCCAAACAGGATAGTTGATAGGCAGTCTCGGCAGAACAGAGATTGGACATCTTGTTGTCTACCCAACGTTTTTAGTTACCGACTTAAGCTCAATCAGAAAGTTGAATAGCAATTGAAGTGTGTTTTGTCTTGCAGTTTACATTAATGGCAGGGGCGTAGCTTAGTGTAAGCCAGGGGGGCCACCGCCCCCCACCAGATTTTAACATTGAATCGGATATTATTAGTAGTATAATTGTTTTTACATTTGAGCAGGGAAAGGAAATAGATCTTATTGTTGGAACAGATGTCAGGGATGGTAATTTTTCAACATGCATGGTGAATTGGTGTGGATGCATTGTTCAGAATCCGTATCCGATAGTGTGTGGTCGTGGTTTTCTGCCCAAGGATGGTCATGGAGTTTATGTTGTTAGGTCAGTGTCATGTTCCTTCAAATATTAGGAACAACCAGTTAATCTTTCAACTGGAACACTGGACTCGGGTTAATGCTTCCGCCGTTCCTGGAAAAAATGGCATACAAAATTTGTCCATTGACAAATAATGTTAAGTTTAAAAAGTTTATAGAAAACACTATCAACATCTACAATGCTAAATCATAATCGTTAGATAGTTATTTTTGACAGTTTTTCTTCTACAAACTTGGTCAAACTTTACATCTTTTTACTTTGAATAATACGCCATCGATCTGTTCAGGAACAGATGGACTGATGTTTAAATTTGTCCAGTTTGATTGGAATGTCCAGTCAGAATTTTCTAGAAATAACCCTTTAATTGTTATGATGTCCTCATTCCGTTTCCATGTTTCTTTTTGAGACCACATTCCATTTCCATGTTGTGTGCACTGGTTGCCCTGAAGCAATAATAAATAATGAATACAGGAGCACCATGTACAGACCTATAATTTTGTTAGTATGAAAATATGTAACAAAGCAATAAATATTCTAGAAAATGAGAGCTGGAATCGTGGCCTGTCAACACCATTTTCTACTTTTTGAAGCTTAAACAATTCAATAAAAAGGGCACACATCAACATTTACATGTCGATGTTAGATTTACAGCCGTAAAAGGGAATGCGAAACCAGGTCTTTTATGCAGATGATCTCGTGGAAGTCCCTCGGATAGATATTCTCTCTCTGCTCTCAGCCAACCGACTCCATATCTGGATTTTTTTTATAGAGGGGCGTAGCTTAATGTAAGCCAGGGGGGCCACCCCCCCTCACCAGATTTTTAGCAAGCTATGAAGGAATCCTTTTTGGGAGCAGCTTGGAAGAATTTTTTTAGACTTTTGCCACCCCAAATTCTTGTATTTTGCATTTCGCCCCCCTCATTTTCTCCCAAGCTCCGCCACTGATTAATGGATTATATGTACTTAGGAGTATTCATTATTGCTACTTGGAGTTCATTGAATTGTTTGCTCCACTAATTATCACGAATTAAGCAATCATCAGGGAGTGAGTTATCTAGTCCATTAGTTATCATGATGCAATCATGACAGAATTATTCCAAGACAATATACTGCACCTGAATATTGACAGTGCAAGCAAGAAGATTGTAGTACGTTGTTGGCAAAAACAATTTATAATATGTGGTCTCCTATTGTACTGCATGGTTCAATGGTGCAAAAGACAGGTATGGTGATAGTATTGCATCGGGTGCTTCGGTTTCAAGCTTGATCAGTTCATGTCTAGCAGGCTGCTCCTCTTTTGCCATCTCTCTGCGTTAGATCTATTACGGAGTAGTAGTTTCTCCAAGGTGACAAAGAAGAAACACATACTCCAGCAGTCTAGCGCCTATAAACAAGGCAAGTATAGAAGTGCAGTTGTATTCAGCAGCACCATGAGAAGCAATGCTCACTGTTGAACCATAGGAGGCCGTATGTGTCACGTGTAACTAGTCAAAGGCCCACGATCTCTTTACACGATCGCATGGTGAGACCGCACCTTGGTGTGCTTGTACGGGCATTTATACCCCTGCGATATCAATGCAAAGTGTGTTGAATCCTCCCATCTCTGTCTTGATGGTATGGCTCGATCTGGCCGCCGGCAACTATGCGCAATGGCGCCCCTTCCTCCTGACCGTCATCGGTAAGTTTGGTCTCAGCGACGTACCACACCGCAGTGCGCCGCGTCGACGGCCCGGAGTTGGTCATGATCGACCACACCGTCGTGCACTGGCTCTACATCACCGTTTCGCCGGAGCTGCTCGACGTCGTCATGCAGCCAGAGGACACGGCGGTCACCGTGTGGGCGGCCATCGCGAGCATCTTCCGCGACAACCAGCTCTCGCGCGCCGTGTACATTGATCGACGAGGCCGGAGTGTACAACGCCGTCGTTGAGGGCGACATGTCGATCATGCAGTAGTGCTCCAGGCTCAAGCGCTACGCCGACCTCGGCAGGCAAGCCCGTGACGGAGACGCAGCAAGTCTTGAACCTGCTCCGCGCGCGGCCTCGATCGGGCGCCGGTACCATGCCGCGATCCCGAGTTCCGCTGCCTTCCTTGTTACAGGCGCGCTCCTTCCTCATGCCGGAAGAGCACCGCGCGCCAGCAGGCCGCCCACGCCCTCTACGCCGGCCGCACCACCAACTCTCCCGCGCCGGCACCTGCGCGCACTTGCCCCACGGCCAGGGCGCCTCCGGCTCCAACTCCAACAGGAATCGGAACAAGGGCAAGAAGAAGGCCAAGGAAGGACACATACGTGATACGCCTCGTCATCATCTGCTCGACAGCTCCTCCGCTCATGGACGGGCCTCGTTCAGGCCTGTCCTGTCGCGCGCGTGCTTGGGCCACGCCCTGGCACCCATCATCAGCATGCAGGCGTACATGGCTGCGGCCTACGCCCCCCTGCACCGCCACGCCAGCACGTCCTCCGCACTGTTAAACAACTTAGTCTAGCTGTGTATATCTGTATAGGTCTCCTGGTCTATTCCGTATGTAACTCTGTATAGAGTCCGTTGTATGTACGTTGATGTATGCCTCATATATAAAGCACACCTGCGGCCCTGTTAGGGTTACGCTGCCCATATTATTTTCATATGGTATCAGAGCCTACGCTCTTCCAAAATCGCATCTAGATCGGAGCCGCCGCCGCCGCAAGCTTCATGGCGTTCACGTCGTCTTCCTCCTCCACGACGACCGGCGCGGCAGCCCTCAACATCTCGATCTCGGAGAAGCTTACCCGAGACAATTTCCTGCTATGGCAGACCCAAGTTCTTCCTGAGATCCGCGGAGCCCAGCTGTACGGTTTCCTCGATGGGTCGGCGGTGGAACCAGAGAAGACCCTGAAGACGAAGGACAGGGAAGGGGCTGAGGTGACAATTCCCAACCCCGAGCATGCGCGGTGGATAGCGCAGGACCAGACGGTGTTAGGTTTTCTGGTCAGGAACATGGCGAAAGAGGTCTTGACACAGATGGTTGGTCTCCCGACGTCTGCAGCTGTCTGGAAGGCCGTGGTGGAGATGTTCTCCGCCCAATCGCAGTCCCGTGTGGTGCATCTTCGCACCAAGTTGAATCAATGCCGCAAGGATGATAAATCTGGACAAGTTTATCTGGATGAGATCAAGAGCCTATCTGATGAGATGGCTGCGGCGGGAAAGCCCTTGGACACGGTGGATGTGATCTCATACATCCTTGCTGGGCTAGATGATGAATATGACGGCTTTGTTGCTGCGATCAATGCACTTCTCAAGGCAGAAAAGCATGTGAGCTTGAGTGATGTCTATTCTCAGTTCATGACATATGAGTCTCGTATGGAGGCTCGGAACAACGGTGGTGGATCATCGGCGAATGCTGCAACCCGTGGTGGTCGCGGTGGTGGCCGTGGACGTGGTCCCTCTCATGATCAGTATCGCGATCAGCAACCGTTCCAGTACCGTGACCAACGGGGTGGCTATGATCAACGCAACAATAACTACCGTGGCGGCTACAGAGGTGGCCGAGGCAATGAAGGTGGGCGCAACCCACAAGGAAATCGTCCCTATGGAGGTGGGCGAAGTGATGACATCTGTCAGGTTTGTGGCAAGACTGGCCATACAGCGCTGAACTGCTGGAAAAGGTTTCAGAAGAACTATCGGGGCCCTGACAAGTCTGCTGGAGCAGCTTATGGCTCTGGATCCTATGGAGTTGATACCAACTGGTACAGTGACTCTGGCGCTACGGATCATGTCACGGGCGAGCTAGAGAAGCTTCATGTTCGTGATCGCTACAATGGGAACGAGCAGATTCATACAGCCAGTGGTGCAGGTATGGATATTCGTCATGTTGGTCATTCTGTAATTCATACCCCTACTCATGATTTGCATCTCAAAAACATCTTGCATGTTCCCAAAGCCACCAAAAGTCTTTTATCCACTAGTCGTCTTGCTACAGATAATCATGCCTTTGTTGAATACTGGCCTAACTCTTTCTTTGTCAAGGATCAGGACACGAGGGAAATCCTCATACAAGGTAAATGTGTGGGAGGCCTCTATCCCATGCCGGCGCCATCATCTTCCACTTCTGGCCGGCAAGTCCATGGTGTAGCAAAGTCGTCTTCTTCGCTTTGGCATAGGCGTTTAGGTCATCCTTCTTCAGCTATAGTTCATCAAGTCCTTCGTGAGAATAATATTCAGTTTAGTGAGTCAACCAAAGAGTCAGTGTGTGATGCTTGTCAAAAGGCCAAGAGCCATCAGCTACCTTATCCGATATCATCAAGTGTGTCTACTTTTCCCTTTGAACTTGTATTTTCTGATGTTTGGGGTCCTGCTCCAGGCTCCGTTGGAAGATATAAATACTATGTTAGTTTTATTGATGATTATAGCAAGTTTACCTGGATATACCTTCTGAAAAATAAATCCGATGTGTTTCAGAAGTTTCATGACTTTCAGCATCTTGTTGAGCGACTCTTTGATAAGAAAATTATTTCCATGCAAACTGATTGGGGTGGTGAGTATCAGAAGCTCAATTCTTTGTTTCAGAAGGTTGGGATCTCCCACCTTGTGTCATGTCCTCATGCGCATCAGCAGAATGGTCCAGCTGAGCGCAAGCATAGGCATATTGTTGAGGTTGGCTTGTCTCTCCTAGCTTATGCATCCATGCCTCTGAAGTTTTGGGATGAGGCGTTTCTCACGGCGGTCTATCTTATTAATCGTCTTCCTAGTAAGGTGATCAACTCTCAAACTCCCATTGAGCGTCTCTTTGGTCATAAAGGGGATTATAGTTTTCTGCGGATTTTTGGGTGTGCCTGTTGGCCAAATCTTCGACCATATAACAAGCGTAAACTCGAATTTCGCTCTAAGCAATGTGCTTTTCTTGGGTATAGTAATCAACACAAAGGCTACAAGTGTCTTGATATTTCATCTGGTCGTGTGTACATCTCACGTGATATTGTGTTTGATGAATCAGTGTTTCCGTTTGCCTCTCTTCATGCCAATGCCGGCGCACAATTGAGAGCAGAAATTCTCCTTCTTCCTTCCTCCTTGCAACCTATCCATATGCATGATCATGAGGGGGATGATTTACAGTTTGCTGCTGACGCTAATCCTGCTAATAATGTTCCTGCTGAGTCCATTGTGCAGGAATCTGATCAAAATTCTGGTCCGGATGGCTATTCTGGTGATTTTTCAAGTGCTGGCACGCATCCCGGAGCAGATTCTCCTGCTGTTTCTCGCCAATCAGCTTCCCTGGATACTCCTGCACGATCATCTTCGGGATCTGGGTCGCGATCCTCCTCGGATCAGGAGGCGTCAGGGTCTGCCGCAGATTCTGTCCGCGTGGCGGACAGCGGTTCGTCCGCCAGTGTCCCGCCTGGCCCCCGCGCAGGCCTTTTCCCGCCCGGCGTGCGCACTGATGCGCCAGCTGCGCGTCACGACGCGGTGTCATCGTCAGTCGCGGGATCTTCTGCGGCGTCTTCTTCAGCTTCGCCTGGGGACACAGGATCGAGTGCGGCCACTTTGTCTGATGCGGCAGACTCGTCTGGATCTGCTGTGAATCGTGCTCCTGTAGCTCCAGCTGTGCCTGTACCTGGCCGCCCGCATACACGACTTCAGAGTGGGATCTCTCAGCCCAAACAAATTACTGATGGACGAGTTCGGTATGATCGTGTTCGTTTTGCTAACTATAGCAGTACTGGGGAGCCTACCAGTACCTCTGAAGCACTTAGTGATCCCAAGTGGAAAGCAGCTATGGATGAGGAATATTTGGCATTGCAAAAGAACAACACTTGGCACTTGGTTCCTGCTCGTCGTGGTACTAATATCATTGATTGTAAGTGGGTTTATAAAGTGAAGCAACGTGCAGATGGGACTGTTGATCGGTATAAAGCTCGGTTAGTTGCCAAAGGGTTCAAGCAACGATATGGCATCGATTATGAGGATACCTTTAGTCCTGTGGTTAAGGCGGCGACTATTCGTTTGGTGCTGTCCATTGCAGTCTCTCGTGGATGGCATCTTCGTCAGTTAGATGTGAAGAACGCGTTTTTACATGGTGTTCTGGAAGAGGAGGTCTATATGAGACAGCCCCCTGGTTATGAGGAACATCCAGGGCTTGTGTGCAAACTTGATAAAGCTTTGTATGGGTTGAAACAGGCGCCTCGAGCTTGGTATTCTCGGCTCAGTTCTAAACTTCAATCTCTTGGGTTCTCTGCATCTAAGGCTGATACTTCTCTGTTTTTCTACAACAAAGGGGGAGTGTCTATATTTATGCTCATTTATGTTGATGACATTGTTGTTGCTAGTTCATCAGAGAAGGCTGTGACTGCTCTCCTTCATGATCTTGGTCTTGATTTTGCCTTGAAGGATTTGGGAAGTTTGCACTATTTCCTTGGTATTGAGGTGAATAGGGTGCATGATGGTATCATTCTGTCTCAAGAAAAATATGCTAACGATTTACTTAATCGTGTAAACATGAAGACATGCAAGCCGGTTGATACACCTCTGTCAGTGTCTGATAAGCTGTCAATGGCTGATGGTGAGGTGTTGGATAGCGAGGATTCTACTCGTTATCGGAGTATTGTTGGTGCTCTACAGTATATTACATTGACAAGGCCGGATATTGCATTTTCTGTAAACAAGGTTTGTCAGTTTTTGCATGCACCGACTACTGTTCACTGGACAGCTGTTAAGCGGATTTTGCGGTATCTTCGAGGCACAGTGGCTCTTGGTTTGCGGTTGAGCAGATCTTCCTCTACTTCTGTTAGTGCCTTTTCTGATGCTGATTGGGCTGGTTGCCCTGATGATAGAAGGTCTACTGGTGGGTTTGCTGTGTTTTTGGGGTCAAATCTGATCTCGTGGAGTGCACGGAAGCAAGCTACAGTGTCTAGATCGAGCACAGAAGCTGAGTATAAAGCTTTGGCAAATGCTACAGCTGAAGTGATTTGGGTGCAGAGTCTACTGACTGAACTGGGCGTGTCACAGAGTCGAGTGGCGAGTTTATGGTGTGATAATCTAGGGGCTACGTATCTCTCAGCTAATCCTGTGTTTCATGCACGGACAAAACACATTGAGGTGGATTATCATTTTGTACGTGAGAGAGTAGCTCAGAGGCTGTTGAACATACGGTTCATCCCTTCAGGAGATCAAGTGGCTGATGGTTTTACAAAGTCACTTTCATTAAGACAGCTAGTGTCATTTCGTCGCAATCTTAACTTGGACAAGTTATGATTGAGGGGGAGTGTTAAACAACTTAGTCTAGCTGTGTATATCTGTATAGGTCTCCTGGTCTATTCCGTATGTAACTCTGTATAGAGTCCGTTGTATGTACGTTGATGTATGCCTCATATATAAAGCACACCTGCGGCCCTGTTAGGGTTACGCTGCCCATATTATTTTCATACGCACCAGCACAGCCGTGTGTCCTCTGCACTGCAGACCGCTCTGAACAGCACACAGGCGCCGGCCGTCTTCCTCGATCCGGCGCATCATCCTCGCAATATATATGTTCTCCAACCCTTGTGTTTCTCGCTCCCAAATCCTAGTTGGAAATGGTTCTCACTTCTCTAGCTTCTTCCCATTACACACACAGACACAGGCTAGGCACCGGCTCTCTCGTCACCACTTCCTCCCCGGCCGGCCTCTCCAATTACGCAATGCTTCTTCCTCTCTCCCTCACTAGTTAAAAATCTTGTCTCTGTTGGACAACTAACACGCGAAAAACCCTCTATCTGTCGAATTCGACGCTTTCGGTTTCTCTGTCAAGGAAGGACGGTGATTCTGCGCTGTGACTCTGACGGCGATCTGTACCCGGTGTCGCATGGCTCTCTCCGACCACGTCGCGTCGTCCGTTCGACCTGTGGCACCAACGGCTCGGTCACCCCGGCTCTGCTGCTCTTCGTTCCTCTTCTTTTGAATTCAGCAAAACTGACTTGCCATTCATGTCGTCTTGGCAAGCATGTACGTCTTCGGTTTTCAGCTCCCACTAGTATCTTGTACTCCTTGATGATTTTAGTCATTACATTTGGACATTCCCTTTGCGTTAGAAATCTCAAGTGCCTTGAGTTCTTCGCATATGTGGGCACTCAGTTTCACAGTACCTATTCTTGCTCTGCAAAACTGACAATGGCAGGGAGTTGGATAACCTCACCGTGCGCTCTCTCCTCGCTCGCCCGCCCGCCATGGTGCAGGCCTAGCCCCTACACCAGTCAGCAGAACGGCAAAGCCAAGCGCCTTCTCCGCACACTGACTGAACGACAGCGTGCGCGCCCATGCCGTTTCGATTCTGGGCGGAGTGCACTGGCGCCTGTCTTGCCTGCACCTACACCAGTCAGCAGAACGGCAATGAACGACAGCCCTCAACACTGCCACCTATCTGATCAACCGCCGGCCGTGTCGCCTCATGATCCACTCTCCGCACGCCTCATGATCCACTGACGCTGTTCTGCAGTATGTCCCTGTTGAGGTTGAACGCGGTGTGCCTCTCCAGCGTCACCCTCACGTCGCGCGCCATCGGCCCGCTCGACCGACTCTGCTGCTGGACTCACGCGCGACCGACACCTCTGCTTCGTCGACGTATACCTCAGCACGCGCGCAGGCCGGCATCTTCAAGCCCAACCCAATGTTGTCTGCACCCGTGGACGCTTCTCGGCTGCCTCGCTCCGTCCGCACCACGCGCAGTCAAGGACCCCAACTGGCTTGCGGCAACGCAGGAGGACTTGGCGGTGCTCGTCGTCGGCAACCGTACATGGGAACTGGTTCCTCGATCGCCCTCCTCATGCCAACCTCATCAGCGGGAAAGTGGATCTTCCGCCACAAGACACGTCCGTGCTGATGGCTCTCTCGAGAGATACAAAGCGCGCTGGGTTGTCCGTGGCTTCAACCAGCGCGCCGGCATCGACTATGGCGCCGGTTGTCAAACCGGCGACCATCCGCACCGTGCTAACCCGGCCTTGCAGCTCATCGCCGGTGGGCGGTGGCCCGTCCATCAGGTGGACGTTAAAAACGTGTTCATGCACGGGCCCGAGGCTCGAGAAGGAGGTGTACTCCCTGCAACCTGTTGGCTTCGTCGACCCTGCCAAGCCTGACCATGTACGAACAAGTCCTTGTATGGACTGAAACAGACGCCTCACGCATGGTTTCAGCGCTTTGCTGGCTTGCTCGCCACCATCGGCTTCACGGCGACACGCTCCGACAGTTCCCACTTCAAGTACGCCGCGGCGTTTTCTGCTTCTGTATGTGGACGGCATCGTCCTCACCGCGTCGAGCCCCGTGCTCCTATAGAGCATCGTCACTCGGCTCACCAGTGAGTTCGCCACCAAGGATCTCGGCGCCCTCCACTACTTCCTCCGCATCCACGTCACACGCACCGCTGCATAAGCAGTACGCGGAGGACATGCTAGAACGTGCTGCCATGGACAACTGCAGATCACTCCCAGAGAGAGGGTTTTCTAACGGATCCGGTAGTTGCCTCACGATTCGTGCTAATTTGTCTCCAATTTATTGTCTATTTTACTATGATATGGTATATCTATAATATTTATTAGATATAAATAACAAATTTCTTATTTCAACCACATTATACATATATTTCACGCATATTTGAATTGTTGTAGTTATTTTTTGTTTAAGTATCACGAATCACCTCTTATATAAAGAAAATATGAAAATTTACCAAAATTTCTTTTAAATTTTGTAGATATATTATATGAAAATGATACACACTAGATATAGTAAGAAAATGTAGCACGAATGACGAAGCGGCGAGCGGTGGATGTGTATCCGGTAGTTACCGGTGCCGTTAGAATGGACTTTCCGATCACTCCCACACCTGTTGACACAAAGGTCAAGTTTGCCCTCGCTGACGGGCCCAAGGTTGCCGATTCTACGTTGTACCGGAGCATCACTGGCGCTCACCATTACACGGCCGGAGCTTGCCTACGCCGTGCAGCAAATATGCCCCCACAAGCACGATCGTCCGGAGTGCCACAATGGGTTGATCAAGCGCGCTCCGGTATGTCCGTGGCTCCATGGATCTTGGCCTGCGGCTGTCAGCATCCTCATCGCTCTGCCTACGCGCCTACACGGACGCCGATTGGGCCGGACGCCCCGACACGCGCCGCTCCACCTCTGACTTCTGTGTCTATCGACTCCTTGGGCTCCTGGTCATCGAAGCGGCAAGCCATCGTCTCTCGATCGAGCGCAGAGGCAGAGTACCACGGCGTCGCCAACTGCATCTGGCTCCGCCATCTGCTCTGGGAATTGCTCTGCCCGGTGCGTTCTGCCACATTGGTTTACTGCGACAATGTCTCGACTGTGTACATGTCGGCGAATCCTCCCGTTCACCATCGGTGCACCAAGCATGTTGAGCTGGACAATACACTTCGTTCGGGAGCTTTCGTGTCCTCCATGTCCCGACACGCCAGCAACTCGCCGACGCCATGACTAAAGGACTTCCGACCAACCCTTTCCAAGAGTTCAGGTTTGCGTCTCTTCCGGCGATGTCACGACTGCAAGAGGGGGGGGGGGGGGGGGGGGGGTGTTGAACCATAGGAGTCCGTATGTGTCAGCTGTAACTAGTCAAACACATGTACGGCCTATCGCCCACGATCTCTCTACATGATCGCATGATCATTTTAACTGTGAGACCGCACCTTCGTGTGCCTGTACGAGTATTTATACCCCTCTGCGAAGTGTGTTGAATCCTATCGCTGTCTTCACTCACTAAGCACATAGCAATATGCGCAAGATATACGAACAATGGAGTAGACAGAACCTCTACAAAACCAAGACAACTCCACATTCAGGGTACGAATCTTGACTGGCGGCTTAAGAGAACGCAATCATTTTCTTTGTCAGTGATCACCATAACCACAACCTGCAATACACCAAAGGGGTTAAGAAAACAGTGAACACAACAATAGGGGTCTGCGAAAGAAACATTACAGAGTAACACCCTTGGATGATGTCAAAACACTTGGACAAGAAAACTCTCCAGAACTTTGCCAAAAACCCAAAACAGAAAAAAAAAATGCTTAGCTTCCCGAACCCAAATATTTGAAACAGTCAAATAACCAACTGAATTTTATGTTGTGAACAAATGTACTAGGACACACCTGATGAGCTTTTAATTCACAGAACAAATATTGTTTTCACGACCTATTCACCAGCAGTTAGCCAAATTATACATAGCAGCGGCAGCTATAGGGATAGCAAGGGCGCAGGGGGTTCATCAACGATTTTTCTTGTCAGCGAACCTTGATTTCTGTAGTAAAAAACAACTGACTCGTGAGCAAAATCATGGCCTTACCACCAACCACAACCAATCCTCAGCCCTGAACGAGCGCATGCACACAACTCGTATGGATGAATCACACAGAAAACGCCAGCAACAATCAACTGACCTGTGCCATCGTATCGTAGCGGAGCACCTCGCAGGCGGAGCAGTCAGAGAGGCACGGGTCATGATGGCAATTTTATCCACGGATTCGGGTATCCACGGATATTCGACCCGCTGGGCACGGGTATGGAGGGTTGGTTTTGTCCACGGATTTCATGGGGCGGATATCCGATAATTCATGGAGCGGGCACGGGCAGAGCTTTTTCTCCATGGATATTCGATGGATATCCAACTGACATGACACATGCGATTTTACGTACGATTGGCTGTCCTTTTGAGGCCCAAATCACTAAACCCTTAATTTAAGCCTTAATGATTTTAAACTCTAAATAATTTCGGAACCGCCTTGTGCTGGTAGGGCTTCCGCCGGCCGCATTGACTGTGGATCTTCGTTGATTGCTCCGTCTCCTCGGTAATGTGATATATTGTTGTTTTGATATTCCTATGAATTGTCGACATAATTACGGCTGGAGTGCTACTAAAATAATGTCAAAATGTTGCCAAAATGTCCATGTTAGCTTATTATTGATGAAATGCAAGTGAAATATTGCTGAAATGGTAATCAAATATATGGGCATGGATATCCATGGATATCCAGGTATCCATCGGATTTGGATTTGGGGTGACATCCATGCCCATGGATACTTTCGTGGGTGGGGCAGAGCGAGGCTGATGGATTTGGGCATGGATCTGGTTTTCCTGTATCCGTCCAAACCCGCTCCATTGCCATCCTTAGGCACGGGCATCAACAACCGACCCCTACGCTACCGGCCATGGGAACATCGCCACCCACTACAACACGGTATGTATTTTGAGGGCACATGTTTAGGGACACTTTTTAATATGCCCTCAAATATTCTAAATAGGGGCACATTTTTTTGAAATGCCTAATAGGATATTGCTTATTAGGGCATTTATCCAAATTGAAGCTATTTAGGATTTCCCTTAGACTAATATATATCTTAAGAACCTTTCAAAAAAATATGTTAAGAAAATATGGACATACATTTAATTTGTTCATTAATATTCATGAAATAGTTGGGAGAAAATATTGTGAGTTTACTTGACATTTTTTATGATCTAAAACATGAATTTTAACATGGTAAAAAAATGGTATTACAACTACAAGGGGTAAATATTTATTGGGAATTAGAAATAACCTCATAATTTAACTTAATACTTAGTTATGACTTTTCATTGATCTTTGGAGTTCAAAATAATCGATGAAATAATCTTCTAGAACCAAGATAAATTCATATTATTGTTGTTTGGACCATTAGATGCTTGTTGCTATTTTTACTTTTATTTTTTCGGAATTTTAAAGTAACTAAAATTTATATTAGATCTTCATGCCTTTAATTAAGCTAATTTGGTTAAGCTTTACAACACTTTTTTTAATAGAAATTAAACTAGACACACAAGTACTCTAGTAGATTAATTATTTGGGCTGGATATAATTATCCTAGCCGCACGTAGTATACACCAACATATACGTACTACTAGTTAAGTTGATTGGGCCACTAGCATACATTCGGGTGATACACGTACACAGGTACGAGCCCAGCTCTAGCATCTACCCACCTCTCTCTGTTCCTTGCTCGATTCCCCTATTTTGCCCACGCCGGCGCCGCCGCCGCCGCCTACTGTCGCTCTGGCGGCTGCCAGCCGCGTCCGCCGCTGCTATTCGCCGGCAAGGCACCGCCTATATCTACCTTACAGTTGATTCGTTTCTCTCCCCCTCTCGACTCTCGTGGCCTCTCGCGGACGGCTCCGACCGTGCTGCTATGTCGCCGCCGCTACTGTTCCGGCCAACACCGTCCGTCCCCGGTGCCTCCATGCTGCGTTCCTCCTTCGAGTCATCCCTCACCACTGGATCCTCACGGACACGACGCCGTCTTGCAACTGCCCGCGCCCGTGGGATCGGCTTGGTTACTGTCGCGATGCCGCACGCCGTTGCGCCTCTGTATGGTCGTCGGCGTCGACCTCACCTCCTACACCGGCTCCTGCAACTACCCTACCTGACGGTAATGGGGCGGCAGCAGTGGCTGCAACCCCTGAAAACGTTTCTGTCAGCAAATGGTGCATAAGTAAGAATAAATAGTCTATCCTCAAAACGACAAGCCAAGAAACAACTTAAAAAAATAACCATGTTTGATATCATCAGAATTCTGAACAATGAAACATGTCCCGGGTACCAACATCTAAATGTCACAAACATGCCATAGTTTCAGTTAAATTTGGAGGTAAACGGGGGTAAATCTGGAAGAAGAGAAACATGTGAAAAGCTTCGAAAAAACCATCAATAAGTAATCCTTCTCTTCTCTAGCATAAAAAAAAACTAGGAGAAGAACGATGGCCAACAGCAATACCACAACCCCATGCATTTGTAATATCTAATCTAATCACAAGAGCGCTGCTATACATACGATAATTTGGGTACGATAGTCGTCCGACCCTATGTGGCTACGATCTGAGCGAGAGGCACATGCACACGCGCGTGGCTTTGGGTTTGGGCTGGACTTGGGAATGGAATCGTCTCCAGATAACATCATCTTTACTTCCCCTTGTCCTTTTTTCTTTGCTCCACAAACTGCTCCGACAAATTGTTCTAGTGGCCGCTGAAGCACAAACGGCAGGGCGCTCAGAGCATCTCCAGCGGCATGACGTAAACAAACGTGAAAACGCCTGTTTGCGATTAGATGGTTCAAATATGCAGCCCAGCCCGGCCGGCGGTCTGACGCATAGTACTCGGATTGTCCGCCGAGACACAAATGCGGCCTAAATTTGCGCCCTAGATGTGTTTTGGCGAACGCTATGCGGTTGCAGCAAGTGAACGCTCGCTTCTCCCACAGGCTCGCCTGGTAGCGGGCGCGAGCCCTGTTTCGAGCGCATCGCTTCGGCGGTCGTCGCTTCGGCAGTCTTCGCTTCTGCGTCTGCACCGCAACATTCGTCATCAATACCGCCACTTCGTCTTCTGCACGTGCACACCACCGAACACCTTCGTTCCCACCCTAACCACCATGCGCAGCCGCATCACCTGTCGGGCAGCGGCTGAGTGCACCTCCTGGGCGGCGGCTGGCGGCTTAGCCTCCACCGGGTGTCTGTCCCACCTGTGCCCACGCGCGATCCGCGGCAGGCGAGCGTACCTGCCGACGGACCTCCTCGCTGCCACCTCGAGTGCGGACCAAATCGTTCGTTGGGCCGCCACCGAAGACGAAGCGAAAGGCTAACACTTCCCGCAGAGGGTATCAACTAGTTTCGACCTTCCGCGGTTCCGCTGATATCGTCGGTGCCAGGAGTGCTGACCAAATCATTGACCGGGCCACCGCCGAAGACGAAGCAGAAGGCTAGCACTTCCCGTGGCCCTTTAGAGGTCTGCTTTCTCGGACAGGGTTGCTTTCCTAGACGGTCATGCACGTTGTTACTGGGATGAGAAAGATTAGAGGACAATGCGACAAAAGAAACTCGGTCACGCAAGAGAGACATCCAGAAGGAAGTCGATAACTCTATGTGTTCTGTCTCTCGTTTTCCAATACAGTCTAGGAGGGAAGCCGCCGACCAAATCGTCACGCGTTGAAAGACAGGGACCAAACCGCCATGGTTTTTCTACATAGGCTACATCCCATATACATCTAACACTTATACTGACTGATTTGCAGATCGGTAAAGAATGGATCTTAAAGAAGATGGGGAACGGACTTGTTTTGGAGGAGGATGAGGATGCAGAGTTGTGGGCAGGGTTTGGGTTTGATTTGGGCTGGAGCAGGGGCAACCGGGCAACACGGATCAGTAATTAACGTTTCGGAGGAAGTGTCGTATAGGAATCGTATGCAAAATGTCGTGTGTGGAGCAATTCCGTAATCACAATAATGGACAAAGCAAAAAAATAAGAAGTTTCCTGATAAAGAAGCTTAGAGTGACTAGATTGGAAAATATTGCTTTATTACCACAAAAGAATGAGCTACATGCAAACCAGTGTGTCCAACTGCTGCAACCATATAGGTGCAGTAAGAGTGTGAGAAAATAGCGTAAGCTGCAACAATTAGTTTAAGCTGAATGAACACACCACTGTTTAACCCATGTATGAGTACAAAACGATGCAAGCAAATGAGATACAAACTATCAGCTGCCACTCAAAATACTGTATACGAACTGAAGAATGTCTCAGGGAGGGTACTTATTCAGCTTGGTTTGAAAACTACTCGACCATCCGCAGCAGCCCCTCTCTGCAAACATTACACATCAACAACTCGGAGCAGTGGCAGCGCTGGCGGATGGCAAACCCGCCCAACCCAGCCTGCAGACCCGAGAGCAGCACCCAGCCTCTGGCAAAAACGGGAGCAGCATCGCTCGATCATTGCGTTCGGCCTTGACCATGGCGTCCACCGGCAGCGTTGCTCGACACCGCAGCGCTCGACCACACTTGACCTCCTTTTATCCTCCCCAACTTCTCTCTCGGACGCTAGATTTGAGCGAGGGAACGCCTTCACGTGGCCGTCTAGTCGGGAGCCCGCCGATCTTCGTGCCGAGGGACTTCGCATCGCGCCCTGCCAGCAACCGGCTTGCGTGCGCGCCATCGCCGCCGCTGCGTTGTCTGGCGTGTACACGCACGCGCTGGAGGACTGGTGCACAGTGAAGCCGCGGCCGCACCGTCGACTGCCAGGATGTCCGCGCCGTGGCTGCGGAATCAGTAGAGGTCCGGGGGCGCATCCCTTCATGGCGTCTCCTTCCCCAAAGTCGACGCGCCGTCCCCGCCGGTCTCCAAATCGCCAGGGCTTCTCACTACCGTCGTCGATGCCTCCCAAAACCGAACAACTGATTGATGAGACTGGCGACGAACCTTAGATCGGCCAGCAGTCAAGCGTGACGGCAGCGATTGGTGGCGAGGAAGAGAGGAGAAAAGGAGCCGTTGTGGCGGCTCTCCCCCGACGGTGACATTCATAGGAAGCGGCCGACGCTGCTCCATCTGGGAGCTCGCGGTGGCACCAGCCATGGCGATCCCCTTCGTCGCCCACGGCGATCGCGACCGCCCAGAGAACTTCAGGCCGCCATCTCGCGGTGCCGGAAGTTGAAAGCGGCGCCGAGGGCTGGGAGCTTGCCATTCCAGGGCCTGGTGTATGGCCCGGACCTGCGGCGAGCCATACTGAAGTGAGCCCTGGCCACGGAATCCAAGGCGGCGATGGGGTTTTGAGGCGGGGTAGTAGCAGAGGAGCTTGAGACGCGGCGAGAGCAGCGGTAAGATTTTGTCCTGCTTCTAGACACACTTTTTATTACAAACATGGGAATCTATAGCAGTTGGGAATCGAGCATCATCATCGGTCTCCATTCTGTCATCGTTCGCATTTGCATTTGGTTCAATCAAGCGAGTAGAAGTACCACCACCAGCTGACGCATTCCTTCTGATCTCGTCCCCACGTGTTGCAAGCCGAAGAAGATTGTGTGCTCCAGTACGAATTGCCTCAGCGTCAGCAGGAGAGTGTAGACCAGCCAAGTGTCATAAAAACAACAGAAAAAAATGAATAGTTCAACATAAGCTTTGATTAACTTCTGTTCAAAGCATGCTCTATTTCTTGGTTTTCAGATTGCCCCACAGATGGCAAGTTTCTCAAAGAGTGGAACAATTACATATAAACTACGTAGCAATACAAGTATTACTAGGTCCAAATATGCATGCGTGTATGACAAAGGAAATACCATTATTGACCGTGGCATACAATTGTGGACGTGCAAATGCACATGGACTGGGATGTAGGACCCGGTAGCAAAGTTGTGAGAGAGAAGAATGCATGCATGCAGGGATGTGAAGATCAAACCTATAAGCACATATTCTTCTTGTTTTCTACATGCACTTAGCTTATTGGAGGTGAAAGAATTAAGGAGGAGAGATGCATGTTCTCAATATATTTTTTACTCCACTTCATAATTTGTCTTCAAAAACCCGCAAGTACACTTATTGTGGACGGAAAGAGTAGTATCATAGTTCCATCATATTTAATGTTTTGTAAAATCTCAATGCAAATATGTGCACATGATGTGTTTGCTACTAAAATATCTAGTTTTACGTGCTATGATACTAGTCACACCTCTCTCCTCATTAATTGATGTGTTACATAAGATTTTTGCCTACATGGCATGCATGATACTATCTATGATACTCCTATTGTGCTTAGTCTCACATGGACTAATACATACTCCCTCCATCCATAAATAAGTGTACATGCGGGTTTTCCAAGGTAAATTATGAAGTGGAGAAAAAATTACATTGGAAAGATGCATCTCTTCATTTTAATTCTTTCACCTCCAAAAAGCTAAGTGCATGTAAAAAATAAGAAGAACATGTGCTTAATATTATTGGGTTTGATTTTCATGCGATGAGACAGATGCAATTAAAGTGCATTGCGAAGATAGGAGTACACTCTTTTGTGGACAAAGTTTAGAGCTAGATGTCCACTTATTTGAGGATGTGGAGTAGCTAGTTAGGCCATGTACTACGTCTCACCGGTTCAAAGAAATATGTCAGAAGTTGGAACCGCTATATGCATGTTGCTATGCATAGAATCGGTTGTGGGACCCCTCTGCTTGCATCCCTGCATGCATGCATTCTTCTTTCTCACAACTTTGCTACCGGGTCCTACATTTGCAGGAAAGATGCGAACCAAGTTATTGATCCACTTTTTCGTGTCAAACTTATGAGTCGATTCCTTGCTATGTATTGAATCCGTTCAAAGGAAGAAGAGAGAGGGTTAGGAACCTCTTTTGACACACATAATGCATGGTCTTAGGTGACCAATTAGATGTAGCACCGTGAGCTGCTGCCTACACGTGATCGATCAGGTTGTACAAAGGCGTACACGTGTACATGTGCGGCATACGGGCTCATACACTCATTCTGCCAAACTCACCAGAGCTGGATACTGAAATTGAAATTAAGGCTAGCACGAGTTCCAAAATTCCAAAGAGAAAAATGCCAAGTCTATAGTATGTTAAGGAGCAAAATTAACGCGCGTTGACCCAGTCCATGATGATTCCAAAATTTATCGCTGAAATAGCTCCGGCGCATCTTTCTCGGCCGATTCCCCGCCAACCAAGCCCTCCCTCGCCTCCAATCGCCACAACCCCACCTCAGGGCGGAACCTTAGCGACGCCTCTGTCATTAAGGCCCCCGCATCCATCCATCCAGGAGAGGAACGACAGATCCTGCAGACGCGCTGCCGCCTCGACAAGTAGTTCTAGACTAGTCATAATGGAAAATATCATAGACTAGTATCATACATACTTATTTATGATACAACATCTACAATGTATATTACTCCCTCCATCCTCAAATAAGTGGACATCTAGCCCTAAACTTTGTCCATAAAAGAGTGTACTCCTATCTTTCCAGTGCACTTGAATTGCTTCTCTCATCTCATGGAAATCAAACCCAAAAATATTAAGCACATATTCTTCTTGTTTTCTACATGCACTTAGCTTATTGGAGGTGAAAGAATTAAGGAGGAGAGATGCATGTTCCCAATGTATTTTTTTACTCCACTTCATAATTTGTCTTCAAAAACCCGCATGAACACTTATTGTGGACGGAGGGAGTAGTATCATAGTTCCATCATATTTAATGTTTTGTAGAATCTCAATGCAAATATGTGCACATGATGTGTTTGCCACTAAAATATCTAGTTTTACGTGCTATGATACTAGTCTCACCTCTCTCCTCATTAATTGATGTGTCACATAAGACTAGCCACAATGGGAGTATCATAGGTAGTATCATGCATTCCATGCATGCAAAATGCTGATGTGGCAGTGCAATTAAGGATGAGAGAGAGGGTACTAGTATCATAGGTAGATACTGTATCATAGCACATACTACTAGAAAAATTAATGTCAAGTAAATCTTGTACATATATTTGCATTGAGATTCTACAAAACAATTAATATATGGAGACTATGATACTAGTATATGATACCATGCATTGTGGAGATAGTAACATCTAGTAGTATCATACGCATGATACTTCTATATGATACTATGCATTGTGACTAGTCTAAGGTTTTTGCCTACATGGCATGCATGATACTATCTATGATACTCCCATTGTGGTTAGTCTCACATTGCCAAGTACTGTTGCAGAACTTGTATGCTCTATGTTTCATATTGCATTTGAAAACCAATCAGGTTTAGTAAGGCAATTGTAGACTTGTAGTGATGTACTGCAAGTTCAATTCTTCCTTTTCCCTCATTAATTGATGGATGTTCTGCCTGCTTATTGGACAGAACATTAGGGCTTTTTACTGAGAAGTTGTTTATCCTGTTTCGAGCAACTTAATTGGTTTGACGCTGCAGCTTATGTTCACTTACCAGTTCTATGTTTCCAGCTTCGATGCATAATCCACCATGTTCAATTGTATCAATTGGGTGTTGTACCTGAAGAATTTGGATGATGGCATTTCATATGACCAGCTACCTAAATTTTTCTCTAATTTTGGCAAAATCACCTCATGCAAGGTGCTTATATGTTTGCAAATATATTTTCCTGTGTTTTCTTATCGATATCCACAGCTGACCCAATTTTTTAATCGGGGGCGACGGATCGCGCGGTGGCGGATTGTCCATGCAAACCGGTGGATCATCCACACACGGCGGCAGACATAGATCGTCGATCAGCGGTGGCATTGCGCCGCCGGCAGCTGGTGATCTGTACGATCTTGATAGTGGTGTCGGCGACATGGCAGGTCTGCTCGAGAAAATGATTTGTATTTTGTCTATAGTCTATAATAATAGAAATTAGACTATGACGTAGCCTATTGGCAAGGGGGCAGCTGCCCCTCCCCCACCCGCGTAAATCTTTAATCCCTTTGTAAAATAGAGCTTTGCCCCCGCTTAAAAAAATATTTTTTTTGTTCAACAAGCACATTCTTGCTCGTATGCGCTATGTATTTCCTATTATTTGGTTTGCTACCGTGTAATTAAGTATATAAGCTATGTGCCCGCGCGCTATAACAACAAAATAGAAGATATTCATTGTTGATTACAGGTATTCCGGACAATTTTCCTCTGTACATTCTTTACTTTCAGGTCTGAGCAGCCGCATGTGCAGTGGCCCAAGAAATGTGGGGGGGGGGGGGGGGGCAAATTTTTTCTTAGGCCCCATGTAGGTATACTACGTTGAAAAAAAATGAATTCTCTTTAGAAAAAGACCGACCTTCGCGAAGGTCTGAAAGTCTCTCTGCATGCGTCATGTGGCGCATTGTGGTGGCAGAATTTCGGTGGGAAGTGGTCTCTGTATTGCCAAGTGTCACAAGAGGAAGGAAAGTGGGGATGATAGAGGAGAGAAAAGGACAGGGGAGGGTGCAATTTTCCCTTTATTTTTTAGATTCATTTTTTAGAATTTAATATCTTTAAAACTAGATCCCATATTGATTGGTTTTGAGATATTTTTTCGTACTTCCAATACTAATATGGTTGTATTCGCGTTTCGTACCTAGCTGTACTTGTGCTTTAACTGATGAGTACTTCTGTTTTTAGTGTATTTGGTGCAGTTTTCCCTTTATTCGGTCATTGTATTTGCTCGTGTGTGCAACTGTGGTTCTACTTGTACTTGTTTGTGTGAGCCTTGTACTTGTTTGTGTGAGCGACCGTTTTTATTTTACCAGTACTTGCTCGTGTGCATGGTTGTACTTTTGTACACTTGCTCGTGTGCGTGACTGTACCTTTGTATCTGTACTTGCTCGTGTGTGCGACTTTACCTATAAGCGTGGCTAGCGTGGCTATACTCCTATATATGAATCTTATTCTCTGGACCATTCCGGACCTCCTCGTGATGTTCTGGATCCCATCCGTGACTCCGAACAATATTCGAACTCCATTCCATATTCCATATCTACTTAAAACGACATCAAACCTTAAGTGTGTCACCCTACGGTTCGTGAACTATCTAGACATGGTCGAGACTCCTCTCCGACCAATAACCAATAGCAGGATCTGGAGATCCATCATGGCTCCCACACATTCAACGATAACTTAGTGATCGATTGAATCATTTACATACGATACTGATTCCCTTTGTCACGCGATACTTTACTTGTTCGAGGTTCGATCATCGGTATCTCCATACCTTGTTCAACCTCGTTACCGACAAGTACTCTTTACTCGTACCGTGGTATGTCATCTCTTGTGACCTAGTCACATGCTTGCAAGCTAATTAGACGACATTCCACCGAGAGGGCCTAGAGCATATCTATCCGTCATCGGGATGGACAAATTCCACTCTTGATCCATATGCCTCAACTCACACTTTCCGAATACTTAATCCCATCTTTATAACCACACATTTACGCAACGGCGTTTGATGTAATCAAAGCATCCTTCCGGTGTAAGTGATTTACATGATCTCATGGTCGAAGGACTAGGTAATTATGTATCGAAAGCTTATAGCAAATTGAACTTAATGACGTGATCTTATGCTACGCTTATTTGGGTGTGTGTCCATTATATCATTCATCCAATAACATAACCTTGTTATTAATAACATCCAATATTCATGATCACGAAACCATGATCATCTATTAATCAACAAGCTAGTTATACAAGAGGCTTACTAGGGACTCCTTGTTGTTTACATAACACACATATATCAATATTTCGGTTAATACAATTATAGCATGGTATGCAAACATTTATCATAAATATAAAGATATATTATAATACCCACTTTATTATTGCCTCTTGAGCATATCTTCAACAATACTTGCACTCAAATAAGGAAATAGTCTGTGCACTCAAATAAGTAATAGTCTGTGCACTGAAAAACATGCCAGAGGAGTGAGGAGAGAGATAATACAAGCGTAATGTGTTTCGATCACTTATATGTAGCAGTGGGACGTAAATTACAGCCACTCCGTTTTTTCGCTCCAAGAAACCGAGAAACACCGAGGCGATGGCGGTCAGGCGTGCATTATCCTTTGTGAGAGATGAAGGGCTGGATAATCTTACATGTGCAACCGACTGATTTTATGTGGTGCAATGAGTGTATTCTCCTGCCAAGGGCCGCTCGGCTTGTGGTGCGGTGATTGAAGATATCAAGAGGGCCCGCTCTCCTCTTTTCAGTCTAGCTCTATTTGTCATGTTAAACGTAGCTCACTTTGTAGGATCCTCTAGTAGTTCTATTTGGTGTGGTGTGCCTCCTGTTTGTATCATGAATGCTATTTGTAAAGATTCTATAGCTGGTTGTTGATCAATAAAGCACTACGTTTCAAAAAAAAAAAAAGAGGCTAGATATTTCAGAACCGTGTAGCCGAGGCCGGGACATCGAAGCACATCTCAAAGGAAATATGGGTGGCGCTGCTAGGGGACAGCCGCCCCAATCGGCAAGGACATGTGTCCCGGTGAACCCAAAACGCTAACCATCAGCATCGGTACTACAAGATGAAGCCTCTTTGCCCTCTTGAGGTAGCTCGCTTTACATTCATCTGTGTATAGATTATATTTAGTGTTAGCTTGCCAAAACGTTTTGTTCCCACAGTTTATTCGTTGCCGGGCTAAACAAAAAATATTGTTTTGTCAGTTTTTGCGACAAAGGCTGGGTGCATTGAACGGTTAATATGGTACACTTTCATGCCAAAATAGGCCACGCATTTCAAGCTTGTTGCGATGGACACGCCGACGAAGCCCACACCCGAGAAGCTCCCGTCCACCCACTGGTAGAAAAAAGGGGCTTTAGTCCCGGTTCGCAAAGGGTAGGTTGCGCAACCGGGACTAAATATGCGCGACTAAATGTCCCCACTTTAGTTATTTCAGTTATTTGCATAGTTTAGTCTCTATCTCTAACTACACTTATCTCTAGTCAAATTACTTACTCGTAGTCAAACTTCCGCTCGGTCACCCATCCTCCCACTACTCTAGCACTAGAACGCTTAACTTCCGAGTTCCATCTCATCTCGCATCCAAGTGCTTCGCGCGCATGTATGTGATAGTAGTATCATATCAATCATATTAACATATGTTGGTCGATGTCACATTTCTTTATTGTTTGAATTTCAAATAATTCTTTTAATAAACAAAAGTAATGATGTAATAATAATTTTGAATCAATAAATAAACATTAACTTTTTAATTTGTATTATTAAAAAAAATAAAGTTTTCTTGCCAAACCTAAAAATTTGAAAATCTAAAAGGGTAAAAGTAATAGTAATCTTTATGCATGATACAATTATTAATTTTAATTTTTTAAAAAATAAAAAATATAAAATCCAGAATTTATAGCAAAAACTAAAATCTTCCTGCTTTCATATTTTCATTTGGAATTTTGAGAATCTAAAAATTGGCTAACCGGGTAAACCCAGGTGAATTCGGATGTAACTTTTTCCCACGATGATTTTGATATATTATACATTTTTTTCGATGTCGTATGCAAAAGTTAATGCGGTTTTACCATTTGTCAAAACTTTTTTGCAAAAAAAGTGAAAATTCAAATTTGTTAATTTTCCCTAATAGTAGGTTGCATAACATACAAGAATCTATAACATACAAGAATCTGAAAACATTTTATTTTTTGAATTTTCTATCATTTTCTTGTGTATTTTACAGTGTCAAAAAAGGCGATCCAGGGGGGGTGGTGAAGGGTGCGTGGGGAGTAAAAAACCTGGAAAAAGCTTTAGCTAAAGGGTGCCCTTTAGTCCCGGTTGGTGTCCCCAACCGGGACTAAAGCTTCCTGGGCCGCAGCCCACCGTAGCCCTTTAGTCCCGGTTGCCCGAGCATTAGTCTCGGTTCACTAGCAGAACCGGGACTAAAGACCCCATTAGTCCCGGGTCAAAGTATTTGGGGACTAATGGGTTGATGGAAGGTATTTTTTCTACTAGTGACCCACATCAAGCAGGCCAGCCGAGCTCGCGCCACACGCCACTACAGCCGCGGTCGAGGGATGACGTCGTCGCTACGACCATGGAGAGGACAGCGAAGCCACCACGATGTTGCACCCAATGTCAGCGCCATCGCCATGCCCCACCGGCTTCTGCGGCCCTGCTGCCACCACCACACGAGGGGAGGAGAGGCCCCGCCGCTGCTAGCGCCTTCTCGGGCTTCGCCCGTCGACGCCCTCCGGTGACGCGAGGAGGAGGGGGGAGAGAGGAGAGGGGCTGGGAGGTGGCGCTAGGGTTTCCTCCCTAGTCGCTCGCGAGAACGCAAGGTTACGCATCTCGACTCTTTTTCTATTCAATGTTAGGGTCATAATGTTTTGTTGCCACAGTTTGTTATTGTCTAGCTAAACAAAACAAAAAAGCATTTGTTTGGTTAGTTTTTGCGACAATGGTTGGCTTGGTGCATTGAACGGTTAATAATCGGACACGCATATAAAGAGATTCAGAATAAATTCACCATTGAAAAGGCACATATTACAACATTTCCTCTAAACCTAGGGTATAGTATATCTTGTAAGATTTCAAAAGTCACCTAGACAGGCCAAGACGTTGACAGTTAGTTACACGAAGACGGGAGTCGTGGAGTTTGTAAGCTTGGCAATGTCACCAAGTCGGACACCGTGCATCTACCCGTCTTGGAGTGGAAGCAGGTCGGCGTTGCCCGTGAGCTCCAGAACGGCGTGCACGTCGGCCTGCTTCTTCCTGGCGTCCGCCCGCGCGTCCTCCCACCGCCGTCGCTGGTTGTCTTGATGAATAATCCCTACGGTGCTGCACATCAGAATGACGGCGCTGACGAGCAAGAGGGCCCAGCCGACCAAGCCGGCGACAAGGGCGCCGGCCATGACGCCGACGACGCCGACCACGTCGGCTCCGATGGGCTCGGGCGCGGGCGGCAGACGGCCGCGCAGGACCATCTCAGATGCTCGGATGGTCTCCTCCATGGCCTGCACCTGCCGCGGCGTCAGCCCCGACGCCATCAGCCGCCTTATCCGCCGCTCCCGCAGCCGCCGTCTGTGCCGCTGGCGTTGCCGCCGAAGCAGCCGCTGCTCCTCCGGGCCAAGGTGGTCCATGGCTTCATGCTGCCGTTCCTCTGCCACCGCCTTGCTCGCTGCTGCAAATACTAAGCAATCCATATCGATGTCGCCGATTCTGTTCTGATCACGATCTTTGGCGGCCGAGATATTTGTAGCGTCGACAGCGTATTCGGATTCGGAGTATACTTCTAGAGAAACTTTGACTAGGGCACGAAGAAAACTGTGCGGTACAGTCCTATCCTATGGAATCCGATCGAAGGAAGAACGGGAGTAGTTGGGTCGACCGACCCATGCCTGACCTCTATGGCCCAATTTGAGGCCACCACAAGTGCAACCCATTGGCCTGTTCAGCTTCAAAAACAAAACCCATTGGCCTGTTCAGCTTCAAAAACAAAACCCATTGGTGCAGCCCCTCTTTTTATCGACTCCTGTTGGAGCACTTAATGAAATCCATGTGCTTCCGATGGGAGTAGGCTCTACTCGAGTCGCAGAGTCGAGTTGAGTCTACAAATCTTTATATATTTACAGAATCGAATGAAATTTCCATGCGTTTTCTCTTTTTCAAATTCTTCGGAACCAAAGAGACACTATATTTTCTTCGTCAAATATATTGTACAGGGATATTGGTAAATGCGGCTGGTTCATCTGACGGATCGGGTACCAGTTAATTGCTCTAGTGGCAAATCCGGATAAACCTACTTCAAACTCGCGGCCCCGGACACGAATTCGGGATACTGGCGTAATTCAGAACGTGCCGCTTTAGGACTTACCGAAACTTAATTCCAGCAAAAGTATTGGGTCCACAGCGCGTCCGCCGGGATTTTTCTTCACATCTGTTGATGTGGAAAACATGGCCGAGCGCATTCAGGTGCGATGCCACGCCACACAGGACGGATCCTGGGGTCTTATCTTCGTGACCTTTGTACGAGTCACGGCATTCGGAGGTTTTACCGCGGCGGACGCACTCCGAGAATATATTGTCTAGTGCCTTGTTTGGCTGATGTAATGACCTATTTTTTGGGCTCTTCTATATTTTTCCGGCGTGATGGGATAGCCGAATATATTGGATTCCTCTATATTGTCGTCAGGTACCTCGCTGATGCTTTTGTTCGGAATAAATAACGAGTTAATGAACCCGAAGATTTTTCCACCTTTTTTTTGGGCTTCCTTCTTGATGGAAATTTCGTCGAGTTCCTCCTTGAAGAAAATTTCTTCGGGTCCTCCTTGAGTAAAATTCTTCGGGTCCTCCCTGAGGACAATTCTTCGGGTCCTCCTTGAGGAAAATTCTTCGGGTCCTCCTTTAGGAAAATTCTCCGGGTCCTCCTTGAGGAAAATTCTTCGGGTCCTCCCTGAGGACAATTCTTCAGGAGTTCCCTGAGGAAAAAATTTCAGGTTCTTCCTTCAGGAAAAATTTCGTCGGGTCCTGTCCTCTCTTGAAGATAATTTCGTCGGGTTCTCCTTAAATAATATTTCGTCGGGTTCTCTCAAGATTTCGTCGGGTTCCTCCCTGAAGAAGATTTCATCGGGTTCTCTCATGAAGACAATTTCTTCGGGTTCCTCCTTGAGGAAAATTTCGTCGGGTGCGCGGCCAGCGCTCCCGATGGGAGTAGCCCCCGAGGCTATGGTCGGGTGCGCGCATCCGGACATAGGCTCAAGAACTTGTATACTTTGAAATTTGCTTTCTCCTGCACAAATAAACAAACTTTTTCTATCTTTTCCTTGACTCTCTTTTTCGCATGCGGTGTCAGATGCTCTGATTCGATCATATGTAAAGTAAATTTATGCCGCACAGCCCCCGAGTGTCGTGTGCGGCAAAAGTAAATGATAATCAACTTTATGTAAATTAAAAGGAAACACTTAGCTTATTATATACGACAGAGTCAATGCGCAATAAAGTCTTCGACTGCATAGAGGAAGTCGAGCCGAAGTAGAAACCACCAAATAGAGATAATAGATGCCGCCAAATTGTTTGATGAAGAAATAGCCGAGCCCCCGAGCGCTGCTGGGGTGACGTTATGATTGTTGCTTGGGCGCCGTATAACAGTTGTGACCCGCGGCGAAGTCGTTGTCGAGCCCCCGAGTGTTAGTCGTGACGTCGGAAGAAGTTGATGGAATCATGGCAAAATATAAGGTGAAGCCATTTAAGACGAAACCATTGACAATAATATAATATGGATCCATATAGAGGATGAATCCATTGAGCCGAAGAATCCAGTAATAACCATAGAAGATGAATCCGCCGAAGAAAATAAATCCAGTAATAATCCTCGATGATAATGGGGACCTCACCAGCTGGGCCTCACGTGTCATGCACTCCGGGGCCTCACCAGCTGGGCTTCGCGGTGGGACCGCGTGGGCCCAAAGGCAGGTGGTCGTGCGTGCTGGGCTGGGTCGGCCTGGCATGGCCCATCCAAGTGGTCTGGGAACGGCCCAGCTGGATGCACCGGTGGCCGAGGCCCAGCAACGGCGGGCTAAATGGGGATGGATGTGGCTCCCACGGAGCTGCAAGGATCCTTCCTTAGGGTTTCCAGCAAAGAACGCGGAGGTGCGGCGGCTCGCATCTGCAGCGCGCAAGCTCATCCGCATCACGGAACCTCCACCACTCGTTTGCTCGTTTGCGGAGGTGGTGGCCATTGAGGGTCATGGAGAAAACGACGGGAGGCAGGCCGGCCGTGGAGGCGGTAGCGGCGGTGCGGGGCAAGGCAACAACAACAAGAGGCACTTTGAGGGGAGCGGCGGCGGCGACGATGGCGAGGGCAGGAGATCAAAAGATGGCGGGCTCAGGGTAGAGGCGGACCAGCGCGGACGCCGCCAGGAGCGCGACGACCGGGCGCCGCAACAACAACAACATCAAGGGCAGATGCACAAGGAGGGGAACTACGGCGGCCGCGGCAAGGGACAACAGCAGCAGTTCCAAGGCGCGGCGGCCCAGCGGGGTGGCGGGTGACGTGGGCATTACCCTTCGGGTAACCAGTATTGCCCTATCTGGTATTGACAAATTGGAGGCCCATGAAGATACCTGAAGGCGAGAGGGGCCACTAGGTCGGCGCATCAGAAGATTCCTTGACGGGCAAGACAAGGAAGCGAACAAACAAGGAAAGATTGGATCTAAACTACTGTAAACCTAGTCGTCCTCGGTTAGGACCCTTGAGACCTGGCCTCCTATATAAAGGCCAGGAGAGGGGCTGCCGAGGAACAGGAACAATCTTAGCAACCTTAGCCAGGAAAAGCTTAGAGCTAGGTAACCCTAGCAACAGCAATCTCGACTAGATCTCAGCCGAACTATTCGGCACCCCATTGTAACCCATTGTCTTCATAATCAAAGAACAGACAGGCAGGACGTAAGGGTTTTACCTCATCGAGGGCCCCGAACCTGGGTAAATCGCTCTCCCCGCTTGTCTGTGAACCGATGTCTCGTGTCAGCCTACAGGATTCCATCAACCCTAAGCCCCAATCGGAGGGCATTGGCGAGGAGTACCCTCGACAATTGGCGCCGTCTGTGGGAAGCCTGTCGGCACAAGGCAGGTCATCGGCAGCACCAGTTACGTCCGCGGCGTTCTTACTCGAGTCACCGACGCCAGCAAAGTCAAGAGACCCGATCCGCTGCGGATCCTTCGAATTTGTGCCGCACCGCGAAGAGCTTCACCCGAATTTTATGGCATCGTCTCGCAACACGGAAGCTGTTTTCGGTGGCGTCCACTTCGTCGTCGACTCCGAAGGTTTTCTCCGCCTCCCCGGGGCCGGCGCATCCCACTCAAAGGCTGAGCCTCAGGAAGGTATCCCTTCGGCAGCAACCCTAAAGGCTTCGCCCAGAAGCATACGAGAGAGCAACCGGGAAAATCTCGACGCCGCGGCTGGACAAAGAAAGAGACGAAGGAGTTCGCACCGTGAAGAGGAAGGCCAAACAGCAGTCCACTCTCGATGCTATGACATGTCATCAATCAGAGGACGCACCCGTTCTCCACACCTCTCAGCTACAGAGCAACTTGAAGCACCGTGTTATCTCCACTCTTATTTCGATCCTAAGGATGGTCGGGAGAAGTCCAGCCATCTGTTAAGGAACTGCCGACACTTCCTTGAGATTCGGCAGTTCTGCGACGATCTTAGAGCTGAAGCCACATCAAGAGTTCGCATAATAGAAGAGAAAGCGAGGTCCTGTGGTCATCAGCCAGAGCCATATGTACCAGAACCATACGAGCCAATGGAAAAAGACGAATATGAACCAGTCGAGGCATTCCCAGCACTGCGTGGACAGATCAACATGATCCACAAAACCAGCTTTTCGAAAAGAGAAATCAAAAAGTTCTCCCGAGAAGTAAAATACGCAGAAGTTGCCATGGTTGATACGCCGGATTTTATCGATTGGTCAGATCAGAGCATCACCTTCAGCAGGGCGGATCACCCGAAGGCCGTCCCAAGGCCCGGTCACGCGGCCCTCGTTCTGGAAGCACAGATTGGAGGATACAATATGGGCAAAGTATTTATGGACGGTGGAAGCGGCTTGAACCTGTTATTCGCCAGCACAATGAGGGCAATGGGTTTAACAGTCGACATGCTAAAAGAATCCGACACAGGGTTCCACGGCATTATACCGACTCGACCCGCCTACTCGCTGGGTAAAACATCATTGGACGTAGTCTTCGGCACGCCCAGTAATTTCAGGAAAGAAAGGGTTGAGTTCGAGGTAGTCGACTGGGAATCTCAGTACCACGCCATCCTCGGCAGACCTGCGTTTGCCAAATTCATGGCCGTGCCTCATTATGCATACTTGAAGCTAAAGATGCCAGGCAACAACGGGACCCCAATAACCGTTCACGGCAGCTTAGCTCGGTCAGACAACTGCGACAGGGAATTTCAGAAGATCGCCTCGAAATTTGGAGCCAAGGAAGAACTCAACGCGATCGACGCCATTACAGATCACACACAACCACCAGCCGACAATCGAAACGCAAGATCCGATGAGTTCGATACTGCAAAGGAAACCAAGAAACTGCAGGTGCACCCTACTGATCCAAAGAAGACGGTCAATACTTCGGCTGACCTTACTGACGCATAGGAAAGCGCGCTCATCAAGTTCCTCCGTGAGCGCTGGGAGATATTTGCATGGGAACCATCCGATATGCCAGGTATCCCCAGGGAACTCGCTGAGCACGCCCTAAATGTTGACCCAACAGCCAAACCGGTACAGCAATCAATGCGACGATTCTCTGAACCGAAGAGAAGAGCAATTGGAGAAGAAGTTAATCGGCTCCGCAAGGCGGGATTTATTCGGGAGCTTAAGGAATCTGAATGGGTGCCCAATCCCGTCATGGTGCCAAAGAAGGACACAACCGCCCTCCGCATGTGCATCGATTACACCGGCCTTAACAAGCATTGCCCGAAAGATCATTTCCCATTACCTCGAATAGACCAGATAGTCGACTCCACGGCCGGGTGCGACCATCTTTCTTTCCTCGATGCATACTCTGGTTACAATCAGATCAAGCTGAAGAAGGAAGACCAAGAGCTAACCGCGTTCATCACCCCGCACGGCGTTTTCTGTTACAATGTCATGACCTTCGGGCTGAAAAATGCAGGAGCCACCTACCAACGATGCATGCAAGCTTGCCTTGCGGAGCAGATTGGAAGAAATATTGAGGTTTACATCGACAACATCGTGGTGAAAACAAAGCACGCAGCCACACTCATCGATGACTTGCAGGAAACCTTCGACAATCTGGACAGATACAAAATCAAGTTGAATCCCAAAAAATGCTTCTTCGGAGTACCGGGAGGACAAGTACTTGGGTACTTCATATCAGCCAGAGGAATCGAAGCCAATCCCTTAAAGATCAAAGCTATTCTTGATATGGAGCCACCAAAGAATCTGCACCAAGTGCAGCAGTTGGCAGGCCGGCTAGCAGCACTCAGCAGGTTCATTGCAAAACTAGGGGAGAAAGCATTGCCCTTCTACAACCTGATGAAGAAATCGGAAAAATTCGAGTGGACTAAGGAGGCACAGGAATCCTTCGACAACTTGAAGAAAATCTTATCGACCTCCCCAGTACTCGTGACTCCGCGCGAGAAGGAGACGTTGCTCATGTACATAGCTGCAACAGCACAAGTCTTCAGTAGCGTCCTAGTCGTCGAGCGAGAGGAAGCAGGGAGAGTTCACGGTGTGCAGAGGCCCGTTTATTACCTCAGCGAAGTGCTCACTCCTGCAAGGCAGAGGTATCCCCATCACCAGAAGCTACGTATGCAGTGTGGCGGTCGGCTCGCAAGTTGCGGCACTACTTCACGGAGCACCCAATTAAAGTCGTAAGCGAAGCACCCCTGAAGAGCATAATGACCAATCCGGAAGCCACGGGTCGAGTATCCCAATGGGCTATTGAACTAGCACCACACGACATAACTTACGTTAATCGAACGGCGATAAAATCCCAAATCCTCCCAGACTTCGTGGCAGATTGGATCCAATCCCAGACGCCGGCAGTACCCGATATGTCAGGATCATGGATAATGTACTTCGACGGGTCAAAACGAAGCACGGGTGCAGGAGCAGGAGTGGTGCTGATATCACCGCAGGGAGATAAGATGAAGTACATACTACGCATGAATTTCTCTCTGCCGACAAACAATGAAGCAGAATACGAAGCGCTGTTACACGGAATGAAAATGGCAAAGGCGTGTGGTGCTACTCGTCTGGAGATCTACGGAGACTCAAACTTGGTGGTGCAGCAGTCGATGAACCTTTGCGACGCAGTCAGCGACAACATGATCACCTATCAGCGGCTATATCAGAACATGGAAGCTAAATTCGAAGGATGCGAGCTCAAACACATCGGCAGAGCCAGTAATGAGGAAGTCGACACTTTGGCGAATATCAGATCCACATGCTCTCCCATCCCAGACGGAGTGTTTTACGAAGTGATCACTCAACGGTCGATAAAAGAAAAAACGTCGGCACCTCCAAAGTCATCGGCTGATGAATCAGAGGCAAGCTCAAAGCAAACTCCTTCGACTAAAGAATCCCCAACTCCTCCTGCCGAACAAGTCCTCCTCCTCGAGCCACTATGGACCCAACCGTTCCTAGCGTATCTAACAAAGCAAGAGCTGCCAGAGGACTCTGTGGAAGCTAGACGAATCATCCGACGTTCAAAGGCCTTCACCGTGATAAATGGTGAGCTTTACAAGCGTAGCATTTCAGGGATCTTCCAAAGATGCATTGCCATTGACGATGGAAAATCACTGTTGCGCGAGATACATGAAGGAACCTGCGGACATCACGCAGGGAGCAGGGCCCTTGTGGCAAAAGCCTTCAGGGCAGGATTTTACTGGCCAACGGCAGCGTCGGATGCAAGGGATCTAGTCATGAAGTGCGATCCCTGCCAACGTTTTTCACCAAAACCACACGCTCCTGCAACGGACCTAATGACAATACCCTTGACGAAGCACGAGATATCGCCTTGGCAAGAACAACGGTGTACCAGCAAGCGTTGAGAAACTACCACAGCCGACGAATACGCAGTCGAAGTTTCAATGTTGGGGATATGGTACTACGACTGAAGTAAAAAAGACCCTTGAAGCTAGAATCCCCATGGGAAGGACCATACATCATCACCGAAGTGATACCAGGAGGAGCCAATCGGCTCAAAAATCCAGATTCAGGGAAAGACGTTGAGAATCCGTGGAACATCGCGCAATTGCGACGGTTCTATACGTAGGACACGATTGTTTTGTCAACGGCCTATAAGGTTGCTTTTACATTATGAATAAAGATCTAATCAGATTGTCTCTCTTTTCTCTTGCTTCAGGCTTCAGCATCCGAACATAACGTTTGGAGCCCCTACCATCGGCTATAACTCCCATCGGGAGCTCAGGCCCAAAAGCAATATGCTTACACAGTGTCATTAATTAAATACTCTCAGCGAGAGCTAAGATTAATGACACCCAATATGCTTAAACAGTGTCATTAATTAAATACTCTCAACGAGAGCTAAGATTAATGACACCCAAAAACAACCAATCCAAGCCTCGAAAAATACGTGAGCGCTGTAGTCGATGGTTACATTATCACAACATAAGGCTCAAACCGGTGCACCGGGTGACGAAGCCAAACTCTCGAATAAACTACACATCGACTTCGCAATAACATTGCGTAAAATTCAACGAAGTCGTCGAGAAAGCAGGTTGAACTGATCACTCAGCCGCACTCGACAATAAAATATCAATCCAACTAACATAGTGTGCAGCGTACGCAGTAAACAATCTTATGCAGATACAAGGTTATTATATTTATAATCGGGTTCCCCGGTCCCATTGGGCCTTCAGTTCCTTTTCAAGGCATGATTCCATCCGAGAAACGACGGTGTAAGCAGGACCTCTAGCAACATCATAGTACTGGCTTAAATCTCTTTCAGTATTTGCTACGGCTCCCAAGTCTAGAGTTGGATGGCACGCCAATATTGAAGCAAAGGCAAGCTCAGCACCAGCCAGAAGCTCTTTCCGCACCAACTGTCGAATCCTCTCAGTGGACTTGAATCGGGTGAATAAGCCAGACAAAGTTTCGGGTGCCTGATCCAGAGAAAACAAGGTGTGCCAAACCATGGTAAGAAGGGCATAGTATTTGTCAAAATAATAGTGTGCCTTCATCACCCGGTACTTGAACTTCGCCATGATGACGGCCTTCGGACGATGCAGCCATAAACCATGTGTTGGGTGCGCAACGTCGGTCATCGCCTCAACCTCTTCATGAATCTTCCTGTCCTCTTCAGCTGCATCCGAAGCCACGACTGGAAAAGGAACGAATGTTAGAACATTCAAGCTATACCTAGAATCAGAAGGCAGGCTAACACTCACAGTTCAAACTTTCGGTAGCAACATGAAGACCATCAAGAGCATATTGTTCAATGGCAGTCGCTATTTCTCCCTTCTTCTTCACCAAGGCAGCCATCGCATGAAGGGAAGTAATGTCTTTATTTAGACTAGACACCTGGTCACGTAACTGACGAACAAGGCCTGATTCATCATTACCCGAAGGATTCGGAAAGAGCTCGGCACGGGAAGAAGATGAGTGAATCTGCAGCACGTCCTCACTTCAGACCAAGCATTAATATAAAAAAGAAACTCCCATCGGGAGCATTGAGTGCACATCATACAGGCAAAAGGATGTTTGGCAACAGAGCCGAATTTAAAAAGTGTTACGAAAATATTATGTACAACAAATCAAATAACAGTTCAAGGATTAGCCGACGTTGAACCAGGGGCTGACTCAGGAGCAGGCTCGGCTTGTGCTTCATCCACCAACTTCAGAAGCCGGTTGGCGCAAGTGATTGCCGATCTTTTGAAAGGCTCAAGGTTGACTAGATGATTTTCATCATCAACAGGCAGCGCCTTAGAGAACTCTTCCAATTCCGACCCCATCCCGTGGCCCATAAGCAACTGGAAAGTAAGAACCGCACCAATCAAGCGGCTGCGACGTTTCAGTACCTCTACAGGTTCGGAGGGATCGACAAGGAAGGGTTCAGCCATCTCGTCGAGAGTCTTGTCCAGCTTCGCCTTAGGGAAGATCATCGATTATAACTTCGACAGTGCTCCCTTGGACTTCTGCAGCAATCTGAGGATCTGGACATTTGACTCAGCAGCAAGTGACAAGGCGTCGGCCGTAGAATCCTCCCGAAGCTGATGACGTCGATTGACAGTTAAATTGGCGGCCTCTGAAAAAGAGATGTATCAGTAATCAATGGAGAAAGCATCAAGAAAGGAGCGGAACACCATAAGGATTTTCTACCCAGTAAATCCTTGACGGATTCGCGGAGGACACCTTCCTTCTTATCAATTGCAGCCGCCGCTGCACGCCTGGCATCTTGATCATTTTTTATCTGACGCTTCAGCCTCGTTACCTCCTCCTTCAACAAGGCGTTCTCACTCTTGGCATCGGCAGCGATCCTGTTGGCTTCGATCGCTTGATCAGCCGAAGACTTGACAGCCTTCTGAAGTTGGGCATTTTCGGCCTCTAGGCGAGTAAATTGTTCAGCAAAATCCGCCACAGCATCGACTGTAGCGTAAATCGGCTGCAGCCAGGAGAAAACAAGAGGAGTCAGGTGATGGAGATTCAGCAAAGCCAGACAGATTAAGTACTTACGTGATCGCGGCCAGCCGGTGGGGTGGGAGCATCATCAGAAGGAATAACTCTCGATAATGGGACCTTCTCTACACCCGTTCGGGATGGAGGTGTCGACTTGGCAGGAGAAGGGTTCGATTCCTTAGCCGATGCTACTATTTCAGAGGCCAGTTTAGCCCTCTTTGCGAGAGGAACATCGTCATCGTCATCGGCAGAGCTGTTCAAGTACGGCGAGCAGTTAGCATACAAGGTGACAAGAAATAAAAGTAACAAAGAGTATAAATGCTCACAGGTCCAGATCATCTTCGTCCACGAAGAAACTTGTTGAACCCTTCTTAGCAGGAGGAGGCGAAGCAGCTTCGTCGGCATCATTATCTCCTCCTGTAGAACTTGATTCAGCCGAAGCGATAAGATCATCATGTACCTGCTTGCGACGTCTGCTCTTGAGGAAGGCGTCATCTTCAGCAGTTTCCTCCTCTTGGACATCGCTGTCCTCAAGGGCGTGCTGAGCATCCTCGGTTCCCTCAGAATCGTCATCGTCGTCCTCTAATACCACTCCGCTCTCGGGTGAGGGAGGATAACATTGGGCGACAGCGGGAACCTGCGGAAGGATAGAAAACACGTAAGGCACAAACAGAAAAAAGAAGTAATGACAGTAAACGAAGAACGATAAGGTTACCTCGGACGGAAGATGCTTGAAATCATAAGGAGGGCGCGCCGATGTCAAGACAATGGTGTCCTTGGTGCTGAGGCAGGTTAGGCGACGAACTTCGTTCTGGAGCTCATCTGCCGACAGGTCGGCAGAGTTGACCCTCGACTTGTCGTTTTTGCCAGTGAAAAGCCACAGCTGGTGAGGGCGAGACATCAGCGGCTGCACTCGACATTGTAGGAAAACTGAAACTACTTCAGTACCGCGCATCGTCATTTCTCCTGAATTCTTCAAAGTGACAATTTGCTTGAAAAGCTCGTCGGCTGTCGCCTTTTCTTCGGGAGAAAGGGCGTTGTTCCAAGACTTCTTCTTGTGAGCCACCAAGACATCGTCAAAAGGAGGGAGATTTGAACGCCGCCCAGAAACAGCGGGATCTCGCAGGTAGAACCACTTGTTGCGCCATCCTTGGACGGATTCCTTCATCGGATAGTCGAAGTAGTCGACCTCCTTCCTGACGACGAAGCCGACGCCACCGACGACAGGGGGGCCACTGCTGTCATTGTGACGCTTCACATAAAAGATCTTCCTCCAAAGGCCCCAGTGAGGCTCAATGCCGAGGAAGGCCTCGCAGACGGTGATAAATATGGAAAGGTGAAGGATGGAATTTGGGGTCAGCTGCCAGAGCTGAATCCCATAGAAGAAAAGGAGGGAGCGAAGAAACTCGTGAGCCGGAAGAGAAAGACCACGAAACAGGAAAGCAGCAAACGTGATGGTGAAACCCTTCGGGGGCTTTGGGCGAGTAACCGAACCTGGGAGACGAATGTCTTCCTCAGATGCGGAGATGAAGCCGAGGGCGCGAAGCTTGTTGATATCGCGATTGGAAATGGCGGAGGCGCTCCAATCACGGCTAACTTTGACTGCCTCCGAGGTGCTACCACTCTTCTTCTTGCCCATGGTGAGCGGAGCTTCTGCTGAAGAGGCGGAGGAACAAGGAGGCTTGAGGAAGAAGATGAGCAGTAAGCAGGGTAAAAGATAAAAAAGAGAGGAGGCTCCCTATTTATCCCGTAAGAATTTGTGCCCAATCGTGGCCATAACTCCACAAAGCGTCGTGGGGGGGTGGGGCAGATCTGACTGTACACGTGGCGCTTGAAGAAGGAGTGGAACCGGCGGCCCATTATTCCCACGTCATGCGAAAATCGAGGAGGCGCCTCGATCGCCACGCGTGCATTGGTCAAGCTCTAAAAACTGCCTGCGCAGAGCTAGGGTGGGCCCGTCAGGTCAAGTCTTGTCAATCAGGCCACAGAAGTTACACGTCAACAGTGACGTCATAAAAAAAATTGAGGCATTCGAAGGAAAAAAGAAGAGTTATCGGATGAAGGATTTGAGTCTACGCCCGGCTGCAGACATCCGTACCTAAACTCGGGGGCTACTCCCATCGGGAGCGCTGACGCGCACCCGATAAAATGAAGACTCGACAGAATGAGCAGTCGAAGGAAGAAGGTTTGAGTCAGCACTTGGTTGCAAAGCGCTCGCACCCAGACACTCGGGGGCTATTACTCCCATCGGGAGCTCGTGATGCATACCTGATAGAAGTTTTTTCCACTCCAGGATCATGCCCGGGGACTTGATTCTGTGTAGGGTAACGGTGTTTTGCCATCGGCAGTTAACCAAACAACAGTTGGGCACGTTACTCATTATCCTTTGCATAAAGAAAATATATCGGATGACTTATGAAGATCTCGGCAGAGGAAAGTATTCGAGTAGTACAACTTGAGTCTATGCACGGATTGCAAGCATCCGTACCTAGACTCGGGGGCTACTCCCATCGGGAGCGCTAACGCGCACCCGATAAAAAGAAGATGAAGCATAATCAAGATGAACAAGAGCAATGAAGGAGAAGAATGTCAGGAGAAAACATGCATTAGTCTCTACCCGAATTATCTTCGGCTAGACACTCGGGGGCTACTGACGTGGGCATTACCCTTCGGGTAACCAGTATTGCCCTATCTGGTATTGACAAATTGGAGGCCCATGAAGATATCTGAAGGCGAGAGGGGCCACTAGGTCGGCGCATCAGAAGATTCCTTGACGGGCAAGACAAGGAAGCGAACAAACAAGGAAAGATTGGATCTAAACTACTGTAAACCTAGTCGTCCTCGGTTAGGACCCTTGAGACCTGGCCTCCTATATAAAGGCCGGGAGAGGGGCTGCCGAGGAACAGGAACAGTCTTAGCAACCTTAGCCAGGAAAAGCTTAGAGCTAGGTAACCCTAGCAACAGCAATCTCGACTAGATCTCAGCCGAACTATTCGGCACCCCATTGTAACCCATTGTCTTCATAATCAAAGAACAGACAGGCAGGACGTAAGGGTTTTACCTCATCGAGGGCCCCGAACCTGGGTAAATCGCTCTCCCCGCTTGTCTGTGAACCGATGTCTCGTGTCAGCCTACAGGATTCCATCAACCCTACGCCCCTATCGGAGGGCATTGGCGAGGAGTACCCTCGACAGCGGGAGCTCTGGCTCCGGCGCCGGCATGGCGAAAGCACAGGGAGCGTAGGGCTAGCCAAAGGCCAAGGGCAAGGCCAAAAAGGGATCCAGCCAGGCCTAGCGGTCGGCGACAAATGTTTCCGCTACGGGCGTGCGGGAAATTTCCAGTCCGAGTGGACCTACGATCCCCTGTGCGTCCTCTGCAGCAAGGAGGGCCACATCTCGGACAATTGTCCGACGAGGGGACGGCCGCTCATGCTCCAACAGATGGGGCATGCTTTCACGGGATGCGGCTTCTACAACATTGAGGTCGACCCAATCCGCGAGGAGGTGCAGGGGCGCAGTACATCGTGGTTATCTGTTTCTCCAACACCCCTCTGTCGGAGGCGGAGCTCGCGGGGGAGCTCAAGAGCCTGGTGGATGAGCTCTGGGAGTGGCAGGTCACCAGGTTGTCCGAGTCGGAGTTCTCGGTGCAGTTCCCTTCGTGGGCAACTCTGCGGCTGATCACGGGCAGTGGCAAGTGATACGTCCCAAACGTATCTATAATTTCTTATGTTCCATGCTACTTTTATGATGATACTCACATGTTTTATACACATTATATGTCATTATTATGCATTTTCCGGCACTAACCTATTGACGAGATGCCGAAGAGCCAGTTGTTGTTTTCTGCTGTTTTTGGTTTCAGAAATCCTAGTAAGGAAATATTCTCGGTGCAGTTCCCTTCGTGGGCACCCTGCCGGAGAGGGGATTCATCTCCCGGAGGGCTCTTCATCGCCATGATCGCCTCCGGATCGATGTGTGAGTAGTCCACCCCTGGACTATGGGTCCATAGCAGTAGCTAGATGGTCGTCTTCTCCTCATTGTGCTATCATGTTAGATCTTGTGAGCTGCCTATCATGATCAAGATCATCTATTTGTAATGCTACATGTTGTGTTTGTTGGGATCCGATGAATATTGAATACTATGTCAAGTTGATTATCAATCTATCATATATGTTATTTATGTTCTTGCATGCTCTCCGTTGCTAGTAGAGGCTCTAGCCAAGTTGATACTTGTGACTCCAAGAGGGAGTATTTATGCTCGATAGTGGGTTCATGCCTCCATTAAATCTGGGACAGTGACAGAAAGTTCTAAGGTTGTGGATGTGCTGTTGCTACTAGGGATAAAACATCGATGCTTTGTCTAAGGATATTTGTGTTGATTACATTACGCACCATACTTAATGCAATTGTCTGTTGTTTACAACTTAATACCGGAAGGGGTTCGGATGATAATCTGAAAGTGGACTTTTTAGGCATAGATGCATGCTGGATGGCGGTCTATGTACTTTGTCGTAATGCCCTGATTAAATCTCATAGTACTCATCATGATATATGTATGTGCATTGTTATGCCTTCTTTATTTGTCAATTGCCCAACTGTAATTTGTTCACCCAACATCTGTTTATCTTATGGGAGAGACATCGCTAATGAACTGTGGACCCCGGTCCTATTCTTTACATCTGAAATACAATCTACTGCAATTGTTCTTTAATGTTCTTCGCAAACAATCATCATCATCCACACTATACATCTAATCCTTTGTTTACAGCAAGCCGGTGAGATTGACAACCTCACTGTTACGTTGGGGCAAAGTACTGTGATTGTGTTGTGCAGGTTCCACGTTGGCGCCGGAATCCCTGGTGTTGCGCCGCACTACACTCCGCCACCAACAACCTTCAACGTGCTTCTTGGCTCCTACTGGTTCGATAAACCTTGGTTTCTTTCTGAGGGAAAACTTACTGCTGTGCACATCACACCTTCCTCTTGGGGTTCCCAACGGACGTGTGTCTCACGCGCATCAAGACTATTTTCTGGCGCCGTTGCCGGGGAGATCAAGACACGCTGCAAGGGGAGTCTCCACTTCCAATCTCTTTACTTTGTTTTTGTCTTGCTTTATTTTATTTACTACTTTGTTTGCTGCACTAAAACAAAACACACAAAAAATTAGTTGCTAGTTTTACTTTATTTACTGTCTTGTTCTCCATATCAAAAACACAAAAAAATTAGTTACTTGCATTTACTTTATCTAGTTTGCTTTATTTACTATTGCTAAAATGAATACTCCTGAAAACACTAAGTTGTGTGACTTCACAAACACTAATAATAATGATTTCTTATGCACACCTTTGCTCCACCTGCTACTACAGCAGAATTCTTTGAAATTAAACCTGCTTTACTGAATCTTGTTATGAGAGAGCAATTTTCTGGTGTTAGTTCTGATGATGCTGCTGCCCATCTTAATAATTTTGTTGAACTTTGTGAAATGCAAAAGTATAAGGATGTAGATGGTGATATTATAAAATTGAAATTGTTTCCTTTCTCCTTAAGAGGAAGAGCTAAAGATTGGTTGCTATCTTTTCCTAAGAATAGTATTGATTCATGGACTAAATGTAAAGATGCTTTTATTGGTAGATATTATCCTCCTGCTAAAATTATATCTTTGAGAAGTAGCATAATGAATTTTAAGCAATTAGATAATGAACATGTTGCTCAAGCATGGGAGAGAATGAAATCTTTGGTAAAGAATTGCCCAACCCATGGACTAACTACTTGGATGATCATCCAAACCTTCTATGCAGGATTGAATTTTTCTTCGCGGAACCTATTGGATTCAGCTGCTGGAGGTACCTTTATGTCCATTACTTTGGGGGAGGCTACAAAGCTTCTTGATGATATGATGGTCAATTACTCTGAATGGCACACGGAAAGAGCTCCACAAGGTAAGAAGGTAAATTCTGTTGAAGAAACCTCCTCCTTGAGTGATAAGATTGATGTGATTATGTCTATGCTGGTGAATGGTAGATCTAATGTGGATCCAAATAATGTTCCTTTAGCTTCATTGGTTGCCCAAGAAGAAAATGTTGATGTGAACTTCATTAAAAATAATAATTTCAACAACAATGCTTATAGGAACAATTCTGGTAACAACTATAGGCCATATCCTTCTGCTAATGGTAATGGTTATGGTAATTCTTATGGTAATTCTTACAACAATAATAGGAGTGTACCCCCTGGTCTTGAAGCCATGCTTAAAGAATTTATTAGTACACAAACTGCTTTTAACAAATCTGTTGAAGAAAAGCTTGATAAAATTGATATTCTTGCTTCTAAGGTTGATAGACTTGCCCCTGATGTAGATCTTTTAAAATTGAAAGTTATGCATAATAAGGATAATGAAAATAAGATTGTTACTACAGCAAATGCCATCCAAGTTAGAATTAATGAGAATATAAGATTGATGGCTGAATTGCATGCTAGGTGGGAAAGAGAAGAAAATGAAAAACTAGCTAAAGATAATGTAGCTAAAGTTTGGACTATTACCACCACTAGTAATTATAATGATTCACATGTTGCTAAACCTCCTACCATCAATGGTAAAATAATTGGTGTTGGCAATGTTTCTACTCCTAGTGCAAGGCGTGCAAAATTACCTGAAATTGCTAAAACTGCTGAAACTGCTTGTGATAAAACTGCTGAAATTTTTTCCAACATTGGGGACAATGATCCCATTGCTGTAGATCATAATGGTTTAGATTTTGATGATTGTCACATCTCTGAAGTTATAAAGTTCTTACAAAAACTTGCTAAAAGTCCCAATGCTAGCGCTATAAATTTGGCCTTTACAAAACATATTACAAATGCTCTCATAAAAGCTAGAGAAGAGAAACTAAAACTTGAAACTTATATTCCTAGGAAGTTAGAAGATGGTTGGGAGCCCATCATTAAGATGAGGGTCAATGATTTTGATTGTAATTCTTTATGTGATCTTGGTGCAAGTATTTCCGTTATGCCTAAGAAAATCTATGATATGCTTGACTTGCCACCATTGAAAAATTGTTATTTGGATGTTAATCTTGCTAATAATGCTATAAAGAAACCTTTCGGGAGGATTGATAATGTTCGTATTATTTTTAACAATAACCTTGTCCCCGTTGATTTTGTTGTCTTGGATATTGAATGCAATGCATCTTGTCCCATTATATTGGGAAGACCTTTTCTTCGAACTGTTGGTGCTACCATAGATATGAAGGAAGGTAATATTAAATATCAATTTCCTCTCAAGAAAGGTATGGAACACTTCCCTAGAAAGAAAATGAAGTTACCTTGTGATTCTATTATTAGAACAAATTATGATGTTGATGCTTCATCTCTTGATAATACTTGATTCACACTTTCTGCGCCTAGCTGAAAGGCGTTAAAGAAAAGCGCTTATGGGAGACAACCCATTATTTTACTTCTGCACTTTGTTTTATATTTGAGTCTTGGAAGTTGTTACTACTGTAGCAACCTCTCCTTATCTTTATTTTATTGCATTGTTGTGCCAAGTAAAGTCTTTGATAGTAAAGTCAATACTAGATTTGGATTACTGCGCAGAAACAGATTTCTTGCTGTCACAAATTTGGGCATGGTTCTCTGTAGGTAACTCAGAAAAATCTGCCAATTTACGTGCGTGATCCTCAGATATGTACGCAACTTTCATTCAATTTGGGAATTTTCATCTGAGCAAGTCTAGTGCCCCTGGAAAATTCGTCTTTACGGACTGTTCTGTTTTGACAGATTCTGCCTTTTATTTCGCATTGCCTGTTTTGCTATGTTTGGTGGATTTCTTTGTTCCATTAACTTTCAGTAGCTTTGTGCAATGTCCAGAAGTGTTAAGAATGATTATGTCACCTCTGAATATATGAATTATGCACTGACCCTCTAATGAGTTTGTTTTAAGTTTGGTGTGGAGGAAGTTTTCAAGGGTCAAGAGAGGAGGATGATACAATATGATCAAGAAGAGTGAAGAGTCTAAGCTTGGGGATGCCCCCGTGGTTCATCCCAGCATATTTTAAGAAGACCCAAGCGTCTAAGCTTGGGGATGCCCAAGGCATCCCTTCTTCATCGACAACATTATCAGGTTCCTCTAATGAAACTATATTTTTATTCAGTCACATCTTATGTGCTTTACTTGGAGCGTCTGTTTGTTTTTATTTTTGTTTTTGTTTGAATAAGATCGGATCCTAGCATTCTTTGTTTGGGAGAGAGACATGCTCCGTTGTTTCGTATGAACACATATGTTCTTAACTTTATCTTTAATGTTCATTGCGAAAGTTGGACTATTTCATTCATTGCTATATGGTTGGAAACGGAAAATGCCGAATGTGGTAAATGGTATAATGTCTTGAATAATGTGATACTTGGCAATTGTTGTGCTCATATAGATCATGTTTAAGATCTTGCATCATGTACCTTGTACCTATTAATGAATAACTACATAGAGCTTGTTAAAATTTGGTTTGCATGATTGATCTCTAGAGTCTAGATATTTTCTGGTTGAGGTGTTTGAACAACAAGGAGACAATGTAAAGTCTTATAATAGCTACAATATGTTCATATGTGAGCTTTGCTGCACCTTTTATACTTGAGTTTGCTTCAAACAACCTTGCTAGCCTAGCCTTGCATTGAGAGGAATTCTTCTCGTGCATCCAAATCCTTGAGCCAAAAACTATGCCATTTGTGTCCACCATACCTACCTACCACATGGTATTTCTCCGCCATTCCAAAGTATATTACTTGAGTGCTACCTTTAAACTTCTATTCTTTGCCTTTAGAATACATAGCTCATGGGAAAGTAGCCTTAAAAACTATTGTGGTGAAGAATATGTACTTATGTGTCTTATTTCTTAATAAGTTGCTTGTTGAGCGGTAACCATGTTTCTGGGGACGCCATCAACTTTTACCTTTGTTGAATATCATGTGAGTTTCTATGCATGTTCGTCTTGTCTGAAGTAAGGGCGATTTTCATGATCAAATGGTTTGAGTATGCATACTGTTAGAGAAGAACATTGGGCCGCTAACTAAAGCCATGATTCATGGTGGAAGTTTCAGTTTGGACACAAATCCTCAATCTCTTATGAGAATGTTAACTGTTGTTGAATGCTTATGCATTAAAGAGGAGTCCATTATCTGTTGTCTATGTTGTCCCGGTATGGATGTCTAAGTTGAGAATAATCAAAAGCGAGAAATCCAATGCAAACTTTCTCCTTAGACCCTTGTACAGGCGACATAGAGGTACCCCTTTGTGACACTTGGTTGAAACATATGCTATGCAATGATAATCCGTGTTAATCCAAGCTAATTAGGACAAGGTGCGAGCACTATTAGTATACTATGCATGAGGCTTGCAACTTATAGGATATCTTATACATAACACATATGCTTTATTACTACCGTTGACAAAATTGTTTCTTGTTTTCAAAATGAAAAGCTCTAGCACAAAAATAGTAATCCATGCTTCCCTCTGCGAAGGGCCTATCTTTTACTTTATTGTTGATTCAGTTTACCTACTTCTTTCTATCTTAGAAGCAAACACTTGTGTAAACTGTGTGCATTGATTCTTACATGTTTACCTATTGCACTTGTTATATTACTTTGTGTTGACAATTATCCATGAGATAAACATGTTGAAGTTGAAAGCAACCGCTGAAACTTACATCTTCCTTTTTGTTGCTTCAATGCCTTTACTTTGAATTTATTGCTTTATGAGTAACTCTTATGCAAGTCTTATTGATGTTTGTCTTGAAAGTATTATTCATGAAAAGTCTTTGCTATATGATTCATTTGTTTACTCATTATCTTCATCATTGCTTCGAATCGCTGCATTCATCTCATGTGCTTTACAATAGTATTGATCAAGATTATGATAGCATGTCACTTCAGAAATTATCTTTGTTATCGTTTACCTACTCGAGGGCGAGTAGGAACTAAGCTTGGGGATGCTTGATACGTCCCAAACGTATCTATAATTTCTTATGTTCCATGCTACTTTTATGATGATACTCACATGTTTTATACACATTATATGTCATTATTATGCATTTTCCGGCACTAACCTATTGACGAGATGCCGAAGAGCCAGTTGTTGTTTTCTGCTGTTTTTGGTTTCAGAAATCCTAGTAAGGAAATATTCTCGGAATTGGACGAAATCAACGCCCAGGGGCCTATTTTTCCACGAAGCTTCCAGAAGACCGAAAGGGAAACGAAGTGGGGCCACGAGGTGGCGACACACTAGGGCGGCGCGGCCCAAGCCCTGGCCGCGCCGGCCTACTATGTGGGCCCCCCGTGACGCCTCCTGACCTGCCCTTCCGCCTACATATAGTCTTCGTCGCGAAACCCCCAGTACCGAGAGCCACGATACGGAAAACCTTCCAGAGACGCCGCCGCCGCCAATCCCATCTCGGGGGATTCAGGAGATCGCCTCCGACACCCTGCCGGAGAGGGGAATCATCTACCGGAGGGCTCTTCATCGCCATGATCGCCTCCGGATCGATGTGTGAGTAGTACACCCCTGGACTATGGGTCCATAGCAGTAGCTAGATGGTCGTCTTCTCCTCATTGTGCTATCATGTTAGATCTTGTGAGCTGCCTATCATGATCAAGATCATCTATTTGTAATGCTACATGTTGTGTTTGTTGGGATCCGATGAATATTGAATACTATGTCAAGTTGATTATCAATCTATCATATATGTTATTTATGTTCTTGCATGCTCTCCGTTGCTAGTAGAGGCTCTGGCCAAGTTGATAATTGTGACTCCAAGAGGGAGTATTTATGCTCGATAGTGGGTTCATGCGTCCATTAAATGCAGGACGATGTGAGAAAGTTCTAAGGTTGTGGATGTGCTGTTGCTACTAGGGATAAAACATCGATGCTTTGTCTAAGGATATTTGTGTTGATTACATTACACACCATACTTAATGCAATTGTCTGTTGTTTACAACTTAATACCAGAAGGGGTTCGGATGATAACCTGAAAGTGGACTTTTTAGGCATAGATGCATGCTGGATGGCGGTCTATGTACTTTGTCGTAATGCCCTGATTAAATCTCATAGTACTCATCATGATATATGTATGTGCATTGTTATGCCTTCTTTATTTGTCAATTGCCCAACTGTAATTTGTTCACCCAACATCTGTTTATCTTATGGGAGAGACACCGCTAGTGAACTGTGGACCCCGGTCCTATTCTTTACATCTGAAATACAATCTACTACAATTGTTCTTTACTGTTCTTCGCAAACAATCATCATCATCCACACTATACATCTAATCCTTTGTTTACAGCAAGCCGGTGAGATTGACAACCTCACTGTTACGTTGGGGCAAAGTACTGTGATTGTGTTGTGCAGGTTCCACATTGGCGCCGGAATCCCTGGTGTTGCGCCGCACTACACTCCGCCACCAACAACCTTCAACGTGCTTCTTGGCTCCTACTGGTTCGATAAACCTTGGTTTCTTTCTGAGGGAAAACTTACTGCTGTGCACATCACACCTTCCTCTTGGGGTTCCCAACGGACGTGTGTCTCACGCGCATCAGCAAGCTGCACCTGCCCTTGAGCGACATCGACGTTCACATCCGGGAGGCCTTCGTCGCGCCAAAGCCTGGGAAAGCCTTCCCTTCAGTGTGGGTGCAGCTCACTGGCCTGCCTAGGGACGTGCTGGTGCGTGATCGGCTCATGGCGTCCCTCATTCTGGTGGGGCGCCCCATCGACGTGGACGAGCTCTCGCTCAAGAAGTGGACTACGGAGCCGGTTAGGGTGCGATTCCAGTTTCCCCACCCCGAGTGCATCAAGGGCTCATTCCAGCTATGAGTGAATGGCGAGCCCTATACGATTGGTGTTAAGGTGGTTCTGGGAAAGACGCCGGGCGGCTCAGGCCTGGACGCGCCACCCAAGCCTCCGGCCCCACGTGGATATGAATATGGTGATGAAGAGTCTGATCCTAGTATGGAGGTGGAGACCTGGAACCGACATGGATGGAAGGGGAACGGGAAGTCGAAGTCGACCACGGAGCAGGGTGCCCAGCAGACTTGGGCTACGGGCTCGTCTCAGCTCTCTCGTGACATGGGTTCGTGGAGCGCCCCGGTGCCGGGCAAGACAGCGATCCGCATCGACAACCAATACGGGTCGAACTTGGGGACGTTCCCTTCCTTGCTGGAAGTGGCGTCGACCAAGTGCGCCATCATCCCGACCGCAATGGACCAGGAGGGCCTGGTGGTCAAGAAGCGGATGCCGGCTGCTGTCGTGGAGGCAGTGACCTGGGGCGAGGAGGCCTCGCTGGTGTCCGGGGAGACCACTTCTCAGGTCATGGACCCGGTGGATGCCTGGCTGCTCTCTAGCCCTTGCTTGGAGCGGCCTGCGGCGGGGGCTGGGCTCCTGGCTATGCACGAGTTGGCGGGCGACGAGGGCCTGGTGGTGAACATGGAGGCGTCCGAGGCGATGATGGAGGTGGAGCCGCTGGGGCTACATCAGGGCGGGTCGGTCGCGGCACTGGCCATGGAGGTGCCGGCGGTGCCGGCCATGGCGTGGGGCAGACGCTCCAAGGCAATGCCGGTGCAATCCAACACGACGACCGTGATGACCACCTTGGGGATGCTGCGCAAGAGCTCAAGGCACAAGGGAGCGGCGGCGTCGAAGCCGGTGTTGTATAAGGCGATGGACCGTGCCGCGAAGAAGAACCTCGAGATAGGTAATGATTTCGTTGTCCTTGATCATCTGCCTGATTCCCATCTTTCATCTGTGGCGTCGGATTGCTGTATCGTTTTTACTCCGAGTGTGGGCACGCCCGCGGAGGCGCTGTCCTTGATTCGTGCCAACGAGAGACTGCAGGGCTCGCTCGCTCCTGTTGCACGTCAGCAGGCGTGGGAGGCTGCTGCTAGCGCGGCTAGGGAGGCTGCGCAGACGTCTGCCCCGTCTTCCTCGACGGCGCAGGACCCATCGTGCGCTGACCAGGGGGCAGCGGGTGGTGCGGAAGATGGGCGGCTCGGCCAGGGGATGGCCGTGATGCCGGGCGGGGATAACCCGTCACCCGCGGACACCTTGGGTGGCATGAATACACGCACTAGGGTTCCTCGCAGGTCCACGTTGACCGTGCGGAAGGGGAGGGGAAAGAAGCCTAGCTCTAAATGAAAGTTCTAATCTACAATTTGCGTGGGTTCGGCAGTGGGGGCCGGCGCACACAATTGAAGGATTATATGAATCAACACCATCTTGACATCATTGGCCTCCAGGAGACCATTAGACAGGATTTCTCGACGGAAGAGCTTCGCAGCCTGGAGTGTGGGGGACAGTTTGCCTGGAATTGGCTTCCGGCAGAAGGACACTCAGGGGGCTTATTTATAGGCTTTCGGGATGAATGCTTCGAGGTGGGTACCTGGAAAAAGGAGACCTTCTTCCTTAGCGCCACGGTGTTTCAGCGGAGGACACGTCTGAAATGGTGCTTTTTCCTCGTCTATGGTCATGCGGATCACCGTAGGTCCGACGAGTTCCTTGTCGAGATAGAATGGAAAGTTCTAACGGCACCTTTCCTGGTAGTTGTTGGTGGGGACTTTAACCTCATCCGCATGGCCAACGACAAGAGCAACGACAACATCTGCTGGCCTAGGGTGCGCCGGTTTAATGAGGCCATTGCCACTATGGCTCTGCGGGTGACATAGGCATCCCCAATGGGCCTGCCGAAGATGGTACCCGGGGTTTACTGAAGGCCCACAAGTCGAAGAGTATGAAGTTCGGAAGCTCAGTTAGTATTAAGGAAAGTTAGAGTTGTATTAGGAAATATAGAGACTTGTAACTTTACGGGTAGAACTCAGAGAGTCCCCCGAGATTTGTAATCTTGTGTAACACAGTACCCTCGGCTCCGCCTCCTATATAAGGGGGAGTCGAGGGACAAAGAGAGGATCGAATCCATTGTCAACATAACCCTAGTTTTTTTAATCGTCGAGTACTTTTCGGCTGAAACCTTCGAGATCTACTTGCCCTCTACTTCCAACGAAACCCTAGTCTACAATACGTAGGCATTGATAAGTTAATACCTTGTCAATTGGCGCCGTCTGTGGGAACTAGAGGCGACAAGGAGCTGATCTCGATGGCACGTTCAAGATCGTCGACTTCATCGGTAGCAAGCAACACGACGGATCGAGGTAAACAGATCAAAACTGATCTAGTCGATTTTGTTCGTCACCCGCCCTCCCATTTGGATGCATATGCGTATCTGGAGGAGCCCATGGAGATGACGTTCGGAAAGTTCCGATTCTGTGTCGAGAAGAAAGGATCGTATCGTCTCGAAGTTCCGATCTCGTCCGGATTATCGGCGGTCGATTCCGATTTTTCGGACTCAACGACATCAATAAAGTCAGGCGAAGAGGAGTTCTCGTCGCCACGCTTCATCAACACTATGGCAAGCGAAAAGCTCGCCAAGATCTTCAGCGACATGTCCTTCGAGTCGTCTGCGGACTCTGGTATAAGCAGCGACTCATACAGCATCGACAGCTTCAATTTCGTCGACATATCCATTGCTATTGGAGAGGTCTTAACCAATCTATATGATGGTGTCACCAATCCTGACAAAAATCAAAGTTCAAAATATCATCAGATCTATGCAATTGGAGAAACAAACCGAGCAGAGCCAGAGACGTCAGAGGCTTTCGACGATGCGGGAAACCCATATGTCGATCCAGCTGATCTCATGCGAGGTTTAGGCACTAAATATGTCGGAAGTATACCGCGTCTAAGGGTTCAACTCCCACAAGAAGCATGGGACAGAGCCGTAAGAGCCATGGACGGTACAGAACCAATGACCACAACTGCTACGGCAGAGGAATTGCAAGCTTATCAATACAGACTCGCTCGCTTCGGAAGAGAATTAGAAAAAAATGGATTTCTATTTTCGTGCCCTCGGGTCCTTAGTTGTGCTCAGTTTTCCCCAGCTCCTTAGTTTTTCCTCAGTTTTACCCAAGCCTTTGTCTGAAACCATCACACGTGATGTAACGGCCGGTTGCCCAACGGTTGACCGTTATCTTCTGACTAGTGGGGCCACGTAGAGCCCGCAAAGACACGTCAGACCATCCATCTTTGTTTGACCGTAAGCATCGGTGTATCCCTGACCAAAACGCGCACGAGTGGGGCTTCGGTATATCGAATGACAAGTGGGCCATGGCGCTGATACAATGGGCAATACACGGGTAGGAATAGATTTTTAAACGGAGCTCTACAGCGATGGCACGGAGGAGGTGGCCTGCGGGGTGCCGAGATGAGATCGACGTCCAGAAAGAACTGCATGAGGCGAGACCAGACGCATTAGATAGATATGAACTAGACGCGTTTAACCATGCAAATAAGAGAAGAAATGGTCGACGATAGCGACGACTACCTCAAAACTTTGACTGACTGTGTCCGACACGAACGCGAGCAATGTAGAGAAAACTAGTGTCTCTCCTTTCTGGCGTGTATAGATGGGTGCTAGAAGAGTGTGGTGGCGAAGGGAAAGACCTCGCGGTGGTCTGTGGCGTCCAGCATAGCGGGGCGGTGTGGCCGTGCCCACAGCGGCGTGCATGCATGTTCGGCATTGGCATCAGCATGTACGTTCGGCATTGGCCTCGGCGGTATCTCTGGTGTGTTAGTGATCGAATGAGGGGACGGGATTGATGGTGCATCCCGACGGTGACCTAGCAGTGGCAGCGAGCATAGTCGTTCTGACCATGCCGATATCGGCATCGGCATCGTTTGGAGGCTGTGGTGCTCGAATTAAGGTGGGATTTGTTTATTGTACGCCAAAAGTGATTTGAAACAAGTTTCGTGTTGAAGGTTAGGTAACGAAAGTTTGTAACTAAGCCCAAAATTATACTAGCGCCATGGTGAGGTTCTTTTTGATAGAGCTATACGGTTGGGCAAACTTTTTTGACACTTTTTAGATAGGGTTCCTTGTTGTTACACGTATGGCATCATGTATGGCAAATTTGGGGTCATTTGGAGATGTTCGAAAAAATCACTTTGCTTAAACGCATGCCGTTTCGTCTCACTGAAACCAGCTTTTCTAACAAGGTGATTTTTTCTACATTCTCTAAATGACCTCAAATTTCATACAGCTGATCTTCTATACATAGATAGATAGATGGTTTCGTTTTTACATTTTTCGAACTTTTTATTTCCCTTTATAATACCCAATTGATTTTCAGATTTTGTAACAGGTTATGGCATCATGTATGGCATCATTTTCGCCCTAAATTTCAAATTTTGTGAAACTTTCCCTTTTAGATATTCCTTGTTGTTATAGATATGGCATCATGTATGCCAAATTTGGTTAGGTCTCACTGAAACCAGCTTTTGTAACAAGTTAGGTTTTTTCGACCTTCTCAAAAGGGATTTTTTTCTACCTTCTCTAAATGACCTAAAAAATCATACAGACGATCTTCTATACAAATATAGGTAGATTTTTTGCGTGAAAAGTAATGGATACAACAAATCGGTGATGGTTTATCATTTTTTTCGTGAAAATTAATGGCTACAACAAATCGGTGATGGTTTATCATTTTTTGCGTGAAAATTAATGGCTACAACAAATCGGTGATGGTTTATCATTTTTTGCGTGAAAATTAATGGCTACAACAAATCGGTGATGGTTTATCATTTTTTGCGTGAAAATTAATGGCTACAACAAATCGGTGATGGTTTATCATTTTTTGCGTGAAAAGTAATGCCTAAAAGAGTTTATAATTTTTAGCGCGTGAAAATGAATACAGAAAACCGCCCTTTAGCATACTTAGAGAGTGGAAGGTAACCGCCGACAGAGAGAGAGAGGGGTTATCCTGCCCGTTAGATCATACGATCAACGGTCGGCGGGCACGATCCGCGTGACATGGGCTAGACCAATCATGGCAATGTTGCACGTCTGCGAGAATTTGTGGAGGGAGAGGGCAAAACTGAGTAGTATCAAGAAACCAAGGGCACCTGTGTAATAAACAGACTAACGGATTCAAATATGAGATTTAAAAAATGGAAAATGTGTGTTTTGTACAATGAAACCCATCTTGGCCTACCTCAAACTATTTGCAATACAAATATGCATGAGTGTGAGAATTGTGGCCTCATTTAGACAAAGTATGTTTTGGGGAAAGCTGTTTTGGGAAGGGCTTATTGTGGAAAACCATGCACCTTCATAGCTACTAGGTGATTTGAGAAGGCCTTTGAGAAGTGGAAATTTGTGGTAAAACTTGATTTATCTATGACTTATCTATGTTTTGAGAACTGGAAATTTGTGGTAAGGACTCCATGAGTATGTGCCACTATTTTTCGGAATTTTTTGCACATTAAATGACTCATTTAACTAGTTAATCCCATTTGTTGACTGTCTGTTGACCAGCCACTTGAGGGTAAAACTGAGCATATTGCACTAGCCAGTATTAGTACTCAAGGGGAAAACTGAGCACACAAAAAATGCTAGTATATGACTCGAGGTTATACCTGAGTATATCTAAATTTCCAGGGTTAGACTCGAGGACGTGTGTTGCGGTGCAGAAATGGAAGACGTGCAATTGTTGACGCGTAGACGCGGGTCGCGGTGCAGAAGTCGAAGGCGTGCAATCGTGGACGCGTGTCGCATTGCAGAAGTCCAAGACGTGCAGACGTGCAGCGGTGGACGCGTAGGACGCGGGTCGCATTAACCACCCCTCACCTTTATAGATGCCTCCTCCCACTATCTCTGTCACTCTCACTCGCCCACGCAACAACGCCTCTCTCACGTCCCATCATCTTCTCCAAAGCAAAAAACCCTCTCCCTCTTCCTCTCCCTCTCCCTCTCCTCTGCCGGCGAGATGGACAAGGAGAATACCAATCCCATCGTCCACGGCGCCGTCGGCTCCAAGCGCGACGCCTCCCTCTTCGACGCCGTCCCCTCAACGGACGTCGCCGCCGCCTCCGCCGGTGCATCGGAGGCTGCTGCCGCCGGTGGCGGTCAGATCCCACCGGGATATGACCCCTATGAGCCGGTGCCGTACGTCCCGCCCCCGAACCCCTACGACACCTTCCTGGAGGACCCATGGAACGAGGTAACTACGGTTTGCTTCCTTTTTTGTTCCCCATTCCTTTTTGAACCCTATTTTTGCTGGTGTAGATGGATCTGTAGATGGATGAGTATTGGTCTAATATTTTCCTATGATGAATCATTGGGCACAAATTTTTACAGGGAGGGTTTAGCGAACCATTGCTGTGTACAAATCTGTTGTGCATGAGCTTTGGTTCGCTTACACCTTCCCTGTAGATATATAATCGTGCCCACTCTAAGTGAGGCAGACTCTGTTTTTCTAACTTTGTTATCATGCACGTTCGTCATCGTTGCAACTCATTCACTCATAGTTTCTGTTTGATATGGATCAGCTGTCTGGCAGTGACGTCGGCAGCGAAGAGGAGGAGGAGGACGTCAAGACTCGCTAGGTGCTGCGGAGGCTGCAGGTCGGCCAGTACATCTCCTACTTCGCCAAGGGTGTCTACAGGTGCCCCTTCTGCACTAGGAGACTCGGCGGCACGGACTTCAACTGCCTCGTCACGCATGCTGAGAACATCAGCAACACCTTCCCCAAGGTCGGCACGACGGTGAACGTCTACTCCTTCCGCGCCAAGCACAGGGCGCTCGGCATGCACCTCCGCAGCATGCAGCGGGTGGAGATCTCCGCCGGGCGCATGCCTCCGCTCAAGCCCAAGGCTCCGAAGGGGAGCAGTAGCAACAAGTGGAGGGAGAGCCAGATGGGGTAGGCGGAGTCCTGGACGTGTGCTGCTGCTGCCTCCCATTTTGTTGTTGGGATCCCTTTGTTGTTAGCTAGGGATCCCTTGTTGTTATGTTGTTAGTATGATGGTGCTGTGAAGAACCTAGAACCTGTTACTATGTTGGCTGTTGTGTATGCAGCTTATTATCTAGGGAGGGATCCCTATTATCTATCCCTATTCTACTATATTTTGTTGGCCCTACTTTGTTTTCTCGATTTACTATGACTGTGAATTTATCGTACATTACCCTGGAGATTTGCTTCTATATGGACCAGAGGGAGTACTAGATTGGGATCCCTACTAGATTTGCTGCCATATTGGGCAAACAACGAGGGCCAAAAGGCACAAATAATTGAAGAAAGACAGAAATGCAAACTTCTCTAGATTTGATACTTATTTGGTGAAAAGGACAGAGAGAAAAGAGGGGAAAAAGGTGCTCTTAATAATGCCAATTTGGGGCCGAGAGAGACAGAACCCAGCTCCTGCTCACATGCGCAACCAAACGCGGTCTCGTCCTGTCCCACGCGGTCCCTTTCTACCGGCCCCACACGATGCGACCCCACACGACGCGGCCCCACATGTGACAGAACGGTCAACTAAACGGGAATCCTGCCGTCTGAGCTGCTTTTGCCGGTTTCAAACAAGGGCTTGGAGAAAACTGAGGAAAAACTAAGGAGCTGGGGAAAACTGAGTACAACTAAGGACCTGAGGGAACGAAAATAGAAATCCCTAGAAAAAAAGACAGCTGCCCTGAATAGAAGAAAGGAGGCAGCTTCCGCGTCAAGCAGGCGAAGGGCAGATCTACGCCGATATTCAGGAACTTCGAGAGATAGTCACAGAGAAGCTCGAAGGAGAGCAAGATCTCGGCTGCAAAATATACCTGGAGCAGAGAGAGAGAATCTAGTTCAAAACCTCGATATGTCTTTCATGTCAATCGACACAAGGGGAAATATTATTCCCAAAACACCGGAAGCTTGATACATGGCAACGCAAGCTTTCATCCTCGCGTCCAGGCCACCTCCTGGGGATCCGAGAGAAGCGTTGTATAACATGGCCATGGCAGGAGTTGGAGCCATGGGAACAGCATTCGCAACTACACCTCTCGAAGGAGCTACGAGGCAAAATAGTCCGCGACCTACTGCAGCAGTGCAGGATCCCCCGAGAGCGAGTGGAGCAAGAGATTCAGCGACTCAGGCAAGGGTGGATACAGCACGACAGGACAGAAGAGAACATCGGCATTCACCAGAAGTTGATGAGGAAGATATGTGCGGACTCCCGTGTTTCACGAGACGAGTCCGAAAAACACGAGTCCCGTCAGGGTTTAAGTTACCCGACAATTTCAAAAAAATTGATGGTCTACAAGATCCCGAGGATTGGCTAGTGGATTACCTTGAGACGGTGAAATTATAGGTGGAACCAGGGCAACAGCCATGCAGAGTATCCAAGTGCACTTAAGTGGAGCAACACGATCATGGATAAGGAAGTTACCTCCGGGGTCCATCGACAGTTGGGCTAGTTTCGAGGACGTTTTCGTGAAGAATTTTCGATCCACATGCAAAAAACCCGCGTCACTACAAAGAGTTGAGGGCTTGCAGGCAGAAGTATGACGAACCAATGAGAAAATACATCCAGAGGTGGAATATCATCAAAAACTAAGCAGAGAACATATCTGACGAGAGGGCAATAGACGCGTTTGTGGCAGGAATTCGACGGAGAGATTTTGTCGAAGACTTGGGGAGAACCAATCCAAGGACAATTTCAGCATTAATGGAAATAGCGAACAGGTGGGCAGACGGAGAAGATGTTGTTCACAACAAACGACATAGGTCGCCAGAGGAGGACCACAGTCGAAACTTCCAAAATAGACGACGATTCTCTCGACAGTTCTCGAGTTATGATGCTCCTGGCCAAATATCGGCTGGGTTCCGAGGAAATACTGGAGGAAACGGTCGAGATGATTATCAAAGGAGTAGCGAGCAGCGAAGCGACAATAGAGATGATTCCCGCAACAATAGACAAAATAGTGGAACAAGGTTCCAGAGACCATATGTATCTCCCGAGGATATGGTGAATGGACCATGTCAGATGCACTTTTATCTTGATAATAACGGGAAGAGATAGTCAGGACATCTGCAGAAGGACTGTCGAAATTTTCAAGCAATGTTGAGATTTGCAGGGCAAGCTAATGCTCAAGCAACGAATAGAAACCCCCAAGGGCCAAGGAGTGAGATCCACCTTCCACCTCCTCCCGCAATTACGGACGAAAATCGACACCAACTCAGAATAGCGGCAGCACCACAACCACCTCCATATATCGACCCCAACGCCAACGGCGCGGTCTCGATGATTCAGAAATCTAGGCCATCCAACAGGGCCCAGAAAGTAATCTCGCGCCAAGTATTTATGGTAGAAAAGATGCCTCCACCAACAATTGAGTACCTGAATTGGTCAGGACATGACATCGGCTTCACAATAGCGGACCAACTGCAGCAAGTTCCTCGACCAGGGCAATCAGCACTTATTTTACCAGCAGTGATCGCAGGATTCGACGTTTCTCGAGTATTCATAGATGGAGGCAGCAGTTTAAACCTTATGTATGCAGATACACTAAGGAAGATGAACATATCCTTGGCGAACTTAAAACCAACCGATACACGCTTCCATGGAATCACACCAGATAAGCCAAGTTATCCGCTGGGAAAAATCAATCTCGATGTTCAGTTTGCAACCCGAGAAAACTACAGGATAGAGAGACTGGAGTTCGAAGTCGTGGATTTCCCGTCACAATATCACGCTTTATTGGGGAGACCAGCGTATGCCAGGTTTATGGTGGTACCGCATTATACATACTTGCTATGGAGGCTACCTGGACCCAAGGGACCAATCACAGTAAAAGGCAGTTTTGCGCTGGCTGATAAATGCGACAAAGACTTTCATCGACTGTCAGAGACTTTCGGGATGCATGCGGAATACATGGCGTCAAGGCTAACAACTGATTATGATGTGTTGCCAGATACAGGGAGGCCACTCAGGGAACCAACCTTCGACACTACTAAGGATTCTAAGGAGGTCCAGATTCATCCGACAGATCCCAAGAAAACGACATCCATTGCAACAAACATGGATCTCGCATAGGAAAGCGCGCTCGTCGAGTTCCTCCGTGAGCGCTGGGAAATCTTCGCATGGTGTCCAGCTGACATGTCAGGAGTACCCATGGAACTTGCCGAGCACCACCTTAACTTGGATCCAGTGGCAAAACCAATCAAACAACCCTTGCGGCGTTTTTCGGAACCAAACCGCAAGGCTATGCTGTCAGAAATCAATCGACTTAGAGAAGCTGGCTTCATCAAAGAACTGCACACGGAGGCCACATGGGTATCTAATCCAGTACTGGTCCCGAAGAAAAACACGAAAGTCCTTCGCATGTGCGTCGACTTCACGTGTCTAAATAAACATTGTCCAAAGGATCACTTTCCCCTCCCGAGGATCGATCAAATTATCGACTCCACGGCAGGATGTGAATGTCTTTCCTTCTTGGATGCATATTCTGGTTATAACCAGATCAGACTAAAAGAAGACGACGAGGTCAAAACAGCTTTTATAACACCTTATGGTGTGTTCTGCTATAAAACAATGCCTTTTGGTCTGAAAAACGCGGGAGCAACATATCAGCGGATGATGCAAAAGTGTCTTGCAACACAAATTGGTAAAAACGTACAAGTATATATTGACGATGTCGTCATAACAACAAAGAAGGGGTCAACCTTGATCGAGGATCTGAAGGAAACTTTCGACAACCTTGACAAGTTTTGCCTTAAGTTAAACCCGACAAAGTGCTCCTTTGGTGTTTCTGCGGGAGAACTTCTCGGGTTCCTAGTTTCAGCAAGAGGGATCGAGGCCAATCCAGAGAAAGTCCAAGCCATCGTAACAATGAGGAAGCCAACAAAGTTGAAAGAAATACAACAGTTGACTGGGCGAGTCGCAGCTTTGAGCAGATTCGTCGCCAGGCTAGGAGAAAAGGCATTTCCGTTCTACGCATTGATCAAGCAAGGAGAGAAGTTTCAATGGAACGAAGAAGCAGATAGAGCTTTCGAGGATCTCAAGCGCACAATCTTGACACCACCAATCTTGGTGGCGCCCAAGGAAAAGGAACCTCTCCTGTTATATATTGCAGCCACACCTCAGGTGGTTAGCACAGTGCTTTTGGTTGAAAGAGAAGAAGAAGGAAAACTCCATGGAGTGCAACGGCCGGTATATTTCGTCAGCGAAGTTTTATCGCCTTCCAAATAACGGTACCCGCAGTACCAGAAGTTAGCATATGGAGTGTTTACAACAGCAAGAAAACTGCGACAATATTTTTCGGCGCATCCGATAATTGTGGTTAATGAGGCGCCTTTATCCAATATATTAAACAATCCAGAGGCTACGGGTCGTGTCTCCCTTTGGGGAGTAGAGCTTTCCTCTCGGGACATCACATATGAAAAAAGAAAGGCAATAAAGTCGCAAATATTACCAGATTTTATTGCAGAGTGGATGGAGCTACAAAATACGGGACCCCCGGATTTATCGAGAACCTGGACTATGAACTTCGACGGGTCCAAGAGATTGGAGGGGGCTGGAGCAGGCGTGATACTGATATCACCACAAGGCGACAAGTTAAAGTATGTCTTACGGATGACGTTTCCAAACGCGTCTAACAACGAGGCAGAATACGAAGCTCTTATACATGGGATGAAGATGGCAAAGGCTTGTGGCGCAACTCGATTAAAAATCTTTGGCGACTCGCAATTGGTGGCTCAACAAGTCATGAACCAATGCGACGCAGTCAATGATAGTATGATAGCATACAAGGAGGTGTATAACGAGCTCGAGAAGCTGTTTGACGGGTGCGAGGTAAATCACATCAGCAGGCTAAGCAATGATGAAGCCGATGTTCTTGCAAACATTGGGTCGCAATGTCTCGCAATACCACCCGGTGTGTTCTCGGAAGAGATATCTGAGAGATCAACCAAGGTGAAGAAACAACAGAAGAAGGAGAAGGAAGAGAAACCCTCGGGGGCTGAAGAAATACCATCGGGAGAAGAGGATGAACCTGAGGTAGTAATGATAATACAGATTCCATGGATGTAGGCGTACATAGCATATATCTCGAGAAAGGAATTACATGATGACCCAGTTGAAGCAAGGCGAGTCATCAGGCGATCCAAAGCTTTTACTGTGGTAAAAGGAAAGCTATATAAACGAAGTATCTCGGGAGTGTTACAATGATGTGTCACACCTGAGCAAGGGAGGTTAATTCTGAAGGATGTACACGAAGGAGTGTGCGGACACCACGCAAGCAGTCGAGCTATAGCATCCAAGGTTTTGAGAGCAGGGTTCTATTGGTTAACAGCAATTGAGGATGCAAAGGAAATAGTACGCACTTCTGACGCGTGCCAAAGGTTTGCCGCAAAACCTCATTCTCCGGCAGCAGAGTTAATGCCAATACCGCTGTCATGGCCTTTCGCTCAATGGGGTCTTGATATGGTGGTAAAATTGCACAATGCTTCGCCAGGAGGATACGAGTATATGCTCGTAGCTGTCGACAAGTTCACGAAGTGGATAGAAGCAAAGCCGATAAATTCACCAGATGCGGCATCAGCAGTCAAGTTCATGAAAAGTATCGTTTTTCGATTTGGAGTCCCTCACAGTATCGTCACGGACAATGGTAGTAATTTCACATCCAATGAATTCAAGGCATATTGTGCAGAGGTAGGCATCAAATTACACTTTGCATCAGTTGCGCACCCGCAGACCAATGGTCAAGTCGAGAAAGCCAACAGTACCATATGTAATGGCATCAAGAAACGCCTGCTAGCACCATTGGAGAAAGCTCGACACACCTGGCCATAGGAGTTGCCTAGTGTGTTATGGAGTATTCGAACAACACCAAATACAGCGACACAGGAGACTCCGTTCTTTCTGGTCCATGGAGCTGAGGCCGTGCTGCCGATAGAAATAGAACATGATTCTCCAAGAGTAGTGGAATATGACGAAGAAGCTTCAAGAAAAGCATTGGAGGACGATGTCGATGCACTCGATGAAGCTCGCGACGAAGTACTATCACGAGTCACCAAGTACCAGCAAGATCTGAAAAATTACCACAGTCGACGTTTGCGACCAAGATCCTTCCAAGTAGGCGACTTAGTTCTTCGACTCACACAAAAAAGCCATGAAAAACTCGAGTCGCCGTGGCTTGGCCCTTACATCGTCACAGAAGTAATCGAAGGAGGAGCATACAGAATCAAGGACAAGAAGACAGGAGTCGCTGAGCCAAATCCTTGGAACGTGGCGCAACTCAGGCGTTTCTACGCCTAGAATTGAAATATAGTCCTCCTTGTAAACATACAATGTACTGAGACGCCCGCGAGTTTTCAGACGCACTCTTTTCCTTTCAGGGCACCGAGTGGGGCTGGAAGGTTTTTAATGAGGCGGACTCGCGGTGCTGCAATATAATAAAGATATTCGAGATATATATATACATCTTTTTCTTCGACAGGCTCGGGGGCTCATACCCGCAAAATACAATATACTCAATAAAATTTATTTGCCTTGGTTCAACCTCGCAAACACAATAAAGAAATCAGCCACCGAAACACTCAGGGCTACGGAAAAGAACAATATATATCTGTTTTACAACATACATACAGCAAGTTATAATTTCCTTTGACAAAATAGGTTGTCTCTAGAAAAATAAATTCAGTCGTGACCTAACAGATCGTCAATATTTACTCTATCTTCTTCGGTAGAGGCACCTAGAAAATCGGCGTAATGGCCATCTGCAAAAAAGTCGACTGATACGTCTCAAACGTATCTATAATTTCTTATGTTCCATGCTACTTTTATGATGATACTCACATGTTTTATACACACTTTATGTCATTATTATGCATTTTCCGGCACTAACCTATTGACGAGATGCCGAAGAGCCAGTTGCTATTTTCTGCTGTTTTTGGTTTCAGAAATCCTACAAAGGAAATATTCTCGGAATTGGACGAAATCAACGCCCAGGGTCTTATTTTTCCACGAAGCTTCCAGAAGACCGGAGGGGATACGAAGTGGGGCCACGAGGGCCCGTACCCATAGGGCGGCGCGGCCAGCATGGGGCCCGCGCCAGCCTATGCTGTGGGGCCCCTGCGCCGCCTCCAACCCTACCCTTCCGCCTACTTATAGCCTTCATCGCGAAAACCCCAGTACCGAGAGCCACGATACGGAAAACCTTCCAGAGACGCCGCCGCCGCCAATCCCATCTCGGGGGATTCAGGAGATCGCCTCCAGCACCCTGCCGGAGAGGGGAATCATCTCCCGGAGGACTCTTCATCGCCATGATCGCCTCCAGATTGATGTGTGAGTAGTTCACCCCTGGACTATGGGTCCATAGCAGTAGCTAGATGGTTGTCTTCTCCTCATTGTGCTATCATGTTAGATCTTGTGAGCTGCCTATTGATACGTCTCCAACGTATCGATAATTTCTTATGTTCCATGCCACATTATTGATGTTATCTACATGTTTTATGCACACTTTATGTCATATTCGTGCATTTTCTGGAACTAACCTATTAACAAGATGCCGAAGTGCCGATTCTTTGTTTTTCTGCTGTTTTTGGTTTCAGAAATCCTAGTAACGAAATATTCTCGGAATTGGACGAAATCAACGCCCAGGGGCCTATTTTGCCACGAAGCTTCCAGAAGTCCGAAGAGGAGACGAAGTGGGGCCACGAGGAGCCCACACCCTAGGGCGGCGCGGCCCCCCCTTGGCCGCGCGGCCCTGTGGTGTGGGGCCCTCGTGCCGCCTCCTGACCTGCCCTTCCGCCTACTTAAAGCCTCCGTTGCGAAACCCCCAGTACCGAGAGCCACGATACGGAAAACCTTCCAGAGACGCCGCCGCCGCCGATCCCATCTCGGGGGATCCAGGAGATCGCCTCCGGCACCCTGCCGGAGAGGGGAATCATCTCCCGGAGGACTCTACGCCGCCATGGTCGCCTCCGGTGTGATGTGTGAGTAGTCTACCCCTGGACTATGGGTCCATAGCAGTAGCTAGATGGTTGTCTTCTCCCCATTGTGCTATCATTGTCGGATCTTGTGAGCTGCCTAACATGATCAAGATCATCTATCTGTAATTCTATATGTTGCGTTTGTTGGGATCCGATGAATAGAGAATACTTGTTATGTTGATTATCAAAGTTATATCTATGTGTTGTTTATGATCTTGCATGCTCTCCGTTACTAGTAGATGCTCTGGCCAAGTAGATGCTTGTAACTCAAAGAGGGAGTATTTATGCTCGATAGTGGGTTCATGCCTGCATTGACACCTGGACAATGATGAAAGTTCTAAGGTTGTGTTGTGCTGTTGCCACTAGGGATAAAACATTGATGCTATGTCTAAGGATGTAGTTGTTGATTACATTACGCACCATACTTAATGCAATTGTCTGTTGCTTTGCAACTTAATACTCGAAGGGGTTCGGATGATAACCTGAAGGTGGACTTTTTAGGCATAGATGCAGTTGGATGGTGGTCTATGTACTTTGTCGTAATGCCCAATTAAATCTCACTATACTCATCATGATATGTATGTGCATGGTCATGCCCTCTTTATTTGTCAATTACCCAACTGTAATTTGTTCACCCAACATGCTGTTTATCTTATGGGAGAGACACCTCTAGTGAACTGTGGACCCCGGTCCAATTCTCTTTACTGAAATACAATCTACTGCAATACTTGTTCTACTGTTTTCTGCAAACAATCATCTTCCACACAATACGGTTAATCCTTTGTTACAGCAAGCCGGTGAGATTGACAACCTCACTGTTTCGTTGGGGCAAAGTACTTTGGTTGTGTTGTGCAGGTTCCACGTTGGCGCCGGAATCCCTGGTGTTGCGCCGCACTACATCCCGCCGCCATCAACCTTCAACGTGCTTCTTGGCTCCTCCTGGTTCGATAAACCTTGGTTTCTTTCTGAGGGAAAACTTGTTGCTGTGCGCATCATACCTTCCTCTTGGGGTTCCCAACGAATGTGTGAGTTACACGCCATCAAGCTCTTTTTCTGGCGCCGTTGCCGGGGAGATCAAGACACGCTGCAAGGGGAGTCTCCACTTCTCAATCTCTTTACTTTGTTTTTGTCTTGCTTAGTTTTATTTATTACTTTGTTTGCTGCACTAAATCAAAATACAAAAAAATTAGTTGCTAGTTTTACTTTATTTGCTATCTTGTTTGCTATATCAAAAACACAAAAAAAAATTTAGTTACTTGCATTTACTTTATCTAGTTTGCTTTATTTACTGTTGCTAAAATGGCCAACCCTAAAAATACTAAGTTGTGTGACTTCACAACCACAAATAATAATGATTTCTTATGCACACCTATTGCTCCACCTGCTACTACAGCAGAATTCTTTGAAATTAAACCTGCTTTACTGAATCTTGTTATGCGAGAGCAATTTTCTGGTATTAGTTCTGATGATGCTGCTGCCCATCTTAATAATTTTGTTGAATTGTGTGAGATGCAAAAATATAAAGATGTAGATGGTGACATTATAAAATTAAAATTGTTCCCTTTCTCATTAAGAGGAAGAGCTAAAGATTGGTTGCTATCTCTGCCTAAGAATAGTATTGATTCATGGACTAAATGCAAGGATGCTTTTATTGGTAGATATTATCCCCCTGCTAAAATTATATTTTTGAGGAGTAGCATAATGAATTTTAAACAATTAGATACTGAACATGTTGCTCAAGCTTGGGAAAGAATGAAATCTCTGGTTAAAAATTGCCCAACCCATGGACTGACTACTTGGATGATCATCCAAACCTTCTATGCAGGATTAAATTTTTCTTCACGGAATTTATTGGATTCAGCTGCTGGAGGTACCTTTATGTCCATCACTCTTGGTGAAGCAACAAAGCTTCTTGATAATATGATGATCAACTACTCTGAATGGCACACGGAAAGAGCTCCACAAGGTAAGAAGGTAAATTCAAAGAAACCTCTTCCTTGAGTGATAAGATTGATGCTATTATGTCTATGCTTGTGAATGATAGGACTAATATTGATCCTAATAATGTTCCATTAGCTTCATTGGTTGCACAAGAAGAACATGTTGATGTAAACTTCATTAAAAATAATAATTTCAACAACAATGCTTACCGGAACAATTCTAGTAATAACTATAGGCCATATCCTTATAATAATGGCAACGGCTATGGTAATTCTTATGGGAATTCTTACAACAATAATAGGAACACACCCCCTGGACTTGAAGCCATGCTTAAAGAATTTATTAGTACACAAACTGCTTTTTAACAAATCTGTTGAAGAAAAGCTTGGGAAAATTGATATACTTGCTTCTAAAGTCGATAGTCTTGCTGCTGATGTTGATCTTTTGAAATCGAAAGTTATGCCTACTAGGGATATTGAAAATAAAATTGTTACTACAGCAAATGCCATCCAAGTTAGAATTAATGAGAATATAAGATTGATGGCTGAACTACGTGCTAGGTGGGATAGAGAAGAAAATGAAAAACTAGCTAAAGAGAAGAATGTAGCTAAAGTTTGGACTATTACCACCACTAGTAATGCTAATGCTACACATGTTGCCGCACCTCCTACTATTGATAATAAAAGAATTGGTGTTAGCAATGTTTCCACTTCTAATGCAAAGCGTGAGAAACTGCCTGAAACTGCTAAAGCTAAACTCGCCTCGTGATAAAGCTGCTGAAATTTTTTCCAACATTGGGGATGATGATCCCATTGCTTTAGATTATAATGGTTTGAATTTTTATGATTGCCACATCTCTGAAGTTATAAAGTTCTTGCAAAAACTTGCTAAAAGTCCTAATGCTAGTGCTAAAAACTTGGCTTTCACGCAACATATTACAAATGCTCTCATAAAAGCTAGAGAAGAGAAACTAGAGCGCGAAGCCTCTATTCCTAAAAAGCTAGAGGATGGTTGGGAGCCCATCATTAAGATGAAGGTTAAAGATTTTGATTTTAATGCTTTATGTGATCTTGGTGCAAGTATTTCCGTTATGCCTAAGAAAATTTATAATATGCTTGACTTGCCACCGCTGAAAAATTGTTATTTGGATGTTAATCTTGCTGATCATTCTACAAAGAAACCTTTGGGGAAAGTTGATAATGTTCGCATTACCGTTAACAATAACCTTGTCCCCGTTGATTTTGTTGTCTTGGATATGTAATGCAATGCATCTTGTCCCATTATATTGGGAAGACCTTTTCTTCGAACTGTTGGTGCTACCATTGATATGAAGGAAGGTAATATAAAATATCAATTTCCTCTCAAGAAAGGTATGGAACACTTCCCTAGAAAGAGAATGAAGTTACCTTTTGATTCTATTATGAGAACAAATTATGATGTTGACACTTCGTCTCTTGATAATACTTGATGCACACTTTCTGCGCCTAGCTGAAAGGCGTTAAAGAAAAACGCTTATGGGAGACAACCCATGTTTTTACCTACAGTACTTTGTTTTTATTTTGTGTCTTGGAAGTTGTTTACTACTGTAGCAACCTCTCCTTATCTTAGTTTAGTGTTTTGTTGTGCCAAGTAAAGCCGTTGATAGAAAAGTTCATACTAGATTTGGATTACTGCACAGAAACAGATTTCTTTGCTGTCACGAATCTGGGCTGTTTTCCCTGTAGGTAACTCAGAAAATTATGCCAATTTACGTGAGTGATCCTCGGATATGTATGCAACTTTCATTCAATTTGAGCATTTTCATTTGAGCAAGTCTGGTGCCTCGATAAAATTCGTCAATACGAACTGTTCTGTTTTGACAGATTCTGCCTTTTATTTCGCATTGCCTCTTTTGCTATGTTGGATGAATTTCTTTGATCCATTAATGTCCAGTAGCTTTATGCAATGTCCAGAAGTGTTAAGAATGATTGTGTCACCTCTGAATATGTTAATTTTTATTGTCGCTAACCCTCTAATGAGTTGCTCTAAGTTTGGTGTGGAGGAAGTTTTCAAGGATCAAGAGAGGAGTATGATGCAACATGATCAAGGAGAGTGAAAGCTCTAAGCTTGGGGATGCCCCGGTGGTTCACCCCTGCATATTCTAAGAATACTCAAGCATCTAAGCTTGGGGATGCCCAAGGCATCCCCTTCTTCATCGACAACATTATCAGGTTCCTCCCCTGAAACTATATTTTTATTCCATCACATCTTATGTGCTTTTCTTGGAGCGTCGGTTTGTTTTTGTTTTTTGTTTTGTTTGAATAAAATGGATCCTAGCATTCACTTTATGGGAGAGAGACACGCTCCGCTGTAGCATATGGACAAGTATGTCCTTAGTTTCTACTCATAGTATTCATGGCGAAGTTTCTTCTTCGTTAAATTGTTATATGGTTGGAATTGGAAAATGATACATGTAGTAATTGCTATTAATGTCTTGGGTAATGTGATACTTGGCAATTATTGTGCTCATGTTGAAGCTCTTGCATCATATGCTTTGCACCCATTAATGAAGAAATACATAGAGCATGCTAAAATTTGGTTTGCATATTTGGTTTCTCTAAGGTCTAGATAATTTCTAGTATTGAGTTTGAACAACAAGGAAGACGGTGTAGAGTCTTATAATGTTTTCAATATGTCTTTTATGTGAGTTTTGCTGCACCGGTTCATCCTTGTGTTTGTTTCAAATAAGCCTTGCTAGCCTAAACCTTGTATCGAGAGGGAATACTTCTCATGCATCCAACATACTTGAGCCAACCACTATGCCATTTGTGTCCACCATACCTACCTACTACATGGTATTTTCCGCCATTCCAAAGTAAATTGCTTGAGTGCTACCTTTAAAATTCCATTCACCTTTGCAATATATAGCTCATGGGACAAATAGCTTAAAAACTATTGTGGTATTGAATATGTAATTATGCACTTTATCTCTTATTAAGTTGCTTGTTGTGCGATAACCATGTTTACTGGGGACGCCATCAACTACTCTTTGTTGAATTTCATGCGAGTTGCTATGCATGTCCGTCTTGTCTGAAGTAAGAGAGATCTACCACCTTATGGTTAAGCATGCATATTGTTAGAGAAGAACATTGGGCCGCTAACTAAAGCCATGATCCATGGTGGAAGTTTCAGTTTTGGACATATATCCTCAATCTCAAATGAGAAACTTATTAATTGTTGTTACATGCTTATGCATAAAAGAGGAGTCCATTATCTGTTGTCTATGTTGTCCCGGTATGGATGTCTAAGTTGAAGAATAATCAATAGCGAGAAATCCAATGCGAGCTTTCTCCTTAGACCTTTGTACAGGCGGCATAGAGGTACCCCTTTGTGACACTTGGTTAAAACATGTGCATTGTGATGATCCGGTAGTCCAAGCTAATTAGGACAAGGTGCGGGCACTATTAGTATACTATGCATGAGGCTTGCAACTTGTAAGATATAATTTACATGATACATATGCTTTATTACTACCGTTGACAAAATTGTTTCATGTTTTCAAAATCAAAGCTCTAGCACAAATATAGCAATCGATGCTTTTCCTCTATGGAGGACAATTCTTTTACTTTCAATGTTGAGTCAGTTCACCTATTTCTCTCCACCTCAAGAAGCAAACACTTGTGTGAACTGTGCATTGATTCCTACATATTTGCTTATTGCACTTATTATATTACTCTATGTTGACAATATCCATGAGATATACATGTTATGAGTTGAAAGCAACCGCTGAAACTTAATCTTCCTTTGTGTTGCTTCAATGCTTTTACTATGAATTATTGCTTTATGAGTTAACTCTTATGCAAGACTTATTGATGCTTGTCTTGAAGTGCTATTCATGAAAAGTCTTTGCTATATGATTCACTTGTTTACTCATGTCATATACATTGTTTTGATCGCTGCATTCACTACATATGCTTTACAAATAGTATGATCAAGGTTATGATGGCATGTCACTCCAGAAATTATCTGTGTTATCGTTTTACCTGCTCGGGACGAGCAGAACTAAGCTTGGGGATGCTGATACGTCTCCGACGTATCGATAATTTCTTATGTTCCATGCCACATTATTGATGTTATCTACATGTTTTATGCACACTTTATGTCATATTCGTGCATTTTCTGGAACTAACCTATTAACAAGATGCCGAAGTGCCAGTTGCTGTTTTCTGCTGTTTTTGGTTTCAGAAATCCTAGTAACGAAATATTCTCGGAATTGGACGAAATCAACGCCCAGGGGCCTATTTTGCCATGAAGCTTCCAGAAGTCCGAAGAGGAGACGAAGTGGGGCCACGAGGAGCCCACACCCTAGGGCGGCGCGCCCCCCCCCCCTTGGCCGCGCGGCCCTGTGGTGTGGGGCCCTCGTGCTGCCTCCTGACCTGCCCTTCCGCCTACTTAAAGCCTCCGTTGCGAAACCCCCAGTACCGAGAGCCACGATACGGAAAACCTTCCAGAGACGCCGCCGCCGCCGATCCCATCTCGGGGGATCCAGGAGATCGCCTCCGGCACCCTGCCGGAGAGGGGAATCATCTCCCGGAGGACTCTACGCCGCCATGGTCGCCTCCGGTGTGATGTGTGAGTAGTCTACCCCTGGACTATGGGTCCATAGCAGTAGCTAGATGGTTGTCTTCTCCCCATTGTGCTATCATTGTCGGATCTTGTGAGCTGCCTAACATGATCAAGATCATCTATCTGTAATTCTATATGTTGCGTTTGTTGGGATTCGATGAATAGAGAATACTTGTTATGTTGATTATCAAAGTTATATCTATGTGTTGTTTATGATCTTGCATGCTCTCCGTTACTAGTAGATGCTCTGGCCAAGTAGATGCTTGTAACTCCAAGAGGGAGTATTTATGCTCGATAGTGGGTTCATGCTCGCATTGACACTGGGACAAGGTGAGAAAGTTCTAAGGTTGTGTTGTGCTGTTGCCACTAGGGATAAAACATTGATGCTATGTCTAAGGATGTAGTTGTTGATTACATTACGCACCATACTTAATGCAATTGTCTGTTGCTTTGCAACTTAATACTGGAGGGGGTTCGGATGATAACCTGAAGGTGGACTTTTTAGGCATAGATGCAGTTGGATGGCGGTCTATGTACTTTGTCGTAATGCCCAATTAAATCTCACTATACTCATCATGATATGTATGTGCATGGTCATGCCCTCTTTATTTGTCAATTGCCCAACTGTAATTTGTTCACCCAACATGCTGTTTATCTTATGGGAGAGACACCTCTAGTGAACTGTGGACCCCGGTCCAATTCTCTTTACTGAAATACAATCTACTGCAATACTTGTTCTACTGTTTTCTGCAAACAATCATCTTCCACACAATACGGTTAATCCTTTGTTACAGCAAGCCGGTGAGATTGACAACCTCACTGTTTCGTTGGGGCAAAGTACTTTGGTTGTGTTGTGCAGGTTCCACGTTGGCGCCGGAATCCCTGGTGTTGCGCCGCACTACATCCCGCCGCCATCAACCTTCAACGTGCTTCTTGGCTCCTCCTGGTTCGATAAACCTTGGTTTCTTTCTGCGGGAAAACTTGCTGCTGTGCGCATCATACCTTCCTCTTGGGGTTCCCAACGAACGTGTGAGTTACACGCCATCACCTATCATGATCAAGATCATCTATTTGTAATGCTACATGTTGTGTTTGTTGGGATCCGATGAATATGGAATACTATGTCAAGTTGATTATCAATCTATCATATATGTTGTTTATGTTCTTGCATGCTCTCCGTTGCTAGTAGAGGCTCTGGCCAAGTTGATACTTGTAACTCCAAGAGGGAGTATTTATGCTCGATAGTGGGTTCATGCCTCCATTGAATCTGGGACAGTGACAGAAAGTTCTAAGGTTGTGGATGTGATGTTGCCACTAGGGATAAAACATCAATGCTTTGTCTAAGGATATTTGTGTTGATTACATTACGCACCATACTTAATGCAATTGTCTGTTGTTTGCAACTTAATACTGGAAGGGGTGCGGATGCTAACCCGAAGGTGGACTTTTTAGGCATAGATGCATGCTGAATAGCGGTCTATGTACTTTGTCGTAATGCCCTGATTAAATCTCATAGTAGTCATCGTGATATGTATGTGCATTGTTATGCCCTCTCTATTTGTCAATTGCCCAACTGTAATTTGTTCACCCAACATGCTATTTATCTTATGGGAGAGACACCACTAGTGAACTGTGGACCCCGGTCCATTCTTTTACATCTGAAATACAATCTACGGCAAACTCTGTTCTTTACTGTTCTTCGCAAACAAACATCATTTTCCACACCATACGTTTAATCCTTTGTTTACATCAAGCCGGTGAGATTGACAACCTCACTGTTACGTTGGGGCAAAGTATTGTGATTGTGTTGTGCAGGTTCCATGTTGGCGCCGGAATCCCTGGTGTTGCGCTGCACTACACTCCGTCACCAACAACCTTCACGTGTTCCTTGACTCCTACTGGTTCGATAACCTTGGTTTCACACTGAGGGAAAACTTTCTGTTGTACGCATCACACCTTCCTCTTGGGGTTCCCAACGGACGTGTGTCAACTGCACGCATCAAGGATTTTTTCTGGCGCCGTTGCCGGGGAGATGAAGACACGCTGCAAGGGGAGTCTCCCACATCCAATCTCTTTACTTTGTTTTTGTCTTGCTTTACTTTATTTTATTTACTGCTTTGTTTGTTCTCTATATCAAAAATACAAAAAAATTAGTTACTAGTTTTACTTTATTTACTGTCTTGTTTGCGTTCTCTATATTAAAAACAAAAAAAATTAGTTACTTGCATTTAATTTATTTACCTTTTGTTTATTTCATCATGTTTCCTCCTAAGTTCACTCTGAAAGATATACCGTTAGGACGAGGGTCTATCATTGGAAGAGATAATATAGAAGCATTTTTCAATCATGTTAGTATGGTTGAAGATTTTGAAGATAGACACTTGGTAGAACTTGCTCCTACTTATGAAATTGCTGCCGCTTCTTTAGTACACATGTTGGAAGCTAGATTCATTAATCTTAATCCTATAATTCAACATATGTTTCTTACACTCTCTGATATGGAAAGGGGAGAAAAGAGAGATTTTGTCTTAGAAACCCTTCTTAAAGAATTTAGTGATGTAGCAAGAGAAGCTAGAAAAGTCTTTATTAACTATAAGATGCTTGGCATTTATACCAATTTTGCTAATACACTTGAAAAAATGGAAAAAAATAGATTAAAGTACACTAATAAAGTTAATTGTGAAGGGGAGATTAAGACATCAATACCTTGCCAGCTCTTAGGAATGTTCGAGGCACTAGAAAAGAATTATGATTGGATTGTTCCTGAAAATTTGTTTGATGAGAATAGCAAGCCTAAGAGTAATGAAAAAGGGGCCTCTGAAACTTACATAGACAAAATACAATGCATAGTTGAGAAAACTCCAAACCCCTCTGTTGATGCTTCATCTCTTCATAATACTTGATTCACACTTTCTGCGCCTAGCTGAAAGGCGTTAAAGAAAAGCGCTTATGGGAGACAACCCATTATTTTACTACAGTACCTTTGTTTTATATTTGAGTCTTGGAAGTTGTTACTACTGTAGCAACCTCTCCTTATCTTTATTTTATTGCATTTTTGTGCCAAGTAAAGTCTTTGATAGTAATGTTGATACTAGATTTGGATTACTGCGCAGAAACAGATTTCTTACTGTCACGAAATTTAGCAGCCCCGTCTGTAGGTAACTCAGAAAATTATTCCAATTTACGTGCGTGATCCTCAGATATGTACGCAACTTTCATTAAATTTGAGATTTTTCATCTGAGCAAGTTAAGTGCCGCTAAAAAATTCGTCTTTACGGACTGTTCTGTTTTGACAGATTCTGCCTTTTATTTCGCATTGCCTGTTTTGCTATGCTTGATGGATTTATTTGTTCCATTAACTTTCAGTAGCTTTGTGCAATGTCCAGAAGTGTTAAGAATGATTATGTCACCTCTGAATATATGAATTTTCAATTATGCACTAACCCTCTAATGAGTTTGTTTCGAGTTTGGTGTGGAGGAAGTTTTCAAGGGTCAAGAGAGGAGTATGATACAATATGATCAAGAAGAGTGAAAAGTCTAAGCTTGGGGATGCCCCCGTGGTTCATCCCTGCATATTTCAAGAAGACTCAAGCATCTAAGCTTGGGGATGCCCAAGGCATCCCCTTCTTCATCGACAACTTATCAGGTCACCTCTAGTGAAACTATATTTTTATTCAGTCACATCTTATGTACTTTACTTGGAGCGTCTGTTTGCTTTTATTTTTGTTTTTGTTTGAATAAAATCGGATCCTAGCATTCTTTGTATGGGAGAGAGACTCGCTCCGCTGTTGCATATGAACACATGTGTTCTTAGTGCTACTTTTAATGTTCATGGCGAAGGTGTAAACTGCTTCGTTCATTGTTACATGGTTGGAAACGGAAAATGCTTCATGTGGTAATTGGTATAATGTCTTGAATAATTTGATACTTGGCAATTGTTGTGCTCTTATAGATCATGTTTAAGCTCTTGCATCATATACTTTGCACCTATTAATGAAGAACTACATAGAGCTTGTTAAAATTTGGTTTGCATGATTGGTCTCTCTAAGTCTAGATATTTTCTGGTTAAGGTGTTTGAACAACAAGGAAGACAGTGTAGAGTCTTATAATGCTTGCAATATGTTCTTATGTAAGTTTTGCTGTACCGGTTTATACTTGAGTTTGCTTCAAACAACCTTGCTAGCCTAAGCCTTGTATTGAGAGGGATTACTTCTCGTGCATCCAAATCCTTGAGCCAAAAACTATGCCATTTGTGTCCACCATACCTACCTACTACATGGTATTTCTCTGCCATTCCAAAGTACATTACTTGAGTGCTACCTTTAAAATTCTATTCTTTGTCTTCGCAATACACAGCTCATGGGAAAATAGCCTTAAAAACTATTGTGGTATTGAATATGTTGCTATGTATCTTATTCTTATAAGTTGCTTGTTGAGCGGTAACCATGTTTCTGGGGACGCCATCAACTTTTACACCTTTGTTGAATATCATGTGAGTTGCTATGCATGTTCGTCTTGTCTGAAGTAAGGGCGATTTTCATGATCAAATGGTTTGAGTATGCATATTGTTAGAGAAGAAGATTGGGCCGCTAACTAAAGCCATGAAACATGGTGGAAGTTTCAGTTTGGACACAAATCCTCAATCTCTTATGAGAATATTATCTGTTGTTAAATGCTTAAGCATTAAAAGAGGAGTCCATTGTCTGTTTTCTATGTTGTCCCGGTATGGATGTCTAAGTTGAGAATAATCAAAAGCGAGAAATCCAATGCGAACTTTCTCCTTAGACCTCTGTACTGGCGGCATAGAGGTACCCCTTTGTGACACTTGGTTGAAACATATGTTATGCAATGATAATCCGTGTTAATCCAAACTAATTAGGACAAGGTGCGAGCACTATTGGTATTCTATGCATGAGGCTTGCAACTTATAGGATGTCTTATACATAACACATATGATTTATTACTAACGTTGACAAAATTGTTTCTATGTTTTCAAAATGAAAAGCTCTAGCACAAAAATAGTAATCCATGCTTCCCTCTGCGAAGGGCCATTCTTTTACTTTATGTTGAGTCAGTTTACCTACTTCCTTCTATCTTAGAAGCAAACACTTGTGTCAACTGTGTGCATTGATTCTTACATGTTTACCTATTGCACTTGTTATATTGCTTTATGTTGACAATTATCCATGAGATATACATGTTGAAGTTGAAAGCAACCGCTGAAACTTATATCTTCCTTTGTGTTGCTTCAAAGCTTTCTACTAAGAATTTATTGCTTTATGAGTTAACTCTTATGCAAGTCTTATTGATGCTTGTCTTGAAAGTACTATTCATGAAAAGTCTTTGCTATATGATTCAGTTGTTTAATCATTGTCTTTACCATTGCTTCGAATCGCTGCATTCATCTCATATGCTTTACAATAGTATTGATCAAGATTATGATAGCATGTCACTTCAGAAATTATCCTTGTTATCGTTTACCTACTCGAGGGCAAGTAGGAACTAAGCTTGGGGATGCTTGATACGTCTCAAACATATCTATAATTTCTTATATTCCATGCTACTTTTATGATGATACTCACATGTTTTATACACACTTTATGTCATTATTATGCATTTTCCGGCACTAACCTATTGACGAGATGCCGAAGAGCCAGTTGTTGTTTTCTGCTGTTTTTGGTTTCAGAAATCCTACAAAGGAAATATTCTCGGAATTGGACGAAATCAACGCCAAGGGTCTTATTTTTCCACGAAGCTTCCAGAAGACCGGAGGGGATACGAAGTGGGGCCACGAGGGCCCGTACCCATAGGGCAGCGCGGCCAGCATGGGGCCCGCGCCGGCCTATGGTGTGGGGCCCCCGCGCCACCTCCAACCCTACCCTTCCGCCTACTTATAGCCTTCATCGTGAAAACCCCAGTACCGAGAGCCACGATACGGAAAACCTTCCAGAGACGCCGCCGCCGCCAATCCCATCTCGGGGGATTCAGGAGATCGCCTCCGGCACCCTGCCGGAGAGGGGAATCATCTCCCGGAGGACTCTTCATCGCCATGATCGCCTCCGGATTGATGTGTGAGTAGTTCACCCCTGGACTATGGGTCCATAGCAGTAGCTAGATGGTTGTCTTCTCCTCATTGTGCTATCATGTTAGATCTTGTGAGCTGCCTATCATGATCAAGATCATCTATTTGTAATGCTACATGTTGTGTTTGTTGGGATCCGATGAATATGGAATACTATGTCAAGTTGATTATCAATCTATCATATATGTTGTTTATGTTCTTGCATGCTCTCCGTTGCTAGTAGAGGCTCTGGCCAAGTTGATACTTGTAATTCCAAGAGGGAGTATTTATGCTCGATAGTGGGTTCATGCCTCCATTGAATCTGGGACAGTGACAGAAAGTTCTAAGGTTGTGGATGTGATGTTGCCACTAGGGATAAAACATCAATGCTTTGTCTAAGGATATTTGTGTTGATTACATTACGCACCATACTTAATGCAATTGTCTGTTGTTTGCAACTTAATACTTGAAGGGGTGCGGATGCTAACCCGAAGGTGGACTTTTTAGGCATAGATGCATGCTGAATAGCGGTCTATGTACTTTGTCGTAATGCCCTGATTAAATCTCATAGTAGTCATCGTGATATGTATGTGCATTGTTATGCCCTCTCTATTTGTTAATTGCCCAACTGTAATTTGTTCACCCAACATGTTATTTATCTTATGGGAAAGACACCACTAGTGAACTGTGGACCCCGGTCCATTCTTTTACATCTGAAATACAATCTACGGCAAACTCTGTTCTTTACTGTTCTTCGCAAACAAACATCATTTTCGACACCATACGTTTAATCCTTTGTTTACAGCAAGCCGGTGAGATTGACAACCTCACTGTTACGTTGGGGCAAAGTATTGTGATTGTGTTGTGCAGGTTCCACGTTGGCGCCGGAATCCCTGGTGTTGCGCCGCACTACACTCCGTCACCAACAACCTTCACGTGTTCCTTGACTCCAACTAGTTCGATAACCTTGGTTTCACACTGAGGGAAAACTTTCTGCTGTACGCATCACACCTTCCTCTTGGGGTTCTCAACGGACGTGTGTCAACTGCACGCATCATCGGCATCCATCCGAAGAAGGTCACTGATTATATCTTCAGCTACTGGGGTAACCACTGCATCGATTTTATCGACACCTCTTCACCGTCGCCTTAGCTTGGTATGAACAGTTTCCACCACCTTTGTCATATCGAGTTTGGAGTGGTAGATCTGAAGCATAATAAGGGCAAACCTAGCACCGGCTACTAGTTGAGCTCTTACAAAACCGTGGATTTTGTGCGAGTCCTTAAACTTCTCCATCAGCTCAGGAAGGGTCTTAGGTTGAACGTTTCGAGGAAACATGGAGTTGTAAACCATGGACAGAGTTTTAGTGCAAAATTCAAGGAACTCACGAACTTGGCACTCGCGATCTTGAAATCTGACGATCTGTCGGGTGCGTTCAGGGGTAGCCCAAAAAAGCAAGCCATGGTCCAATGCCAGGTTAATTAATAAGGAAATTTGACCTTGTGTCAACTCGTTGATCTTCGGCATCAGCATCCAGAAAGGGACCTATTTGGCGACAGTACACCAGTTAGACCTAGAAAACAGACAAAGAAAAGAGGGAGGTCCAGTTTGAGGAGTATACCTGCCATGTCTAGGCTTGTTTCAGTCATCAACTCAAGCATAAAGTTCTCTCGGGAGGTAGCTTGCGTAGCTTCGGCGACTGCAGCTTCTTTTGAAGCTATAGCTTCCAAAGCCTGCTGTAGCGCAACCTTTTCCTTTTCAGATGACTTTCGAGACTGTTCCATTATCAAGAGTGCCTGTTTCTTCATTGATTGAAGTTTTTGGCGGAATTCTTCCAAGTCATGTGATGCATCCACACCCGAAGAATCTTCAGTACACTCGACATCAGCCGATATTTTCTTTGGACAAGAGGAAGTAGGCAAAGCGTCGGAAGGAGGAGGAGGAGGAGTATAGTTGTCAAACACCAACTGGAAAAGATAATTTTGACATCAATCATCACATAAAAATAGACTTCCATTGATTTTCAGTATATTTACATGGTTCTTGCAAAAGTTTGGATCCTAGTGAACCAACAATACGCTGTCGCAAACTACATCTATGGCGTCAGTTATCAAAAGAGAAAAAGAAGAAAAAAGACAGGCAGGTCTACTTGAGCTCTGGCTTCGTCGAGCTAGGCGAGGGAGTTGGTTTGCATCCAAGGAAGGAGAGTATTTTCTTTGAGCCTGGCTTGGCAGCTCTAATCATAGATTGCCATTTTTTCGTCTCCATCTGTCCGACATCACCAACCTTTGACCAGTCGACAGCTTGCTGGCTCTCGGCAACCAAAGCAATGGTGCCTTCAATGCCAATCTTCAAGCCCTCTTGCCGAAGACCTAGCCCAAGATCTTCTGCGGGGATGAAGTGCTGGGCCAGTTCAACAAAAGAGTTGGGTTCCTTTTTCTTCCCGAAGAAGTAAGGAAACAGCCGTGACAGTCCCGCCCTAGCATCAGCAATGCCCTGGCGTGCCTCGTCTCCATGAATTTCAAGGAGGGAGAGTGCATCGAGAAGGCGATCACCTTCAGGATTTTCCAGATCATAATCTTGATGCGTTTTCCCTGATGAGGCAAAATTTAGTTTGTCAACAAATGCGCAAAGAAAAGAACGCCCGAAGAAATCAAAGTAGTTGGAGCACTTACTAACAAAGCGTCGGCTCTGTGACTCCAAGCGCGTGATAATTTCTTGTTGGCGGGCTGACTGCTGAGTCAGGTTTTCACTCAAGGCATTTTCCGCGTCATGGAGTCTCTTTCGAAGACCCTCGACAACAGCAGCATCAGATTCAGCCTTCTCGCGAGCTTTTTCACTTTGTTCAAGCTTGCGGGCAAGGTCATCAGCACGCTTGTTCGCCTTAGAAAGGGATTCTAGCAAAATAAAGGGTGACATAAGTTACAGCAAAATAGAAGATGCAAATTTACTTGATGAAATGCAGCAAGAAAATAATACCTTTCAGCTCATTGGCAAGGTCATGGTACCCGATAAATTGGGTACCAAGGCGCACAAATTCCTTCATCGAAGGCTGAAAAATAGCACGGCATAAAAAAAGAGAGGTTGAAGAATTGCGACAAAAAAAAAGTTGGAAACACTCGACAGCAAAACGACATCAAGAAAAGTACTTACATCATCCATACGAGGAGTCGTCGAGCTGTCGGTCATGAGACTCAGCTCTTTTCCTTGATCAGTTCTTGCTCTTTTTGGCGATGAAGCACGGGGGCTCACAACAGGACTAGGGTGTCCTAAATCCTGTTGAGGAGGCGAGGTTTCGTCTGCTTCAGGGCGAGTCTCGGAGATAACTAGAGTACGAGACGTGCTCGTTCGAGCAGTCACGTCAATAGGAGGATTTTCCTCTTCATCACCACTATACATCAGGGAAAATATAAGAAACAAAGACAGGCAAAATTATCAAGTGCAAAGGAACAAGTAGATAGAAACTTACGAGCTGACAAGGGCATCCTCGTAAGGGTTGAAAGGTCTGTCCTCCTCCTCGGGTAAAGTTTCCTCGAGAGGGGACTTGTTAGTCTTTGAGGTGCCTGAATCTGCGGCATCATCTCTTTTCCGCTTGTTCCTTGGAGAAACAGCAGAGGGAAGGGAGTGCGTGGATTCAGAAGCCTCAGATTCGACTTCTTTTTCAGAGGAAGCCGCGGATTTATGAGAACCTGCAACTTCGCTCTCAGGGCGAGAAGTGCCCTGGGGTTCGTCGGTGACGACGGTCCGTTCTTCGACTTCCCCGCCTTCAGGAAGAGGGGGAAGAGAAGCTAGGACTTGATGTTTCTACATGGGCAAGATATGGTGACAACAAAGTTACACAAAAGGTGCTATCAAAAATAGTAGTCGACAAAAAACTCGGCAGGATGGTAATTTACCTTGGGGAGAGCGTTGGTGCCGCTATAAGGCTCCACGCGACAGGTGGATGGCACGACATCTTTCTTGCTCAATGAGGAGATTCTTCGGATAAGCTTCTCCAAGTCCTTTACAGAAAGGTCTTTGGAGAGCCGGTCAGCATCTTCTTCGCCAGCATACATCCAAAGGGGATTTTTGCGATCTTGTAAAGGCTGCACTCTAATCCTAAGGAAATACGCTGTGATCTGGATACCCGACAATTCCTTGCCACGGGTGTTTTGAAGCTCGTTGATACGGGACATCAGTGCCTCTGTCGCCGTTTTTTCTTCTTTGGTAGCTTCCGCGTCCCAGGATCGGCGCCGAAGAATTTTGGCACTTCCATCGAAAAGATCTATATTGTACTCCACCGAGTCGGAGCTTTCTTCGTGCACATAAAGCCATCTTGACGTCAAAATACTCGACGTCAGGGCGAACGCAAATAACAACACCGCCTATGTTGTAGGCGATGTTGTGGGAGCCGTTGCGGCGGAGGCAGAAGATACGCTTCCACAGAGCCCAATTAGGATGGACTCCGAGGAAGCACTCGCAGAGAGTAATGAAAATGGAGACGTGGAGGATGGAATTGGGAGTCAGCTGATGCAGCTGCAACCCGTAAACAAAGAGAAGACCGCGGAGGAAATCGTGAATGGGGGTAGAAAGACCGCGGATAAGATGTTTAAAGAAACTGACCCGATACTCGATAGGAGGCGATGGATAGCTTTCTTCGCTGGGGAAGCGTAGCGTGTCCTTTTTCTTCATCAACCCGAGCTTCTTCATCAGGTTGAGATCTTGATTGGAAATCTTGGATCTCTCCCACTCCAGATCTTCCGCCGCCATCTTTGACTCAGGAGTGCTGTGCCTGGTGAGCCGTGCGCGTGGTGGCATCAACAATGGTGTAGGCGTGAAGTGCGAGCGTGGCTGAGCCCAGGAAGTGTTGGGAACAGTAGGGGATTTTTGAGAGGAGAGTAGAGGTCCGGCGCAGGCGAAAGGATGAACGGAGGAAGAAGAAGACCTTATATAGGGAGTTGGCGAATCAGCGAACCGTTAGATGGAATAATTTTGAGATGGATGTTGTACACGTGGCTAAGGGGTAAAAGTGTATTTTGACTGTGAAGGAACGGAACAGGCGCTACAGTTTGTGCGCCAGAAAAAGCGGAGGACGTCTGTCCCCCACTTGCACGACGTGTCAAATTGATGAGGGTCGTGGGCCCGCAAGACAGAGAGAGTAGTGCTCGCGTCTTCCTGATACAGTGATCGTGGCTATCGTCAGTAATGATGTCACCATGCCAAGAGAAAATCTCGGCTGAGAAGATTAATGAAATTAGCGACAGGGAAAGACTATCGATTATCTCGAGAGCCTTTGATCAAATGCAAGCATTTGTTCATAGCCTCGGGGGCTACTCCCATCGGGAGCGCTGGTCGCGCACCCGATAGAAACAGAAACTCAAGAAGATATGACAATATAGCGACATCAGGCGTTAAAATGTTGAGCCTACAACCAAGTACAAGTCCTTGGTTGTAGCCTCGGGGGCTACTCCCATCGGGAACGCTGTTCGCGTGCCCGGTGAAATTGAAAAAATATAATGCGTATATTTCGAGTTATACAAATAACTCTTCATATACTCCCATCGGGAAGACAAGATAAGTCATCCGTTGACTCAATAAAATGTGCTATTCCAACAGCTGAAAAAGCACTCGACAATATATTCTCAGAGCGCTTAAAGTCGCGAAAAATCTATGAATGCGGCAAAACTTTGCGAAGGTAAGACCCCAGATCCGTTCTGAGCGGCGTGGCACCGTCTCTGAGGTCGGTTTGCTACTTTTTCCGTATCAAGGGACTTGACAGATGGTAAGTCCTTATGCGGCACCTATCGAGTTAACACCAGTATCCCGAGATCATGTCCAGGGACGTGATTTTGAAGTAGGTTTTGGCGGATTGCCACTAGAGCAGTTAACTAGTACCTGATCCGTCAGATGAACTAGCCCCAACTACCATTATCCCTGTACAATATATATTTAAAGATATGTGATGGCTTGAAAAAGTTATTTGACGATTATAAAGTTGGAGATTTTCCCTGATTCTTCGATTCAAGCAAAATCTCGGGGGCTACTGACATAGGCATCCCCAATGGGCCTGCCGAAGATGGTACCCGGGGTTTACTGAAGGCCCACAAGTCGAAGAATATGAAGTTCGGAAGCCCAGTTAGTATTAAGGAAAGTTAGAGTTGTATTAGGAAATATAGAGACTTGTAACTTTACGGGTAGAACTCAGAGAGTCCCCCGAGATTTGTAATCTTGTGTAACACGGTACCCTCGGCTCCGCCTCCTATATAAGGGGGAGTCGAGGGACAAAGAGAGGATTGAATCCATTGTCAACATAACCCTAGTTTTCTTAATCGTCGAGTACTTTTCGGCTGAAACATTCGAGATCTACTTGCACTCTACTTCCAACGAAACCCTAGTCTACAATACGTAGGCATTGATAAGTTAATACCTTATCAGCGGGAACTTTGTCGCGTGGGCGCTAGGTTTACCTGGACCAATAGGCAATTGAACGCCATTAGGTGTGCCCTGGATAAGGTACTTGTTTCCCCGGCCTGGGAGGCCGCCTTCCCTCATTGCTCCTTAATGGCAGTCACCCAGATTGGCTCCAACCACACTCCCCTCCTTCTAGATAGTGGCGAGGAGACGCCGCGTCGACAACCGCGGTTCTTCTTTCAGACGTGGTGGTTTGGAGTGCGAGGGTTTCAGGAATTGACGGCAGGCAAGCTTGGGGGCTTCCTGGAGACGCGCGGCCTGGACCGCTGCTCGATTGACATCTGGCCACGGGTGGCCCGCAACTCGCGTCAATTCCTGAAGTGCTGGGGAGCAAACCAGGGCAAGGAGAAACGCCTCTTCAAGGAGAATCTTCTCGCTCAGGTCGAGGATCTTGATCGACGGGCGGACTCACACTAGTAGGAAAACCCTTATAGGCAAAAGCTTAGTTCTGTGGCGCACCACAAAATATGCGCCACAGAAACTTTTTTTGTGGCGCACCAGGCAAGGTGCGCCACAAAAATAGCTTAATTTTGTGGCGCACCAAAGAACCCTGCGCCACAAAAACTTGGTGGGCCCCACCAGCTGACACCCCCAATCATTGGTTTTACTATTTCTATGGCGCATGTACCGCAGTGCGCCACAAAAATAAGATATTCTGTGGCGCACGGCCACGGTGCGCCACAAAAATAAGCTATTCTGTGGCGCACAGCCACGGTGCGCCACAAAAATAAGCTATTCTGTGGCGCAGCTTGGCTCGTGCGCCACAGAAATAAGGTATTCTGTGGCGCATTTGTTCAGGTGCGCCACAAAATTAGCGAACCAGATCTACAAAAGTGAGCCAACCTCCCACCTACCACACTACACAAGTCATTCTTCTTCCTCCATCTAGCTCGTCCCCCCTTCTCTCTCATACCATTTTGACTCTACTTTTCATTTGCTTGGGTATTTATTGCACTTACTTTGGTTGATACTTAATTGGAGTTGAGGAGAAGGCTCTCCATACTCTCTCCTCCTCTCGAACTCATCGATCGCGGTCTCGTCTCGGTATCGAATCTAGAAGGTGAGTAGTTGGAGGAGACATACATATGCTTGGAGGAGACATGCATATGCTTGTTGATCTTGTGTGGCCGTCGTGTGTATGGATGCTTGTTGCAGGTGAAGCGCTTGTGTGTGTCGGTGTGGTGCATGGATGTTTGCCGAAATGTTGATTCATTTCCGTTTCGGCAAGTTTTGCACTACCCATATGTCCTACTTTGAGGAGAGGTCATGCCGAATTTTTCCGCTCCATGTAATACCTTGAGGAGAGGTACGGCCCATGCATGTGTGTGCATTTGGTGCGGTTCTAATTTCCTGTTCTATGTATACCATTTGCAGGCAAGCATGGTCCTCTCGATGAGTTCCGCTCGAATCTCTAGATACAAGATAGACGCGAAGGAGGACATGATTCGGAACAATAGGCGCCAGATAAGATGTCCGTGTCGATCATGCAAACTCGAGCGCTGGATCAACCCTGATTCCGGACAACTGGAGGAGCACCTGCTGAGGCGCGGTTTCATGCAAGACAACCAGGCGCGGCCGGCCCCATCAAATGGTGCGCATGAAGACCATGTCGAGCGAGATGACTATCATCATGAAGAAGACTATCATCATGCCGACGGGGACTATCATCATGAAGAAGAAGTCGGCGGAGAAGATCATCATGAAGAAGAAGATGCCGGCGGAGAACATCATCATGATGAAGAAGAAGATTCCGGCGCGACCCGCTAATTTCGGCCTTGCGGGACTCTCATGTTCAAGATCTTCTCCTCCAGGAGACGAGCAACGATAGAGTTGCAGCTAGAGAGAGAGCCAAGCTGTCGCAAATGGAGAAAGACGGGATGACTCCGATCTTTCCTGGGTGTCGTCCGCAGGATACGCGCTTGCATGTAACGCTTGATTACCTGCAGATGAAGACGCAGAACAAGTGGACCGATTCCAGCTTCAGCAAGAACTTAAAATTCTGGCACGATCGTCTCCCGGAGGGGAACACATTGCCAAGTAGTACCGAGGAGGCCAAGAAAGTCGTGTGTCCCCTTGACCTACCGCACGAAAAATACCACGCCTGCATTAATGATTGTGTGATTTATAGGTGCGAGTACAAGGACAGAACCACATGTCCGGTGTGTGGCCACGGACGGTACAAGGTTGGGAACAAGAAGGTACCTCGAAAGGTGGTATGGTACTTTCCTATCACTCCCCGTCTGCAGCGGTATTTCGTGGACCCTAAGGAAGCAAAGCTCATGCAATGGCACGCGGAAAGGCAGAAGCCCGAAGAAGATCCGGAGATGGGCTATATGCTGACACACCCTTCAGACGCTGAACAGTGGCAAACATTGGACATCGCCTTCCCTAGGTTCGGGGGCGACGCAAGGAACATCAGGCTGGGTATGAGCACCGATGGACTCAATCCGTTCGGCAACCAGAGTAGCACGCATAGCACCTGGCCTGTGTTTGTATGGCCTTACAACCTACCCCCGTGACTGTGCACCAAGCAAAGGTACATACACCTGAGTATTCTCATTCAGGGGCCGAAACAACCAGGCGTCGACATGCATTTGTATCTCGGGCTGCTGAAAGAGGAGTTAGACACGTTGTGGAAGACGCCACCCCGTACGTGGGACGCCTACACTAGAACTTATTTCGATATGAGAGCCGCGTTGATCACGACGGTCACGGACTATCCTGGTTACGCATATGTATCTGCCCAGGTGGGCCACGGATTCAACGGCTGTGTGAAGTGCATGGACGATACCCCGCATCTACAACTACCAAGGGATCCCGGGTCCTCAAAAACCGTCTACCCAGGTGCTCGAAGGTGGCTTCGCTTGGATCACCCGTGGAGAAAACGCGGTGATATGTTCAATGGTAAAGATGAGCCCGATGGACCCCCACGCCCGAGGAGCGGCGCAGAAATCGATGATCTTCTGAAAAATTGGAAGGAGTGCCCAGCGCCGGGAAAGAAGCGACCGAAGCCAGAGCCGCTGCTCGGTGTATGGAAAGCGAGGTCTGTTTTCCACGACTTGGAGTACTGGAAGGTCCTCCACACGCCCCACAGCCTCGATGTCATGCACATTACGAAGAACGTTACCGAGAGTCTGCTTGGCACTCTTTGCAACTCAGAAAAGTCCAAGGATGGACCGAAATGTAACTAAAATGTGAAAAAAAGGAAGAAAAATACTCTACTAATTACTAAATAATGTTGTGTTATTTATTGAAATGTAACTAAAATGTGAAAAAAAGGAAGAAAAATTGTGTGGCAGCCAGGGTTCGAACCTGGGTACTAATGGGCAAACATTGACCTTAACCACTGGGCTAGTGCTAAGTAACTGTCAGTACACAGCAGTAAACCATTTTGTTTTGCTAAGTGCCTAAATTCTGTGGCGCACGCCCCTTTAGGTGCGCCACAGAATTAAGGGATTCTGTGGCGCATGTCAGAGCTGGTGTGCCACAGAATGCTTAATTCTGTGGCGCACATGGAGGGGTGCACCACAGAATTTAGACACTTGGTGAAATATCGATCGACCCTTTCTTCCCCACACTCACAACAGCAGTTTCCTTCCCCGACAACCCTAGCGCCACTGCAACCACCACCACCGCCAAGCGCCGCCACCTAGCGCTGCTGCCGCCGAGGAGGAGGAGGAGGAGGAGGACGGCCACGCCACCGCCGAGCAGGACGCCCAAGCCCGAGCCGCCACCGCAGATCGAGGAGGAGGACGCGCGAGCCCGAGCCGCCGCCGCAGAGGAGGAGGGAGGAGGACCGCCACGCCGCCACCTAGCGCTGCTGCCGCCGAGGAGGAGGAGGAGGAGGACGGGCACGCCACCGCCGAGCAGGACGCCCAAGCCCGAGCCGCCACCGCAGATCGAGGAGGAGGACGCGCAGCCCGAGCCGCCGCCGCAGAGGAGGAGGACGTACAACGCCATCACCACCGCGCCCTGCCACCGCCGCCGTTCGGTGAGAGTCCCTCTCCCCCTCCCCACTCCCTTGTCCCCCTCCCCACGGTCTTGTGCCCGAATTTCGGAGAAGAAGGGCAACATTGGTCAGATTTTGTATTGTCTCATGTTCTTGTTGTTTGCATTGCCATGATCCAAGCCATCCAAGCCATCAAAGAATTGCCATGATCCTAACAGTAGCTAATTTCTTGGTTATGGCATTATATTCTTTCTATGTGATGAAATTCAGGGGCTCCATAGCTAGATGTAGAAAGTTCTTGCTATTTTTTTAATTCATTGGTTGCTGTTTTTTTTAATTCATTGCTTGCACTAGAGCTAATTGGTTTTGCAGTAAACAATTAATTGGTCTCTTGTGTTTTGCAGTAAACAATTATACAATTTTAGGACAATTTTAATTAGTTGATAAAGTAGCAGCAGTAGCTAGTAGTAGGTTTATTTAGTTGATATAATTTGGTGATTTAAATTTGCTACTGCTGGGTAATGCTATGCTAGCTATTGGTAGGTAATGCTATGTTAGCAATAGCTCATGCTCATTTTCTAAATTCGAATTGGCAGAGAAATGTAGATACAAATAATTGGTTGATTTAGGTTTTGAATGTAGTTAGTGAATTGGCAGATACAAATTGGTTAGTGAATGTAGTTAGTGAATTGGTTGATTTAGGTTTTGAATGTAGTTAGTGAATGTAGATACAAATTTACTACTGCTAGGTAATGTTTTGAATGTAGATGGTTTTAGTTCACCTTTGGCCACTGATTAAATAGATGGTTTTAGTTCACATATGACCACTAATTAAATACATGAAGGAACCGGCGGTCGCCGCCCCCACTACCCTGAAGGAACCGGCGGTCGCCGCCGCCACCCGGAAGGAACCGACGATCGCCGTCACCACCAGACGCCACAAACAGTTGTTGGGAGCGCTACCGCAACGACCGTCTACTAGACACGCGGTACGCCAAGCGGCGGCATCGCAACCGCCACCACCTAAGGTCCAGGACATGGCGCCACTTGATGGCAACGATGTAGATGATGATGATGACATCGATGCCTACATCAACACTGGCGCCTGCAGCCAAGATATGTACATGCCTCCTATGGATGAACAAGCCTTCCGCACACACGGCGATCAACTTACTCGTCCCCCTACAGTCACGAAGCAGCGCCTGGTCTTCACGGGTCTTTCTCAAGACACTCCTCCGGAGGCTGGCAATCCAGCTCAAGTCAAGCCTGCTACCGTTTTCAGCCCTAACACGCTGCGTAAGACGATCATCGGGGAGCCACCCAAATCAACCCCAGCAACCTCAGAAGCACCACCAGCACCCGAAGCACCACCATCAGCACCACAAGCACCCCCAGTAGGTCAGGTGAAGAAGGGAAGGAAGAGAGGACCCAAGAAGGGCGCATCTTCGAGCCAGCCTGCTCCTAAGAGGATCCGGGCCGACGACATGGTACCACCTACCCCGGATGGCTTGCCCCGGTGTCATGAGGCTGGTAAACCTATACTGCCTCCGGACATGGAACACCTCGCAAGTGGACAAATGCTCCCTTTGCAGCACTCTATTCATTATCAAGAGAGCGTCCTTCTTAAAGAAAAGGATCCAAATTACCCGGTGTTCTCGGTCAAGGTGCCGTCCGACCAGAGCTTCGTCAATGAAGACCCCGCGGATATCTTCTTCATAGCGTTCGAGGACGTCTTCAATCTATTTCACTCGAAACGGCTCGACTATAACTTGGTGCGCCTATACGCGATCAATCTTCAGATGAAGATCAACAGAGAGAGACCCCGCCACATCGCGGTAGCGGATCCCTACTACATGCGCGATAGCCAGCTCCAGGACGGCTCAAGGACACGGACCAAGGCGGTGCGGTACCTCCGAACTTCATGCTCATGCACAAAGAGAGCAACACCATTCTTCTGCCTGTCTTTCCCGAGTAAGTACACATCCGCTCACGGCCGTCGTAACTTATGCTTTCTTATATATTTCTTCCATTGCCGATCATTTCCAACATTCCATTTCAATTGCATGTGTTGAGCAGGGACAAATACTGCACACTCATCATCCTAGATCCAAAGTGGTCACTAGCCCAGTATTTCGACTCGTCGAGTACGACGACGAAGAAAGACTACACGAGAATAGGGGGTGTTCTCGATGAGGCTATCCTTGGCTACTCCAAAAGTGGAGGCACCTTCGACAAGAATGGGCAATATATCAGGCCGGACACTAAAAAGATCGGGTTCAAGCACGTGATCAACTTCCCTTGTATCAAGCAGCCAGCTGGCAGCATTAAGGAGGCCTTCTATGTCCTCCATCACCTTAAAGGGTTTGTCGAGGATGCAGAGATGATGTCTCTGCCACCTAGTAAGCGAGACCCCATTAAAATGTCGGGGAAATCAGTGATGATGATCTTAGAGAAGACTTCCATCGCATCCAAGTAAAGCTCTCGGAAATTATCTTACAAGATGTATCCAACGGATCGGGGCTCTTACACGCAGCCGTAGCGTTGCCTAAGAGGGATATCGAAGAACGCCTACATAGGCAGGGTGATGGAAGGACGTGGACGACGAAGGACTTGTACAAGCCGTTCCGGAGCCGCTCAAGAAGACGTCTCGTTGACCGAGGCCGGTGTGCCTAGCTAGCATTACTTTGAATCGATAGACAATTTGTACCGTGTTGTAAACTAAACTTGCTTAATTTGCTCGAAACGGTGGTCGTCGTTGTTGGACTTCAATTTCTATTGTAGTCGTTATCGTTGAACCATATTACTTATGTGATACCGATGCTATATTTCTTTTAGGTTTATTATTATTTCCTTGCTTTAATTCTTGTGAATATGTATGCATGTGAACCCTCTAACTCTTTCCATTGCGTTATATACTAATATGCCTTGTGTCCATAGAGATGACGTACTACGTCGTGTTCGAGGGGCGGGTTCCAGGAGTGTACGAGGAGTGGGAGGAGTGCAAGAAACAGGTGCACAAGTTCAGCGGCAACTGCTACAAAGGGTACCCGACTAGACACGAGGCGGTTGCCAAGTGGAGGGTGCACCAAGCGAACAAGAGCAAGATGAAGGCCTTCCTTGTGCTCTCGCTCTTGCTCACCATCGTCGCGGCGGTACTCTATTTCATCCTAGTGTAGGCGGCGGCCGGTGTCACTTCGTTTGTATCTAGAGATGATGAGAACTTTCTTAATTTGCATGGATTATGAGTTGTATGGAGCTATATGTATAACTCGATCGGGCTCTAAGTAATGTGATGATGATGTGATGATTATATATGTCCATATTATATCTGTCTATATTATATCAGTATATAACCTGTATACTGTGTATAAAACCAGTATAAAACCTGTATAATACACCAGGGAGCACAAAATCGAGTATACCTGTAGATAGTTCTGTGGCGCACCAAAAAATAATTCTGTGGCGCACCTATTTCTGTGGCGCAGCTATATCACATGCGCCACAGAACTACTTATTTCTGTGGCGCACCGGCCCGAGTGCGCCACAAAAACCTTAATTCTGTGGCGCACGGCCAGATGCGCCACAGAAAGCTTATTTTTGTGGCGAGGTTTCTGTGGCGCACCCTCCATGCGCCACAGAATCGAATTTTCGTGCGCCACTGATGAGGCTTTTCCTACTAGTGTCATCAGGGCTCGATGAGGACGACTGGGCGTTGCGGTACTACCTAGAGGACCAGCTCATCACTCTGGATAAGCTAGACGAGGAGTATTGGCGACAGCGCAGTAGGGTGCAATGGACCCTCAAGGGGGACTCCTGCACGGCGTATTTCCATGCGATTGCCAATGGGAGGCGACACAAATGCGCTATACCACGTCTGATTACTGATCAGGGGGAGATCGAGGACCAAGCCGACCTCATGAGACACGTATATGACTTCTACATCGGCCTCATGGGGTCATCCACTACTAGGAAAAGGCTTATAGCCGCACTCCTTACCGCCGGCGAGTACGATTTTAAGATGCCGGCGGTAAGGCCTTCCAGGGTCGCCTCACCATACCGCCGGCGAGTTTGAAACGAAGATGCCGGGGGTACCTGCATTATCGCCGGCGAGCTTGAAACGAAGATGCCAGGGGTAACGGGTAGCAGGGTGGGCCACCCAGACTGCACTTACCGCTGGAATTTGCGGACCGTAGGTGCCGGCGGTAATGGGCCTTGCCACCAGCGAAACCGCGTCCAAAGCGCCGGGGGTAACGTGCTCGTATGGGCCATACGAGCAAATTACCGCATCCACGCGCCTTATCGATCGTACCAGCCTTATCTCTTCCTCATCTTCTCCTGTCCACCGTTCCTCTCTCCTCTCCGTCTCTCTCGGTCAAACTCCCACGGGAGAAAATCCGCCGCCGCCTCCTCCCTCCCCGTCCAGGCCCAGATCGTCCCGTCCCGCCCCGAACCCTCGATCGCCGCGGCAGAACACCGGCGAGGGAGCGCGAGAGGCTTCTGCGCGAAGGATTCAGCCATGGCGAGCGCGGATCTGCTGCGGAGGGAGGAGGAGTTCTACGAGTCCCTCTTCGATTCCGCCAAAGGTTAGCTCAATATTGTCTCAAATTCGCTGGATCTCGATGCTAGTTTTGTCCAGAGTTTGTTGCCTAATGCGGCGTTTTTTCCCCTGGGTATTTATGTGTTGTTGACGCAGGCGGTTCCGGCAAGGCGCATGGGCAGATGATCGAGAAGAAGATTGAAACCCTCGAGGACATGGCCACCAGGGTGAGGAGCCTGCTCGTCCGTTATGTTACTTTGTTCGATTATTCTCGTTATGGAAGATAGCGCGCGAGTTCTGGTTCTTCTAGGTTGAAAACATGACATGTAGAACGATGCTCCCTCGTGGGATTCTTGTGGGAAGCAATTGGAATTAACGCTAACTTACCACCGTTTCACTTCCTTTCCACTTTTTGATTTTCCACCTCATCTTAACCTGAACTAGTCGCTATCCTAGCTACATCAGTATCGGTAGATTTCAGTTTGGTTTTCCAAGGCAGGGAAGCAGATTTTGTGTTAGTTAGACTGCTTGGTGAAAGACAATCAGGTTATAACATACTTGCTCACTTCCTTTGGAAGTAATTGTTTCTTCTACCAATGTTGGTTGGCATCACATATACAACTAAACAAGTGTTCCTCTTTGCTGCAGGATCTCATACACATCTGAGACATAACTCGTGAGCGGCACCCTTGCAGCAAGGAGGAGGGGCGCGGCTCCACCAGGCCGTCGCCGTCAAGAGCGAGGATATGGCTCTTCCCTTGCGCCGGGCCGCGGATGAGCGACGCAGAGACGCCTCCGCTAGCCAGCCGCTGGTGAGCCCGAGGAGGAGGCGCGAGGCACGGAGGGCTCCAGCAGGCCGCTGCGTCAAGCGCGAGGAAAGGGTTCCTCCCTTGCATGTGGTCGCCACCGACGACGAGCGACGGCACCAACACGGCCGTACCGCCGAGCACGCAGCAGGTAAGAGCACCGCTACCGCCTACCGTCGAGCTCGAGGAGGCTGGTCACAGGCCTAGCGAGCGCGAGGAGAGAGCTTCCGCGCCATAGCACGCGGACGCCGTAGTGGGAGATAATCTTCGCATTCGGATCGAGGACAAGGTTGCCGCCGTTGAGCTCGAGGACGTGGCCGGCGCAGATGCAAGAGCAACCACGGCGCCGGCATAGAGGCGGGAGCCCCACATCTCTGCCCAGGCGACACCAACTCCGTCTTATAGAGCCTCAAACTTACTTGAGATTCGCCAAATACACGGAAAAACGTTCGCAAAAATAAGGTCACAGTCTATACAGTATACATGCTGATGTTTTCCATCTGATTCGGTTTAGAAATAAACATGCCCGTACCAGCGATTTTGTGTTATATTGTCTTATTTCACAATGCTTCATCCATCTTATCAGTTGAATGATAATACTTCTTTGTTGCTTTCTCAGTTAAGACAAGAGATGTAGAACTCAACTGGGTTGAACAAGCTTGAAGATAATTTTCTGAATTTGATATCTTATACTGAGATAAGTAAGTGCCTTGCGGTTCTAGCTCCTTTGTTCTGAGATCATATGTTCTGCAATCCTCTCATTCTGCCTTCCTATTTTTAGAACTAGCTAAATGATTATTCCATGCTTTTTCAGTTGTATTTCAGTTTTGAATTAAACCTGGCAGAGTACATGATTCACCTTTTTATTTGCTATCCCGTTCATTAGGTCATTCATCTGCTTTAGGATGATCTGAACACTTTACAATTTACAAACCTGCTTAGTCTAAAATGCCAGGCACATATATCAGCTTACTTTTGTGTCTCATGGGTAGTCTGAAACTCCCATGCATTTCATTTACCGCTCTTCTTCAGACTTGCCATTAGTGTTTTCTGTAGCATACTCCTGGATAATAATTCAGTAGCAGTAGTTGGTAGTAATAGCAGGAAGATATTCCTTACTTTTTTTTCTTTCAAAATGCCTTCTAAACATAAATGCTGCCATGGTAACTCCTTAGATGGCAGGTCACTTATCTTGTTTTTTCATGACGTTGCAGTGTTGTTTGGCCGGAATCGGAGACGAACATGGTGGAGGCGAGCAGCAAGGAGAAGCAGCCCCCAGGTGCTCCTGGGCAGCGAGAAAGAGGATCGAGCGGAGCGCAATCTGGGGATCATTGAGTGAACCTAGAGGAATATTGTGTGCGGAGGAGCACGTCGGAGCAAAATTGTAATATGAGCAAAATTGTAATTACTGTTCAGTTTAAATACAATTATGTAGAGAAACTTTGGATCGTATAGAATAAAGAGCGTACAGAATAAATAGTGAATTTGTTTTTATTCTATATCTGAAGGTTTTGTGATTTAATGTCAGTTTTTTTTTTAATCCTAAAATACATACCGCCGGCACATAGGGCTGTTTGCCGGTGGTAACTTAAATTACCGCTGGCGAGCTGGGAGGTGCCGGTGGTACCTATTACCGCCGGCAAGTTGGGAAAACCGCCGGGGGTATTTTCACCTTACCGCTGGCACTTATGAATATGCCGGCGGTAGCACATTACCACCGGCGAGGTTATCGCCGGCGAATTCGAAAGTGCCGGCGGTAAGCCTTTTCAGGTTGCCGGTGGTAAGCCTTTTCCTAGTAGTGATCTGGGGAAGAGAGGGTCCTCTCCCTAGCTCCAAACCTCTGGGATGAGGCTAAGCGGGTCTCGGCGGAGGAGAAACTGGCTTTGGAGCTTACCTTTACTCCAGAGGAATTGGACGAGGTCCTTCTGAGTATGAAGACAGACACGGCCCCGGGACCGGATGGCCTCCCTGTGTCTTTCTTCAAGCGGTTCTGGGGAGACCCTTCGCGCACTGATCTTGCAGCTCCTTAATGATTTCGTCCTAGGGAGGGTGGATATCGCAAGGCTAAATTTTGGTGTTATTTCTTTGATCCCGAAAGTGCCTGGAGCGGACTCGATTAGACAGTTCCGGCCTATTGCTCTTATAAATGTGATCTTCAAGTTCGTGGCAAATGCCTATGCTATCCGTCTTGCCCCTTTGGCTCACAGGATCATTGATCGTAGCCAGTCGGCTTTTATTCGCGGTAGATGCCTACACGAGGGCGTGCTGGGTGTCCATGAGATTACCCACGAGTTACGAGTCAAGAAGCTTGGGGGCCTCTTGCTCAAGCTCGACTTCGAGAAGGCGTACGACCGAGTTAACTGAGAATTTCTTCGTGAGGTGCTGCTTCGCAAGGGGTTTTCAGGGATGATGGTTCATCGCCTTATGCAGGTCATGGGAGGCCAAACGGCTGTCAACGTTAATGGAGAGGTGGGGGCCTTCTTCTGTAATGTCCGGGGTGTGCGTCATGGCGACCCACTCTCCCCCATCCTCTTTGACTTCATGGTTGACGGCTGGCAGCGATGCTGTCAAGGGCCAACGATGCCGGACACATCAAAGGGGTGGTGCCACATATGATCCCTGGGGGGTTACGCATCTGCAATACGCGGACAACATGATGGTGTTGATCTAGCCGTCCGATCTGGGGATCGCCAACCTCAAGTTTCTCCTACTGTGTTTCGAGAATATGTCGGGGCTCAAAATCAACTTCGACAAGAGTGAGGTTTTTGTGACAGGGGTCACTGAGGAGGAGAAGCACAGAGTAGCTGACATGCTCAATTGCAAGCTGGGTTCGTTGCCAATGAAATACTTGGGACTACCAATGAGTGACCGTCCGCTTAGGGTAGCGGATTGGTGCTTTCTCCCCGAGCAGGTGGGCCATAGGGTTGACCCCTGGCAAGGCCTTTTTTTGGCCGCGGCAGGGCGTCTGGAGCTGACCAACTCCTATTTGTCCAGCTTACCTATGTTCGCTATGGGCATCTACTTGCTCCATGATGCGACTCACCTGGCTATGGACAGACCTAGATCACGCTTCTTTTGGGAAGGAGTGGGAAACAAGCGCAAATACCATATGGTTGACTGGGCTACGGTCTGTAAGCCGAAAGAGGTGGGGGTTTGGGTATCCTCAGCACCAAACTGATGAACATCGCTGTAAGGGTATTTTACCCTTATCCATTATTTTGGTATCTATGACACCGTGCTAGAGTATTTGGACTAATACATGCCTACAAGATGACTTTCAGGTATTAGCCAAAGAGGTATGATGGTGTAGCAATGGAACAAAAAGGCAACGGGAGACCCCCCCAATTCGACGAAAAATCAGCAAGTTTTTCAGAGCCTGGCCGGTCACAGATCCGGTCAGACCGGCCCTGGCACCGGACAGCCCGGTCACCAACCGGACCCAGAACCGGTGCCATCCGGGCAAGTTCCAGTAAAGAAGGCAAGCCCTCCGGTCTGCGTCCGGTCACCTGCCCGGTTGCGGACCGGCTGCTCCGGTCCATGGCCCGGTCTGACCGGGCACCAGACCGAGCGGCCCGGTCAGCAACCGGACTCTGCGCCTGTGACATCCGGGCGCCATCCAGTAAGCTCAGAAGCCTGCCCGGTCAAGACCCGGTCCCAGCTCCGGTTGGAAACCGGCCGGCCCGGTCTGTGGCCCGGTCTGACCGGGCTGTGGACCGGCCTGTCCGGCGCCAAATCCGGTCGACCGGGTTTCTCGAAGAATCTGCTGATGTGGCAAGTGACCAACGGCCGTATTTCGAAGAACACTATAAATAGGTCTTCTCCTACCTCTGAACAGTTAGGCACTACACTACAAGCTGTTCTTGAGCTCTCTCTCTCTTACTCCATTGCTAGAAACACCAAAAGCCTCAGATCTCCCTCCTCCTCCACCCAAACTCAAATCCCTCCGGGGAATCATTAGAGGAGGACCCGATCTATCGTTCTACCAAGCCAAATCTCATTCCCCCTTGTATTCATTGAGAAGCTTGCTTCCTAGGGTTCCTTGGAAACCCTAGGTAGGCAAGAGGAGTCCGGAAGCATCCGGGCTGTGGATTTGCTCCGGGCAAGATTGTGAAGGTTTGGAGGCTACCTCAAAGTCTACCACAAGTGAGTGAGCTATTCCTTCGTGGGATAGGCTCCGGAGAATAGGGTGAGCCTTCGTGGCGCGGGGAATCCTTCGTGGGACCTCCACTCCTCCAAACGTGACGTACCTTGTTGCAAAGCAAGGGAACACGGGAATATATCCTCGTCTCCGCGTGCTATCGGTTATCTCTAACCGAACTCCTTACTTGTGATTTAACTGCCTGTGAGAGCCTTCGTGCTCGAGTTAGTTGTATCCTCATATAGGTTGCTTCACCTAGTTTGCATTAGGCTCATCTTTATATTCCGCAAAGCCTAATATTGCAAAGAAAGAATTAAAATTTGTAGAAACCTATTCACCCCCCCCCTCTAGGTTTACCATCTCTATACTTTCAATTGGTATCAGAGCCTGGACTCTTATTAAGGGCTTCACCGCCTTAAGAGTGAGATGGATAAACTCTTCGAGGGTCTAGATGACGACTCTAACCTTTCGGTTAAAGAGATGAAATCTAGATTCTTGGCATATGATGTCGAGAAGAAGAAAAAGGAGGATGAGCTACAAAACCAAATGACTGAAATGACTGCCATGCTTAAGAACCTAACTGCGGGTGGAACTTCTAGTGGGGCTTCGGCCTCTAAGGAAACCTACCATGATGTTAACCATGACTATCCCAGAAACACTTCACCCATGCCTCATATAAACCATAGTGGGACCGTTCCCCATTACGATGGAACTCACTTTCCACATTGGAAATCTGCTATGGAATCTCATATTCGCAGGCTGCAGTGTGGAGCTATGGGAGCTCATTGTTCATGGACATCGGGAGCCACAAGATCCTACTCGGTTGACCTCCACCGAGTTCTACAACCGTCAACTCAATGCATCCGCACGTGACAAGATTAGAAGTGGCATCAACCGCAAGCTTCTTGATCAAGTCGGTGACATTGTCTCCGCTAAAGAGTTGTGGGATCGGATCGTAGTACTCCAAGAGGGAACCGATTTGATCCAATCAGCTCTCTATGAGACCGCAAAGCAAGAGGCCTACCAGTTCATGATTCGAGATGGAGAATCCGTATTCGATGCCTATGCTAGGCTTGGTGCTCTGAAAGTAAGGGTCAAGGGACTTGGTGCTGAGAAGTACAATGACAGATTCGAGATGAACGAAGCCTTCATAAAATCCAAGGTCATTGCTATGATTGCCGTCAAACAAGAAGACACCAACCTTGGACTCAACTTGCAAATCATGACCAAGAGTGCCGATCTCAACTCCGATGATCTAGTCTCCTATGTGGCCGCCAATGAAAGCATGGCCAAAGCCGGAAAGAGGCTCAAGGCAATGAACCGTGTTGATGAAGCCTCACACAACCATGAAGCATCACACAACCTTGCTCTCAAGGCTAGAGCCGACCATGAAAGCAACGAAGACTATGAAATTGAAGAAGATGAAGAGATGACTTCAACTAGTGACATTGCTACCGACTTTGCTTTCTTTGCCAAGAAGTACAAGGTCAAGTTCCCAATGCTCCTCAATGACAAGAAGAAGAAGAGAACTTGCTACAATTGTGATGAAGATAACCACTTTGCAAATGAGTGCCCTTATGAGAAAAGGGTAGACAAGCCAAAGTTCATCAAAGGGGTCAAGCCAAGATTGAAGCCGAACCCAATCAACGATCGGTACAAGAAGAACAAGGGAAGAGCTTTTGTTGGGGCCGAGTACTTGTCCGATGAAGAAGAGGAAGATGAGGAGAAGGAGGCCGGAGTGGCCGGTTTAGCTTACTCTAAGCCCGGGTCACTCTTCACATATGACTACTCCAAAGATTACTCCACGGAGAATGATGTTGGCTCTTCCTTCATGGCAAGAACAACTCAAGATGATGACTCCGATGACTCTCCCTCCTCTCCAATCATTGGCTCTTGTCTTATGGCAAGGGAAACCAAGGTAATGGAACCTCCACCTTCCCTATCTAGTGTTCTTGATGATGAAAACGAAGATCAAGAAGAATTAATTATGCTTAAGGAACTCTATGATGTTAGATGCACCCTTCGTGGTGAAGCTCTTGTCAAGTTTGATTTCTTGATGGACTCACTCAAAGAAAAGGATGAGTCCATTGAGGAATTAGAATATCAATTGAATGAGAAGGAACGGAGATTCAATCTCCTAAGACAAGAGCTAAACACCGAAAGGTGCATATCTCAAGGCCTTAAGCAACAAATTGAAACTTATGAACTTGATAAAGTTAAGGACCTAGAAACTATTGATAGGGCTCAATTATTGACCCAAGAGCTCAATGCCTCAAAGGAGGAACTTGAAGTTGCTCATGCTTCTCTCACTAGGGATCTTGACCACCTTGAAAGAGCTAACAAGCTTGTCAAGGATGAGCTCAAGAAACTTGGAGAGAATCATGATCTACTTCAAGAATCCTACAAAAGGGCTCTTGGATCAATGAAGGATCCCATTGATGTTGAAAAGCTTGCTTGTTCCTCCATTTCCTTTACTAGTGAGCATGCTAAACTTGTTGAGGAACATGTTCGTTTACAAGAGGAACTTTCTTTGCATGTTGAGACCAATGCATATCTTGAGTCCTTGGTGACCAAATATGGTCTTGACTATCATCCTAATGAATCTTCTTGTGAGCAAGCATCTATTCTTGAGGAAAATGTTAGGCTAACAAAGGAACTTACAAAGTTCACCACCGCCAAGAACAAGATGGGATTGGATGACCTCTTGAGTAAGCAAAGGTCAAACAATCAAAAGTATGGACTTGGATATACTCCCAAGTCCCACAAGAAGAACAACTACAAGAAGGAGAAACCCGCTCAAGATAAGAACAAGAAGGTCACTAACAATGGCAAAACCTCAAAGGGCAAAGCCACTAGTGGTGACCGCACGGGGCCAAACGATCACTATGCATTATTTGTTGATTATTATGGTGATGTCTATGCTAACTATGTTGGCCCTCCTAATGGCTATGCTTATAGAGAGTACTCAATTTGGGTACCAAAAGATATTGTTGCCATTGCAAAGGAACCCATTAATCGATGGGTTCCTAAATCCTCTACTTGATTTTGTAGGGGTATTCCTCCGGCGGTCCAAAATGGGTGTTTGATAGTGGATGCACCAATCATATGACCGGAGGAAAAGGTGTGCTTGATCAATTCATTGAAGATATCAACAAGAAGTCAAGCATTACCTTTGGTGACAACTCAAAGGGAAAGGTACTTGGGTATGGCAAGGTAGCAATCTCTAAGGACTTGTGCCTTGAGACGGTTATGCTTGTTGAACATCTTGGCTATAACTTACTTTCTATATATCATCTTGCCGATGCCGGTTACAATTCATATTTCACTAAATATTATGTGCAAGTCTTTAGGAGTGACAATCTCAAATTGGTCCTTGTTGGATATGTGGAGAACAACCTTTACGTGGTTGACCTCTCGAAAGAGAGCCCCTCCTTCTCCACATGCCTAATGGCGGCCAAGCATGACGAAGGATGGTTGTGGCATCGCCGCCTTGGTCATGTTAACATGAGGAATCTTAAACAACTCCTAAAGGGTGAGCATATTGTGGGACTAACCGGTGTTTCTTTTGAGAAAGATCGTGTTTGTAGTGCATGTGTAGCCGGAAAGCAACTCAAGAAGAAGCATCCCATCAAGAGTATTGTTACCACATCTAGGCCTTTGGAGCTCCTTCATTTGGACCTCTTTGGGCCATCACATTATGATACTCTTGGTGGGAGCAAGTATGGACTTGTCATTGTTGATGACTACTCAAGATATTCTTGGGTCTTTCTCCTTAAGTCTAAGGACGAGACCCATAGAGAGTTCATCACCTTCGCCAAGAGAGCTCAACGTATGTATGAATCCGAGATCACGGCAATTAGGACCGACAATGGCACCGAGTTCAAGAACTACACTATGCAAGAGTTTGTGGATGATGAGGGCATCAAGCATGAGTTTTCGGCGCCATACACCCCTCAACAAAACGGTGTTGTTGAAAGGAAGAACCGGACTATCATTGAGATGGCAAGAACCATGTTGAGTGAATTCAACTCACCCCACAACTTTTGGGGAGAAGCCATCTCTACGGCCGTCCACTACTCCAACCGGCTCTTTCTCCGTCCCCTCCACAACAAAACCCCATACGAGCTCCTTACCGGTAACAAGCCTAATGTCATGTATATTCGTGTCTTTGGATGCAAATGCCTTGTTAAGAACAACAAAGGAAAGCTCGGTAAATTTGAAACTAGAACCATAGAGGGTATATTTGTTGGATATGCGGAGAACTCTCATGCCTATAGATACTACAACCGGTCCTCCGGGACTATTGAAGTATCTTGTGACGTGGTGTTCTTGGAGGATAATGGCTCCCAAGTGGAGCAAGTTGTTCCATGTGTTGCAGGTAATGATGTTGATCCATCTAGTGCCATCAAGCATATGGGCATTGGACACATCCGGCCCATGGAGGTTCATAATGATGATCAAGATGATGGAGTAGATGTCTCAAGCACGCCACAAGTGGAGCCTAGCTCAACTCAAGCCGAACCATCAAGTGCAACTCAAGAACCACCCTCCACTCAAGATGAGTCTCAATCCGAAGAACAAGAAGAAGATCCTCATCCCATGAAGCAAGATCATGATGACGATCAAGAAACATTCTCAACTCATGATCAAGCTCAAGTGGTCCCTCATGATCAAGTACTAGCAAGAGATGAATTCATTGATCATGAAGGAACCATTCGGAAGATCAAGGCCGCTACAAGGGCAAGTGACATGAAAGTGGATCAAGTCCTTGGTAGCATCTCAAGAGGAGTGGTAACTCGTAGACACCATGCATTACTTATCACTTATTGTCAACATCATGCTTTTGTGTCTAGTTTTGAACCACTTAAGGTACATGAAGCCTTGGTCGATCCGGATTGGGTAATTGCCATGCAAGAAGAATTGGAGTGTTTCACTCGTAATGAAGTATGGTCTCTAGTTGAGAGACCCAAGGATCATCGCATCAATGTCATTGGGACCAAATGGGTATTCAAGAACAAGCAAGATGAGAATGGCATTGTTATACGAAACAAAGCAAGGTTAGTGGCGCAAGGGTTTGCCCAAATAGAAGGTATGGATTTTGAGGATACCTTTGCGCCGGTAGCCCGTCTTGAAGCTATTCGTCTTTTGCTTGCATTTGCATCTTTCCACAATTTCAAATTATATCAAATGGATGTGAAAAGTGCATTTTTGAATGGTCCCCTAAAAGAAACCGCATATATGGCTCAATCCCCGGGTTTCGAGGACCCACGCCGACCCAAGCACGTGTATTTACTCCATAAGGCACTCTACGGTCTCAAGCAAGCTCCACGTGCTTGGTATGAGTTCCTTAGGGATTTCTTACTACATGATGGGTTTTGCATGGGTACGGTCGATTCCACCCTTTTCACCAAGCGGGTTAAAGGGGGTGGCCTCTTTATATGTCAAATATATGTTGATGATATTATTTTTGGTGGAACTAACCCCAATCATAACAAAGCTTTTGAGCTATTGATGACTAGGAAATTTGAGATGTCCATGATGGGAGAGTTGAAGTTCTTTCTAGGCTTCCAAGTGAGGCAACTTGCAAAAGGCACCTTCATCTCTCAAGAAAAGTATGTGAAGGACATGCTCAAGAAATTCAACATGACCAATGCAAGTCCAATGAAGACACCCATGCCCGTAAAGGGGCAACTTGGTTCATGTGACGGTGAGAAGGATGTGGACATAAAGGTATACCGCTCCATGATAGGATCCTTGCTCTACCTTTGTGCCTCTAGGCCGGATATCATGCTAAGTGTAGGGATGTGTGCTCGTTTTCAATCCGCTCCCAAGGAGAGCCATTTAGTGGCGGTCAAACGGATACTAAGATACCTTGTTCTCACTCCTACTCTCGGGCTATGGTATCCAAAGGGGTCAACCTTTGAACTCATTGGCTATTCGGATTCCGATTGGGCCGGTGATAAGGTTGATCGGAAGTCTACCTCCGGGGCTTGCCAATTTATTGGCCGGTCATTGGTGAGTTGGTCATCCAAGAAACAAAACTCCACCTCCCTATCCACCGCCGAAGCCGAATACATATCCGCGGCATCTTGTTGCACTCAATTGTTATGGATGAAGCAAACCTTGAAAGACTATGGTGTGTCTCTTGGTACGGTGCCTCTTCTTTGTGACAATGAAAGTGCAATAAAGATCGCCAACAACCCGGTTCAACATTGTCGCACCAAACATATTGACATTCGCCATCACTTCCTACGTGATCATGTTGCCAATAAGGATATTGATCTCACTCATGTGGGAACAACCTACCAATTGGCGGATATTTTCACTAAGCCTTTGGATGAAGCCCGCTTTGTTAACTTGAGAGGAGAACTTGGTATTCTTGATCCTAAAAACTTGGATTGATTAACTTCTTGCACTATATTCTTGCATTTATCTTGCTATCTAGCTTAGAGGCATAGCACATATGGGGATAGTCATTCTACCATATCTTGGTATGATGCATACCTATGTGTGCAACATAAATAGACCCAATGTCATTATATGGACCCAAGCATGTCCACTAGTGGAGAAGAGGCCTTTGGTCCCAAGCAAATGACCCACTGCTGAACCAAACCGGGTCCAATGCCCCCATTGGACCCGGTTCGTTTCTGCCCAGGACGACCCCACCCGCTGGCGCCTGTCCTGTAGCGGCCTTTGGACCCGGTTTGTCATACAAGAGGGTGTATTGCTCTCCTCTCTTCTTCACATGCACAAGAGGTGTTTGATGAAATGCTTAAGAGGATTTGCCACTTGAGTTTACACAAATCAAGCCACACTTAACTTGCTTTTTTCTTCTTCATCGAGGTTAACAACTTTATCCTTTTCATCTGCAATTGATAAAATGCATGTGTATATATACATCGTGATGTTCTGTAATGGTTTTGATCAGCTTAATTATATCATGCAGATGAATCGGCAATGGATGTACATTGACCGACGGTTTGACGAGTTCACTGCGGGCCTGGATAATTTTATGGCCGTGGCGGAGGCAAACAAACATGGTGGCTTCATGTATTGTCCATGTGTGGACTGCAAGAATACCGTAAATTACGCTCGCTCGAGTCTCGTTCACAGCCACCTTCTGCGATCCGGTTTCATGCCCAGTTACTATTGTTGGACCAAGCACGGAGAAAGAGGGGTTATGATGGAAGACAATGACGAAGAGGAAGAGGATGATGACGGTTATCCCAATTTCCCTGAATACGATGATACTGCAGAAGGCAATGAAGACAATGAAGTAGAAGATCAAGAGGCACCAGATGAGCCTGCTGATGATGATCTTGGCCGGGCCATTGCTGATGCAAGGAGAGAATGTGAAACTGAAAAGGAAAGGTTGGCCTTCGACAAGATGATAGAAGATCACAACAAATTGTTATACCCAACTTGCGAAGATGGCCATAAAAAGCTAGGCAGCACACTGGAATTGTTGCAATGGAAGGCAGAGAACGGTGTCACTGACTCAGGATTTGGAAAGTTGCTGACAATAATTAAGAGGAAGCTTCCAAGGGGTAACGAATTGCCCGCCAGTACGTACGAAGCGAAGAAGATTGTCTGCCCTCTAGGATTAGATGTGCAAAAGATACATGCATGCATTAATGACTGCATCCTCTACCGTGATGAGTACGAGAATTTGGATGCATGTCCGGTGTGCACTGCATTGCGGTATAAGATCAGACGAGATGACCCTGGTGATGTTGAGGGCGAGCGCCCCAGGAAGAGGGTTCCTGCCAAGGTTATGTGGTATGCTCCTATAATACCACGGCTGAAACGCTTGTTCAGAAATAAAGAGCATGCTAGGTTGTTGCGATGGCACAAAGAAGACCGTAAGAAAGACGTGATGTTGAGGCACCCTGCTGATGGCTCCCAATGGAGAAAAATCGATAGAGAGTTCCCAAACTTTGCACAGGATGCAAGGAACTTACGGTTTGGTCTCAGTACAGATGGCATGAATCCTTTTGGAGAGCAGAGCTGCAGCCATAGCACCTGGCCTGTGACTCTTTGTATATATAACCTTCCTCCTTGGTTGTGCATGAAGCGGAAGTTCATTATGATGCCAGTGCTCATACAAATTCAAGAGGAAATCGCGGGATTCTTTATTACCGAGGTCCTTACCCCAGGTGGAGAGCACTATCGGAAGATCGTGACGGCGGAGGATATTCGTTCAGGAAAAGTTGTATTGTAAATATGCATGCATTACGTGTACTGTGTTGACTATGTCGTGTACTGTTGACGATGTCTATATATATTCATGACGATTTTTTGTGGTTTCTTGAATGATATATATGCATTGCTGAAACTCTACCGCGGCAGAGAAACGCCCTGTTTCTCTGCCGCGGCAGAGAAACGCTGGTACAGCCTAAATCTGTGCCGCGGCAGAGAAATAGCAATTCTCTGCCGCGGCAGAGAAACATAGGCCCGGTTCGTACCACGAACCGGGACCAAAGCCCTTCCAGCGCGAGCTCCCTGGTCGCACCACGTGTTGAGGCCTTTAGGCCCGGTTTATCTTTGAACCGGGACTAAAGGGTACCCCCTTTAGTCCCGCCTAGTTGGTCCCGGTTCAGGAACCGGGTCTAAAGGCCCAAATGGACCGGGCCTATTGCCCCGTTTTCCACTAGTGGTCTCTTCGAGGTCTCATGACATTTGCGCTTTCACATAGGGGGAGTAATCCCCCGCCCCTCATTGAGCCTTCATTACAACTTGATTTGACTATATAAGGCCAAATGATCTTATTGCAAAAACTATTTCAAAATGCTCTTATGATTCTTGATATACTTCGAATCATGCCCATTGTAGCTATTTGTATCTTGTTTGCATTTTCACTCCAATGGGTATGCCTAGAGAACTTTGTGTTTTCCAACCCCATGTCTATGCTCATCTCATCATCATCTATCTATCTATATGTACATGTCATCATATGAGCACTCACACATATTTACACAAAGAATAGGGGCAAAATGAGGCAAAATGACACATTTTTGGGAAAATTGACTCTGGCCGGTCACTGGCCCGGTCGGACCGGCCTGTGCGCCGGATCGTCCGGTCAAGCGCACGGGCCACCGGGCGCCCGACCGGCCGTGCGGGCTGTTATGTTTTGGAGAGGATACCCCTTGGGGATCTTCTTCCTCATTATCCCCCACCTCTCAAACCTCCATGGCCGCCGCCTCCACCATCTCCACCACGCCCTAGGCACTTCCCACCACTAGATTCTTCCCAAACTTCACACAACCATAGATCGGGATCTCTCAAGCATCTTCACCAAAGGATTTGGTCCCTCTCAAGCTAGTTTGGGAGATCGTGGGGATTTGGTCCTCAAGCCTTCTTCACGAGTTCTTCTTGCTCACTTGGGCCAAGAGGACGATGTCTTCGGGTAAATCTTTCTCCCTATCCCTCTCCCTCTTGCTTTCCCTCTCCCATTGCCCATTTTTGAGGAAAGTTGAGAAAAGTTAGGGTTAGGGTTAGGGTTAGTAAGTCCTCATGCCACCTAGAGTGTCACACCCCTCCTATGCACATTGTTCACTCTCCTGGTATAATCTATGTTCAAGTTTGTGAGTTTTTGCATGATTTTGTGTCGAATTTCTGGGCAAACATCACAACTCAGCATGACCCGGTCTACAGCCCGGTCGACCGGCCTCTCGACCGGCTGGTCCGGCGCACCGCCCGGTCAACCGGATGGCCAACCGGCTCGTCCGGTCTGTCGTCCGGTCGGACCGGCCCCTGCGCCGGCTCGCCCAGCTTTTTCGCATGATCTCGTCGAAACACTTGAATATAGGCTATGCTTTTGGCTTCCTCGCATATGCTGATGACATGTACACTTACCTCTTTGCTATCCTCGCCCTATTTTGCTGATTCACAGGTGATGAATGGACTGATGCGGACCATGGCACTGTTGCCAAGCGAGGGAGGCGCTCAGGGGTTCCACCACGGCGCTCTACTGGTCGTGCTCCTCAGACTACGGGTGGCAGCTCAACTGGAGGCCGAACCAAGACATCTGCCAATAAGAGGAAAGATAAACATGCAGCACAGGATGGTGATGAGGTACTGCCAGAGTTCCATGTTGGTGATGTACATATTGGGGCATGGAGAAGACTCAGAGAGTCCAACCCCTATCGCTTTGAGGAACCCACTTACACAGGGGGAGATCAATTTTTCTGGACCAACACACAGCAAGTCATGTGGGATGACTTCTATAACTCCCGCGAGCACATGAAGAAAGGCACCATTGTTATGCCCAAGGCCATCAAGGATGTCATTGGAATGTATGAAGCCACCAAGTTTCGCTTTGTGGTTGCGACCTTGAGGCGGATGGGGTTGTATGATCTTATGTGCTTGACACCTACTGATGGGTGCTATTGTCCAACCTTGGTGAGACAGTTTCACTGCACAGTCTTTTTCCATGATGATGCAGCTCGGACTATGACTTGGATGACTGGCAAACAGAAATACACTTGCAACTATCTTGATTTCTGTGAAGCTTTGGGGTTTGGTGGAGGGCGTGCTTCTGGTTTCAAGATATATTCTCAGCAGAAGTTCAACCGTGGGGACATTGCCGTTTGCTATCCGCCGGAACCCACACCTGGACCTCCCACAATCTCTGGGATGTACTACTCCTACCTCTTACTTGCCAAGCTATTCCGTGAGACTCTCATCAGCAAGTCCGGCGATACAAGTGAATGCCGTGCATATCATCTGAACTTGATGTACTACTGTCACCCTGAGCACCGGCAACTTATTGATGGCTGTGATCTCATCTACTGTGAGTTACGGCGCTGTGTTCGCGAGAGGTTGACTCCTAATCTTGCCCAGTACGTTCAGCTGCTCATCAACAAGGTTGTGCCCGCACCTTTCAATACTCAAGGTGAGCGGGTCAGGATGGAAGCTTTCAAGGTACCTGCCCAAGGTGATAGCCCGGATGTTCCTGAAATGATGCCTTCTGAGCGCCGGTCCAAGGCACGCCATGACCATGCTAGCTCCAGCTCCTCTAGTCGCCCACAGCATGGTGTCTCACGGTTCTTCTCTAGCTTATGGCAGATGTGCAAAAATACAAATGATGTTGCACATCAAAGTCTTTCTTTGAACCAAGAGACAAGAAGGCGCCAAAATGAGTTCATGGCTGCTAGGAATGCACCTCTCCCTCCTCCTGGCCCTGAGTTGGAGCCTGTCCACGCACCAAACTGGGAGATGCCTCTTCTTTCTGATGAGATGTTCCAGAACTTTGATCCTTCCCTGTACTTTGGTGGTCCTCCTCCTAGATCTGCTCGTGCACCTCCTGCTGATGATGATGATGAAGAGGATGAAGGTAATGAGGATGATGATGAAGAGGATGACGATGAAGAGGATGACGATGGGGATGGTGATGGCAACTCTCCATCCGCGGGGCCCCATTTCTATTGATGGGACGCTAGCATCTCTCCTTTTTTCTTCGCCTTTTTGGTGTTCCGATGCCAAAGGGGGAGAAGAGAGTAGAGTCTAGAATTACGGGGTTCTTTCGTTGTCACAAGCCATGGGAGTTGCTTTATTTGGATTTTATATGGCTTGTGCGTATTTGCTTTGATTTCTCAAGAACCATTTGCTACTTTGAATAATTCATGTATGGATATGTATGGACGACTATTATGTGTGCTACTCTATGTTAGGATAATCATGCTTTATGGATAATCATGCTTTATGCTTATATATGTTGATATACTTGTCCATACCATGCTTGTTTCCTAAAGATATTGGGGGAGCTTCTCATATTCCACAAATGGTGCACTTTGCATTCAAACGCAAATTCTCCAAGTGCACACATTATGGGGGAGCTGTCGTAATATCTTATATGGAATCAAGGTTTAGAGCTTATCATAATATCTATATGTTACTCTAGCTCGGTTTGTCATCGTATACCAAAAAGGGGGAGATTGTAAGGGTATTTTACCCTTATCCATTATTTTGGTATCTATGACACCGTGCTAGAGTATTTGGACTAATACATGCCTACAAGATGACTTTCAGGTATTAGCCAAAGAGGTATGATGGTGTAGCAATGGAACAAAAAGGCAACGGGAGACCCCCCCAATTCGACGAAAAATCAGCAAGTTTTTCAGAGCCTGGCCGGTCACAGATCCGGTCAGACCGGCCCTGGCACCGGACAGCCCGGTCACCAACCGGACCCAGAACCGGTGCTATCCGGGCAAGTTCCAGTAAAGAAGGCAAGCCCTCCGGTCTGCGTCCGGTCACCTGCCCGGTTGCGGACCGGCTGCTCCGGTCCATGGCCCGGTCTGACCGGGGACCAGACCGAGCGGCCCGGTCAGCAACCGGACTCTGCGCCTGTGACATCCGGGCGCCATCCAGTAAGCTCAGAAGCCTGCCCGGTCAAGACCCGGTCCCAGCTCCGGTTGGAAACCGGCCGGCCCGGTCTGTGGTCCGGTCTGATCGGGCTGTGGACCGGCCTGTCCGGCGCCAAATCCGGTCGACCGGGTTTCTCGAAGAATCTGCTGATGTGGCAAGTGACCAACAGCCGTATTTCGAAGAACACTATAAATAGGTCTTCTCCTACCTCTGAACAGTTAGGCACTACACTACAAGCTGTTCTTGAGCTCTCTCTCTCTTACTCCATTGCTAGAAACACCAAAAGCCTCAGATCTCCCTCCTCCTCCACCCAAACTCAAATCCCTCCGGGGAATCATTAGAGGAGGACCCGATCTACCGTTCTACCAAGCCAAATCTCATTCCCCCTTGTATTCATTGAGAAGCTTGCTTCCTAGGGTTCCTTGGAAACCCTAGGTAGGCAAGAGGAGTCCGGAAGCATCCGGGCTGTGGATTTGCTCCGGGCAAGATTGTGAAGGTTTGGAGGCTACCTCAAAGTCTACCACAAGTGAGTGAGCTATTCCTTCATGGGATAGGCTCCGGAGAATAGGGTGAGCCTTCGTGGCGCGGGGAATCCTTCGTGGGACCTCCACTCCTCCAAACGTGACGTACCTTGTTGCAAAGCAAGGGAACACGGGAATACATCCTCGTCTCCGCGTGATATCGGTTATCTCTAACCGAACTCCTTACTTGTGATTTAATCTCGTGAGAGCCTTCGTGCTCGAGTTAGTTGTATCCTCATATAGGTTGCTTCACCTAGTTTGCATTAGGCTCATCTTTATATTCCGCAAAGCCTAATATTGCAAAGAAAGAATTAAAATTTGTAGAAACCTATTCACCCCCCCCCCCCCTCTAGTTTTACCATCTCTATACTTTCAATCGCGCTCATGCTAAAATGGATATGGAAACTCTATCAGAACGCAGAAGGGCTGTGGGCTGATCTGATACGCTTGAAGTACCTAGGGGATAGGGACTTGTTCGATAAAGAGGTTCCTGTTAGGGGTTCCCAGTTCTAGAATGCCATCCACAAGGTCAAATGGTATTTCAAACTAGGAGCAAGGCACAAGGTCCGGAACGGGAAGAGGACCTATTTTTTGCTGGACTGGTGGTCTGGCACCGGCCCCCTCCGGGCTCGGTTCCCTAGGCTGTATAGTTGTTGTGACCAACCCTTCATTACGGTTGATGCAACTAGGGTTAGGGGCGGCACGCCGGGAGCGTAGCGCATCCGCTTCAGAAGGAAATTCAGCCTGGCGGAGACGGTCGACTGGGATAACCTCTGTCGCGAGATACAAGACTTACCCAGTGACAACCAACACGATGTAGTGTCCTAGTCCTTGGAACCCTCCGGGGTGTTCTCGGCAAAGTCAGTATACTACGACCTATCGCAGGGGGTGACGGTGTCACACTTTAGAGATGTTTGGCACGCACGGGTGCCGCCAAAGATCAAGGTGTTCTTATGGCAGATTATTAGGGGTAAGCTCCCATCGTCTGAGCAGGTGTCCAAGCGGCAAGGTCCGTCCAATGGCCGATGCTCCTTGTGCGGAGAGGTGGAAGACTGCAACCACATCTTCTTCACTTGCCACATGGCGGGATTCATGTGGGCGGGAGTTAGGGAGCTCCAGTGCGAATGGAACCCGGGTGGGATAGGGGATTTCATTGCGCTAGCTCAAGGCATCTCATACCCTTTTCGTAGTTTAGTTTGGTTCACCTTTGCGGCCATGTGCTGGTCTCTTTGGAATATTAGGAATAAACTAACTATTGAAGGAAAACTGATTACCAATCCAACTGACGCCTTCTACCATATGATGCTTCACATGCGGTCTTGGAGGGTACTGGTCAGACGGAGGGACAGGGCGCTGCTGGACGAGGCGCTAGAGGCGGTACGACTGCTGCACGCGAGGAGTAGAACTGAAGGGTAGACGGCGTCACCAGAGACTGCTTTCATGCTATCACTTTATTCGACCAGCTCCAGGGCATATGTTATGATGTACTTATGAGATACCTCCGTGTGGGCATGTGTGTTAGCTGGGGCAGGGATGCCGTGCAGACTTGTGGAGATCCTGGGTGTGTTGTATCTAATTCTTGTGTGGTTTCGTTGGAGCTTTATATATAAAGCCGGGCTCATGGTCTTATGTTTATATGACATGACTCGTCTAGAAAAATGTGACATGAACCCATCTAAGTAGTATTGGCAAATGCTTGGGAGTGATGCGTGGTGGCAATGAGAAAAGGTCAGCCTACCCCGGTTTAAATAGGCGCTGATGGGTCGATAGGTCGGTACGGAGATTAAATGGAAGGCATAAGTGGCGTGTTGTCCTCTCCATTAATAATTATTTGGTGTGGAAGATAAATAAAAATCAGCATTGTTTTGCACCGCCCTGCCGATTAAAGATTGTAGCAGTAATGTTTAAATAAAAACTCTGTCAATATTTTGAGTTGTTAGAGCATCTGAAATAGGCACGCTATATAAAACGCCCGATTTGCAGCGCGCGGAAATGGAATCGGCCCTCCAGCAGGTGGTGCATACGGCGCGGCACTGCAAAAATTTTGGGGCGCGCGACTTTGCACTATCCCAAGCGTCAATGTGACGCGACATCTACAGCTCGCGGGATTGCTGTGGATACGCGTGAATACCCCAACGGCTTAAAATTCGCACCCTCCCCCCGCGCCCGCGCCTCCATTTTCCCACTGCGTCGCCGCCGGAAAATTCCGCCGCCGCCGGCCCCGCTGTTGCTTGCTGCAGCGTCGTAAATCCGCCTCGCCCGCGCCTCCTGCCGGTAGTACCGGCCGCTCCGCCGCGTTGTACCGACCGGGCGTCGTCGCCACCAACGGGCACAAGGCCGGCATTTCCCCCCGCCTCGCTCGCGCCTTCTCCTCTCCATACCCCGCGCCGCCTCGCCATGTCGTCGTCGTCGAGCCTAATGTCAACATGGCGCAGCCAAGATGCTCGCCGATTTGCTCGCAAGGTATGCGCCTCCGCCGGCCGGCCGCCATCATTTTGTTGATTTCTTTTGCTACTAGCTAGTTGTAGTGAAGTCATTTCATATGTATGTTTGTAGAGTTCATCATACGATTCATCGGATAATGAGTACGACCAAGATTAAGAAGAGAACATATCCTTACTATTAGCATATCGCGCCATCAAGAAGCCAAAAATAGGTGGATCGGTGTTTGGTAGACAGAAGTTGTGGAGAGAAACGATTGAAGGGGATGAGAAGTTGATGCGGTCGTATTTCAATGATAATTCGATATTTCCCGAAGCTATTTTCGGCGGCGTTTTCGGATAAGTATCGACTTGTTCAAGCATATCTCAACGGAGGTGACCAAGTATGATCTGTTCTTTGAGCAAAGGAGAAATGCCGCCGAAGAACTTGGTCATGGCACATATCAGAAGGCGACCGCCGCCTTGCGTATGTTGGCATATGGTATACCGGTGGATCTAATTGATGATCATTTGGCTATGAGAGAGAACACTTCTATCTCGTGGGTGAAACGTTTTGTCGTGGTAATTGTGAATGTTTTTGGATCCACATACTTGAGAGTCTCCAATGCTCAAAATACGATAAGACTTTTAGAGTTCAACGCCGACAAAAAATTTACAGGTATGCACCTGCCGCGGCGTTAGCCCCGACGCCATCAGCCGCCTCATCCGATGCTTCCGATGCCGCCGTATGTGCCGCTGGCGTTGCCGCCGAAGCAGCCGCTGCTCCTCCGGGCCAAAGGTGGTCCACGGCTTCCTGCCGTTTCTCTGCCACCACCTAATTAATTACTTATATTTAATGCAAAATCACTCTTGCACATGCAACGTGTGGCACAAACATGTGCTCCAGCCAAGTAATTACTATTTTTTAAAAAAGTATGTACAATTATAATTCCTATAAGGAACATGTGCATTACTAGAATACACTCGTGATCTTTTTTTCTAAATTAACTACTACCTCTGATTTTATTATGAATTGGAGGGAGTACATTGATATCATCAAATCATAGATGACAAAACCGAATCTTACAACAAAAAAAATCATAGCACGGGTAGATTTTCATGGATAATCTCCCTTGTAAAAATATGAATGTTTTGTTAGGAATTTTCTCTGATTATAGCAACTTATATTTATTCTGCCGCTTTGTGCGTTGTTGAAATAACAAATGGAGTTGTTAATTGCAACAGTGAATTTGATATTTTAGAAGTATGTCACGAACAAGACATTATTGGATGGAATACATGCATATACCTTTGCTACAACATCAAAAAAAAAGGGGAATATGTCAATCAGTTGTCCTGGTCACAAAGAGGTACAAGCGGAAGGGGATAGCGAGCCCAAAGACCCGAAACGATTAATTTTCCGCTAGCAGAATACTCGACTAGACAGTTATCTTAGTCATAGTACCTCTGTTCGGTTTTAGTCGACGCATGGAGTGACCTGTGCTTGCATGAATCGCACTTGTGCCTGTGTTAATTAAAATGTTTTCGAGGCACATTTTGGATTTGCCCTATAAAAAATTCGGGGCACCTTTTGGATGTGCCCTTAAAATTTTACGGGCCACATTTTAGATTTTTCCGAAAAAGTTTTTGCAGCACATTTTGAATGTGCTTTTAAACTTTTCGGGACACATAGATGTACCCTAAAAGGTATACCTACGAGGACACATTTTTGAATTGCCCTTAATACTTTTCAACTAGCCGGTAAATTTGACACATTTTTATGCGCCCTTAAAATTTTTGAGAGCATATGTTACATATATATGGGGACGTAAAAGTGCCCCCAAATCTCTATGGTGACGTGGTGAACTGAAGTAGCACTTAGCATCAGCCTAGTCGCATCATGCGGATGTACTGTGAGAAGAGAGTTCTTTGTACGGGAAGCACCTGTCCAGGATGCACATCTGTCGTGCGATGCCCATATATGCGACTTCCCATTGCCTCCCGATCCTAGGTATTGTAGCCACATGACTCGTCTAAGGCTGTTCATACTGCAAAGTATCATATACTGGTATCATCTATATGATAGTCTATGATACTATCTTTATAGTGATTAGTATCATTTAGTAGTATCATAATTTCATGATATTTAATTATTTATAGAATCTCAATGCAATTCTGTGTATAGGATGTATTTAACATTAAATTATCTAGTTTCACATGCTATGATACAGTATCATATTATGATACCACTAGCATATCTTTCTTCATTAATTATATTGCCACATCAGATTTTTACCAAGGTGGCATGAATGATACTCCTTAGAGCAAGTACAATAAGTCCTACTCAGCTGGCTATAAGCATTAAAATAGTATATTATTGCTTAGTTGGAGGAGAGAGAGGAGAAGAGAGAAGGAGAGTGGGCTCTTATGCAAAAGTTAGAGTAATTCCAATAGTGTAGCCAGCTGCTGGCTATAAGCCAAGTGCCACGTCATTTATAGGCAATTTAGAGCCAACATATACAATAGTGAGCTATAAAAATGTAGTACTTTACCAATGTATGGCCCATCTTTCACTCTCACAAAATGCCTAGGAGCACGTGATAGAGCTAGCTCTTAAGCAATTCCAATAGTGCAGTTGGGCGGCTATAAGGCCAGCTATAGTCAGCTTATAGCTAACTTGTACAATAGTTGGATTTAAGGATTGAAAACTTTATGTGTAAAAGGCCCACCATACATACTCACAAAGTGCCTAGGAGCACGTGCAAGAGCTGGCTCTTGCATGAGAGCCCATCTCTTTTCTCTCTCCACTTATCTCTCATCCACCTAAGCAAAACAACACTATTTTAATTCTTATAGCCTGCTGAGTCAGCCTTATTGTACTTGCTCTAAGAGCTCATTCTCCTTCTCTCTCATCCTCTCTCTCCTCCAACTAAGCAATAATATAATATTTTAATCCTTATAGCCAGCTGACTAAAACTTATTGTACTTGCTCTTAGCTCTAGCACGTGCTCCTATGCACTTTGTGAGAGTGAAAGGTGTGCCATAAATTGATAAAGTACTACACTTTTATAGCTCACTATTATATATGTTGGTTTTAAGTTGGCTACAAATGACATGGCACTTGGCTTATAGCCAGCAGCTGGCTACACTATTAGAATTGCTCTTATGATACTAGAACTATGGCTAGCCTAAGAAAATGTGACTGCAGTAAAGAAATCCTCGAGAAATGCATGGGAGTGGTGCGTCGTGGCAATGAGAAAAGGTCGGCCTACCTCAGTTTAAGTAGGCGTTGAATGGGTCGATCGGTCTGTACGGAGAATAAATGAAAGTCATAAGGGTTGTCCTCTCCATTAATAATTGTTTGGTGCGGAAAATAAATAAAAATCAGTATATTTTTGCACCGTCCTGCCGATTAAAGATTGTAGCAATAATGTTTAAGGCTGGTCATAGTAGTGAGTAACTTAGACTAGTAACATATGTCATGTTACCAGTTTAAGTTTCTACCTTCATAGTGGATAGTAACTTATATGTGGTATCATGCATTGTGTTATTAATATGTTGTAGACTCATTTTGCATTAGGCTGGTCATAGTGGAGAGTAACTTAGACTAGTAACTATACCATGTTACTAGTCTAGGTTACTACCTTCATATATATAGTGGGTTGTAACTTATATGTGGTGTCATGTGATACGTCTCCAACGTATCTATAATTTCTGATGTTCCATGCTAGTTTTATGACAATACCTACATGTTTTGCTCACACTTTATAATGATTTTATGCATTTTCCGGAACTAACCTATTAACAAGATGCCGAGGTGACAGTTCCTGTTTTCTGCTGTTTTTGGTTCCAGAAAGGCTGTTCGGGCAATATTCTCGGAATTCGACGAAACAAAAGCCGAACATCTTATTTCACCGAGACGGACCAGAACACCGAAGGGGAGCTGGAGAGGAGGCCCAGGGCCCCCACACCATATGGCAGCGCGGATGGCCCCCTGGCCGCGCCGACCTATGGGGTGGGCCCCCCAGGCACCCCCTTGCGCCGCCTCTTCGCCTATAAAATCCCTCGCGACCTAAAAACCCGATATACCAATTGACGAAACTCCAGAAAGACTCCAGGGACGCCGCGCCATCGCGAAAGTCCGTTTCGGGGGCAGAAGTCTCTGTTCCGGCACGCCGCCGGGACGGGGAATTGCCCCCGGAATCCATCTCCATCGACACCACCGCCATCTTCATCGCCGTTGCTGTCTCCCATGATGAGGAGGGAGTAGTTTTCCCCCGAGGCTGAGGGATCTACCGGTAGCTATGTGGTTCATCTCTCTCTCCCATGGTGTGATCTATATGAATATGTAGATGTTACTCTTGTCTATTATGTACTCTAGAGGTTACTTTAATATGAACTCCGGATGTTGTGGAGCTTGTTTACTCCGGCTTGAGGTGTGCTCTTGTAGCCCTACACAATGAATGGTGTTTGTTATCCAACAAGAGAGTGTTTGAGAGTAGTAGTTATTTGTTCATCTATGTGATCATAGGCTTTGCAATCTAGATGTCATATGCTATTCAAGTGTTTTATTATGTGAACTTTGGAGTTACTGTGACCTCGGTGTAATGGTGACAGTGTGTGCACCGTGTGTAACTCCCTTATGAATTGTGGTGTGTTAGTACCTCCTATGAATGCTCACGGTGACGGTGTGGGGTGTTTATTAGTACTTGGGAATATGCCTTTGAGGTGTGCTTTTGCACACTTGCCCAATGAATTTGAGTTCTTTATTCAACAGGAGAGTAGTATGATGAAGTGCTTATTTATATTCAATTATGATTGCAATGTTGAGAGTGTCCACTAGTGAAAGTAGGATCCCTAGGCCTTGTTTCTAAGCATTGAAACACCGTTTCCAACAAGTTCTGCTACATGTTCGCTTGCTGCCATTTTTATTTCAGATTGCAATTACTACTTATAATCATCCATATTACTTGTATTTCACTATCTCTTCGCCGAACTAGTGCACCTATACATCTGACAAGTGTATTAGGTGTGTTGGGGACACAAGAGACTTCTTGTATCGTAATTGCAGGGTTGCTTGAGAGGAATATCTCTGACCTCTACCTCCCTGAGTTCGATAAACCTTGGGTGATCCACTTAAGGGAAACTTGCTGCTGTTCTACAAACCTCTGCTCTTGGAGGCCCAACACTGTCTACAGGAATAGAAGCGTGCGTAGACATCAAGCTATTTTCTGGCGCCGTTGCCGAGGATCTGAAGAAAAGTTACACCACAGAGAATTGCCTCCCACGGCAACAAGCTATTTTCTGGCGCCGTTGCCGGGGAGGTAAGGTAAAAGGTATTCACATCCTCCGACTACTAAGCTATTTCCTAGCACTGTTGCCGGTGTGTGAGTGCTCGAAGCTATTTCCTTTAGATCCTGCAATTATAACTTTTTGTTTCTTGTTTTTATTTTCACTAGTTAGGCTTAATGGAAAACAACAAAAAAATTAGAGATCTTTATGAACTTTATCTCAAATTAGGATATGATGTGTTTGAAGAGAGAATTAAAAAACCCATGGAACTTTGTTTGCAAAATAGTTGTAGCAATGTTATTAGCATGAACTCTTTGGACACTATTATTGCTAATGCTATGGAATAATTTAAGCTTGGGGAGGTCGGTTTTGATGAAAATGATCTTTTTAGTCCCCCAAGTTTTGAGGAGAAAATTTACTTTGATGATACTTTGCCTCCTATTTATGATGATTATAATGATAGTGGTATTTTGGTGCCACCTACTATGGAGGATAAATTCTATTATGATTATACCATGCCTGCAATTTATGATGATGGTTGTGATAGTTTTACTCCCACTATTACTAATAAAATTGATTATGCTTATGTGGAGAGTAATGATACTTTTATGCATATGAACCATGATAAGAATGTTTTAAGTGATGGGTATATTGTGGATTTCATCAATGATGCTACTGAAAGTTATTATGAGAGAAGGAAACATGGTTATATGCATCTTAATAATATTAAGTTTCCCCTCTTTATGTTGAGAATTTTGAAGTTACTCGTGTTTTATCTTTCTATGCTTGTCACTTTGTTCTTCATGAATTTATTTGTGTACAAGATTCTTATGCATAGGAAGTGGGTTAGGCTTAAATGTGTTTCTTATTTGTTTTTGATGCTCTCTTTTGCTTCAACTCTTATTTCTTGCAAGATCATCATTAAAATTACTCAGCCCATCTTAATGGCTATAAAGAAAGCACTTCTTGGAAGATAACCCATGTTTTTATTTTGCTACTGTTTTGTTGTGTCTTGGAAGTTGTTACTATTGTAGCAACCTCTCCTTATCTTTATTTTATTGCATTGTTGTGCCAAGTAAAGTCTTTGATAGTAAGGTTGATACTAGATTTGGATTGCTGCGCAGAAACAGATTTCTACCTGTCACGAATTTGAATAGATCTCTTTGTAGAAGAATCAAAAAAATCTGCCAATTTACATGCGTGATCCTCAGATACGTACGCAACTTTCATTAAATTTGAGCTTTTTCATCTGAGCAAGTTAAGTGCCGCTAAAAAATTCGTCTTTACGGACTGTTCTGTTTTGACAGATTCTGCCTTTTATTTCGCATTGCCTCTTTTACTGTGTTGAGTGGATTTCTTTGTTCCATTAACTTTCAGTAGCTTTGGTTAATGTCCAGAAGTGTTAAGAATGATTGTGTCCCCTCTGAACATGTGAATTTTTGATTATGCACTGACCCTCTAATGAGTTTGTTTTGAATTTGGTGTGGAGGAAGTTTTCAAGGGTCAAGAGAGGAGGATGATATACTCTGATCAAGAAGAGTGAAAAGTTTAAGCTTGGGGATGCCCCCGTGGATCATCCCTGCATATTTCAAGAAGACTCAAGCATCTAAGCTTGGGGATGCCCAAGGCATACCCTTCTTCATCGACAACTTATCAGGTCACCTCTAGTGAAACTATATTTTTATTCCGTCACATCTTATGTGCTTTACTTGGAGCGTCTGTGTGCTTTTATTTTCGTTTTGTTATTTTCATTCTCTGAATAAATTCATGCTTATGTGGGAGAGAGACACGCTCCGCTTTTTCATATGAACAATGGTGTTCTTAGTTTTACTTTTAATGTTCGTGGCGAAAGTTAAAAGCTGCTGCATTTATTGCTATTTGGTTGGAAACAGGAAATGCTTCATGTGGTAATTGGTATATGGTCTTGAATAATTCGATACTTGGCAATTGTTTTGCTCAATAGATCATGTTTAAGCTCTTGCATCATGTACTTTGCACCTATTAATGAAGAACTACCATAGAGCTTGTTGAAATTTGGTTTGCATGATTGGTCTCTCTAAAGTCTAGATATTTTCTGGTGAAGTGTTTGAACAACAAGGAAGACAGTATAGAGTCTTATAATGCTTGCAATATGTTCTTATGTAAGTTTTGCTGTACCGGTTCATACTTGTGTTTGCTTCAAACAACCTTGCTAGCCAAAGCCTTGTACTGAGAGGGAATACTTCTCGTGCATCCAAAACCTTGAGCCAAAACCTATGCCATTGGTGTCCACCATACCTACCTACTATGTGGTATTTCTCTGCCATTCCAAAGTAAATTGCTTGAGTGCTACCTTTAAAATTTCATTCCTGGTCTTTGCAATATATAGCTCATGGGAAAATAGCCCTAAAAACTATTGTGGTATTGAATATGTTGCAATGTATCTTATTTCTTATAAGTTGCTTGTTGAGCAATAACCATGTTTCTGGGGATGCCATCAACTATTACACTTTTGTTGAATATCATGTGAGTTGCTATGCATGTTCGTCTTGTCTGAAGTAAGGGTGATTTATCATGATCAAAATGGTTTGAGTATGCATATTGTTAGAGAAGAACATTGGGCCGCTAACCGAAGCCATGTATCATGGTGGAAGTTTCAGTTTGGACATTAATCCTCAATCTCTTATGAGAATATTATCTATTGTTGAATGCTTATGCATTAAAGAGGAGTCCATTATCTGTTTTCTATGTTGTCCCGGTATGGATGTCCTTAGTTGAGATCTATCAAAAACGAGAAATCAAATGCGATCTATCTCCTTGGACCTTTGTACAGGCGGCATAGAGGTACCCCTTTGTGACACTTGGTTGAAACATATGTAATGCAATGATAATCCATGGAAATCCAAGCTAATTAGGACAAGGTGCGAGCACTATTGGTATTCTATGCATGAGGCTTGCAACTTATAGGATGTCTTATGCATAACACATATGAATTATTACTACCGTTGACAAAATCTTTTCTATGTTTTCAAAATAAAAGCTCTAGCACAAAAATAGTAATCCATGCTTCCCTCTGCGAAGGGCCATTCTTTTACTTTATGTTGAGTCAGTTTACCTACTTCCTTCTATCTTAGAAGCAAACACTTGTGTCAACTGTGTGCATTGATTCCTACATACTTGCTTATTTGCATTCATCATATTACTTTGTGTTGACAATTATCCATGAGATATACATGTTGAAGTTGAAAGCAACTGCTGAAACTTATATCTTCCTTTGTGTTGATTCAAAACTTTCTACTAAGAATTTATTGCTTTATGAGTTAACTCCTATGCAAGTCTTATTGATGCTTATCTTGAAAGTACTATTCATGAAAAGTCTTTGCTATATGATTCAGTTGTTTAGTCAATGTCTTTACCATTGCTTGGAATCACTTCATTCATCTCATATGATTTACAATAGTATTGATCAAGATTATGATAGTACCATGTTACTTCAGAAATTATCCTTGTTATCGTTTACCTACTCGAGGGCGAGTAGGAACTAAGCTTGGGGATGCTTGATACGTCTCCAACGTATCTATAATTTCTGTTGTTCCATGCTAGTTTTATGACAATACCTACATGTTTTGCTCACACTTTATAATGATTTTATGCATTTTCCGGAACTAACCTATTAACAAAATGCCGAGGTGCCAGTTCCTGTTTTCTGCTGTTTTTGGTTCCAGAAAGGCTGTTCGGGCAATATTCTCGGAATTCGACAAAACAAAAGCCAAACATCTTATTTCACCGAGACGGACCAGAACACCGAAGGGGAGCCGGAGAGGAGGCCCAGGGCCCCCACACCATATGGCGGCGCGGGTGGCCCCCTGGCCGCGCCGACTTATGGGGTGGGCCCCCCAGGCACCCCCTTGCGCCGCCTCTTCGCCTATAAAATCCCTCGCGACCTAAAAACCCGATACACCAATTGACGAAACTCCAGAAAGACTCCAGGGACGCCGCCGCCATCGCGAAACTCCGTTTCAGGGGACAGAAGTCTCTGTTCCGGCACGCCGCCGGGACGGGGAATTGCCCCCGAAATCCATCTCCATCGACACCACCGCCATCTTCATCGCCGTTGTTGTCTCCCATGATGAGGAGGGAGTAGTTTTCCCCCGAGGCTGAGGGCTCTACCGGTAGCTATGTGGTTCATCTCTCTCTCCCATGGTGTGATCTATATGAATATGTAGATGTTACTCTTGTCTATTATGCACTCTAGAGGTTACTTTAATATGAACTCCGGATGTTGTGGAGCTTGTTTACTCCGGCTTGAGGTGTGCTCTTGTAGCCCTACACAATGAATGGTGTTTGTTATCCAACAAGAGAGTGTTTGAGAGTAGTACTTATTTGTTCATTTATGTGATCATAGGCTTTGCAATCTAGATGTCATATGCTATTCAAGTGTTTTATTATGTGAACTTTGGAGTTACTGTGACTTCGGTGTAATGGTGACAGTGTGTGCGCCGTGTGTAACGCCCTTATGAATTGTGGTGTGTTAGTACCTCCTATGAATGCTCATGGTGACGGTGTGGGGTTTTTATTAGTACTTGGGAATATGCCTTTGAGGTGTGCTTTTGCACACTTGCCCAATGAATTTGAGTTCTTTATTCAACAGGAGAGTAGTATGATGAAGTGCTTATTTATATTCAATTATGATTGCAATTTTGAGAGTGTCCACTAGTGTAAGTAGGATCCCTAGGCCTTGTTTCTAAGCATTGAAACACCGTTTCCAACAAGTTCTGCTACATGTTCGCTTGCTGCTATTTTTATTTCAGATTGCAATTGCTACTTATAATCATCCATATTACTTGTATTTCACTATCTCTTCGCCGAACTAGTGCACCTATACATCTGACAAGTGTCACTACAAAGGAAAACAATTTTTTTGACAAATCACTTTCGTCATGTTAAGGCCAATTTTCGTCAAGGATTACTTCGCGGTGACAAAATTTGATCGTCATGGGGTTCGTCAAGGAAGCTCCGTCATAAAATATCGGGGGTGACGATATGCATTTTTTCGTCAACGTCAAATGTTTGATGGTGACGACCTGCAAATTCGTCAACATCAAAGGTTCATTGTTGACAGACAGGTTTGTCACGAAAAATTGCAACTTTCGTCAATATCTAAATCTTGGGAAGTTTCTGATTGGTCCAAAAAAAGCATACGTGGCCTTACATGTGGGTCCATTTGGCTTCTGACAACATGGGTCCGACGGCGCTGACATGGATATCTGTCATGTGGGACCGGCATGGTGCTGACTGGTGGGACCCACAAAATATTATGACAAGCTGGACCCACAATATTCTGACCGGTGGGATCCACAAAATTCAGACAAGTGGGACCAGGTTGTTGCCGACATATGGGTCCCAATAATGCTGACTGGTGGGACCCACAAATTCTGACAAGTGGGACCAGAAATTGGTGCCACGTGGTTTCATTTAATAGTGACGTTGTGACATTTTCCGTCACCTTTTGAATTTGACAAAATTTGAGAGCATTTGAATTATTTGCGAAATTTGGGAAACAAAAAAACTGGCGAAATATCAAAAAGTAGACAATAAATATCATACTTAAATGGTGGCACAAGAAGTATATATGTCTCTCACAGACCGAAAGATTCATAAGAAAATTACAATTGGAACACAAAGAAATTAAAAGACCTATGATTAATAATGTTGTAGGACGGTGGTGCAATAGATTAGTTGCCCTGGGATTGAGACATGGATGGTGGCTGGGATGTCCTCAAGAGCAAATTAAGCACGGCATCCATTTCTGTCAGCCTCTTTTCATAAGCCAGAGTCTTTTCTTCTTGGGCTTTCTTCACAGCTTCAAGTTCTTCCTCCTGCTTCTTCCTGATCTCTTCAAATTTTTCATCTTGTTCTTGCAGTCTTGCCTGCATCTCACTGTGGTACGTTTCAGCTGCCTGTATGGAGTTCTGCTCTTGATCTGCCAGTCTTTGTTGTAGCTCTCGGATGCGTGTAGCTGAGACAGAAGACTTCCTGGAACTTGTTGCGACGCCCAATCTTGGTAGGAATGTGCTGTTGCAGGTGGTGGATGGGCTTTTCTCGCTCAGAACTAGCTGAACAATTTGCAAATCAGTCAAATCAGGTTCATCTTCATTGCGTGGCGCCGCTTTTTTTGCCACCATTTGATCCTGCATAAAGATTACAATCATTGCATGGACAACATACAAAACTGGATTATATTATATTGTGCTAATAAGAAATATTTCTTACATATGCACTTTTTGCTTCAGCACTCATAATGTTATCCTTGTTAGTGTGTGTGATTCTAAAAATTCAATTGGAGAGGTTTCTTCTTCCTGCTGCTTAGCCTTCTGCTTGAAAAAATGTAGAATGCACATTACCATTGTACACTGTGTATGACAGAAGTATGAACTGTATTGGGAAATTCAGAACACTTACTAGATGTTCCCAGTGAGCAACATAGCTTCGAGATCCAGTGGTATGGAACTGTTTCACAGCTTCTCTGTTCTTTCCATTTATTACACACAGTCCCTATGTTCAGTACATGCATTTTATTTATCCAGATCAGAGAAATGTAAGAATTCAGTAGCTGTTATTGAAAGGAATAATGTTTATGTACCTGGTACTTCTCATCAAACCATCTTTTCACCAGTTCTTTCCAGCTTTTCTCTTCTACATGATCTGGCTTCTTGAGATATGCTTGCTCTAGTGTGAGATTTTTAATTTTCGGCCAATACTCCTTTTTAAGCCTATATCGGAACTGCCGAATACTAACTTGCAGCATATCAGTGCACACATCTTGAGCCACCTCATCTTTTTTGTCCATATTAAACTTTCCCTTCAAAATAGTGATGCATTAATCAGTAGATTCTTAGATAGTTGATCATGTAGCATACTAATTAGGTTAAACCAAGATTGTACAGGACTCACCGCTACTGTACTTATAGCATGAGGAATGACATGTTTGAGAGTTTCATCTTTCTTGTACTGTGTCCAGTGTGTTGCAAGCGGCATTTTTTCACGGATGTGAATACCAACCTCATTGCTCAGCTTTGCTGACTGGACATAATCCTTGGGTCTCCTGACACCAGCAGTGAATTCAATTGGCATCTTATTGCCACCATGTCTTCTTGTGTACTCATGTAGTCCATGGCCCATGGTACGTCTGCGTCCACCTCTCTTTCTCTTACTACCGCCAGATGTTGTCAATGTCTCTGAAATAAGAGATATGAAATGATTCTCTTTTATATGAAAATATGCGGTACAGTGTTTAGTTTTTACAAATTTTCATACCTTGCCGCTCAAAGTTTACAATTTGATTGTCCTCAGGAGATGAGGTGCTGCCTCCAGATGTCATGATCTGGTTAGGTGAGGGTGCTCCTTCAGTGTTCAGACCAGCAGTGGCCGTCGGCTCATCAGATGACCCAGCTTCAGGTTCAGTTGTTGCCATTGATCTTGTTGCAATATTGGATGGTGCAACTTCAGGTATGGATCGCTTCTTCTGTGCAACTATTGCAGAAGAAGCAACTATCTGCAAGCAAAGTAGAGGCTACATTAGTAGGAAACATTTAGCATGTATGTATTTCCTATCATAGTTCAGACATAGTTCCACAGACCTGAGCTGAAGTTTTGCCGACAGTGCGCTGATCCTCATCTGAATGAAGATCATCATCAGCAGTAGCTATCTCTTCTGGATTCGGTTCATACGAAGGGTCCTCTTCGACCTCCATCTCTTCGCAGTCGGTGTCCTTTAGATTGTTACTACTTCCTATTTGTACCCCACCATACACTAATGTACGTGCAAAACCAGAGAAATCTTTCTGAAATTTGTGGCCAGGTCCATATCTTTCAGCGAATTTTTTTTCCATGCGTACTACATTTTCTTGCATTTGTTTCTCCTTGGCAAGCTCATATGCCGGCTTGACGGGTTTTTGTGTCTCCGCTGAAATAATCGGAAGAGCGGAGCGTGAACAAAACATAAGAGGGGGCCAATTCCATAGAAAACAGCAAATAATTGTCTTTGCAAAATATTGTACAGCAGCAAATGATTGAAAACATAAGAGTCTATGTATGATGTCGGCGAACAAAACATAAGAGGGGGCATATGCTAGGCTAAGGGACATCATGTGCTTTTAGATATCTACTCGTAACAAGTAATTGACACATGAGACTCCCCTCGCACACTGAATTATGCATGTCTGTTGATAGCTGGTTTCAGTCTGTTATTGGACAACTACCACCTCACATGGTGGATACTACCCTTCTGGTTGCTTGGCGGGCTTGGTATGCACGTAATGAGGTATCGGTAGTTCAGTCATATGCCGATAGAAGTTCAGATATGTGCTGATAGAAGTTCAGATATGTGCTAATAGAAGTTCAGATTTGTGCTGATAGAAGTTCAGATATGTGCTGAAATTTGATTTTTGACTTTTGAAAGACATAGATAAACAAAAATTGTGGAAATAAATAGACTGATGAAACAAAGTACATGATTAAAAAAACTTCATTACATTGTTAAGACGTGCATTGCACGTGCAAACTAACTAGTTCCATAGAAAACAGCAAACAATTGTTCTAGATCAAACTCTGCTTCCCTCTGAAACTGAGGAATAAAAGTCTGAAGCAATGTCGTTGTTCACTGTAGCTCGTCAGGCTGTTTTCGGCAACGGCTGGAATTAGTTCAGTTAAGTGTTTCGGCAAACAATTGTCTATGCAAAAGATTGTACAGCAGCGGGATGGCAAAGATTGTATAGCACGGCATGATTGTCTCTGGAATAAAAACGATAAACCCTATACGTATGATGTCGGGATTGGATCTATCAAATATGCAAGATCTAGATATAGGTCAAACGGGCGTGGTAGACATGTAAAACCGATCTCTCGATCTAACCATCCGAAAAACACAACAACAAGCCGATCACCGACAGATTTACCTTGGCGTTTCTTCGAGCTGGGCGCCTTCTTCGGCGTGTGTGCGCGATTTTCCTTCCCCCCGACGTTTCGACGACTGCCGGCCATGGCGACCACCGGCCGGGGAGATAGATGCGAGATGGAAGAACGTCCAGCGAAGACACCGGATCGGGGTGAGCACGAGAGGATGAGGTCGGGGGGGTGGGGAGTTAAGATGCTCGTAAATCATGGGGGAGAGGCACGACGTATATAAGGGAGGGCGAAATATTTGATAGGTGGGGTGCGCGGGAGGAGTGGAGGGAACGAAAAATTTGTGTGTTTTGGCAGCCGTCGTACTAAAATTTGGAGGGAACAAGGTTTTGCCGTGGAAGAAAAAATATTACTCTGAAAATGGAACTGTACATGTATATTTTAATTAAAAAATACCAGAACATGAATGGGATGCATGAAAAAAATCTAAATTTGGCACCCTCCTTTCATTCGAAAACCCCTCTTTCGACACATGAATGGAACATGAATGGGCCATTCCCCCTCTTTCGTCCGAAAACCCCTTTTCGACACATCTCCACCATGGGGACACCATGCCACCAACTCCAAAAAATCAAAACCCATAGCAACCAAGGTGTCATATCACAATATGCACAAGGGTGCCAAATCTTGCCCCAATCCATGGTGGTTTGGTCAGTTTTTGGCCATTCCCCCTCTTTTCGTCCGAAAACCCCTTTTTCGACACATCTCCACCATGGGGACACCATGCCACCAACTCCAAAAAATCAAAACCCATAGCAACCAAGGTGTCATATCACAATATGCACAAGGGTGCCAAATCTTGCCCCAATCCATGGTGGTTTGGTCAGTTTTTGGCCATTCCCCCCTCTTTTCGTCCGAAAACCCCTTTTTCGACACATCTCCACCATGGGGACACCATGCCACCAACTCCAAAAATCAAAACCCATAGCAACCAAGGTGTCATATCACAATGTGCACAAGGGTGCCAAATCTTGCCCCAATCCATGGTGGTTTGGTCAGTTTTTGGCCATTCCCCCCTCTTTTCGTCCGAAAACCCCTTTTTCGACACATCTACACCATGGGGACACCATGCCACCAACTCCAAAAAATAAAACCCATAGCAACCAAGGTTTCATATCACAATGTGCACAAGGGTGCCAAATCTGGCCCCAATCCATGGTGGTTTGGTCAGTTTTTGGCCATTCCCCCCTCTTTTCGTCTGAAACCCCCTTTTTCGACACATCTCCACCATGGGGACACCATGCCACCAACTCCAAAAAATCAAAACCCATAGAAACCAAGGTGTCATATCACAATGTGCACAAGGGTTCCAAATCTTGCCCCAGTCCATGGTGGTTTGGTCAGTTTTTGGCCATTCCCCCCTCTTTTCGTCCGAAAACCCCTCTTTCGACACATCTCCACCATGGGGACACCATGCCACCAACTCCAAAAAATCAAAACCCATAGCAACCAAGGTTTCATATCACAATGTGCACAAGTGTGCCAAATCTTGCCCCAATCCATGATGGTTTGGTCAGTTTTTGGCCATTCCCCCCTCTTTTCGTCCGAAAACCCCTTTTTCGACACATCTCCACCATGGGGACACCATGCCACCAACTCCAAAAAATCAAAACCCATAGCAACCAAGGTGTCATATCACAATGTGCACAAGGTTGCCAAATCTTGCCCCAATCCATGGTGGTTTGGTCAGTTTTTGGCCATTCCCCCCTCTTTTCGTCCGAAAACCCCTCTTTCGACACATCTACACCATGGGGACACCATGCAACCAACTCCAAAAAATCAAAACCCATAGCAACCAAGGTGTCATATCACAATGTGCACAAGGGTGCCAAATCTTGCCCCAATCCATGGAGGTTTGGTCAGTTTTTGGCCATTCCCCCCTCTTTTCGTCCGAAAACCCCTCTTTCGACACATCTACACCATGGGGACACCATGCCACCAACTCCAAAAAATCAAAACCCGTAGCAACCAAGGTTTCATATCACAATGTGCACAAGGGTGCCAAATCTTGCCCCAATCCATGGTGGTTTAATCAGTTTTTGGCCATTCCCCCCTCTTTTCGTCCGAAAACCCCTCTTTCGACACATCTCCACCATGGGGACACCATGCCACCAACTCCAAAAAATCAAAACCCATAGCAACCAAGGTGTCATATCACAATGTGCACAAGGGTGCCAAATCTTTCCCCAATTCATGGTGGTTTGGTCAGTTTTTGGCCATTCCCCCCTCTTTTCGTCCGAAAACCCCTTTTTCGACACATCTCCACCATGGGGACACCATGCCACCAACTCCAAAAAATCAAAACCCATAGCAACCAATGTTTCATATCACAATGTGCACAAGGGTGCCAAATCATGCCCCAATCCATGGTGGTTTGGTCAGTTTTTGGCCATTCCCCCCTGTTTTCGTCCGAAAACCCCTCTTTCGACACATCTCCACCATGGGGACACCATGCCACCAACTCCAAAAAATCAAAACCCATAGCAACCAAGGTGTCATATCACAATGTGCATAAGGGTGCCAAATCTTGCCCCAATCCATGGTGGTTTGGTGAGTTTTTGGCCATTCCCCCCTCTTTTCGTCCGAGAAAACCCCTCTTTCGACACATCTACACCATGGGGACACCATTTTTTGAGGTACCTAACTTGAAATGGACTGAAATTTGGCACAAGGGTGCATCAACATGTGGGTAATGACGGTAGCATGCTATCTTGGTAGTTTGGTTTGAAAATTTTCAAAAATTCATCCCCTAAACTCAAGAAGAGGCATCACTTGTCAAGCATGTACATCTTAGGGTATTGGGAAAATTGGGAACACGTGTTGGTCTGATTTGGCATCACCACATTACCCTAGAACAGAAGTTTCACTTTGAAAAGGTTTGACAACCTCTTAGTACAATGGGGTCAACCTAGGTTTGACCAAACACTCAAAATTCCAGCCCTAATCATGGTATGAAATTCTTAGAAATTTGAAAGAATTTACATACTCGATTCATTTTTTATTTATTTCTTTCTATGTGTGATCACTAATTCGTATTTAAAATATTTTATAGTTTTTAATACCCATCTTGAAAATTCTGTGCCTGCCCATCCATCATGCGTGGGACCCATGTCAAAGTAATGGGAAAGTGGACTACATGCAGGAATCCACGTTTTCACACGCACGCGTCACACAGAGGAACCCAAACGGCAGCATCTACTATATATCCATCGGCCCCATCGTCTCTCCCACCCGCAACTTCTATTCCCCAATCTGGCAAAAAACCCTGCTTGCACCTCCACCAGCGCACCACCGACCTCCCCTTCCACCGAAGATCCCGAAGATGAAGCGTGTTCGCGGAGACGAGCCGGAGGCGAGTGCGGTCATCAACGTCGACAGAAGCGACGGCGATGCTCCGGTAGTCGTCGACGCCGCGGAGGCGGGATCTTCTTCCGGAACTAGCAGAGCCGCTCTTCGCCGCGCCGTGACCGTGGAGGGCTCTGCCCAACCGGCCGTGGTCGCCGTCGCTGATGAGGCCAACGGAGACGTCCTCGCTCCCGCGGCACAAGCAGATGACCAGGGCTTTGATCCGAATGACCCGTTCTATCGCGACTCCAGGCAGTACCGCGAGCTATATGGCCCTAGAGAGTGCGACGAGTTCGAAGAGGAGGCCTCGGACAACTGCAGCGAGGTACTCTACTATTCCGATCGATCCCCTGTTTTTCTTGATCTTACTGTTCACCTTAGGGTTTGCTCGTACGGTAGATTGATTTGCCCTGTCTGCAACTTGTTGTACAAATTGATGATTCTGGGGTTCTTACTCATCCGATTTATGGTTTGTAGTTACTAGATTTGTAATATTTGATGCACATCTTGATTCAACTGTACCAAAGTATCAACCAAATGATTTATGGTACCATGAATATTCATGCATGTTTCAAATTAGTAGATGACAGTTATCTTAATTAGGTCATGATTCCTTGTGTGTGATGAATCATACCTGCTTAGTGTGATGCTCACTGCATTTCAAACTTAAATTCATCCGAATATGAATCATACCAGATTGATTATGATTACAAGAATTATATTATAGGTACTATTAATTGATCTGATCCATGGATTTTATAATCACCATTTGTCTTAGACTGGTGCTTATTTATACGATGAAACCATAGCGTGTACATCATTGGACTACCCATGAACAATTTGTGACAACAGTTTAAATTGGTGCATATTTACATTAGTGAACTAATTATCTATGGTTGGATCTGGATCATAAATGTTGATTCTACATGATGATTACTTCTTAGTAATGTTCATAAAAAAATATTTAATGCTTGAATTGTATTTCAGTTAATTTCCTTCTCTCACTTCTTCTTTACTTTCAAATTCGCAGGAAGACTCTGAGGACATTGGCAGCGACAAGGGGGACCGGGACCGGAAGAGCCGCTTCGTTCTGAAGAAGCTGAACACTGGCCAGATCCCTTTCCACCGGGACGGTAAGCCTAATTGCCCATTCTGTGGCAGGGTTTTCCCGAAGGATATTGAGAGTCTGATCCAGCACGCGACGGGAGTTGGAAAAGGTAGCGCGCACAAGCACAAGGCTGCTAGCAAGGCGAAGCACGCTGCCTTTGGCAAGTTCCTCAGGGACTACGTCAAGACTGGCCTCATCCCGCTCGTCGGTCCAGCTGTTGGCCCTCATGTTGTCCACTAAATTTAGTTTCTGTTTAGTTGTTCCCCTGGAGGTTCATGGTTAAACTATGTCATGTTTCAAAGACTATGTTCTACTTTTGTTATTTGGAACCTGGGCAATCATACCCAGTTGTTTAAGACTATGTCATGTTTATATGTTCTTTGCTGTTGCAGAAGCATTACTGCTGCACATCTTATCTCTTTTTTCATGTTGATACACGCTGCATTTGTGTAGATGTTTGGCTACAGCAGAGTTGTGTAGATTACATATCCCTTTGTCCCACAAGTTTACTACTTTTATGTCTCCTTTTTTCGACTTGTAGTTGTTGTTGTTAGTTTCAAGTTTTGTTTTCATAAATACAATCTGTGTTGGTAATTAGCAAAATTGAAACCTCACAGGACAATTTGGAGGATGTGGTGCTCGAATAATAGTGGAAATGTGATATTATTTTTTACATGCATAATATATAGAAAATAGCTAGATCTCTAAATCGATGCATATGAAGCTACATATATATTCTTGGTCATAATCCCCTTATCTAAAGGGGATGGATGCATGGCTTCACGTCGTCGTCGCTTTCATCGTCAGTATCTTCGTCGTCTGAGTAGTAGTACCTCCTGCACATTGTTCCGTCGAACACCTTCACTGTGAGCACATCATCGCCTTCATATTTGAAGTGTACGAACCAGCCGAAATCCACACCGTGCGCGATGGCGAATTTCTCCCAGCCCTTGTCGAGGTACATTCGGCCTTGTCCATCAAATAGGACCTCCACGGTCCAGAGATGAGGACCACAGTCAGCTGCTCGCAGATACACCTTAGCTGGCTCCTGGCCGTCAAGATAGTCCGCAAATTTTTTTGGTAGTTCCTGCAAAGAGATCGAGCGCCGATCGTTTGAAATTAAAGGTTTTTTAGAACATGCCCATAATTAATCACATGCATCATATATGTGGGAACGCGTACATACCTTCTTGACCAAAGGGTCTTCATAGACGACGATGAAGAACTCCTCTATGATCAATGGCAGTGTTGACGGTGGTGGTGGCAATGATGATGATCCACTTCCCCTTCCCCTTCCCCTTCCCCTTCCCCTTCCGGTCCGCGTCCGAGACGTGGAAGCCATGGCAATGGATCAAGTGTATGTGAACAAAGAAGAGAGAGTCAGAACCTATTGACAGAAGGGATGGCCGTGTGGGTGTTTATAAGGGAGAGATGACCGTTGTAGGTGTTTACACAATAAAATAAGGAGGAGGTGAACGTTGCTGGGGGTTTACACAATAAATTGAAGAGGAGATGACCGTTGTGGGGGTTTACACAATAAATTAAGGAGGGTATATATCTCAACAAAAAAGTAATCCGGACTATCTTGACGGAAATGGAACAAATGGGTACAACAAATCGTTGATGGTTTATCTTTTTTGCGTGAAGAGTTGTGTAGATTACATATCCCTTTGTCCCACAAGTTTACTACTTTTATGTCTCCTTTTTTCGACTTGTAGTTGCTGTTGTTAGTTTCAAGTTTTGTTTTCATAAATACAATCTGTGTTGGTAATCAGCAAAATTGAAACCTCACAGGACAATTGTTGACATATCATGGCAAAATATTTACTTCTATATAGTAGAAACCAGTGCTGGGTTGCAGACCATGCATCTACAGTTTCAAAAGAACTGACTACTAGCCAAAAGCACCTCACGCAGGAGGGAGACCAAACCAAAAGATCAGGGGGTCATGCAGCATCAAGGACTCTGTCGACCACGATCTTGCGGTAGAGCTCGTAAGAGACCCAAGCATCAATGGCTGCATAGTCAATGTTCATCTTTGGAAGTGGGAAGTCCCCCCATAGTCTGTGCCGATGGTGGTGGAACTTCTTCTTCATATCACCGTACGATGAATCAATGAGTCTGGCTACCATGGTAGCCATGCCAGCCCTCTGATGACCGGTGTACTTGAAGTACTCATCCTGGAGATCGACGTAGTACTCACGAGGAATCTCCATGTGCCATGACTTCCACAGAACTCTCGTGTCACCACGGATGTCAACACTCGCAAACGTGATTCCTTCTCCAAAGAAATCGCAGATAGCCGGAGCGTCCCACGGGGCAGCACTGCAGTAAACAAAGTAATGTACTAGTCACAGATCGAGCATATGAACTAGGAAACAAATTAGGGATGAAGTAAAGTAAAAAAGGAAGTCACAGATCGAGCATATGAACTACTCAATCAAATGAGGAATCAAGTAAAGTAAAAAGGAGTCACAGATCGAGCATATGAACTAGTCAATCGTATGACGAATCAAGTAAACTAAGTAGCAAATATGCAAAGAACCTACAGAGGAGACGAAGATGAAACAAATTAATAAATCGGGAACAATGTCTAACAGATTTAGATCGGGAATGTACTGATATTCGGGAACAATGTCTAGCAGATTTAGATTGGGAATGTACTGATTTTCGGGAACAATGTCTAACGAGAGTCGAAGAGAGACACAACGGCGGAAACTAAAAAACCCCAATCGAAAGATTCAAAAAGGGGACTTACGCTGCGTAGTGGAACACCAGCACATGTTGACGCAAGTAGAGTTGAACCACGGCGATCTTCTTCTCATCCTCGGCTCGATGGTTGGTGTACTCGAAGTCGAGGCCCACGAACTTGTGCTCGTCCTCCTTGAGCCACTCCGTGTACATGTTGAGGACGCGGCGCACTTTGCAGGGGTCGTTGGTGTAGACAACCTCCAGTTCCCCGCCGTCATGGATGTGGACTGCGCGCGTGCTGCACCAGTAGTGCAGTTCCTGCTCATCCATGTCCATGGCGACGCGGCTGCGGGAGACGAATAGACTTAGGGAGCGGAGACGACGAGAAGTGGGGAAACCAGGAAGCGGTGCGAATATTGAGACGGTAGGGGAGGGGGAAGGGGATAAAAATCATCCCCATTAATTACTCCGTGCGAATATTGAGACGCGTAGACGACAAGAATATTGACGCGGGTCGTGACTTCTGACGTGCAGTCCAACTGACCAGTGGGGCCTGCGCATTCGATCGTGTTGTCACGTCAAAACCCAGCACCGCCCATTTGCCCTCCTCTTGACCTACCGAAATTTACTCCACGATATAACTGGCCATCATATCACGACCTCCTTCAGCCGCCGCCAGATCTCGCCACGTCTCTCGCCGCCACAGCTCGCCACGTCTCTCGCCGCCACAGCTCGCCACGTCTCTCGCCGGCGAGACTTGTAAGACTCTCGCTCCGCGTCGAGACCAAGGATGGCGCCTACTAGTGGAGTAAGTAAATAAAATGTACGTCTCACGATCGATCGTTGTTTCCGATTTGTAATCTTTCTTCATATTTTTTTCAGTGTCCAGTTTGCTTTGACAAGAAGGGGATGTGCGGCGGAGGGGGAGTCACGTTAGGTTTTTTCGTGCAAACACTACAAGAGGGTTTTGAGGAGAAGACGGTACATGCACTTATAAGTTTAAAATTCATTCAGATGTTTTATTAATTCACCGCCACATCAAAGTTTAACACTTGATCCTAGTAGTTATTGCTAGTTTAGTACGATTATTCAGATGTGTGTAATAATTGTTGTTCACCATATGTATTAACCGCTTATTTATGGTTGAGTTTTAGGATAGTTGCGATAACTTTTACGTTCATATGAGTTTTACGATAGTTGTAGCTGTTAGAGATAGAGGTATCGGTAGTTCAGTCCTATACCGATAGAAGTTCAGATATGTGCTGATAGAAGTTCAGATATGTGCTGATAGAAGTTCAGATATGTGCTGATAGAAGTTCAGATATGTGCTGATAGAAGTCCTAGATACATACGATGTATTACTTGCGCAACAATGTACCTCCCCTATATATTAATGAGATCTGAGAATAGTTAACTTACTTTTGTATTAACTCTACTGAATTTAGGTCATCCCTTGCTACTATAGACCGTATTTTCTTCAGAAGTATGGTGTCCAGACCTCCGACAGGACAACTTTTGAAGCTGCACTTAGAACCAAAGATGGCCATGCATTTGTTGTTAATGTTACCAACAGAGCTGGCAGAACCTATATCAACGGAAGATTTTGGAACGAATTTGCTAGAGTGTACAATTTTAAGGTTGGCATGGAGTTAATTTTCAGAATTAAGTCATCTGGTCAGGATACTCTTGTAATAACTGGAACTGAACCACTAATCCATCCAGGTAATTATCCACCTTTGGACAGAATGATTGATCATATTAATTATTCCATCTTATGTCAGTTATTTTAATTATGCAGCTTACTACCAGTTGTCCCGTACGAAGCGTGACATTGTTGACTCGCTCAGTAGTACTGATGGAACAATGATAAATTGGAGGATGATGCATACTGTCATTCTTCAGGTGGACAACTTGGACTACCTTGTTGAGTACCACAATGCTGGAGATTATGATCAAGGAGCACTAGTTGTCCCAATGCTGCATACTCTGAATTGGACAAACAGCGAAAATTACAACAAACACATGGTAAGCAGTAGATCATATCATTTCATTAAGTTTGCGACCTACATTACGTACAAGTGTTAACTAAACTATGTCCCTACTGTTGGAACAGAAAATCCCTAGCCGTTTGGTTCCTAAAGATATGGAACAATATGGTGCAATCAGTATTGTGTGCCATCCCAGTACTTTGGTGCGTGCGTCCTACGCAATTTCTTCAGACGATGGTCGTCTCTACTTCAGTGGGTGGAAGGAGTTCATGGACAAGGAAAAGCACCTTCAGATGGGTGACAAGATGCTGTTCTTGCTTTACCTGGGAAATGCAGTGGTTTACTTGTTTGCTACCCATGTGCCTGAAATCGATCTGGAGTAGCTAGTCCGTGATTCATGGTGCCCGTGTGTCCAACTATGCAGCCCCTTTAGGTTTTAATTAAGTTGTAAGACTCTTTATGCGATTGTCGATTTTGCTTGTGTTAAAACAATAGTTAGTCATATCGTGCTGCTGGTTGTAATCGTGTCAAGTGTCGATTAATTAAAACCATTGTCAAAGTTATGTTACCGACATGTTGGCTTTCTTATATTTGTCCATATTTTTGCTTATATTAATTTGCTCTTAAACCCTTCTGGATAATTCAATGACAAGTTCGAGATCGTAAACATCTAAATAAGAACATTTCAAATGTTTGGAACAAAACATATAGTTGTATGCATTACATGTTTCTATCAATCTACATCACTATCTTCTTCTGAATTTTTTCCCTCGTCATCATGTATGTTCTCTTCCAATATGAGACTATCTTCCTGATTCTCTAGTTCATCTTCGCTCATATCCATGTCAACATTGGGACTATCTTCCCCATTCTCTAGTTCACGAATTGTACGAGCATCATGAATACGTGCAACTTCAGCAGCACGATGATCATCCTCCTCTGCTTCCACCTCTGCTTCCTCATCTAGGTCGACAACATCATGAAATGTATGGTCGACTGAACCTTCATCCTCCTGGTATGCGTCTTCATTCCGTACAAATGCATCATCGTTACCATCTTCTAATTCTGGAACGTCGTACACATGTCTATGGCTGAACTTCTGCACCACTTTCCACGGATCACCAAACTTTGTATCCTCCAAATAGAAGCATGTTTCAGCTTGATTGGTCAATATGAATGGTGAATTCTTGAACCATAGGATAGAAGTGTTAACGCTTTTAAAATAACCATCATCTTTTATCTTGGAACCCTTGCCCGCAAGGTCGAACCAGTCGCAACGAAACAAGCACACGGACCTGTCACCGTGTTTGTTAGTCCCGTACTGCAGTTCAAGAACTTCTTGCAGAACACCATAGTAGTCGGTCTCATCTGCATCACCAAAAGATCCCTTAGTCGCTACGCCCGAATTTTGAGTCTTCAGGTCTTTATCCCGAGTAAGCGTGCGAAACCTCGCACCCTTTACGTTGCAACCAGCGTATACTACTACACGCCGGTCTGGCCCAGCAGCCAGAGACTTCAAATCTTCTGATGCATTGTCCAACTGTCTCACATGGTTTGCAAACCAACCTGCAAACTCTCTCTGAACCGTCTCCTCGATGTCACGCACACCCCTACCTCCCAATTCTTGTCGGAATTCACTGAAACATAGAAAAAACACATATGAAATACGGGACAATTATGTCTGCAACATTGAGAAGTAGTTATTAAAGTGAAGCTAACTACTTACTTGATATAACGTTCTACATCGTCACAGTTGTTCAGCACATACCAAACCATTTTGTCAAATTCCTTGTCAAAATGTTTCAAAATGGATTTCCCAAGACCTTTAGCTCCAACTGAAAATACTTCCATCTCGTCAGGATCAGGTTTTCTCCGTATGTCTTGGTTCCTATCATCTTTGTTAAATCTTGTTTCTGTGCCATCCTTGAAAAAATCTAGAGCAAAAAATCAAACACTCATCAACAATGTAGCTCTCTGCGATAGAACCTTCTGGCCTTGCTTTGTTATGGACCGTAGACTTTAGATAACCTAATCTTCTCTCAACTGGATACATCCAACCATAATGAACAGGACCCCTCAAAAGAGCCTCGTCAGGAAGATGAATAGCTAAGTGCACCATTACATCAAAAAGCTGGGGAAGAGCTTCTCAAGTTTGCATAGGATCACAACAATTTCAACCTTCAATCGATTCAGCACATCAACTTTCGTGGTTTTGGCACACAGCTCCCTAAAAATCTTCCTAGCTCTGCAATAGCCACATACATTTCCTTAGATGCAATTCCCTTGAGCCCAGCCGGCAACACTCGCTGCAGAAGTATGTGGCAATCATGCGTCTTCATACCGGTAACCTTACAACCATCAATATTCACACATCTTCCCGGTTGCGCAATAACCATCTGGGAACCTAGTGTTTGCCAAATACCTACACAAATGTCTCTTCTGTTCCTTCGAAAGCGTCCACGGTGCAGGGGGCTTCGCATAAGTTACTGCTGCATCATCATCATCCTTCACAATTTTCTTCAACCAATACTTCTTCCACATTTTGAATTTCTTCAAATCAATTCTAGCACTAACAGTGTCCTTATTCCTGCCCTCAAGTTCAAGTAGTGTACCAACAATATTGTCACATATGTTCTTCTCAATATGCATCACATCTAAGTTGTGAGCTATCTTAAGTTCTGGCCAAGACGGTAGATGATGTAAGCTGACTTTCAGGTGCCATGTTGGTTCACCGGGTACAGTTGCACGCTTCCGCTTTCTACTTATTGGATTTTTCCCATGTTCAAAATCCTTAACCCTTTCTACCTTCCCAGCTACCTCTTTGGGTGTGTACTTCCTTGGTGGATCTCTAGTCTCAGTTGTACCATTGAAAAGTCTGCTTTTCCTGTATGGGTGATTTTTATCAAGAAATCACCGATGCCCAATATATCCAATTTTGTTTTTCAAAGGTTCAGCGCAAGGATTCTCATCGCGATGCACACACGCATGAAATCCTCTTGTGCTTCGGCCTGACATAGTGGCATATCCAGGATAATCATGAATAGACCAAAGAAACGCAGCATGCAATGGGAAATATTCCTCTGTGCATGCATCAAATGTCTCCACACCACTCCATAGCTGCATCATATCTTTTATCATGGCTGCATAAATACATGAAAATCTTTCCTCGGGGAATACTTTCCGGGGATTAGCAATGCCATCATGTAATTCGATTGATCCATGCACATCCATGGTGGGAAGTTGTAAGGAATCACAAAAACAGGCCACATACTGTAAGGATTACTCATACTTCCAAAGGGACTGAAGCCGTCTGTGGCAAAACCTAGTCTTATGTTACGAGGATCTTTAGCAAACCAATCAAACTTGCCATCAAAGTGCTTCCATGCCTCACCATCAGCAGGGTGCCTCAGTACATTGGGCTCAACAACCCTCTTCTCTTTGTGCCATCTAGTATGTGTCGACATTTCCTTTTTAACAAATAGTCTCTGCAACCTTTTAATTATAGGAAAGTACCTTAACACCTTGTGAGGGATTTTCTTTTTCCAAAGAGGGTCTCTATATCTTGATAATCCACAAACATGGCAGTTCGTATCGTCCTTGTGATCTCCCCAAAATAAAGAACAATCAAACTTGCATGCATGAATTGTCTCATAACCAAGCCCAACATCAGAAAGAACACTCTTAGCATCAGCATATGATTTGGGAAAGTCCACATCTGGCAAAGCTGTACGTAAAAGCTAAAGTAAGAGATCAAATCCTATGTTTGTTATCCGGCTGTATGATTTGACATGAAGGAGCTTAATAATGAACGACAACCTAGTGAAAGAGGTGCATCCCTCATTAAGTTCTTTTTTCGCTGACTCAATTAGATTAGCATACAGATTTGGCAGGTCAGGACCTTTATTTCCAGACTTCTGCAGTTCATCGATCATACTAGACGAATCATCAACATAACAATCACCATTGTCTTCCTCTTCATCGTTGTCACTATCATACGCACCATCATCGTTTCTATCCCGCCCTTCGTCATCACTAAAACCTTCCCCATGTCTAGTCCATCTTGTATACGTCATGGACATACCTGAACAATTGCAGTGATCCTCGACTGTTTTTATATCCTGACGTATCAGATTTAGGCAGTCCTTGCAAGGGCACAAGATTGGTTCATCTGTATTGTCCAAGTGTTCTCGCGCAAACTTGATGAAATCCCTAACACCTGCCATGTACTTTGTTGTGAACTTCTTGGTGCCATCAGTTATCCAACTTCGATCCATTGCCTACAATTCAGTTAAGAACATGCCAACGTTCTTCAGAACAGATCTTGACAACTGATTAAAAAATCTAGACCTAACGAACAATCAGGAGAACTCACCGATGATGAGTCTCGCCGCCACCACAATGGAGCCTTCACGGAATTCTTCTCACCTCGACGAGAACCCTAGTCGATTCGACTGTTAGCAAGATCACCTATATATGCCGTGTCTGCTAGCGGCGCGACTTAAACGAGGCACCCTCGGCCGACATAAATATTAATAAGGGAATTATTATGTTGTAACATCTAGATCACACCATTGAAATAAATATGTAGAATAGACTAGTTACGGATCCAGATCAAAATTCCATATCTACCTTAGCGGTAAGACTCCGCGTCGGTCACGCCAAAGCCCTTGTTCGATTCTTCCAAACCACAATTTTTACTTAATTAAATATGTTCCTGACAAGTGGGTCACGCATGATATATAAAACTAATAACATCTAATAAAGTAACTTAGTATTATTTCGTCACCACGATCTTTGATTTCTTCACCTATTAACAGACACGATGGAAGCCCTTCCCGCTTGGGTAATGGGTGACGATTTTTTGTTGACGAAAAATCATGCCGTCAAGCATTACCTTAAATGCTTGACGAAAGATGAATTCGTCACCTATAAGGACACATCCATGACGGTATGCATTTTTGTCACCAGGGTTTTCGTCAACAAATCCCCCATCTCTTGTAGTGTGTATTAGGTGTGTTGGGGACACAAGAGACTTCTTGTATCGTAATTGCAGGGTTGCTTGAGAGGAATATCTCTGACCTCTACCTCCCTGAGTTCGATAAACCTTGGGTGATCCACTTAAGGGAAACTTGTTGTTGTTCTACAAACCTCTGCTCTTGGAGGCCCAACACTGTCTACAGGAATAGAAGCGTGCGTAGACATCATCATGCATTGTGTCATTTATTATGTTGTAGACTCATTTTTCCTTGGGGTGTGTGATGTTATGGTAACATAACTAGTTACTACCACCTCACTCTTTTTTTTCATTTATTGACATGTCATGTCACCAAAATGCCTTGAGATGTGTGATGTTACTAGCTATGTTACTCCCACTATGAGCAGTCACTAGTAGAAACAAGGGCTTTGGTTTTTTGCCCCAAATGGCTTTTGCACCGGATTTGGCACGAACTGGTGCTAAAAGGGGTCATTAGCACCGGTTCGTGGTGCGCAGCCGGCCGAGAGACCTTTTGCACCGGTTCGTGTTACGAACCGGTGTAAATGAGGTATCTTTTGCACCGGTTTATAACACAAACCGGTGCAAAAGGTTCGTCGCCAGGCACGTGTCAGCCGAGGAACCTTTAGCACCGGTTCGTGTTACGAACCGGTGCAAAAGATAGACCATTTGCACCGGTTCGTAACACGAACCGGTGCTAAAGGTCCCCAGCCCTATTTCAGCTCAGCTACCCGGCCAAACAGCCCACTCACTTCATTTTTGCTAGGAGAAGGTGTGTGTGTTGAGTGCTACCTTGCATTTCTTTGGCATGCACACAAGGTGCTCGATGAAATGTCTGAGAGAATGATTTCGCTTGATTTTACACAAAATAAAAATGAGATGAGGTGCCGGAGCGACACTTAAGCTTTCTCCTCTTTCTTTCCCTCCTCGATCAAGGTTAAACAACTTTACCCTTTCATTTGTACGGTGCTAATATCCACTATATATATTATGATGTTTTGTAATGGTTTTTTGATAAACTTAATATTTGATGTAGATGAACCGGCGACAATGGATGTACGTTGACCGACCTCTGCCCGAGTTCACTTCGGGCCTGAAAGAATTTTTCCGTGTGGCTGAGGAAAACCCACAGGCGGATGGTTATATGTGTTGTCCATGTGTTGATTGCCGGAACTTAAAGCAATACCCTGAATGGCAAGTCATTCACTCCCACCTGCTTTGGAAAGGTTTCATGCCCAGCTATAATTGTTGGACCAAGCATGGAGAAAGAGGGGTTATGATGGAAGACGACGACGAAGAAGAAGAGGATGATGATATGTACCCTAACTACGGTGATACTGCAACAGGGCATGATGAAGATGAGGAGGCAGGTGGAGGTGATCAAGATGAAGAGGCATCAGATGAGCCCGTTGATGATGATCTTCGTCGGGCCATCGCTGATGCACACAGAGATGCAGAAACTGAAAACGAGAAGCGAAAGTTAAAGGGCATTTTAGATGATCACAAAAAGAAGTTATACCCAAATTGCGAAGATGGCAACACAAAGCTCGGTGCCACACTGGAGTTGCTGCAATGGAAGGCAGAGGCTGGTATATGTGACAAGCCATTTGAGAAGTTACTGAAAATAATGAAGAGGAGGTTTCCAAAGGATAACGAATTGCCTGACAGTACGTACGAAGCAAAGAAGGTTCTCTGCCCTCTAGGATTAGAGGTGCTGAAGATACATGCATGCAGTACTGACTGCATCATCTACCGCGCTGAGTACGAAACTTTGGACAAATGCCCGGTATGCAATGCACTACGGTATGAGATCAGGCGAGATGCCCCTGGTGATGTTGAGGGCGAGCCCCCTAGGAAGAGGGTTCCTGCCAAGGTTATGTGGTATGCTCCTATAATACCACGGTTGAAACGTCTGTTCAGAAATAAAGAGCATGCCAGGTTGTTGCGATGGCACAAAGAAGACCGTAAGAAAGACGAGAAGCTGAGACACCCCGCTGATGGGTCGCAGTGGAGGAAAATCGATAGAGAGTTCCCGGACTTTGCAGATGACGCGAGGAACTTAAGGTTTGGTCTAAGTATAGATGGAATGAATCCTTTTGGGGAGCAGAGCTGCAGTCATAGCACCTGGCCTGTAACTCTATGTATCTATAACCTTCCGCCTTGGTTGTGCATGAAGCGGAAGTTCATTATGATGCCAGTGCTCATCCAAGGCCCAAAGCAACCCGGCAACGACATTGACATTTACCTACGGCCATTATTTGAAGAACTCTTACAGTTGTGGAGCAAACCAGGTGTACTTGCATGGGATGAGTACAAACAGGAGTCATTCAACCTACGAGCGTTGCTTTTCGTGACCATCAATGATTGGCCTGCTCTTAGTAACCTTTCAGGACAGACAAACAAGGGATACAATGCATGCACGCACTGCTTAGATGAGACCGAAGGTGCTTATTTGAAGAAATGTAAGAAGGTTGTGTACCTGGGGCATCGTCGATTTCTTCCAAAGAGGCACCCCATCAGAAAGAAAGGCAATCATTTCGGAGGTGAGGCAGATCACCGGGAGAAGCCTGAACTCCGTACCGGTGATGCTTTACTTGATATGGTCAAGGACATAAAAGTAATATTTGGAAAGGGTCCTGGCGGCCAATCTGTTCCCAAAAAAAGGGCTTCGAAGAAAAAATTTGTTCCCAAAGACGTTGTTACCGGACACGCACCCATGTGGAAGAAAAAATCTATATTTTGGGATCTATCCTATTGGAAAGTCCTAGAGGTCCGCTCTTCAATCGACGTGATGCATGTGACGAAGAATCTTTGCGTGAACCTGCTAGGCTTCTTAGGCGTGTATGGGCAGACAAAAGATACACCAGAAGCAAGGGAGGACCAGTATCGTATGAAAGTCCCAAAGAACAAGCAAGAACAGAATTACAAGACGGATACAGGGAGTCGCTTAAGTCCTGGCGGCTATGCTCTTACCAAAGCAGAGAAGGACATCTTTTTTGAAGTCCTTTACAGTATCAAGGTGCCGTCTGGATTCTCATCAAATATAAAGGGAATTATAAATATGACGGAGAAAAAATTCCAAAACCTGAAGTCGCATGACTGCCACATTATTATGACGCAGCTGCTTCCGGTTGCACTGAGGGGGCTTCTGCCAGAAAATGTTCGAATACCCATTGTGAAGCTATGTGCATTCCTTAATGCAATATCTCAGAAGGTAATCGATCCAGCTAGTCTTCCAAGGTTACAGAAGGATGTGGTGCAATGTCTTGTTAGCTTTGAGTTGGTGTTTCCACCATCTTTCTTCAATATTATGACACATCTCCTGGTTCACCTTGTCGAAGAGATTGCCATCCTCGGTCCTGTCTTTCTACACAATATGTTCCCCTTCGAGAGGTTCATGGGGGTCTTAAAGAAATATGTTCATAACCGTGCTAGGCCAGAAGGAAGCATCTCCAAGGGCTATGGAACAGAGGAGGTCATCGAGTTCTGTGTTGACTTTATTCCTGACCTTAAGTCGATTGGTGTTCCTGAATCGCGACATGAGGGGCGACTAAGTGGAAAAGGCACGCTAGGAAGGAAATCAATGATATGTAGGGACGGCATTTCTTTCACTCAAGCACACTACACAGTTCTACAAAGTTCCACCTTGGTGGCCCCGTATATCACTGATCACAAGAATATTGTACGCTCCGAATATCCGAGGCAGTCTGAAGACTGGATAACACATAAACATATGCAGACATTCGGCGGTTGGCTCCGAACACATCTCATTAATAACAACGCTATTGAAGATCAGTTGTACTTGTTGGCCGGGTCACCATCTTCGACTATACTGACTTTCCAGGGGTACGAGATAAATGGAAATACCTTCTACACGTTCGCCCAAGATAAAAAGAGCACCAACCAAAACAGTGGTGTCCGCATTGATGCAACAAACACTAACAGTGGGGAAAAGGAGACATATTATGGTTACATAGAGGAGATATGGGAACTTGACTATGGACCTTCTTTTAAGATCCCTTTGTTTCGGTGCAAATGGTTCAAGCTTGATGGAAAAGGGGTAAAGGTAGACCAGCTGTACGGAATAACAACAGTGGATCTCAACAATCTTGGTTACAGAGATGAACCATTCGTCCTAGCCAATGATGTGGCTCAGGTTTTCTATGTGAAGGACATGTCCTCCAGACCGACGAAAAGAAAACATAAGGAAACGAGCTCATCCGATGAGCCAAAGCGTCACATAGTTCTTTCAGGGAAAAGAACCATCGTGGGAGTCGAGGACAAGACAGACATGTCAGAAGATTATAATAAGTTTGCTGAAATTCCGCCCTTCACAGTGAACATTGATCCAACCATCGTGTTAAATGCTGAAGATACTCCATGGTTACGGTCGAAGCGATCATAATGTATTAATTATTATCTTGTACCTTGATGAGCTCATATTGTGAAGCGTTTGTTGTGATATGTATCAGTAACATTGGTCGTTTGAACTAAATGCTCTTTCCTTCGAGAAGCTCCCGGAAGCCCTATTTAATTACCCTGAGGTACTGGTTGTTGGGTGTATACATACTAGCAGCTTCCGAGCGGGACTTGCGGGAAGAGTTACTCGGGCAAAGCTTCCGAAGATGTCTAAGACGGCCAGCCATCTAAGACATCTTCGAGAAGCTTCGCCGGAGAGGCTCTTTCCTTCGAAAAGCTCCTGGAAGCCCTCCTTACCCTGAGCTACTGGTTGTTGGGTGTATACTAGCAGCTTCCGAGCGGGACTTGCGGGAAGAGTTACTCGGGCGAAGCTTCCGAAGATGTCTAAGACGGCCAGCCATCTAAGACATCTTCGAGAAACTTCCCCGGAGAGGCTCTTTCCTTCTTGGTCGTTGCCTCTCAGGCTGCTCTCTCTACTCTCCCCGGAGGGGGCTATATATAGCAATGTGCCTCCAGATAATCCCCCCCCCTAGATGACGCCACCCCAGATAAGGCAAACACCAGATAAGCCTCCCCCAGATTTAGCCCCCCATCTTTAGCACCGGTTCAAGCCAGGAACAGGGATAAAAGGGGTATATATAATCTAATCCACCATCTTTAGCACCGGTTCAAGCCAGGAACCGGGATAAAAGGGTATATATAATCTAATCCACCATCTTTAGCACCGGTTCAAGCCAGGAACCGGGATACAAGGGGTATATAAACTAAAGACAACGACTTTATTGAAATTTAACAATATACGTTAACTAAACTTAAACTAAAACAACGACAACGCCTTTATTGAAATTTAACATTAACTAAATTTAAACTAAAATAATAAGAACTTCTACTAGCTAGTTCTTCCGCGCATACGTTGCTGCCCTCCTGGCTGCCACCTCCTGCCGCAGCTCCTCCTCACGACGACGCTTATACATCTCCTCACTATCCAGATCCGCCACACGCGGCCGCTTATGCAGCTCCTGGAGACTCTGCCGCTCAAATGCTTCTATGGTAGCTGCTAGCGCCACCTCCTCCCACTCCTCTATCTCTGCAAGCTGCGGGTCCACCTCATCCTCTGCTGCCCTCCTTGCTGCCGCCTCTTGCCGCTGCAGCTCCTCCCACTCTTCTATCTCCGCGAGCTGCGGGTCCACCTCCACCGGCGGCGGGTGCGGCTTTGGGGGCATTGTGCAATGGGCTAGGGTTTGGTGATGATCGAAGTAGGAGAGACGGGGACGTACTATTTATAGAGGGAAAATATCCCGCGCGGCGCCGTGGCGGGAAAATATACCGCGTGTCGCTTGCGTCGTGGCGGGAAAATCACGCGCGGCGTCATCGCGTGGCGGGAAAATATCCCTCGCGTCGTGGCGGGAAAATATCCCGCGTGGCGTCGTTTGGCGGGAACCTACCACGCGCGCGTCGTGGCGGGAACCTATCCCGCGCGAAACACGCAAAAAAATGGCGGGAAAATACAAAAAGGAGCGAAAAAAGGGGTCTTTTGCACCGGTTGGTGGCTCGAACCGGTGCAAAAGGGTCTTTTGCACCGGTTCCAGCCACGAACCGGTGCAAAAGGGTCGCAGTATAACTGCCCCCGCGCGCCCCTTCTTCTCCATTTCACGCGAGGACTCTTTTCCTACCGAATTGCTGCCAAAATTTCCCGCGCCGGCCCACCGCCGCTGTCGACCGCGCCGCGCGCCGCCGCCTCCTCCGCGCCGCCTCCTCCCGCGCCGCCACCGCGCCGAGCCGCCTCCTCCCGCGCCGCCGCCGACCGGCACCGCCCGCGCCGCGCCGCCACCGCCCCCGCGCGCCGCCCCCTTCTCCCCGGCCGGCGCAGCCGGCTAAGGTGACCCCCGGCCCGGCCTCCCCTTTGTTTTTTTTCATTTTTTTTGTTTTAATTAGTTAGGAAATTTAGTAGTTCAATTAGTTAGATAAATTTGTTAGAAATTTATATGTTAGAATATTTGTTAGATAATATTTGTTAGAAATTTATATGTTAGAATATTTGTTAGATAATATTTGTTAGAAAATTTAGGGTTAGAAAATATTAGTTAATTTAGAGTTAGAAAATTTTGTTAGAAATTTATATGTTAGAAAAATTTGTTAGAAATTTATATGTTAGAAAAATTTGTTAGAAATTTATATGTTAGAAAATATTAGTGAAATTTATATGTTAGAAATATTTGTTACAAATTTATATGTTAGAAATATTTGTTAGATAAAAATGTATGTGTTAGACAAAAGTAGTAATATTTGGTACTAAGATATATATATTCATAAGTAATTTATTCAAATTCAATATTAGTTTACATACGATGCCGCGCCCGCCGCGTCCTAGAGCTAGGACAATTTTAGAGGAGTTGCGGCAGTTGGGGGAAGTTCGGGACTGGGCTCCGCCGGGGTGGCACTGGGAGGTGTTATCTTCCGGGGCGCGCACCTTGGTGCGGAATCCGGGTCCCATCGTCGACCCGGATATTCTCTGGTGGAGGTCTTATGGGCCACGTTCGTTTCAGAGGGAGCCGGCCCCGCCGAAGGTGGTAGCTCGGCGCATTGCAGCCGAGGACGAGCACGTTCGCCGTTACATGTATGTGTTAGACACCATGTATAGGATCGGATGGTCAGTTATGCAGGGATCTCATGTTAGCTATGCTCCCGTTACTGTTCCGTGGCTTTGGGTGTTCACCCGGCGCGGCTCAGGACCCGGTCGGCGCCGTTGAGAGGTTGTAGTGTGATGTATTACGGACCGATCGAGCTATATGTGTAACTCAGATCTTTGATTATGTATTGAGCATTATCCTTAATTTGCACTTATATATATGTGTAACTCTAATATTTGATCATTTATTTATATCATTATCTTGGTTAATTACTGCTTCGTTAGCATTAGAATAACTTGTAAGTCTTTGCAGAAACTATGGAACGAGACCTAGAAAAAGAATTCCTCGTCGAGGAGATTATCTGTGATGATGAGGATATCACCTCTCTTTACCTAAACCAATCCGGCGAGGGAGACGAGCGAACCCGTGGAGACGCCTCCGGTGAGGAAGATGAGCAAGACAACCGTGGAGATGGCTCCGGTGAGGGAGAAGGTGACGACTGCGAGGGAGAACCTCACGACGCCGAGGTGTATATATATTAATTAACCAAGCCTCCAGATTTGTGCATATACATGTATTAATGTTGTTTCTTCTTTTAGACCTCCCGATCAACAAACACTACTGGCAGAACTAAACGAGGCGCGGCCAGAAGGATGGAAGACCATGAAAGGTTCACCATCACAGAAATCGCGATAGATGGCGAACCGATTTCTCCCAAGGCTCACGCAAAAAAGTGTGTAAGTCAATGCGGAGTTATTGTTAGGGACACCGTCCCGATCACCACTCAAGAATGGAAGAAACCTGGAAAGGGGGACGAAGGAGTTACTTATGTCGACACGAGATTAAAAAGTCTGATGTTTAGGAAGCTGCTGGTAAATTTCACCTTTCCGGAGCCAACTGACTCTGATAGTGAGAATGACAGGCCAGACCCTGAGGATCCCGAGCGGAATAGCGTACAGCGAAGAGTTAAGAAGTGGGCTCTTAAGAAGATGGCAGTACAGTTCAACGACTACAAGAAGAAATTGGACAGCTTCTTTGTCAAGAAAGGGAAGACTCCTGATTTCAATGGCCCCTATGAGAAGATAAAAGACCAATGGGAGGAATTTGTGAAGTTAAAGAAATCGGACAAGGCAAAGAAAAGGTCAGACACCAATACGAAAAATGCTTCTAATAAGATGTACTTCCATACCATGGGGCGAGGAGGCTACAAGGCTGGCAGGCCTAAGTGGGAGAAATGGGAGAACGAGCTAATTAAAAAGGGGATCCAGCCAGAGGTACTGAAATGGAACCAGCGGTCAAGGGATTGGTTTTACGCGCATGGGGGCACGTTGGACGCACAAGGGTTTTGCATATATACACAAAGACATAAGGAAAACCCACTTCCCATCGAAGCCTTTAGAAATGTTGCAAAGGAAGTTCAAGAGGGGAAGTTCCGTCCCGAAAGAGAGAAGGACCAGCTCACACGCGCCCTTGGGAATCCTGAACACTCAGGACGAACACGAACCACATCAGGTGGCAAGCCGTGGTGTATTGGGTTTCCTGCAGAAACGAAGAAATATCCGGATAGAAGCCGTCAGAGGCAAAAGGATGTGGTTCACGAACGCGTTGCTAAGCTAGAGGAGCAAGTGAGGATGATAATGTCAGGCTCAGTCACAGTCACCCAACCTCAACCTAATCCGCAGATAGAAGAAGTTGCATTCGATGCTACCGGCCAGGGATCTCAGCGGAAAAGCAGCGTGGCTTCCACAGAGCTGCCTGGTGATGATGCACATGTGGATCCGCAGATGGCTCCTCCCTCCCCTGCGGATCCGCAGATGGATCTTGATCTCTACCCTGTGGACTTTATCACAGAGTCTACACCTTGTGAGCTACATTTCCAAACGATGGGCTACTTAACGCTCAAGGCGGCAGTCGGCTATGTCTTACCGCCAATACCTGATCAAAGATACCACTTCAATCCGGTTCCACCTGGCTACGCTGTTGCCGGGTGGATCAAGTTATGGATGGGTATGGGCCGCTGAGGCTTGACCACCCTGCCGGTGAAGGGGATTTGCTAGAGCTGGGAGAAGCCAAGAACACTACAGTTCTATGGCGAAAGGAATTCATTGTGATTCCGGGTTGGAAGGCGCCAACAAGGTCTCTGATGTCTACTTCCCCCTCCTTTTCCTGTAGACAGTGTTGGGCCTCCAAGAGCAGAGGTTTGTAGAACAGCAGCAAGTTTTCCCTTAAGTGGATCACCCAAGGTTTATCGAACTCAGGGAGGAAGAGGTCAAAGATATCCCTCTCATGCAACCCTGCAACCACAAAGCAAGAAGTCTCTTGTGTCCCCAACACACCTAATAGGTGCACTAGTTCGGCGAAGAGATAGTGAAATACAGGTGGAATGAATATATATGAGCAGTAGCAACGGTGCCAGAAAATAGCTTGCTGGCGTGTAGTTGATGGTGGTAGTATTGCAGCAGTAGTAACGCAAAGAAACAAGAAACAAGCAGCGATAGCAGTATTTAGGAACAAGGCCTAGGGATTAGACTTTCACTAGTGGACACTCTCAACATTGATCACATAACAGAATAGATAAATGCATACTCTACACTCTTGTTGGATGATGAACACATTGCGTAGGATTACACGAACCCTCAATGCCGGAGTTAACAAGCTCCACAATTCAATGTTCATATTTAAGTAACCTTAGAGTGTAAGATAGATCAATACGACTAAACCAAGTACTAACGTAGCATGCACACTGTCACCTTCATGCCAAGTAGGAGGAATAGATCACATCAATACCATCATAGCAATAGTTAACTTCGCAATCTACAAGAGATCATGATCATAGCATAAACCAAGTACTAACACGGATGCACACACTATCACCATTACATCGTGCAGGAGGAATAAAACTACTTTAATAACATTGCTAGAGTAGCACATAGATAAATTGTGATACAAACACATTGCAATCATAAAGAGATATAAATAAGCACTTCACTATGCCATTCATCAGTGAATAAGTATTCTGTGAAATATAGCCTAAGAGACCCACACGGTGCACACACTGTCACCTTTACACACGTGCGACAAGGAGTCTCCGGAGATCACATAAGTAAAATTCACTTGACTAGCATAACGACATCTAGATTACAAGCATCATCATATGAATCTCAATCATGTAAAGCAGCTCATGAGATTATTGTATTGAAGTACATAGGAGAGAGATGAACCACATAGCTACCAGTACAGCCCCGAGCCTCGATGGAGAACTACTCCCTCCTCATGGGAGCAGCAGCGGTGATGAAGATGGCGGTGGAGATGGCAGCGGTGACGATGGAGAAGCCTTCCGGGGGCACTTCCCCGTTCCGGCGGCGTGCCGGAACAGAGACTCCTGTCCCCCAGATCTTGGCTTCGCGATGGCGGCGGCTCTGGAAGGTTTCTGTGGGTTTCGTCGAACGTAATAGGGTTTTCGCGACGGAGGCTTTAAATAGGCGGAAGGGCAGCCTCGGAGGGGGCCTGGGGCCACCACACCATAGGGCAGCGCGGCCCCCCCTCTGGCCGCGCCAGGGTGTGGTGTGGGGCCCCCAGGGCTTCCCTCTGGCGGCTCTCGGGTGTTCTGGATGGTTCCGGGAAAAATAGGAACCTGGGCGTTGATTTCGTCTGATTCCGAGAATATTTCGTTACTAGGATTTCTGAAACCAAAAACAGCAGAAAACAGGAACTGGCACTTCGGCATCTTGTTAATAGGTTAGTTCCAGAAAATGCACGAATATGACATAAAGTGTGCATAAAACATGTAGATAACATCAATAATGTGGCATGGAACATAAGAAATTATCGATACGTCGGAGACGTATCAGCATCCCCAAGCTTAGTTCTGCTCGTCCCGAGCAGGTAAAACGGTAACAAAGATAATTTCTGGAGTGACATGCCATCATAACCTTGATCATACTATTTGTAAAGCATATGTAATGAATGCAGCAATCCAAGACAATGGTAATGACATGAGTAAACAACTGAATCATAAAGCAAAGACTTTTCATGAATAGTACTTAAAGACAAGCATCAATAAGTCTTGCATAAGAGTTAACTCATAAAGCAATAATTCATAGTAGAGGTATTGAAGCAACACAAAGGAAGATTAAGTTTCAGCGGTTGCTTTCAACTTGTAACATGTATATCTCATGGATATTGTCAACATAGAGTAATATAATAAGTGCAATATGCAAGTATGTAGGAATCAATGCACAGTTCACACAAGTGTTTGCTTCTTGAGGTGGAGAGAAATAGGTGAACTGACTCAACATAAAAGTAAAAGAATGGTCCTCCAAAGAGGAAAAGCATCGATTGCTATATTTGTGCTAGAGCTTTGATTTTGAAAACATGAAACAATTTTGTCAACGGTAGTAATAAAGCATATGTATCATGTAAATTATATCTTACAAGTTGCAAGCCTCATGCATAGTATACTAATAGTGCCCGCACCTTGTCCTAATTAGCTTGGACTACCGGATCATCGCAATGCACATGTTTTAACCAAGTGTCACAAAGGGGTACCTCTATGCCGCCTGTACAAAGGTCTAAGGAGAAAGCTCGCATTGGATTTCTCGCTATTGATTATTCTCAACTTAGACATCCATACCGGGACAACATAGACAACAGATAATGGACTCCTCTTTTATGCATAAGCATGTGGCAAAAATTAATAATTTTCTCATATGAGATTGAGGATATATGTCCAAAACTGAAACTTCCACCATGAATCATGGCTTTAGTTAGCGGCCCAATGTTCTTCTCTAACAATATGCATGCTTAACCATAAGGTGGTAGATCTCTCTTACTTCAGACAAGACGAACATGCATAGCAACTCACATGATATTCAACAAAGAATAGTTGATGGCGTCCCCAGAAACATGGTTATCGCACAACAAGCAACTTAATAGGAGATAAAGTGCATAAGTACATATTCAATACCACAATAGTTTTTAAGCTATTTGTCCCATGAGCTATATATTGCAAAGGTGAATGATGGAATTTTAAAGGTAGCACTCAAGCAATTTACTTTGGAATGGCGGAAAATACCATGTAGTAGGTAGGTATGGTGGACACAAATGGCATAGTAGTTGGCTCAAGTATTTTGGATGCATGAGAAGTATTCCCTCTCGATACAAGGTTTAGGCTAGCAAGGCTTATTTGAAACAAACACAAGGATGAACCGGTGCAGCAAAACTCATATAAAAGACATATTGAAAACATTATAAGACTCTACACCGTCTTCCTTGTTGTTCAAACTCAATACTAGAAATTATCTAGACCTTAGAGAGACCAATTATGCAAACCAAATTTTAGCAAGCTCTATGTATTTCTTCATTAATGGGTGCAAAGTATATGATGCAAGAGCTTAAACATGAGCACAACAATTGCCAAGTATCACATTATCCAAGACATTTTAGCAAATTACTACATGTATCATTTTCCAATTCCAACCATATAACAATTTAACGAAGAAAAACTTCGCCATGAATACTAAAAGCTAAGAACACATGTGTTCATATGCAACAGTGGAGCGTGTCTCTCTCCCACACAAGCATGATGTAATCCAATTTATTCAAACACAAACAAAAATAAAAGCATACAGACGCTCCAAGTAAAGCACATAAGATGTGACCGAATAAAAATATAGTTTCAGGGGAGGAACCTGATAATTTGTCGATGAAGAAGGGGATGCCTTGGGCATCCCCAAGCTTAGACGCTTGAGTCTTCTTGATATATGCAGGGGTGAACCACCGGGGCATCCCCAAGCTTAGAGCTTTCACTCTTCTTGATCATAGTATATCATCCTCCTCTCTTGACCCTTGAAAACTTCCTTCACACCAAACTTCTCATAAACTTCATTAGAGGGGTTAGTACATAATCAAAAACTCACATGTTCAGAGGTGACACAATCATTCTTAACACTTCTGGACATTGCTCAAAGCTACTGGAAGGTAATGGAACAAAGAAATCCACCCAACACAGCGAAAGAAGCAATGCGAAATAAAAGGCAGAATCTGTCAAAACAGAACAGTCCGTAAAGACGAATTTTTAATAAATACTTCCGTTGCTCAGATCAGAAAATTCAAAACTAATGAAAGTTGCGTACATATCTGAGGAACACGCACGTAAATTGGCATATTTTTCTGATTTTTCTACAAAGAAAACAGCCCAGATTCGTGACAGATAGAAATCTGTTTCTGCGCAGAAATCCAAATCTAGTATCAACCTTCGATTAGAGGCTTCACTTGGCACAACAAAACACAAAACTAAGATAAGGAGAGGTTGCTACAGTAGTAAACAACTTCCAAGACACAAATATAAAACAAATTACTGTAGCAAAATAACACATGGGTTATCTCCCAAGAAGTTCTTTTCTTTATAGCCATTAAGATGGGCTCAGCAGTTTTAATGATGCACTCGCAAGAAATAGTATTTGAAGCAAAAGAGAGCATCAAGAGGCAAATACAAAACACATTTAAGTCTAACATGCTTCCTATGAAAAGAAATCTTGTAAATAAACAAGTTCAAGAAGCATAATGCAACAAGCATAGAAAGATAAAACAAGTGTAGCTTCAAAAAATTTAGCACATAGAGAGGTGTTTTAGTAACATGAAAATTTCTACAACCATATTTTCCTCTCTCATAATAATATCCAGTAGCATCATGAGAAAACTCAACAATATAACCATCACATAAAGCATTCTTATCATGAGTCTCATGCATAAAATTATTACTCTCCACATAGGCATAATCAATTTTATTAGTAATAGTGGGAGCAAATTCAACAAAGTAGCTATCATTATTATTCTCATCAAGTGTAGGAGGCATAGTATAATCACAACAAAATTTACTCTCCATAGTAGGTGGCACCAAAAGACCACTATCATTATAATCATCATAAATAGGAGGCAAAGTATCATCAAAGAAAATTTTCTCCTCAATGCTTGGGGGACTAAAAATATCATGAAAACCAGCTTCCCAAAGCTTAGAACTTTCTATATTATTATCAACAATGGTGTTCAAAGCGTTCATACTAATATTACTACCAGCATGCAAATAAGATTCCATAGGTTTTTTAATTTTCGCATCAAACAATCCATGTTTTAAATCAGGAAATATCATAAGAAGCTCATTCTTTTCCATTATGCCAAACTAGTGTAAACAAGAAACAAAAAGATGCAATTGCAGGATCTAAAGGAAATAGCTTCGAGTACTTACAACGGCGGAAAATAGCTTAGTAGCCGAGGTCCGGAGTGTGAGTACCTTTTACCTTTCCTCCCCGGCAACGGCGCCAGAAAATAGCTTGATGTCTACTTCCCCCTCCTTTTCCTGTAGACAGTGTTGGGCCTCCAAGAGCGGAGGTTTGTAGAACAGCAGCAAGTTTTCCCTTAAGTGGATCACCCAAGGTTTATCGAACTCAGGGAGGAAGAGGTCAAAGATATCCCTCTCATGCAACCCTGCAACCACAAAGCAAGAAGTCTCTTGTGTCCCCAACACACCTAATAGGTGCACTAGTTCGGCGAAGAGATAGTGAAATACAGGTGGTATGAATATATATGAGCAGTAGCAACGGTGCCATAAAATAGCTTGCTGGCGTGTAGTTGATGGTGGTAGTATTGCAGCAGTAGTAACGCAGTAAAACAGTAAACAAGCAGCGATAGCAGTATTTAGGAACAAGGCCTAGGGATTAGACTTTCACTAGTGGACACTCTCAACATTGATCACATAACAGAATAGATAAATGCATACTCTACACTCTTGTTGGATGATGAACACATTGCGTAGGATTACACGAACCCTCAATGCCGGAGTTAACAAGCTCCACAATTCAATGTTCATATTTAAGTAACCTTAGAGTGTAAGATAGATCAATACGACTAAACCAAGTACTAACGTAGCATGCACACAGTCACCTTCATGCCAAGTAGGAGGAATAGATCACATCAATACCATCATAGCAATAGTTAACTTCGCAATCTACAAGAGATCATGATCATAGCATAAACCAAGTACTAACACGGATGCACACACTGTCACCATTACATCGTGCAGGAGGAATAAAACTACTTTAATAACATTGCTAGAGTAGCACATAGATAAATTGTGATACAAACACATTGCAATCATAAAGAGATATAAATAAGCACTTCACTATGCCATTCATCAGTGAATAAGTATTCTGTGAAATATAGCCTAAGAGACCCACACGGTGCACACACTGTCACCTTTACACACGTGGGACAAGGAGTCTCCGGAGATCACATAAGTAAAATTCACTTGACTAGCATAACGACATCTAGATTACAAGCATCATCATATGAATCTCAATCATGTAAAGCAGCTCATGAGATTATTGTATTGAAGTACATAGGAGAGAGATGAACCACATAGCTACTGGTACAGCCCCGAGCCTCGATGGAGAACTACTCCCTCCTCATGGGAGCAGCAGCGGTGATGAAGATGGCGGTGGAGATGGCAGCGGTGACGATGGAGAAGCCTTCCGGGGGCACTTCCCCGTTCCGGCGGCGTGCCGGAACAGAGACTCCTGTCCCCCAGATCTTGGCTTCGCGATGGCGGCGGCTCTGGAAGGTTTCTGTGGGTTTCGTCGAACGTAATAGGGTTTTCGCGACGGAGGCTTTAAATAGGCGGAAGGGCAGCCTCGGAGGGGGCCTGGGGCCACCACACCATAGGGCGGCGCGGCCCCCCCTCTGGCCGCGCCAGGGTGTGGTGTGGGGCCCCCAGGGCTTCCCTCTGGCGGCTCTCGGGTGTTCTGGATACTTCCGGGTAAAATAGGAACCTGGGCGTTGATTTCGTCCGATTCTGAGAATATTTCGTTACTAGGATTTCTGAAACCAAAAACAGCAGAAAACAGGAACTGGCACTTCGGCATCTTGTTAATAGGTTAGTTCCAGAAAATGCACGAATATGACATAAAGTGTGCATAAAACATGTAGATAACATCAATAATGTGGCATGGAACATAAGAAATTATCGATACGTCGGAGACGTATCAGTCTCCACCGAGGCAGCATTCTCCACCGATGCAGCCGTCTCCAGTGCGTGAGCCTTCCCCGCTGGCGCGTGAGCCTTCCCCGCCGGCGCGTGAGCCTTCTCCGCCGGTGCGTGAGCCTTCCCCGCCGGCGCGTGAGCCTTCTCCGCCGCCGCAGCCCAAGTCTAAGAGCAAAAGGCGGACCGCTACAACACTGAGTCGTAACAAATCACCGAGACGCAAACAAGAGCCCCTCCCAAGAGTGCCTAAGGTTCCTCCCAAGAGACCTTATGACTATACAGTTGAGGAAAATGCCAAGATCGTAGCTGAACAGCACAAGCAACAGATGTTGAAACTGAAAAAGCCCCAGCTTGAGCCGGAGCCAGCTATATCTCTGGAAAAGAAGTTGAAACTGCTGAAGAACCTTCATCAACCTGAGCCAAGTCTTTCATCGAACTATGACCGGTCTATTCGCAAGTCAAATGTGTTAGCAAGAGATCGGTGGGAAAAAAGTAAGGTAGAAGGGAAACCAGTTCCCCTACTTGGAACCCAGAAAAACTCGTGCCCCCCGCTCCAAGTGTATCCCGATGTCCTATCGTGCCTTGATCCGCAGATGGTAAAACTATACAAAGATGAGGCAGATGCGGCCGGTATGAGTATTCCTGAGTACTTAAGCCGCATCGATGCAGAATTCTTGTTCAAGGGTGATGATGTCCAAATAGCATACTAGTACAAGTACGGGCAACCTCTTGTCAGAGCTGAGGAGTTGCCTAATCTATCAACACAACTGCGAAGACTGCATAATTGGTACATGGATGCATGTAAGGATGGTAAGAACTGGATCATGGTGGCAATCACAGATGAGCACTACGGGCGAAATGACGTGATGAACATCAAATTTTGTGAATTATTTCAGTTATTCAACCAAGACGCCCTCGACAAATCTCTGCTGAGTGCCTACTGTCTGTAAGTATTATTTATGTAATTAAGTCTCTACCGTGGCTCGTCCATTGCATGCATATAACCATACTCTCACTGTATTATGCTGAATGAAGATCCGCAAATGCCGCAAGGGGCAAATCTATGATCTTGGGTTCGTTGACCCATATACCGTGAATGGGTATACTGTCGACCACTCTCCCAAGGACACGGAGAATAACTTGGTATATGTCTTAAGGAAAAACTCATACAAAAGGGCAATACTATTTCCTTACAACTTCGCGTGAGTGTTACTGTCTTCACACATTAAATCTTTTTCGCTTACTCCATGTGTTAAGTGTAATTGATGAGTTATGCATATATATGTGTGTCCACAGGTTTCACTATATCCTGCTAGTCATTGAACCCGACACCGGGATAGTAGAAGTCATGGACTCAAAGAGCAAACCCCTTGAGGCGTGGGGGGACATGGCTGATATCCTCCTCAAGGCTTGGAAACGGTTCACCAACAAGTCTCCGGGTTTAAAGAATAAAGAACTTCGAATAAAACATGTACCGGTAAGTACTACTGGCTAGGCCGCGCATCTCTTTGATTGTAGTTTCAATACCATTATTATCATCATTGATTATATATATATTATTTTGATTGAACTTTGTTCTCGTAAAGTGCTTGAGGCAGGAGGACGGGAATAATTTATGCGGGTTCTACGTTTGCGAGTTCATCCGCCAGAATACCCACCATAAGAGGGACATTTTGGAACAACTTGATGTAAGTAAACAACATTCATGGCTTTATTTTATCACCTTCTGTTTCATTCACATACACACACATATATATATTGACCACCGTACCTTCTTTAAATTATTAGATCCAACGGTTGCGGAACGGTCTTCTAGCAACCGAGCGTGTACGAGCAATTCAAGAAGAGCTGGCGGGATTCTTACTTGAGCAAGTCATAGCTCCAGACGGAGAACACTATGTGGCCGACATCCAATATCAAATTTGATGTGGACATATATATATATGCATGAACGTGTGTCACTTTGATCGATATATGTAATATAATGGTTTCCTATATATATATATATATATATGTGTGTGAATTGTCTGCATTAATATTATACCGTATTTCGAATGGGGCAGAGTCTCTGCCGCGGCAGCGTTTTAGTGCAATTCCCTGCCGCGGCAGAGTCTGCCGCGGCAGGGAAGGGCACTAAAATGCTGCCGCGGCCCAACCCTTTTGCACCGGTTCGTATTACGAACCGGTGCAAAAGCTCCCCCGCCGAGCGCCCCACAGCCGGCCACGTGGAGACCCCTTTAGCACCGGTTCGTAAGCGAACCGGTGCAAAAGGGGGGGGGGGCCTTTTGCACCGGATGGTTTGCACCGGTTGGCCATCCGGTGCATATGGCCTTTAAAAACCGGTGCAAAAGGCCATGTTTCCACTAGTGAGTCTTAGGGTGTGTGATGTTATGGTAACATAGCTAGTTACCACACCACTTTTTTTTTCATTTATTGACATGCCATATCATCAAAATCTCTTGAGATGTGTGATGTTACTAGCAATATTACTCCCACTATAAGACTAGTCACATTGGAGAATATCATATAGTAGTATCATGCATATGATACTAGTGTGTGATACTATCTTCACAATGCATAGTATCATGTAGTAGTATCATAGGTTAATTATATTTAGTGATTTGTAGAATCTCAATGTAAAATTGTGTACAAGATTGGTTTGACATTATTTTTTCTAGTTCTATTTGCTATGATATAGTATCTACCTATGATACTACTATCATCTCTTTTTTCATTTATTGATGTGACACATCATCTTTTTCCTTGCATGTGGTGCATGATACTAGCTACTATGATACTTCCATCGTGGGTAGTCTAAGTAGTCTAAATAAAAACTCTATCAATATTTTGAGTTGTTAGGTTTTTTTTGGAAGTGCAGCTATTTAGTGAGTTTTGGCCCATGTGAATCGAGGAGCACGGACTCACACGCACGCACTGCCTCCTTCCCTGCTTCTGGGCTCTCATAGCCGAAGCCGAAACGAATATGCAACAGAGATAAATAGCCTGCTAGCCCTACACCGGATAGAATCGAAGCGGTTGCCATCCAAACTCTCCATCGATAAAGTCAGCCGCCGCATCCGACGCTCCCGCAGTCGCCGTCTGTGCCGCTGGCGTTGCCGCCGAAGCAGCCGGTGCTCCTCCGGGCCAAGGTGGTCGATGGCTTCCTGCCGTTTCTCTGTCGCCGCCTTGCTCGCTGCTGCGAATATTAAGCAATCCATATCGATATCGCCGATTATGTTCTGATGACGTTCGTTCTCTCCCTGCTTAATTTAGCGGCCTATATTACAATTGTGGTTCCATGGATATTTGTAGCGACGACAGCGTACAGTACAGGGCATGCACGCTCGGATTCGGAGTTCAGAGTTCTTTGAGAGAACTTTGAGAACGGCACGAAGAGGACACATCCTCGATGCAGAAAAATGTGCGGTACAGTTCAATGGGATCGGATCGAAGGGATCACGGGAGTTGGGTGACCCTCCAGCGATCTGAAAGATACACGGCGCGCGGGCGCCAGCGAGGAGGATCCGGAGATAGAGGCCGCAGCCGCTTGACCATGGGCCTGAGATTTGATGCCTCTGATATTGCAATTTTTTCTATGTGTCTATGTTTGAGTACCTACCTGCCCGGAATAAACTCTTTTTTATCACCTTCCACCAGGATCGAGCACACTTTAGGCGGTACCTGTAGACTATAGTCTCCACAAATTTTTCTAGCAAGCTTTGGTTCCCCAACAATGGGTTGACCCGGATCATACACATGCCAGTAATCACAATGACATACTCCCTCGGACAACCTAAAATTGATGTGGTAATTCGGCACGAGGAAGCATGGTGACCTGCAGGTGTAAGACCCGTGTAGGGAGGTCAGTGAGGGCATGCGCCATACAACCGGTGGTGGTGCTAGCAATTTGCAATTCTGTATCAAAAATTTCCAAAATAATCGTTGTTTTGCCAAAATCGTAATTTTTTTTTTAGATAAAGGAGCAATCGCCCCAGCCTCTGCATCAATTGATGCACACGGCCTTTTTATTAAAAATCACGAAGTCTGAAGTACAAGTATGAGAATCACATGAATTACAGTCATAAACCCGATATGGTTGCAACATGAATCAACCATCGGAACAAAAGACACCTAAATAGGCTAGCCATACTCTATCCTATTACTGTGTCGCCACCCAGTAGCCCGGTAGTAGAAATCCTGAGTAACCACCAGTAGCTTGTGGCAGCCAGTATCCATATCCTTGCGCTGATCCTCCGGTAACAGGAAAGCCCATAGCTGTATCCAATGCACAGCTCGATGAATAACCTGCAAAAAGTTAGTACCCTTTTGATTATTAAAAATTATATCATTTCTGGTATTCCATATTGTCCAGCATATAGCAGATATACCAATCCTAATTCTACTTTTATATTTTTTCGGAACTCCATACAACCAGTTCCCAAACATATTGTTAACACTAGTGGGAGGCGGAATATTATAGGCAAAGAAAATCATCCTCCAAATAATAGTAGCAAAAGGGCATGTAAGGAACAAATGATCCACAGTTTCATTTGTATCACAGAAACAACACTTTTGAGATCCTGTCCACTTACGTTTGGTCAAATTGTCCTTAGTAAGTAAAACCTTACTGTTAAGAAACCACATAAAAAAATTTATCTTTAAAGGTATTTTAAGTTTCCATAAATATTTGCGCAGAAATCTTGTATGACCATTCATATAGTCAAGATACATAGACTTAACTGTGAACAAACCCGAATCTGTAAGCTTCCATACAAACTTATCAGGTTCGTCAGTAAGATTGATATTAATGAGGCGTTGACATAAATGTAACCATTCATCATATTTTTGATCATTTAAGCCTCTCCTGAATGTAATATTCAACGGAGTCTGAGACAAAACAGTGGACACTAGAACATCTCTATGGTGAACAATATTATAAAGAGATGGATATTGCTGCGATAGAGGTACATCTCCTAACCAGATATCTTCCCAAAAACGGACAGAACCACCATCACCAACTTTGAATAACCCTCTACTAAAAAAATCAGATTTGACTTTCATGAGCCCTTTCCAAAAAGGTGAGTCCGTAGGTTTAACCTGAACTTGCGCTAGAGTTTTAGAATGTAGGTACTTGTTATGCAGAATTTCTTGCCACATTCCTTGTTCAGTGAGAAGTTTAAATAACCATTTACTAAGTAAGCATTTGTTCTTTAGTTCCAGAACTTCAATCCCTAATCCCCCCTGATCTTTAGGCCTACAAATCATGTTCCATTTAGAGAGCCGGTACCTTTTCTTTTGTTCGTCGGATTGCCAGAAAAAATTAGATCTATAAAAATCTAATCTTTTCCTAACCCCCACTGGGATTTCCATGAAAGATAGCATGAACATTGGTAAACTTGTTAATACCGAATTAATGAGGACCAACCTATCCCCATAAGAAAGCATTTTACTACGCCAACATCCCAATTTAGAAGCAAAACGGGTTTCAACTGGATTCCATTCAGCATTTCTCAATATTCGGTGATGGATGGGAATGCCAAGATATCTAAAAGGTAAAGCTCCGGCCTCACAACCAAAAATTTGCCAAAATCGTAATTGTTTTGCTAAAATCATCATTGTTTTGCCAAATCATTAGTATTTACATGAATACCTATGAGTTTCCACATGGTCGCGCCTATATAAAATCCTCCAGTCTTCTACACCACTTCCAGCACCGCTTCTCTGGAAGATGGGCGAGAGGGTTGACATATATTCATATTCATGCTAGAGTGGTACGTTGCCTACAAGTCTGGAGGGTAAAGCCATGTGACTGAGTTACAACGTTCCCGCCACATGGGAGAGTTATAACAACGCATCATGTAATATACAGTCCTTCCAACACCATCTTTAATACTCTCTTCTTCCCTGCAATATATTTGGTCATCATTGCGAGATGTAACAGAGTACACGGTGTCATCAGGCAACTTGTCTTCCATGGTAGGCATACAGTAGTAGATGTGGTTTGCCTTTATACCGCCGCGCCCGCCAACCGGCACCTGAATCGCCTTTGACCACCCTAGGAATAGGGCATAGTCTCCGAAGCTCGTCACCTGTGACCACTTGTACTTGTAACCCTTATCGTCGTTGGCATCGACGAGCTCGAACACCCTGAAGAAACACTCGTGGCGCCTGGGCAACCACCGGCTTCTCACCGCAATCAGCAATTTGCCGTGCAACTCAACAATGTAAGCGTCGTACTCGATAGGATTGTAGAAATCTAAGTGGCGGTTTTGGATGTCCAGTTGGTGGGTGGCCGTGATAACCGGAGCTCCGTCTTTGCTTGTGCCGATTTCAAACCTAACAAGTTTTTCGGGGAGTCGGGTGAGGCAATAGAGCTCGCCGTTGTAAAAGGCGATGTCCCATATCAACTCACCACGCCAAAGCCGTGCAGACCACCCACCGTCCGGGCAGTCGACTCTGCACACGGAAATACTATCACGATTATTTCTAAGGGCAGCAAGGGTGCAGCCATTAATGGAATTGGAGGAGGAGGGGTCTTGAGAGAATATGATCTTCTTGATGCCGTTATCACTGCCATAGGTAGATGTGCTAGGTATCAGGGCGATCGTGCTTTGCTTGGCGGATAACAACACCTCAGCGCCAGTGAAGAGGTTCACGATGGCGAGCTCGCGGTAATCGATGGCGGCGATCCAGCCACCTTGGTGGGAACCAACAAACCGTTTCGTGGCCGCTTTGCTGGGGACGTGCATGACCCAGCTGCCGTTGGGGCCGCACATGTGCTTCTTGCTGCTGCATCCGCCCGGCGAGAGTATCAGCGCCGGGACAGCGGGCGTCGCCGGAAGCTGTGATGAAGCATCGCGCCATAGCTTGCAGGCGGCGGCCATGCGCACGAGATCGCGCGGGGAGTTGATCTTGTTGCGGACCATGCCGAGGATATCGTCCGGGAGCTCGGACCACCGCGACGAGCCGTCCCCGTGGCCTACGGCTGTGCAGGTCCTCGACATCCCTTTGTCCTTACGTGTCTCGATCGATCTTCTCGCCGACGAAGAAATTTTGTTGCCGTAGCCGATGGTCGTGTGCATCGTCGACTTCACGTGTGTGTCTCTAGTCTAGGGTCTTGATCGATTACGAGTTATATCTGGTTGATTGATACGGGCCGATACCCGATCTCCTTTGTTGAGTTCGTGTCGGCCACGACACCACATCTCAGGCAACAAGTGTCATATCGTTCGTGCTCGCGGTTGGTACTAGTAGTAGTACTATTTTACTTGTCCTTCCTATTCGAAGTCATCTCGTAAAAAAAAGACAAGAAAAACGTTTTTTCAAGACCGTATTATACAGCGTGGTTAGAAACTACAAGGAAACGGACCCACATCGCCCACGGCCCACGCGCCCTCCACGAGCGCGAGCGCGTCGCCCTCCAAAGCCCTAGCTCGCATCGCTCCCGCGGTGGCGGCTGCAATGGTACCGCCGATGGGCGACCAGAAACAGAAGAAACAGCTCCGGCCGCGTGACAAATTCTACCACATGGCCAAGGAGCAAGGTTACCGGAGTCGCGCGGCCATGAAGCTGCTCCAGCTCGACAGAAGCTTCAGCTTCCTCCGGACGTCGCGCGCCGTGCTCGACCTCGGGGCCGCGCCGGGAGGGTGGGTACAGGTGGCCGTCAAAAGCGCTACCGCCGGGGCCGTCGTCGTTGGCGTCGACCTCAAGCCTATCTGGCCCATCCGCGGCGCGCGCCTCCTCAGGGAGGACATCACCGCCACCGCCAGGTGCAGCGCTGCCGTGCGCAAGTTCATGGACTCCAAGGGCGTCACCGCGTTCGACGTCGTTCTCCACGACGGAGATGGAAAGAATAAAAAGAGAAAGCGCGGTGGTGAGGAGGCCACCACCACCAGCCAGTCAGCGCTCGTCATGGACGCCGTACGCCTAGCAACCATGTTCCTCGCTCCCAAGGGCACCTTCATCACCAAGGTATTCAGTATTTCAGTTCAGGGTGTAGTTGTTTCTATTTCAGAGGGGCATACTAATGAACAAAAAGTTCTGGGGACTGATATATTTGTTCACCTATGTGAAGTACATGTCTCAAATCATTTTCTTTTTCTCTTCAACAGTTCATTGGGCCTCTTGATTTCGCACCAGTCATGTTCTGTCTCCAACAGGTCCGTTCTGATCACAGGTTTTTTAAGTGCTTGATATGCTTGTTATTTGATACTAGTCAATTAATGTTTCAGATGCACCTACTTGCAGCTATTTGAGAAGGTCCAGGTGGCTAAACTTGAGGCAAGTCGGTCAATGTTGCCTGAACATTATTTTGTCTGTCTGGAATATAAAGCCCCCGCAAAGATACCACCAGAACTTTTTGATCTAAAGCACTTGTTAAATGCGAGTCTAAAAAACAAGGTCCGTTGAAAGATTCGCCGCAGCTATCTCTGCCCTGTTTCTCTTATTTTTTACTAGGTGTTAGCATTAACATTGCAGTTTTTTTTTTTTTGAATCTGCAGCCCAGGGATGAAGTTCGTAGTTCTATGGAGACCAAATCGAGGGGGTACATGTTCCTTCTTACATCAGATAGTCGCCTGTCCTTTTCATTCTTTTCTTGGTAGCTCCAGTTGCTATGTGATTACTATTTTTGCAGGGGAATTGGGAATCTTAGCTTAAAATCAAATAAACACTTTAGATGTTTAACATTTCAAAATGTAGGATGGTAAATTCATACCCATTGTCCCTTTTAGAGTAGTAATTCAAATTAAAATTAGCTGGTTTTTTCTTGCAGGATCACTATGCATGGAAGCTTTCCATCCTGGAAAGCTTGGAACGCTGGTCGAGCTTCAGATTTTATATGGTCTGAGGCCCAGACAATGCAAGAGTTACTTGTTTCTTTTATGGGAGTTTCATTTGAGGATCCAGAATCTCTGCCTATCAAGAATCATGAGCTTACAACTGAAGAGGTGGTGGAGTAATGCCTGCCCATCTTCTCTTCATCTCAGTTTTATCTTCTTAGTTATGACCCTTGTCTGCTTGTATTCTATACTTTCTATCAGATACAAATGTTCTGTGAAAATTTGGATATTCAGGATGAAAAAACCTTAAATCATATCTGGGAGTAAGTATCTTTCTCCTATTCTCTTTTTATCTAAGATTTATAAACATGTCTATTTAGTTAGTGCAGAAATTAGCCTGTCATCCTCATACGAACCTGATTTACAAATGTTAGATGGCGCATGCGCATAAGGAAAGCACTGTCTTCATGTTCAACAGTGATACCAAAGCCTGATGTTACTGCGGTGGATGCTAAGGTCAAAGATGATGGCCAACCTGTAGACAAAACGGAAGAATTTACGAGCATCATTGATACAAAGACGAGAGAGAAGAGTGAATCAAGCTGTCGTGCAAAGGTATTTCCATTATGAAATGTGTATGGATTATTTGCTGCATGCGTGTTGTGGCATTAACTTGAATCGTGCACTAATATATATGTCTTCATTCCAGGATGAAGCACACAAGACACCAGGAATGCAAATCGACGCTACAGAAGATGCTTTTTGCGGTGCTGACTTAGCTTCTCTTAGTTTTATCAAGGTATCCTCCTGTTTCCATAGTCTGTATCTGCCTATCTTTGCGTTGCACCCCAGAAAATGCAAGCTTTCTGCTCCAGAGTAGTCCCATCTACCTATCTTTGCTTTGCACCTGCAAGATTCGAGCATCCCGTAAGATAGTTTTCTGTTAATTGGGAGAGAGAAGTCCTTGCTTTCATAATCGGTAATTTCCTTGCTGTTTAGTCTTTATTTTTTATTATTAGGCAACCACATCACTTTTTAAAGTTCTTTTGGTTCTGTTAGTATTTCTTGAATTTATCTTCATAGGACGATATGAGTGTTTTGGCCTGTACTACTTATTATAGTAGTTAGTGCTTCTAAGTCAATTATTTATATGATTTTCATGTGTGTTTTTAATAGCATGGGAAGGACCTTCGAGCTTTTGATTCAGCAGAGCAAGATATGGAATATGGTATTGGAGACGGTGGGCAGGAGGAAACTCAAACTCACGAGGGCTCTAATGAGGAAGTGGATTTGGATGAAGAACAACATAGGTATTTCAGACACCAACACCAGCAAAATTACAATAAGCCAGTCATAAATTCCAACCATTTTCAAAATTTCTGGTTAATCTCACATGTAGCATGCTATCATCCAAAGCAGGTACGAGGGGATGCTGGATGAAGCTCGTGAGGGTTTCATGATTAAAAACGACAAAGTAAAACGGCAACGCAAACATGTGAATCCAATCAATCCCTATGCTAATGCAGATTTGTTAGAGGTAATATCTGAATCTAATACAAGTGAATGTTAACTCGAAGAAGGATTGATGATAATAGATGTTCTTGTTATGCCTCAGAAGCCCAGTGAGTATGTCGTTGCCAAGAAGAGGGTCCATGTCAGGGAGCCATTGGTGAATCCACTGATGAAGGACAATAATACCGGTGGGGTTGGCGGAGAAGAGGCCAAACGCCGAAGGGGAAGGGCGCCGCCAGAAAGAGGTGTATTCCAAGAAAAGCTGACAAGAAGGCTGGATCCAATCATGTCGACATGACTCGTGCTGAAATTTCGAGCTAGCTGTTCTGTTGTTTGCATTGCACAGTCTATTGCACGCTGGGAAGACATTAATCTATGTTTTAGGTTTTGTTCAAGTTAATTGTATCATGTAAGATTGTTATTTAAATCACTCGTGTAGGAGTGACGACTGTCAGACTGAATTAATTTGTGTATTATGAGCTGTTTTCAGATTGTTACTTGCTACTTCCTCCATATTGGTTTATTATTTTGCGCGTGTATCTAGATTGCCAATTTTATCTATATAATATAAACTAGTAAATATGCCCGTACGTTGCCACGGACGACGATGCATATAAGTAAACAAAAATATTAGTATTAGTATTAAAATATAAAGTTGATATAATAAAGCTATTGGATATATCATGAGCCTTGTCCTTTTTAAAGATTATGTTTGAGACTGTCACTCGAGCGAAGCGTAACCGCTAAGTGTTCTGCTATAAGTCGGTCCAATAAACACATCATTTGGTAAAATATTTTTGAGATAACTTGTATTTACGCCTAAATTGCACATATCAAATTAATCAAGTTTGTTAACTATTTAGCAACTGTACTCCAACAAGGTAAAAAAAGATCAGACACATGTTAGAAGAGATAACAAAAAACTAAAATCATGAATGCACATATATGACCATCTTCTAGAATCCGGAAGACATATGGATGGTTACATAGCTAAATAGCACTTCCTTTTGCGGATATTCAATTCGGCTCCCGGGTGCGTATGCACCCTCTACCAAAAAATCATATTTCGAAATGTCAAAAAAATTTAACAAATTTTCTTACATGTACATCTTCATAATATATGTTTGTTCGTCAAGTTTCACGAAAAACCAATATTTTTTGTGGTCTATATAAAAAAGAGAAAACTTATCTTGTGAAAAGCATTATTTTTAGCACTGAGTTTTGTCCTTTTTACATACGTCACATGATAAGTCGATTTTTTTATGAAACAACTTTGTAAGCGTGTAGCACGAGAAGATTTACATGCGAATTTTTGGTTTCAATTTTTTTGAAATTCAAAATATATGTAAGATGCATTTCAAAATAGAGGGAGCATTTGCTCCCATGTTCAAAAGGCCTATTATATCTGTAGTAATGTATATATTTAAGGGAATATGTGCAGTTTCATTTTCCATCTCATCTTTACGACATACTACCAGTAAGGGCTACGCATTTTCTTACAGAACATATTCCTTCTGTCAAAGAACTTCAATGAAATCACTTTTGTCCACACTATAGCTTAACTCTAATCATCGACTCATCTGTATGTGTACATGTGTCCATAAAAATGCAAGAAATTGGGCATTCAGCGATAAAGCAAAAAAAAAAACAGTTATATTTTTTGACCAATTAGTCCCATAAACCTCATTCTTCGCACAAATCCATTAATTAAAAAACAACACCAACAACACACGATATATTAAACAGTTAGATCTTAATCCAAGCTTCAGCTCCACTTTTGGTTTGCAATCAATTCTTACTTTTTTCTTGCCACTATAGAAAGCACCCTGCACCTACTTGATTCTCTTCCTCCTTAGCTGCATATTTCTTTCCACACCACCACATAACAGGAGGACAAAGACTCATCTTAGAGCATCTCCACCGGCGCGCCCCAAATAGGCGCTGTTAGGGGCGCCGGCATCTCCGGTTGGGGGACGCCGGCACATCAACCTCCATTTGGGGGAGCTGCTCCCACACCGGCGCCCCAAACAGGTGACCCCAATAGAAAATTTGAATTTGAAATCTCAAACACAACCATAGAAATTTGAATAAGTCTACGAATATGAAGTTTGGGCCAACACACGGCCACCAAATATGAATAGGTTTTGGAATAAGAAGTTTGGGCCAACACACGGCCACCAGATCACCGTTTCCGGCGCAAAAAAGGGCATTCCAAGCCAGATGATCGCATGATCACACAAGGAGGTCACGGACGACGCAACCTCGACGGCTTCCTCATCGGCGGCCGGCGGCAGCTCTGTCGCTGCAACAGGATCCACGGTCACCGGGGGAGGCATGAACATCGACGGTGCCAGGGGAGACATGAACGCGGACGGTGTCGGGGTAGACATGAACGCGGACGGTGCCGGGAGAGACATGAATGCGGACGATGCCGGGGTAGACATGGACGGTGCCGGGGGAGACGCCGACGCAGCTCGCGCCTCCATCACCTCTTGGCCGATGCGCTCGCGGTACATCTCGTGCCACGCCCGCGCCAAGGGGTCCATCTTCTCCATGTTGGCCATCAAGATTTTCGATTCTTGAGACATTTTGGCCAACGATAGCTGTGTCGCTTTGTTGTTGGCCTTCATGGCAGCGGCGTGAGCTTCCATCTTCGCCGCCTCCACCCTCTCCCTCTCCAACTCGATCTTGGCGTCTTGCTTGTCGAGGATGGCCTACCACACGACGACAGCTCTATCGGCAGCTTCCTTGTTCTCCACCGAGAACGAGGTGATCATCTTCTCGATGGAGGCGTCCATGGCTGCCAATATCGCCGCCGCATTCATGTCGGCCTTGGCCTTCTTGTTGCCAATGGGGCGCCCGGTGGAGGCGCCGGCTGGATCGACCGGTCCATCTTCCCCGTCCTTCAAGAGAGTGTGGAGGAGGTCGTCCCATTTCTTGCAACCTTGGAGCTTGTTGTAGCAATGCATAAACAGAAAGTCTTTGTCAGAAAGTCTTTGTCATCGTGTTGGTTCTTGTACATTTAGAGGGCTTTGAGCATCTCACAATATATGATGAAAAACATTGAAGATCATCAATTCATATGCAACAACATTGATCACCAATTCATATGCAAATAAGATAGGCGTAGATCATACCCAATCCACCATCTTCTCATAGTAGCCGTGGAACTTGCTACACGACCCCTTGATCAAGTTCCAACGGTGAGAGAGCGCGCCCTCGTCACGCTCGCGCCAGTCTTGGCATCGATCAGCTCCTCCTGGGCATCCTCCTCACATTCGTCCGTATGATGCCGTTCAGGATCTCCTCGCCGGCAATCTACGCATAAAGTTACAAACTTTGAGTCGCCGCTGGTGTCTACGATGCACACAACACATAGAAGAAAGGAAACACACCTCGTCATGGCCCATGGACACGCCGAACCCGCTGCCGAACACCTGCTGGGTGCGCCTGCCGTCGCCGGGGAAGAGGTCGCGGGGAAGACCGGTGCCGTCCGTCACGTGGCCCTGGGTGTGGAACAGGTCAGGCAAATCGTTCAGGTCGGGGAAGCAGAAGGCGTCGCTGCCCCGAGCCATTGAATCCGGCAAGAACGGGGTGTTGTCGATGGTCATGTCGCTGTCCCCGAACTCGGGGGAGTAGCGGGCGCGGCCGTCCATCTACGACAGCCGCATCTACGAGATCAACGACGCATCCGCGGTGTACCCTGCGTAGTAACCCAACGACGACGGGGAGCTCGAGATGTTGTTCAGACCGCCACCCAAGCTCAGGCACGCTTCCGCAGAGGCCACCGCTTTCGCTGCGTCGAGGGCGGCGATGCGGCGCCTCCTGCGGTCGGCCGTGACGAAGGCACGGCGTTCCATCTCCGTCTCCCAGTCCTCCTGCAACATGGTCGCCGGCTTCTCCTTCAGCGCGACGGTGCACGTCTTCGTCGGCGCCTTCGTCGGCGCCTTCGCTGCCTTCACCGGAGCCTTTCTCTTCGGTGGCATGGCGCGGCGGCGAGGGTTTTTCGGGTTCGAGACTGGATGGGAGATTGAGCGGCTGACGGGAGAAATGAGCTGGGGGGACGGGGGTTTGGGGACAAGATGTATATTTTGTTGTTGTGTGGCTGACACGCGGCTCCCACGCCCAAAAATTTCAGCCTCACGAGGCGCCGGCGTGCCCGATTCGCGCCCTTGGCGATGGGGCCGGCACGAGGTTGCCGGCGCTTCTATTGGGCTCCAAAAATCGCCGGCGCCATTTAGGACGCGCCGGTGCGACCCCATTTTCGCCCCCGGCCCCCAAAAAGCTCTCGGGGCCGCTATTGGACGCGCCGGTGGAGATGCTCTTACTTATTCCTACATCCCATCAATGTTATCTGCCATTATGAACACGAGATGGTCAGGGATCCGACATGAGCGGTCCACATCATAATAGGATTTCAGAATAGCATACCATTGGAACAAATAAAACATCTTTATCATCGGTACACGGATGCTAAATCATTCAATGGATTATGTTTCAGTCGATCTAACACTCCTCACTTATATTCATTTCTGACATAGCTCATTTATGGATCAATCAAAGAATATTTTTTTTAAAACTGATGGCATCCATTCCCCAAAATTATGTTAAGACTAAAGCAGATTACAGATTCCAATTATTTCAACGGGGCAAACAGATGTAGACTTATGTAGCAAGCTTTACCTCCACTCGAAGAAGACAACTTCCAAGGTGCATGGAAAGACGATCAAGTCAGCAAGCACCTCTACACATACACTTTTCTTCAACTAAACTTTAGGATTTCACAAAAACTATCCAAATCATGACTATTCTCCCAAAATAATATTCTCCTTTCCACCAAACTGCGTTCTCAACTGAGACCCTCCTTCCCCTGAAATTAAGTACCATGAAAGTTATCTTTGGAGAAATTATAGTACAAGCAGAGTAGCAGATACGTCCCCTGATGTGTTGAGCGATTTCAGGCTGAGAAAGATCGAAATAAACTTGGGCAGGATTGGAAAGAAACTCAGTACACACGAAGAACATACCGGAATTGATGAAGATGATTGGATTTCACCGAAGTGGACGTCAAGGAGAGGCACTGATCTAGGGGCGAACTTCGGCTTGTCAACACAGTTATCTTCCTTGGCATACCAGACTCAGATGTGTATCAAGTGGGGCTGTCGTCCTTGGCATACCAAACTCAGATGTGTACCAGACTCAAATTTTTATTATGTTACAAAGGAACATAAAACACACTTGAAATAAGCATAAGAGTGCAAGGGATAAATGGCATGAAAGTTTACTGTACCTACCTAAAATTGGCATCATTGTATAGCAAAAGAGCAAAAAGGACAACACTTATAACTAAGAATTTAGTTCCATGTATAGAAATAATAACTTCAAGGAAATCTAGCTAAGGAACATCATATCGTCGAATAGAACAAATTACAATAGCTATTGAACGCAAGTGCAAATAGCCATTTGTACACAAAAATGTGACGATCGTGTGAGCAAAATAGTGTGAATCTGGAGATGCTTCAAAAGAATATGCAGATTTACCTATGATGCTGCACAATTTGGCTTCTAGGATTTTTCTTCCACCCGGAATGTGTGAACAACTCGGCTTATCAAACTTTAACTCCACTGGAATGCAGGGAAGCAATTCATCTAGATATGTCTTCATCAGTTCACGCTCAGAAGATCTCGATAGTAACCTGACAAAAAGAAGACCATCCAAATGAACTATGTATGTATCTCACTAAAATTGTTTTTCTTTCCCTTACAGTTGTAGAAAAAAAATCTTGCTTATCACACACAAAATGAAGCTAGTAATTTATTTCTAATGTACGTTCAAGAAATTAAGCTGAACAGATGCCCTTATAGAGTAAAAAAAATAGATGATAGGTGGTATTTGGCTGCTCATTTAGAAAAGGGTATTTTCCTTTTGAGACCCAACAGTAAAAAAATATGTCAATATCATGTGAGCAGAATAGTATGAATCTGGAGATGCTTCAAAAGAATATGCAGATTTACCGGGCACCACCAGACCGTTGCAGTTCCTCCATTCTACCACCTCTGTGCAACGATGGCGGCTAGCTCTGCCGTCAATACACCCGATCCTCCCTGGTGAGACTGATAGAAAGGAGATGCTAAATTGTTGTGAGTTCAGAACTTTAAATCTGAGGAGAATGGGCTGGTGAACTTTTTTTCAGATCAATTGCAGACTTGATTCACCAGGACATGGAAAGAAGAAGGAAATGAATTGGGAAGATGGTGGACTGGTTCATGGTCTTTTTATCTGATGGATTGCATCCTGTATGAAAGTCTGAAAACCAAGACGGAAAGGAGAGGGGCAAGTTGCGGCGAAGAGGAGTATGTGACCATCAACGACGGCTTCCCCTACCCACCCCTGCACCCCACCATCACCACTGCTCCTACTCACTTCCTCTCCTCTCATCTCTCCATCCCCTTGCGAGCTCGGACATACTGGATGCAGGCGAATCGGGGCGGGACGGTACCCCTCAGACTCCTCTCCCCGGAGGTGGAGGTGAATGCCGGCTAGGCTGGGCGAGACGCCGGAATCGCACGCGGCAAGGCTGCCAATGCGGAGCCACGCAGGTCTTGGGCGGCGAATTTGTCGCCGGCAGGTGCTCGGGATACAATTTTGATGAGCAAGCCGATGCCGCTGGTCGCCCACGGCCGGCCAACAAGCAGGAAGGAGGCACCAGCTGGTGCGCTCGCCTGCGTATTCCCCCGCTCGCGTGCTCGAGAGCTGCAGCCGCGCTCGCACGCAGTAGCGGACCCGTGTATGTGCCTTGGGGGCTGCGGCATCATGTTCCGTCGCCGGCGCGCGATGTTCTCGACCCCGGCGGCGGCGACGGGGCAGAATCCTAGCATACTCGCGAATCGCGTGGGAACGAATGAGCTAATCGATGTGGCGAGGAGATGGTGGGATAAGATGGGCCTGGCCCATGTGGTCGTCATGTGGTCGGTGGGATCTGCGATGGACGACGACGAACGACGAAGGGGTTGCCGTATTGGGCAGAATAAGGAATATGTTTAGTCTTTTTAAGTAGTAGAGATTATAGTGAATTTTACTTTTTATGTCTAGTTATGCATTTGTGACACTTATTACTTCCTCTAGCAAAACATTATCTAAATTTTCCATTTTAGAAGCTTTGGACCCCTATATTGAGATGTGTGTTCATTGGAAAAGGTGTGAGATGATGATCAGTGTTCAAAAATATCTGGACAGATGGACAAATGGATGGGAGAACTTTATACACGATTGTTCAAAACTATCAGGACAGATGGAACAAGTGGATGAGAGAAGTTTGTACACGATCGTCCATGTTGACCTCCGATCTTTACACATTTTATTGTGTAAAATTTCCCGTTTTAGAAGCTTTGGACTCCTATTTTGAGATGTGTGTTCATTGGGAAAGGCGTGAGATGATGACCAGTGTTCAAAAATATCAGAAAGCAGGACAGACGGAACAAATGGATGAGAGAAGTTTGTATACGATCGTCGACAATTACCTCCGATTTTTACACATTTTGTCGTGTCACAATGACATAATATGGTAGTCATATCTAACAAAAAAATAAGTAAAATGGTAAACTAGTATAAAACCGTGTTTAAAGTCTCTTAGATGAAATATTTTGGTAGAAGTACCACTAAATAGGGTAATATGGTGAAGAGGCCACCAGGCAATCGGCGCTCATCATCGACGCCGTACGCCTAACAACCATGGTCCTCGATCCGAAAGGCAGCTTCATCACAAAGGTATTCAGAGTATATTTGTTATATTGTGATACAAATTCATATACTAAAGGGAGGCTAACTTCTGACGAGCGGAGCGAGGCCCGTGCCCTACAGGCGGTACGGATCGTTGCCACCGTCTATATATATTCCCTGTAAGCCGCCGCTAGGGTTTCATCGCATCATTGTACACCCACGGCGTTTGTAAACACCACCGAAATAGTGAAGTTTTGCTGGCTGGCGCCCGTGGTTTTTCCCTTGTGTGTTGCAAGGGTTTTCCACGTTAAAATCTCGTGTCCCCTGCAGTGTTTTACTTTTCGTTCTTCGTTTATTGTGCATCTCGATTTTAACAGTATTCGTTTCTGTTCAATAGTAGTCGGTCATATTAGTTCTACCTATCTAAACAAAATGTTCTGCCAACTTCTTGGGAAGTTCATTGCCTTCTTGCAAAACTCATGTGCTATCTATCTCCTATAGTTCTTCAGTCCCCTATGCCATGTACCATTCATTAAGGGCAACTCTGGTTCTTGATGTTTTTGTTCACCTATGTGAAGTACACGTCTCAAATCACTTTTTGTTCTCTTCAAAGAGTTCATTGGGCCTCATGATTTCGCAGCCATCATGTTCTGTCTCCAACAGGTCCGTTCTCATCAGACTTTTTAAGTGTTTGTTATATATGCTTGTTATTTGACACTAGTAAATTAAAGTATCAGATGCACCTAACTTGCAGCTATTTGAGAAGGTCCGGGTGGCTAAACTTGAGGCAACTCGGTCCACATTGCCTGTATTTTGTCAGTCTGGAATATAAAGCCCCCGCAAGTATTCAGCCAGAACTTTTTGATCTAAAGCACTTGTTAAATGCAAGTCTAAACAGCAAGGTCCGTTGAAACGTTCGCCGCAGCTACCTCTCCCCTGTTTCTCTTCTGTTTTACTAGGTGTTAGCATTAACATTGTTGTTCTTTTGAATCTCAGCCTAGGGATGAAGTTCGTAATTCGATGGAGACCAAATCAAGGGGGTACATGTTCCTTCTTACATTAGATAGTTGCTAGATATTGCCTGTTTTATTTCATTCTTTTCTTGGTAGCTCCAGTCGCTATGTGATTACTATTTTTGCAGGGGAACTTAGTTGGGGACTGTATCTTAAAATCAAATAAGCACTCTAGATGTTTAGCATTCAAATTTGAGGGTAGTAGATTCACGCCCATTATCCCTTTTAGACTATTAACAAAATAGCTGGTCTTTTCTTGTAGGATCACTATGCATGGAAGCTTTCCATCCTCGAAAGGTTGGAACGCAGGTCGAGCTTTAGATTTCATATGGTCTGAGGCCCAGACAATGCAAGTTACTTGTTTCTTTTATGGGAGTTTCATTTGAGGATCTAGAATATCTCATGTCAAGAATCATGAGCTTACAACGGAAGAGGTGGTGGAGTAATGCCTTCCTAGCTTCTATTTATCTCAGTTTTATCTTATTAGTTATTACTGTGTCTGCTTGTATTCTATGCTTTCTATCAGATACAAATGTTCTGTAGAAATTTCCATATTCTGGATGAAATAACCTTAAATCATATCTGGGAGTAAGTACCTTTCCCCTGTCCTTTTTTATCTAACATTTTTAAGCATGTCTATATAGTTAGGTTTGTGCAGAAATTGGCCCTGTCATCATCATATGAATCTAATTTTATCAATACTAGATTGCGTACACGCATAAGGAAAGCATTGTCTTCATCTTTGCAAGTGACACAAAAGCCTGATGCTACTCCGGTGGATGCCAAGGTCAGAGATGATGGCCAATTCGTAGACAAAATGGAAGAATTGACAAGAATCATTGGTAAAGAGAAGGAGAGAGAAGTGTCAATCAAGCTGTCCTGCAAAGGTATTTCCATTATGAAATGAATATCGATTATTTGCTGCGTGTGTGTTGTGGAATTAATTTTAATCGTGTGGTAATATATAATCTTCATTTCAGCATAACGCACACGCATTGGTGGATCATCAGGCATGAAGGTTGGCAGAGAAGACGACAAATGATGAAAGAGAAGAAGGACGCCACTACCTAAAAAGAGGCGTCTTTCAGGAAAATCTGATATGAAGGCTAGATCCGATCATGTGGACATGGCCCCTGCTAGTATTTCTAGCTAGTATATGGTTTAACATGTTGCGGGGCACCTCGTGTGAGATATCTGGGTTAGGGATATCTGGGATATGCTAAAGTTGCTCTAAGTTAATCTCATGGATCTAGACTAACGCAAGAGTTGAGATGTATAAGAATTTAATTGTGCTACTCATTCCAATCCCTTTTAATTGACTCAGATTTAGTACAAAGTTTGTAATAAATCTGGGTCAATTAAAAGGGATCAGAGGGAGTATATATGTTGGTCGTAACATTATTTTCTTAAAGCCTCTCATATATAGTCTAAATCTTAGTTAACTTAGACTTAACTAAATATGAAAGTCTCCTTTAGAACCTAATTGCAACTCATGTGCAACTCATAGGCCGGCACTGATCTGAAAGCAAATTCAATGGTTTGAATATTTTTTTTCTTAGTTACTATCTAGGTGTAAATAGAAAAATCTCATTTGCGACCCATTTGCAACTAGAAAAAATGCAACCCACCTGCAACTATCATATCAATATAAAGTGTGAGGCAAATTGAATTGATATAAGGAGTTGACTGAGATTTATTAAATCTTATGTGCCTGAGAATTAGCAATTCCGATAAATATTTCGTCTAGCTATGGCTTGCTTTCCATGACAAGTTTTTTGTAAAGCTGCATTTGTCCTAGTATTCATATGGAAATTTAAACAACATGATATTGATAAATCCCGCCACACAGCTATTCAAGACACTACGGGAGAATTCTTGTACGCCGACGGCCAAGCGATGTGCCGACGGCCAAATGTCGGGGCCGTCGGCACAGGAGCCTCCGGAACGCGGCGACAAGGATGGCCGTCGGCGTTAAATTGGCCGTCGGTGCAAGCTTGAGGTGCGGACGGTCACCGTCGGCACAGTTCTGGCCATCGGTACAGGACCAGCCTGGCCGTCGGCACAACATTTTTTTTCTTTTTTTTTTCACTACAGACCTGTGCCGACGGTTATACCGTCGGCATAGCTTTTTTCTATTTCTCCACGGCAGTCTTCAAAAAAGCATAACTAAATCATTCTAATTGAGAAAAATAAGTATAATATATCAAATTTTGCAGAAAAACAAGATCTATCATAGAAAAATATCAAAAATGGAATATTTCAAATACCTAAACAAATCTTTTTAGAAATGAGCTATAATGTTCGAGGTTTCATGACTTTCACACACGCCAAAAATGAAAACATGGTCGTCCGTGGGTCAGATTAGAAATCCGTGTATGGGGTATTGCTTACCATCCTAGGGCCCACACACGTGCCAAATATGACCTCGTTTCGGCAAACTATGCCCTGCCGAGGCTCTTTCCCAACTCATTTCCCCTGAAATCCATAGAACTCCGTTACTATGAATAGTTACTATGACATATAATTTCCAGAACCTAGTTTTGACAAACAGAATAGTTACTATGACATATAAAATGACGTCGCACGGCTCCGTGGGATTTTTTTGACTTCTTTCAAATTAACATCTGGCCAAAACAGGGCCCTGGGAAATGCGGTATCGCCGTACCGGGTGTGCGGGTGCACCCATTCGTGAACAAACTAAACGGGCAAAAATTAGCACATATAATGATGCGTCGTAGAACTAAAAATATTTTTTCCGAATTTTCTAGAGCGACGGATAGTTGAGTCCTAGTTCAAATCCGATCAGTTTCCAGCGGATTCGGCGGGACACCGCCGGAAGCCACATGGTTTCCAAAAAAGCTAACGCGTGCACATATCATGTGATAGGTGGTGCGTAGGTGGTCTACTATCATCGCACGGAGGTTTCACGTCATACTAAAATACGCCCCATGTTGCTGCTTCACAAATAAAAACCGTTTGGGCACGCTAAAAATGAAAAGATGGTCGCCCGTGGTTCGGATTAGAAATCCTCACCTGGGGACTTTCTTCCCATCCTAGGGACCACACACGTACTAAATATGACTTCGTTTCGGCAAACTATGCCATGCCGAGGTCGTTTCCCACCTCATTTCACCTAAAATCCATAGAACTTCGAACGTGATAGTCCTTTTCGTGAAGGGTTTTTCAAAATAATTGACGTATCCTAGTTTTGACAAACGGAATAGTTACTATGACATATAAAATGACGCCCCGTGGCTTCGTGGGATTTTTTAACTTCTTTCAAATTGCCATCTGGCCAAAACAGGGCTCCCGGGACATGCGGTATCGCCGTATTGGGTGTGCGGGTGCAACCATTCGCGAACAAACTAAACGAACAAAAATTAGCACATATAATGATGCATCGTAGAACTAAAAACATTTTTTCCGGAATTTCCGGAGCGATGGATAGTTGACCCCTAGTTCAAATCCGGTCAGTTTCCAGCGGATTCGGCAGGACACCGCCGAAAGACGCATGTGTTTCCAAAAAGCTAGCGCGTGCACATGTCATGTGATAGTTGGTGCGTAGGTGGTCTACTATCATCACACGGAGGTTTCATGTCATACTAAAATACGCCCCATGTAGCTCCTTCACAAATAAAAACCGTTTGGGCATGCTAAAAATGAAAAGATGGTCGTCTGTGGGTCGGATTAGAAATCCGCGTTCGGGGTCTTGCTTCCCATCATAGGGCCCACACATGTGCCAAATATGACCTTATTTTGGCAAACTATGTCATGTCGAGGCCGTTTCCCACCTCATTTCCGATAAAGTCAATCAGATTTAAACTAGATGTACTTGATCTAATGCTCATGATTTTTGGATAAATTAATTTTGTAGGTTCAAAATATGATATGGATGTCATATTTGTATTCCTCTCATTTTTCGGATCAATTTAGACATATTATTTGCCAAATTCGCATTTACTGATATTAATTATTCCATATTAAATAAAAAAAGACAAAAAATAAAATTATTTAATTGTTTTCCAAATTCTATATTATTATTATTATTTATATATATTCATTGTTGTTTACTTAAGTGATTGTTTAGAATTCTAAAATATAGAGGTGTGGCATCACCGTCAAAGGGATAATATGATTGATATGGTAGTATTAACAACAAGGTGTCATTTCATTCATGGAAGCTCATCCGAAGAGAAGCAAGAAGTTAAACGTGCTGGGGTAGGAGTAGTGTGAGGATGGGTGACCAACTGGGAAGTTTGACTACAAGTGTAATTTGACCTAGATTAGGTGTACTAAGTGTGATTGTGAAAGATTAACAAGTAAAAAAGAATAAGAAAAAATTAGAAAGAAAAAAATTTCAAAAAACATAATTTAAATTTTTTTGGAAAATAAATTTGAAAATTTTCAAATACTATGCCGACGGTTAAACCGTCGGCACAACAATCTATGCCGACGGCCAGTCTGTGCCGACGGTGATCGGGCAGTCCCCAACCAGAACTATGCCGACGACGCTACGCCGACGGTCACCGTCGGCACAGCCTGTGCCGACGGCTTTCCTTGCTGTGCCGACGGCTGGCGACCGTCGGCAGACTGCAGCTCTCCCGTAGTGAGATGTAGCTCCTTTTATTAGCAAGAAAGATGAGCGAGCTGGTACATATTTAGGCTAGTGCAGTACTCCTAAATCAGCTAGAAGTCGGGACGGTGAACCCACACGTAGGAGTTATGGCAACCACCCGGTCCTTCCCATGTCATCACCAATGCATTGGTCTTCCCTGCAATACATGCCCTCACCATTGCCTGACGTCATCGTCAGAAACCTTATTTTCTGTTGATTAGGTAGGAGAAGAGTAGTAGATGTGGTTTCTCTTCATACAACGTCACTCTTCCACAGGCACGTGCATCATCTTAGACACCGTTGGCCCTAAGTTTAGGCGAGGTCTTCAGCATCACCAACTTGAGCATCCGTCTTGGGCGTCATGAGCAAGTTAAACAACAAAAAATTCTCTGTTTCAAAAGTAAAAGTGAAAATCCTAATAGTACATAAGCTGAGCAAATATTTAAGCCATGGTTGAGGGTTTGTTTAAACATGGTTGAGTTACTGATTACTTATAATCACTAGTGGAAAACGGGGTATTAGCACCGGTTGGTAAGGGTCTTTTTTACCGGTTGCCCAACCGGTGCAAAGCATTCGGTGCTAAAGGGGAACCACGTGGCGGCTGCTGAGCGCCCGAACGGGAGGACCTTCACGAACCGGTGCTAAAGGATCTACCGCGGGAGAAAAACTCCCCAAAACGCTGTCGCGGCAGAACCCCTCTACCGGTGTCATTTTTATATCCAATTTATTTCGAATTATTTTTCACTCCCTCTTTTTTCTATTTTTTCAGAATTTATAATATTTTAGTTATTTGACAAGTTTAGTATCTAACTACAGTTATCTCTAGTCAAACTACTTACTCGTGGTCAAAACTTCCCGCTCGATCACCCATCCTCCCATTACTCCAGCACTAATTAATCTTTGAGTTCCTTCCTGCCCCGCTTTCAAGTGCTTCGCGCGTATGTATGTAATACTAGTATCATATCAATCATATTAACATGTTGGTCGATGTCATATTTCTTTATTTTTTGAATTTCAAATGAGACTTTTAATAAACAAAAGTAATGATGTAATAATAATCTTAAATAAATAAACATTAACTTTTATCTATATTATTTTGAATTTTTTGAATTTTTTTATATTTTTAATATTTTTTCCAAACCTAAAACCTGGAAACTGGAAAATCTAAAAATTGGCTAAAAGTAACAATAATATTTATGCAGGATGCAATTATTAATTTTAATTTTTTAAAAAATAAAAAAAATAAAGAATCATGAACTCCTAGTAAAAACTAAAATCTTCCTGCTTTCGTATTTTCATTTGGAATTTTGAGAATCTAAAAATTGGCTAACCGGGTAAACCCGGGTGAATTCGGATGTAAATTTTTTCCACGACCATTTTGATATATTATAGGCTTTTTTCCGACGTCGTATGCAAAAATTAATGCCATTTTACCTTTTTCTAAACTTTTTATGGAAAAAATCAAATTTCAAATTGTTAATTTTCCCTAGTAGTATGTTGTGTAACATACAGGAATCACAAAAGATTTTGAAAATTCTATATATTTCTTTTGTATTTTACTGAGCTAAAAAGGCGATTCACGATGGGGGGGGGGGGGTGAAGGTGCGTCGGGAGTAGAAAAATCTTTAGCACCGGTGCTAAAGGTAGACATTTAACACCGGTGTTAAAGGTCCCGCCCGAACCGGTAATAAAACTCTAGCCTCTCGAACCGGTGCTAATGCACCCTTTAGTTTGGGTTTACCGTTGCTAAAGTTCCAGGCAGCTCTAAACCGGTGCTAATGCACCCTTTTTCTACTAGCTAGTGAATATTGTTTATGTTCTCTTTACTTAGAACATTGAACAAAAACGCTTGAGCCACACATGTTGATGTTATGCTACACATGGACGATAAAACTGAAATTAGCTAAACATGGGCCCGAGGGCACTGATGTTGTGCAGGGTGATGCAGTTGGAAAACCCCAAGAGAAAGGTATGATGAGCACATCAGCAATTTTCCCTCAGAAAGAAATCAAGGTTTAATCGACCAGGAGAAAGAAATCACTTCTGAAGGTTGTTGCTGGCGGACTTTGGCAGGGCGCACTACGGGTGTCAGCAACAACGTGGAACCTGCACACAACACAACCAAAGTATTTTTCCCCAACTTACACTGAAAACAAAGGATTAGACGTATAGTGTGGAAAGAGATGTTTGTTTGAAGTGAAATAAAGAGAACAATGCTTGCAGTAAGGAAACAGAACATGTATTTGCAGTAGATGGTTTTATCATCGTAAAAGAAAGGACCGGGATCCACAGTTCACTAGATGTGTCTCTCTATAAAGATAAATAACATATTGGGTAAACAAATTACAGCTAGGCAATTGATAGAATAAAGACCATACATGACAAGATGATTACTATGAGATTTATTTGAGCATTACAACAAGATTCATAGACCGTAATTGTTATCACCAGAATTTGACCGGATCAGAGGTGGGCCGCGATTGGAGATGGGCTTGAAGAATATACATGGAAGGAATACATGAATCGGCCTGATATGCAAAGTTTGGGCTAGTTTGCCCGTGTATCTGTAATATAGTATGATACGTGTCGATTAGATAGAGTTTGGCTCGTGCCCGGTTGGGATTATTCCCACGTTAGAAAGTCTACGGACTATAAATATGTATCTAGGGTTTATGGAATAAACAACAATCACATTCACCACAAACCAATCTAGGCGCATCGCCAACTCCCTTGTCTCGAGGATTTCTTCCGGGTAAGCATCATGCTGCCTAGATCGCATCTTGCGATCTAGGCAGTACATGTTTATTCGCCGTTCATGCGTTGCTCGTGCTGAAGTCTTTTTGATGGCGGGCAACGTAGTTATCTTAGATGTATTAGGGTTAGCATTGTTCATCGTATCATATGCTGTCGTCGTGCAACCCTTAGACGTCTAGCCGCCCTTACACCTATCTTAGGTGTAAGGGCGGCACCCCGCTTGATCATTATTTAGTAGATCCGATCCGTTATGGTTGCTCCTTGTTCTTCAAGGATTAGTTTAATATCTGCATAGTTGGGCCTTACAAACGGGTTGAAGGATCCAGTGGCGCGTAGGGTGTAGTTTGCTAGCCCTAGACAGGATGTTCCGAGGATCAACTTCGTGTTGGTTTTTAGGCCTTGCCTAGGGTCGGTTTACGATCACCGTGCGTGGCCGCCAGGCTCAATCACGAGTAGGATGTTCCGATTATGTGGTGAAAACCCTAAATCGTAGTAGGTCGTTTTAGCTTTATATTGATCAAGCAGGACCACCATATATTCGTACACCTCGTACGAATCATGGGTGGATCGGCTCATTGAGCCGATTCACAGGACAACCTGAGAGCCGATCGAGGCTCGTATTTAATGTTTACGTGTATGCCATGCAGGAAACTAAGCGAGGCACATCCATCACCTTCCTGACCAGGTATAGGTCAGGTGGCACGCCCTTGCACCAGCATCGGACGTGCGTGCCGAGCCTTTGCGGGCCGTCGCTCGGAGGGACCAGGGCCAGCCGCAGTCCTGGGAGCCTCCCGGCTCTACCGTGTTGCCCGTCGCTGCTCGCCGGTGGGTTTCTGACCGCAACACATTCTGGCACGCCCGGTGGGACAATCTTCGACATCAACCGCATCGCCATCTACATCTGAGATGGCGGAAGGCACTCCAGTCACGTACGAGGATCTGACCGAGGAGCTCAAGAAGAAGTATGACGAGGTCAAAGCAATCCTCGAAGCCGACCTCATCGGCTCTTTTCACAGAACCCGCTCACATGGCATCAGGTGGAAAGGGTTCTCACCTGAAGGCGCGCTCGATGGAGTGGACCTGTCCGCCCCGTCAGAAGAACGCACCAGGTCTCTGCGTCAGGAGATCAACTTCATGGTAGCTCATTCGCTACACCGCCACTCTGAGAGCCTGGTGAACACTTTGGAGCGTGTCGCTCTTCGGGTGATCCAGGAGATCATGAGGCATCAGTACTCTCCGTCAGGACCAGCTCTAGGTACTCACCAGGGAGAGATGCCACTCGAGTCCCGTCCACCGCTGCCATTCGCGTTGGCAGCACCAGAAGTGTCGAATTCACCGGCATACGTCGTCTACAAGATCGGTGGTGACCCTAGTGACTACCAGTTCTTGCATGAGGCGCCTAAGGAGATCCCTCACGGATACACGTGCACATACGTGCCAGACTGCAGTAACTGGGCACTCACAAACCAGACTGCAACAGCAGGGACTTCTGGAACAGCAGGAGGAACTTCGGCAACAGATCTTGAGAAGCAGACGTGGCTAGCTAAGTATGCCACTCCGACAAACCTCCAGAGCTCAGCTCCTGCAGTTGGCTCAGAGCTGGAAAAGCAAGCATGGCTGGCTAAGTATGCCACCCCGGCGAATCTTCAGAGTTCGACTCCTGCAGCCAGCACCGCGGATCAGATCAGTACCATCCCGAGAGACCAGTTCGGTATGGTGCCGAAAAGGAGGACAATCGGCTATTCCAAGCCGTACCCCAACGGGTACGAGTTGATCCCGCTACCACCCAAATATCGGCTCCCTGATTTCTCCAAGTTTAATGGATCAGATGGTTCCAGCTCCATCGAGCATGTGAGCCGATATTTGGCACAGCTGGACACGATATCAGCATCAGATGAGCTGCGTGTGAGGTTCTTCGCACAGTCCCTCACAGGATCGGCTTTCGGGTGGTACACATCGCTGCCACCAGACTCAATCCGGACTTGGAAGCAGTTGGAAGAGCAGTTCCACATGCAGTATCACTCAGAGGCTTCCGAGGCTGGCATTGCCGATTTAGCACAAGTACGACAGAAGCGCGGAGAAACAGTGTCAGAATACGTCCAGCGCTTCAGGACCGTTAGGAACCGATGCTATTCGGCTCGTGTGACTGAAAAAGAAGCAGTCGAGTTGGCGGTGGTGGGTCTCGCATCACCGATCAAGGACGTGGCCTCCCAAGCAGACTACCCTTCACTGGCGCACATGGTGCAGAAGCTGTCAGTATATGAACAGCGCCACCCAGATGTATACCAGGATAAATTCAAGCGTGCGGTGGTCTTGGTTGAGGCAGATGAAGACGAAGGCTCTGCGGGAGATCAAGAGGTAGCAGTGGCTGAATGGACTCGGGGGGCAAGCCCCGTGTCCTGCAAGTGGGTTAAGCCACAAGGTCCTCCAAGAGGGTTTGACTTCGACGTTACCAAAGCTGAGCAGATTTTCGACCTCTTACTTAAGGAGAAGCAGCTAAAGGTACCCGAAGGCCACAAGATCCCCACGGCGCATGAGCTGAACGGAAAGCCATACTGCAAGTGGCATAACACGTTCACCCATGCCACCAACGACTGCAGGGTGTGGCGGCAGCAGGTCCAAATGGCGATAGAACAAGGGCGTCTAATTTTCAGCCAGTACGCCATGAAAGTCGACACACACCCCTTCCCCGCCGTTAACATGGTGGAGTGCACTTACCCTGGAGGGTGCCAGCCAGGATTCTTGTTCAACATCAACATGGTAGGACTTGGGCGCCACCCTGGTAAGGACAGAGACGAGGGCAGCTGCTCTCATAGCGAGGACAAGGAGGAAGCCGTTCCACGCGATCGGCTCCGACACTTCCAAAAAAATCCTAGTTAGAATCAAGATGAAGGCCGATTCTAGCAATCGGCCCGTATTATCCTTACCACACGTTCTCCCTGTATTTAGTGTCGATCTAACAGGCGACGGAAAGCTAGGGTACGGGTTTACATCGGCTTGTGAGCTCGAGGAAATCGGCATTGGTCATGTCTGCAGAACCGATGTTCAGGTATAGTTCTGTGGATAACTGCAGAGCCGATATCTGCAGTAACCTGACAGATTCGGCTCGGGGGGGGCACATAATCAGATAGACAGATGCTATGAACATGTGCGATACATGGGCAATAAAGCATGAACATGGGCAATAAAATATTAGGGGCCGATAGGAAAATCGGCCAGTAGAAAAACAAAATGTAACAAGTACAGCCGATGCAGAGACATCGACTTCAGAGGGTAAAGAGCCGACGCACAGTCATCGACTCTAGAGGTACAAGTTCAGCAAAACATTTGACAGTTTTATACAGAAAGGTTCTACTGAAGAAACGCGCTGAGGGCGTGAAGGGCGTCAGCACGGATGCGATCCACCTCGGCGATCTCAGCCTCGTCGTCCTCGTCTTTGCCCGTCACGGTTGACTACTCGAGTGCAATTTCAGCCAGATCGGTCTTCAGATCGGCTGTGAGGCCCTTTGCTTCCTCTTGAGAGCGGGCAATAAGGGCTTCCTTGTCTTGGATGAGCTGCTTGGTCACCCTGACCCTCTCTTCAAGGTTCTCCAGTTCCTTGCGCAGGGTCTCGAGTTCGGCACTATTGGCAGAAGTGTCAGTTTTGGCGTCTAAAGCAGCCTTCTTCTCGTTGAGCCGTTGACACTTGTCTGCAATATCGGCTCTCAATGGGAGCTGGGTGTGGCGAAGATTAATCCTTTGGCGAGCCGACTGCACCCTTGACTTGAAGACCGACAGAGTCACAGCTGGCCAAAGCTTCACTTGCAGTGTCATAGGGAGATGGGGCTGGATATCTTCGAGGATGCCTTTGACTTCCTCGGAATGTTCAACCAGGGTCTCAATTGAGGAAGAGAGCAAATCCTTGAGACGCTGGAGTGGACCATGGACCGTGCAAGGACTGGGCTCTTCACTTGCCTTGGAAGTAGTTGGTTCGATGGATTCAGGATCGAACGTCAGCAAGCTTGAGAGATCACAACCCTGACAAGACGAAAAAAAGCGGTGTTAGTATATGATGACCCGCAAGTATAGGGGATCGCAATAGTCTTCGAGGGAAGTAAAACGCAAATTTATTGATTCGACACAAGGGGAGGTAAAGAATACCTATAAGCCTTAACAACTGAGTTGTCAATTCAGCTGCACCTGGAAAAGCACTAGCAACAGGGGTGATGTGAAAGTAACAGTAATATGAGAGCAATAGTAACAGTAACACAGCAGCAGTAATAACAATATGAGAGCGATGGCACCAGAAGATAGTTGATACTACTTCCAATGACATGTAGAACAAGTATATTATGATGAGAGATGGACCGGGGTTCCCAAATGATCTACACTAGTGGTAACTCTCCAATAACAAGTGATAAGTGTTGGGTGAACAAATTACAGTTGGGCAATTGACAGGAATCAAAGCATTAAGAAAGAACATCAGGCTTATTAATTATGTAGGCATGTTTTCCGTATATAGTCGTACGTGCTCGCAATGAGAAACTTGCACAACATCTTTTGTCCTACCAGCCGGTGGCAGCCGGGCCTCAAAGGAAACTACTGGATATTAAGGTACTCCTTTTAATAGAGTACCGGAGCAAAGCATTAACACACCGTGAAAACATGTGATCCTCACATCACCGCCATCCCCTCCGGTTGTCCCGATTTCTGTCACTTCGGGGCCATTGGTTCCGGACAGTGACATGTGCATACAACTTGTAGATACAATCTAAGCAATAATTATAGAGCTCAAATCTAAGATCATGCCACTCGGGCCCTAGTGACAAGCATTAAGCATAACAAGATTGCAGCAACAATAACTTCACAAACTTTATAGATAGACTAATCATAATGTATCATCCATCGGATCCCAACAAACACAACACCGATTACATCAGATGGATCTCAATCATGTAAGGCAGCTCATGAGATCATTGTATTGAAGTACATGGAGGAGAGAATACCAACTAGCTACTGCTAGAACCCGTAGTCCATGGGGGAACTACTCACGGAGCATGATGGAGGCGGTGGCGTCGATGGAGATGGCTTCCGGGGGCACTTCCCCGTCCCGGCAGGGTGCCGGAACAGAGAGTTCTGTCCCCCGAATTGGAGTTTCGCGACGGTGGCGGTGCCCCTGGAGTCTTTCTGGAGTTTCATCAATTGGTACGGTGCTTTTAGGTCGAAAGGGATTTTATAGGCGAAGAGGCGGCGCAGGGGGGCACCTGGGGGCTCCACACCATAGGGTGGCGCGGGCCCAGGCCAGGCCGTGCCGCCCTATGGTCTGGTGGCCCTCTGGCCCCTCTTCGACTCTTCTTCGGTGTTCTGGAGCCTTCCGGGAAAAAAAGGAGGTTTGGCGTTGATTTCGTCCAATTCCGAGAATATTGCCCGAACAGCCTTTCTGGAACCAAAAACAGCAGAAAACAGGAACTGGCACTGTGGCATCTTGTTAATAGGTTAGTTCCGGAAAACGCATAAAAACATTATAAAGTGCAAGCAAAACATGTAAGTATTGTCATAAAACAAGCATGGAACGACAGAAATTATGGATACGTCGGGGACGTATCAGCATCCCCAAGCTTAGTTCCTGCTCGTCCCGAGCAGGTAAACGATAAAAAGAATAATTTCTGTAGTGACATGCTACTTACATAACCTTGATCATACTATTACAAAGCATATGAAATGAATGAAGTAACTCAAGGCAATGATCTATAGTTGCTAACAAATAGATAACTGATACGTCTCCGACGTATCGATAATTTCTTATGTTCCATGCCACATTATTGATGTTATCTACATGTTTTATGCACACTTTATGTCATATTCGTGCATTTTCTGGAACTAACCTATTAACAAGATGCCGAAGTGCCGATTCTTTGTCATTGTTTTTGGTTTCAGAAATCCTAGTAAGGAAATATTCTCGGAATTGGACGAAATCAACGCCCAGGGGCCTATTTTTCCACGAAGCTTCCAGAAGTCCGAAGACGAAACGAAGAGGGGCCACGAGGCAGCTAGAGCATAGGGCGGCGCGGCCCCTGCCCTGGCCGCGCGGCCCTATGGTCTGGGCCCCTCGCGCCGCCTCTTGACCTACCCTTCCGCCTACTTAAAGCCTCCGTGACGAAACCCCCAGTACCGAGAGCCACGATACGGAAAACCTTCCAGAGACGCCGCCAACGCCGATCCCATCTCGGGGGATCCATGAGATCGCCTCCGGCACCCTGCCGGAGAGGGGAATCATCTCCCGGAGGACTCTTCGCCGCCATGGTCGCCTCCGGTGTGATGTGTGAGTAGTCTACCCCTGGACTATGGGTCCATAGCAGTAGCTAGATGGTTGTCTTCTCCCCATTGTGCTATCATTGTCGGATCTTGTGAGCTGCCTAACATGATCAAGATCATCTATCTGTAATTCTATATGTTGCGTTTGTTGGGATCCGATGAATAGAGAATACTTGTTATGTTGATTATCAAAGCTATGTCTATGTGTTGTTTATGATCTTGCATGCTCTCCGTTATTAGTAGATGCTCTGGCCAAGTTGATGCTAGTAACTCCAAGAGGGAGTATTTATGCTCGATAGTGGGTTCATGTCTCCGTGAATCTGGAGGGGTGACAAGAACCTCTAAGGTTATGGATGTGCTGTTGCCACTAGGGATAAAACATTGGTGCTATGTTCAAGGATGTAGTCACTAGTTACATTACGCGCAATACTTAATGCAATTGTCTGTCGTTAGCAACTTAATACTGGAAGGGGTTCAGATGATAACCTGAAGGTGGACTTTTTAGGCATAGATGCATGCTGGATGGCGGTCTATGTACTTTGTCGTAATGCCCAATTAAATCTCACTATACTCATCATAATATGTATGTGCATGGTCATGCCCTCTTTATTTGTCAATTGCCCAACTGTAATTTGTTCACCCAACATGATGTTTGTCTTATGGGAGAGACACCTCTAGTGAACTGTGGACCCCGGTCCAATTCTCTATACTGAAATACAATCTACTGCAATACTTGTTCTACTGTTTTCTGCAAACAATCATCTTCCACACAATACGGTTAATCCTTTGTTACAGCAAGCCGGTGAGATTGACAACCTCACTGTTTCGTTGGGGCAAAGTACTTTGGTTGTGTTGTGCAGGTTCCACGTTGGCGCCGGAATCCCTGGTGTTGCGCCGCACTACATCCCGCCGCCATCAACCTTCAACGTGCTTCTTGGCTCCTCCTGGTTCGATAAACCTTGGTTTCTTTCTGAGGGAAAACTTGCTGCTGTGCGCATCATACCTTCCTCTTGGGGTTCCCAACGAACGTGTGAGTTACACGCCATCAAGCTCTTTTTCTGGCGCCGTTGCCGGGGAGATCAAGACACGCTGCAAGGGGAGTCTCCACTTCTCAATCTCTTTACTTTGTTTTTGTCTTGCTTAGTTTTATTTACTACTTTGTTTGCTGCACTAAATCAAAATACAAAAATATTAGTTGCTAGTTTTACTTTATTTGCTATCTTGTTTGCTATATCAAAAACACAAAAAAATTAATTACTTGCATTTACCTTACTTGATTCATCATGTTTCCTTTTAATTTTACCACAAAAGACATACCGGTAGGACGTGGGTCTATAGTTGGGAGAAATAATATAGAAGAATTTTTCAATCATGTTAGTACCATTGAAAATTTTGAAGATAGACACTTGGTAGACCTTGCGCCTACTTATGAAATTGCTGCTGCACATTTAGTTCGCCTGTTGGAAACTAAATTTGTTAATCTTAATCCTATAATCCAACACATGTTTCTCACACTTGGTGATATGGAAGAAGGGGAAAAGAAATATTTTGTTTTAGAAACCCTTCTTAGAGAATTTGGTGGTCTAGCAAGAGAAGCTAGAAAGGTCTTTGCTAAATTTAATATGCTTGGTTCTCATACTAATTTTGTTAGTCTCCTTAAAAAGATGGAAATGGATAGAATAAGATACACTAATAATATTGATGATGGTGGGGAGATCAAAGCACCAATACCATGTAAACTCTTAGCTATGAATGATGCACTAGAGAATAACTATGCTTGGCTTGTTCCTGAAAATTTGTTTGATGAGAGTAGCACGCCTAAGACTAATGAAAAGGGAGATGCTAAAACTTATGTATCTAATATACTATGCCTGGTTGAGAAAACTCCACACCCCGCTGAGAATGCACCACCCTTTGATAACACTTGATACACACTTTCTGCGCCTAGCTGAAAGGCGTTAAAGAAAAACGCTTATGGGAGACAACCCATGTTTTTACCTACAGTACTTTGTTTTTATTTTGTGTCTTGGAAGTTGTTTACTACTGTAGCAACCTCTTCTTATCTTAGTTTTGTGTTTTGTTGTGCCAAGTAAAGCCGTTGATAGAAAAGTAAGTACTAGATTTGGATTACTGCGCAGTTCCAGATTTCTTTGCTGTCACGAATCTGGGTCCACTTCCCTGTAGGTAGCTCAGAAAATTAAGCCAATTTACGTGCATGATCCTCAGATATGTACGCAACTTTCATTCAATTTGAGCATTTTCATTTGAGCAAGTCTGGTGCCATTTTAAAATTCGTCAATACGAACTGTTCTGTTTTGACAGATTCTGCCTTTTATTTCGCATTGCCTCTTTTGCTATGTTGGATGAATTTCTTTGATCCACTAATGTCCAGTAGCATTATGCAATGTCCAGAAGTGTTAAGAATGATTGTGTCACCTCTGAATATGTTAATTTTTATTGTGCACTAACCCTCTAATGAGTTGTTTCGAGTTTGGTGTGGAGGAAGTTTTCAAGGATCAAGAGAGGAGTATGATGCAACATGATCAAGGAGAGTGAAAGCTCTAAGCTTGGGGATGCCCCGGTGGTTCACCCCTGCATATATCAAGAAGACTCAAGCGTTTAAGCTTGGGGATGCCCAAGGCATCCCCTTCTTCATCGACAACATTATCAGGTTCCTCCCCTGAAACTATATTTTTATTCCATCACATCTTATGTGCTTTTTCTTGGAGCGTCGGTTTGTTTTTGTTTTTTGTTTTGTTTGAATAAAATGGATCCTAGCATTCACTTTATGGGAGAGAGACACGATCCGCTGTAGCATATGGACAAGTATGTCCTTGGTTTCTACTCATAGTATTCATGGCGAAGTTTCTTCTTCGTTAAATTGTTATATGGTTGGAATTGGAAAATGATACATGTAGTAATTGCTATTAATGTCTTGGGTAATGTGATACTTGGCAATTGTTGTGCTCATGATTAAGCTCTTGCATCATATGCTTTGCACCCATTAATGAAGAAATACATAGAGCATGCTAAAATTTGGTTTGCATATTTGGTTTCTCTAAGGTCTAGATAATTTCTAGTATTGAGTTTGAACAACAAGGAAGACGGTGTAGAGTCTTATAATGTTTTCAATATGTCTTTTATGTGAGTTTTGCTGCACCGGTTCATCCTTGTGTTTGTTTCAAATAAGCCTTGCTAGCCTAAACCTTGTATCGAGAGGGAATACTTCTCATGCATCCAAATCCTTGAGCCAACCACTATGCCATTTGTGTCCACCATACCTACCTACTACATGGTATTTTCCGCCATTCCAAAGTAAATTGCTTGAGTGCTACCTTTAAAATTCCATCATTCACCTTTGCAATATATAGCTCATGGGACAAATAGCTTAAAAACTATTGTGGTATTGAATATGTAATTATGCACTTTATCTCTTATTAAGTTGCTTGTTGTGCGATAACCATGTTCACTGGGGACGCCATCAACTATTCATTGTTGAATTTCATGTGAGTTGCTATGCATGTTCGTCTTGTCTGAAGTAAGAGCGATCTACCACCTTATGGTTAAGCATGCATATTGTTAGAGAAGAACATTGGGCCGCTAACTAAAGCCATGACCCATGGTGGAAGTTTCAGTTTTGGACATATATCCTCAATCTCATATGAGAAAATTATTAATTGTTGTTACATGCTTATGCATAAAAGAGGAGTCCATTATCTGTTGTCTATGTTGTCCCGGTATGGATGTCTAAGTTGAGAATAATCAATAGCGAGAAATCCAATGCGAGCTTTCTCCTTAGACCTTTGTACAAAGCGGCATAGAGGTACCCCTTTGTGACACTTGGTCAAAACATGTGCATTGTGATGATCCGGTAGTCCAAGCTAATTAGGACAAGGTGCGGGCACTATTAGTACACTATGCATGAGGCTTGCAACTTGTAAGATATAATTTACATGATACATATGCTTTATTACTACCGTTGACAAAATTGTTTCATGTTTTCAAAAACAAAGCTCTAGCACAAATATAGCAATCGATGCTTTTCCTCTATGGAGGACCATTCTTTTACTTTCAATGTTGAGTCAGTTCACCTATTTCTCTCCACCTCAAGAAGCAAACACTTGTGTGAACTGTGCATTGATTCCTACATATTTGCTTATTGCACTTATTATATTACTCTATGTTGACAATATCCATGAGATATACATGTTACAAGTTGAAAGCAACCGCTGAAACTTAATCTTCTTTTGTGTTGCTTCAATGCCTTTACTTTGAATTATTGCTTTATGAGTTAACTCTTATGCAAGACTTATTGATGCTTGTCTTGAAGTGCTATTCATGAAAAGTCTTTGCTATATGATTCACTTGTTTACTCATGTCATATACATTGTTTTGATCGCTGCATTCACTACATATGCTTTACAAATAGTATGATCAAGATTATGATGGCATGTCACTCCGTAAATTATCTGTGTTATCGTTTTACCCGCTCGGGACGAGCAGAACTAAGCTTGGGGATGCTGATACGTCTCCGACGTATCGATAATTTCTTATGTTCCATGCCACATTATTGATGTTATCTACATGTTTTATGCACACTTTATGTCATATTCGTGCATTTTCCTGAACTAACCTATTAACAAGATGCCGAAGTGCCGCTGTCAAGTTTTCTGCTGTTTTTGGTTTCAGAAATCCTAGTAAGGAAATATTCTCGGAATTGGACGAAATCAATGCCCAGGGGCCTATTTTTCCACGAAGCTTCCGTAAGTCCGAAGACGAAACGAAGAGGGGCCACGAGGCAGCCGAGCATAGGCGGCGCAGCCCCCTGCCTGGCCGCGCGGCCCTATGGTCCGGCCCCTCGCGCCGCCTCTTGACCTACCCTTCCGCCTACTTAAAGCCTCCGTGACGAAACCCCCAGATCGAGAGCCACGATACGGAAAACCTTCCGCAGGCGCCGCCAACGCCGATCCCATCTCGGGGATCCAGAGATCACCTCCGGCACCCTGCCGGAGAGGGGAATCATCTCCCGGAGGACTCTACGCCGCCATGGTCGCCTCCGGTGTGATGTGTGAGTAGTCTACCCCTGGACTATGGGTCCATAGCAGTAGCTAGATGGTTGTCTTCTCCCCATTGTGCTATCATTGTCGGATCTTGTGAGCTGCCTAACATGATCAAGATCATCTATCTGTAATTCTATATGTTGCGTTTGTTGGGATCCGATGAATAGAGAATACTTGTTATGTTGATTATCAAAGCTATGTCTATGTGTTGTTTATGATCTTGCATGCTCTCCGTTATTAGTAGATGCTCTGGCCAAGTTGATGCTAGTAACTCCAAGAGGGAGTATTTATGCTCGATAGTGGGTTCATGTCTCCGTGAATCTGGAGGGGTGACAAGAACCTCTAAGGTTATGGATGTGATGTTGCCACTAGGGATAAAACATTGGTGCTATGTTCAAGGATGTAGTCACTAGTTACATTACGCGCAATACTTAATGCAATTGTCTGTTGTTAGCAACTTAATACTGGAAGGGGTTCGGATGATAACCTGAAGGTGGACTTTTTAGGCATAGATGCATGCTGGATGGCGGTCTATGTACTTTGTCGTAATGCCCAATTAAATCTCACTATACTCATCATAATATGTATGTGCATGGTCATGCCCTCTTTATTTGTCAATTGCCCAACTGTAATTTGTTCACCCAACATGCTGTTTGTCTTATGGGAGAGACACCTCTAGTGAACTGTGGACCCCGGTCCAATTCTCTATACTGAAATACAATCTACTGCAATACTTGTTCTACTGTTTTCTGCAAACAATCATCTTCCACACAATACGCTTAATCCTTTGTTACAGCAAGCCGGTGAGATTGACAACCTCACTGTTTCGTTGGGGCAAAGTACTTTGGTTGTGTTGTGCAGGTTCCACGTTGGCGCCGGAATCCCTGGTGTTGCGCCGCACTACATCCCGCCGCCATCAACCTTCAACGTGCTTCTTGGCTCCTCCTGGTTCGATAAACCTTGGTTTCTTTCTGAGGGAAAACTTGCTGCTATGCGCATCATACCTTCCTCTTGGGGTTCCCAACGAACGTGTGAGTTACACGCCATCAATAACATATAGCAAAACTTTTCATGAATAGTACTTTCAAGACAAGCATCAAAAGTCTTGCACAAGAGTTAACTCATAAAGCAATAAGTTCTAAGTAAAGGCATCGAAGCAACACAAAGGATGATATAAGTTTCACCGGTTGCTTTCAACTTTCAACATGCATATCTCATGGATAATTGTCAACATAAAGTAATATGATGAATGCAAATAAGCAAGTATGTAAGAATCAATGCACAGTTGACACAAGTGTTTGCTTCTAAGATGGAAGGAAGTAGGTAAACTGACTCAACATAAAAGTAAAAGAATGGCCCTTCGCAGAGGGAAGCATTGATTGCTATATTTGTGCTAGAGCTTTGGTTTTGAAAACATAAAGAGAGCACAAAAGTAAAATTTTGAGAGGTGTTTGTTGTTGTCAACGAATGGTAATGGGTACACTAACTACCTCGCCAACCGGGCTTCCAAGAGCGGCTCCCATGAATTATTTGCTTGTTTATGTGGCACTCCTTCCAACCTTTCTTACACAAACCATGGCTAACCGAATACTCGGGTGCCTGCCAACAATCTCATACCATGAAAGAGTGCCTTTTTATTTTAGTTTTATTATGATGATGACACTCCCCCAACCTTTGCTTACACAAGCCATGGCTAACCGAATCCTTCGGGTGCCGTCCAACAATCACAAACCATGGAGGAGTGTCTATTTAGGTTAATTAATTTGGGACTGGGAATCCCGTTGCCAGCTCTTTTTGCAAAATTATTGGATAAGCGGATGTGCCACTAGTCCATATGAGAGTCCGTCAAAAGTAAATGACAAGGTTGAAAGCTAAACACCACATACTTCCTCATGAGCTATAAAACATTAACACAAATTGAGAAGCATTTTGAATTGTTTAAAGGTAGCACTCAAGCAATTTACTTTGGAATGGCAGGAAATACCACATAGTAGGTAGGTATGGTGGACACAATTGGCATAGTGGTTGGCTCAAGGATTTTGGATGCATGAGAAGTATTCCCTCTCGATACAAGGCTTAGGCTAGCAAGGTTGTTTGAAGCAAACACAAGTATGAACCGGTACAGCAAAACTTACATAAGAACATATCGCAAGAATTATAATACTCTACACTGTCTTCCTTGTTGCTCAAACACTTTTACCAGAAAATATCTAGACCTTAAGAGAGATCAATTATGCAAACCAATTTTAACAAGCTTTACGGTAGTTCTCCACTAATAGGTTTAAACTACATGCAAAAACTTATGATCTACTTGAGAGTCAAAACAATTGCCAAGTGTCAAACTATCCAAGACATATGAGGCATTTTCTGTTTCCAACCAAATAAGAATAAGTGATGTAGCTTCCAACTTTTATCATTGAACATTAAAAGTAAAACGAAGAACAAGTGTTCATATGAAAAAGCGGAGCGTGTGTCTCTCCCAAACAAGGATTGCTAGGATCCGAATTTATTCAAACTCAAACAAAAATAAAACATACAGACGCTCCAAGTAAAGCACATATGATGTGACCGAATAAAAATATAGTTTCAGGGGAGGAACCTGATAAGTTGATGAAGAAGGGGATGCCTTGGGCATCCCCAAGCTTAGACGCTTGAGTCTTCTTGAAATATGCAGGGATGAACCACGGGGGCATCCCCAAGCTCAGACTTTTCACTCTTCTTGATCATATATCATCCTCCTCTCTTGACCCTTGAAAACTTCCTTCACAACAAACTTCTCATAAACTTCATTAGAGGGGTTAGTACTCAAAAAATTTGAATCCACCTTGGTCCTGTAGTGGCACATTGCAAGAACTCAATAAAACATTAGCTACAGCTCTCTATGTCTAGAAAAGCTCGCTTAAAGTCCACAAGAGACAATGCAAAAAACAGAGAGACAATGCAAAAAACAGAGACAGAATCTGCCAAAACAGAACAGCCAGTAAAGACGAATTTTAATAAAATACTTCCGTTGCTCAAATCAGAAAACGCAAAACTAATGAAAGTTGCGTACATATCTGAGGAACACGCACGTAAATTGGCATAATTTTCTGAGTTTCCTACAGAGAATTAGACCCAAATTTGTGACAGATAGAAATCTGTTTCTGCGCAGAAATCCAAATCTAGTATCAACCTTCGATTAGAGGCTTCACTTGGCACAACAAAACACAAAACTAAGATAAGGAGAGGTTGCTACAGTAGTAAACAACTTTCAAGACACAAATCTTTACCTACTAATAAAGGAAGGAAGGTTTCTCCCCAATTTTTTCGTCCGTTTTTTTAATACCCTTAATTTTCGGTCAAAATTACAGCAAGTGCCACCGCCTTACTCAAATACCGGTATCCCTCTCCTTTCTTTTTCCATCCACACCAGCGTAGACGCCTTCAGGTCGATCTACCGCGGCGGCGGGTCCGAGCACCGGGGCGAAGTCCAGGTGGCCTCCTCAAGAAATCACAATGGAGACCGTCGATTTTCAACGAGGAGAACAGACAAGGCCAAGCAGAGGGGGGGGGGGGGGGGTGGCCTGACCTCCGAGACAGGCTTCACCGCGGGTAGCGCGCCCGCGAGGTGGTCGCCGCTCCGCGGGGGAAACGCTTGATGATCGTGGAACCCTACTGATTCGATGCGATACGGGTCGGAGATATAAAAAAAAACAACGAGAAATCCGAGTGGAGAAGATCAGAAGAAGAACCACCGCATACATAAGGCGACCCGACGGATAGCCATGGCAGTACAAGAGGTAGACGAGTGCGAGGCCGCTGCCTCAAAGAAGACATCGCTTGCCGCTCTGCTCTGAAACTTGTGCTGGAGACAACGGGTGGAGGCTAGAGTTCAGCGGCAACGCGTGGTGTGACCTCCTACCGGCGACGCCAGTTCCAGGTGATTTTGCAGCGGAAGCGAACCTTCAGTGATACTCTGCTTCTTCCCCAGGGCAAAATCTGTTCAAGCAGCCACGCAGGGCCTGCTTCTCGCATGCCAGCGGTAGGCTCATTAGAGTGAATTAATTTGACCTATTGCTTTCTGTTCTCTGGATTGGCACTACGGTAGCTGCTTGACCTGTCAAGTTGGCCCACGCGGCTGTTGGTTCTACTGAATCTAGGTGAGTGGTTCTAACCTTCTACTGAAACTATCACGTATCTCCTTAGGGTTTTCCGTTTTTTCTGGTACACAGGTACAGATAGTTCAATGGGCATGTTAATTGTACTACATTTTAGAAGTCTGCATGTGAAAAATTGGCAGTTCGTTTCCTGCAGGAAATCACAAAATTTATGGATATGAAAAATACATGGCAAATTTTTTTCCCGAGTACTCAATCCGCAATAAAGGAATTGGCAAAAATCTGTCACACGTTCTTTGTCGGGTGTTGAACAATACTACTCGACAAAAAGAAGTGCTCGCAAAAAGAAGGTCTGACGTAAGTTTGCTACTTCACCCGTCAATCCAAAAATTTCAGGTTTGTTTAATTCAGAAGTTCATTATTGTTTCTTTGTAAAGAGTTTTTTTATACCGTTTGCAAGTTCATTCCATTTTTATTTCAAGAAAATTGGATGTGATTGCGTGGATGTTTGTAATATGCAATGTTATGTGTCAAATTCTTCATGCCATGTAGATTACCACCGCTTCGCCGGCGCCTCCAAGAGCTTTCTATTATTTCCTCCAAGAGATCCCCACCGCTATTGCGTCTTGTGGAGTACATGGGATTGGAGCTAGAGAAAAAGACAACTACTAAATTGCATCTCCGGAATTGCAACGCATTTCCACTTATTCTTTGCATCCACTCATTTGATACTGATTGTTTACCTCTACCGACGTGGGGTTGAAAATGAGAGATTTCATATATTTCTTTGCATATACCGACTCGAGAAAAATGAGTGAGAGATAGAAAAATTACTGCTAATATATTTGGTACTCACTGTTGTGTTTTTGTGCTGATTATTTGACAATAATTGTTGTATGTTTGTTGTGTTGATTATATGTAGATGGCGGGAGAGGGAGGTAGGGGCGATGGAGGAATGATTCGCGCGGACGGGAGCATGGATGGCAAGGCCAGCCAGCGGAAAAGAAAGTACGGCGGCGAGAGCCTGGCCGGGCTGGGCCTGGACGGCGGCGACAACAGTGAGCCACGGACCGCGACCAAAAAAGGAGCTGGTGCTCGAAGCAAGAGACACCTTGTGCCCGATCCCCAAGATGAGCTCGAGCTCCGATCTAGCAACCAAGGACAAGCAGCTCTTAATTCTTTCCCAAATCCCCTCTGCGGTGCTGGGCCTGGGTCGTGCTCTACCACCATCCCACTCCACCCCGCGAGGGCGCGGCGGAGCAGCTCGCGGCATCTTGAGGATCGACCTCCTCGCTGGCAGCTAGCACCATCGCAGGGGTCACGTCACCGGAGTCCAGAGCTGCCGTATGGGCTCATAACTCCGAAGAATTGCAATTTATTGAGCTTGTAAGGCCCGTTGAAGTCCCCGGGAAAGGGTATACATAGGGCTATAAGTAGGCCGTTTGCTACTACCAGTCACAAGCTTTATGTTAGGCGCAGTACTCATACTGGAACTTATGAACAAGAATTGCTCTATCAATCACCATCTACTTTAGATATATCTTCTGAACTTTTTTCAAATCCAAAAGTCTTCCTACAAATTAGTGAATTAGGAGGGATGGGGCTTTTTTGTGTAGAAAAATGAAAAGCCGGGCAATCTTTCTTGCATCCGAAATGTGAAATATTTATACAAAGAGGGAGAGATGAAGACCTTTTGAATATGCTCCTGCTACACAGGAAATGTATTTTGAAATGTTACAAAAATCTATTATATTTCTTGCGCATTCGCCGCTGGCCCCATCCGCTTGACAATCCAGGCCCCGTCAGCAGCTGTCCGTCAGCGCATGTATAGCAGCAACAACTCAACACAGACCTAGCCGGTACCTAAGTCATGGGCTTCGACAAAAACGCTCTCACGGCGGCGACAGCTGGGTGTGCCCATCCATACTTATCCGTTGACCGGCCGGATGCTACGACCTATGAAGTGGAAAAATCGCAGTTTAAACCAAGTTGTGTTGCTGATCGGTTTATGAAGGGGGAAAACCTTGATGTCGCCTCCGCCGAGTTTACCACATACAATGTTCATTCTCTAAAAAAAAGAGAGGTTGTATTCATGATCAAACGGAGACAGTTCTGCATGTAGGAATTTGGTTTTGATGTTTTTAAAATTTATTTATGACCTTAGCATGGCCAAAAAACAATAATTTGAGAGAGTAGCAGCATCCCCATCAATAAGATATAATTTTAAGTAATGATATTTTTCATGTGCTAAAAAAATATAGTGATACTCTTCATTGCCGGTAAAACGAAAAACTGTAGCTATAAATTCATTCGTATTCATATCTTAGTAAAATTTATGTAGGGATGTCATCCACCATTATTACAAATCTGCAGTATTACAAGCCGGTGCAACGACAGGCTCTTAGAATTGGTCATGTTTCTCATGATTAGGAGAAAATATGATCAATGGTAACCAACCAAGAGGTGAGTATTTTTTTCTGAGTTTTTGTTTCTTCCGGTGCAACGCACGGGTATTTTTTGCTAGTATAAAACAAAGTACTGTAGCAAAATAACACATGGGTTATCTCCCAAGAAGTTCTTTCTTTACAACCATTAAGATGGGCTCAGCAGTTTTAATGATGCACTCGCAAGAAATAGTATTTGAATCAAAAGAGAGCATCAAGAGGCAAATCCAAAACACATTTAAGTCTAACATGCTTCCTATGCAAAGGAATCTTGTAAATAAACAAGTTCATGAAAAGCAAAGTAACAAGCATAGGAAGATAGAACAAGTGTAATTTCAACAATTTCAGCATATAGAGAGGTGTATTAGTACCATGAAAATTTCTACTACCATATTTTCCTCTCTCATAATAATTTTCAGTAGCTTCATGAACAAACTCAACAATATAACTATCACATGCAGCATGCTTCTCATGATTTCCAAACACATAATTTTTATCAAGTTCAAGAATAGTGGAATAAAAACTTTCAAACTTACTTTTATTAATAATATAACAAGGTAGTTGATCAATCTCAAGAGATATGGGACTCATAGAATAAGTCAAGGACTCTCCAATCCCATTTTCATTAGTAGTACAATTAATATTATCTAGTAACATAGGACCATCATCTAGAGCTTTATCATAAACATTTGCCAAGCAAAATTCTTTAGTACCATGCATTTCGACATCAGGCACAAACAAAGCATTATCATAAGATTTATCAAAGTAGCATGGATTATCATAAATAACAGTAGCATAATTATTCTCGCAAGTTTTACTCATAGGTAATATTTCAAGAGAATCCACAGGAACATCACATTCAACCTCTTTCGGTAAGCATGGAGGACAATCAAATAGTGTAAGAGATAAAGAGTTACTCTCATTAGAAGGTTGGCATGGGTAGCTAATCCATTCTTCCTCCTTTTGTTCGTCGCTCTCCTCTTCTTTTTCATCCAATGAGCTTTCAGGTTCATCAATTTCCTCCTCTTTTTCATCCAATGCACTTTCAGGTTCATCAATTTCTTCTTCCACCGGTTCCTGCAAATTGTGAGTGCATTCTTGTGCATTAATGTGTCTCTCTTTATAATCAAGGATATAAGGATTCCTACTGTAGCATTCTATGCAAGAATTAAGGATAGTAGAGACATAATCTTTAAGGTCCTTACAAATAGCACAAGTTTCATAATTCTCAACCATGAAGGATTCTATCTCGGAGGCTCCCATAAATAAGACAAATTGTTCTACCTCTTCGAACCCATAATGAATATAGCAATTCCGGTTATAGTTCTTAATAAAAAATTCCTCACTAAAGCCACATTGAAATTTAAGATGTTTAGTATCCTGTTGAGAGCAACAGTTTATATCATGGCGTCTAAGCAAGATTCTAGCAATTGTATTTAATTTCTCTATCATAGCACTCATTATTTTACCAGTTCTTGATTCTCTATAATTATTATAACATTCTATAAGCTCCAAGTAGGTTGTTGGTTCTCCCATAATAGCGGTTTTTAATTTTTTGGTTTTTTTAAATTTTTATGGATTTTTGGGTATATGAGACAAATAAAACAAGACAAAAATAAACTAAGCAGAAGTAAACTACGCAAACCAATACTAGACAGAAATAAACTAAGCAAAAATAAACTAGACAAAAGTAAACTAAGCAAAACAAAATAAAATAAAACAGAGAGAGAGGTAGAGTGTACTCCCCAGGTGAACTTATGAGTAGAGCTATGCCTCCCCGGCAACGGCGTCAGAAAATAGTCTTGATGACCCGCAAGTATAGGGGATCGCGATAGTCTTCGAGGGAAGTAAAACCCAAATTTATTGATTCGACACAAGGGGAGGTAAAGAATACCTATAAGCCTTAACAACTGAGTTGTCAATTCAGCTGCACCTGGAAAAGCACTAGCAACAGGGGTGATGTGAAAGTAACAGTAATATGAGAGCAATAGTAACAGTAACACAGCAGCAGTAATAACAATATGAGAGCGATGGCACCAGAAGATAGTTGATACTACTTCCAATGACATGTAGAACAAGTATATTATGATGAGAGATGGACCGGGGTTCCCAGCGATCTACACTAGTGGTAACTCTCCAATAACAAGTGATAAGTGTTGGGTGAACAAATTACAGTTGGGCAATTGACAGGAATCAAAGCATTAAGAAAGAACATCAGGCTTATTAATTATGTAGGCATGTTTTCCGTATATAGTCGTACGTGCTCGCAATGAGAAACTTGCACAACATCTTTTGTCCTACCAGCCGGTGGCAGCCGGGCCTCAAGGGAAACTACTGGATATTAAGGTACTCCTTTTAATAGAGTACCGGAGCAAAGCATTAACACACCGTGAAAACATGTGATCCTCACATCACCGCCACCCCCTCCGGTTGTCCCGATTTGGCCACTTCGGGGCCATTGGTTCCGGACAGTGACATGTGCATACAACTTGTAGATACAATCTAAGCAATAATTATAGAGCTCAAATCTAAGATCATGCCACTCGGGCCCTAGTGACAAGCATTAAGCATAACAAGATTGCAGCAACAATAACTTCACAAACTTTATAGATAGACTAATCATAATGTATCATCCATCGGATCCCAACAAACACAACACCGATTATATCAGATGGATCTCAATCATGTAAGGCAGCTCATGAGATCATTGTATTGAAGTACATGGAGGAGAGAATACCAACTAGCTACTGCTAGAACCCGTAGTCCATGGGGGAACTACTCACGGAGCATGATGGAGGCGGTGGCGTCGATGGAGATGGCTTCCGGAGGCATTTCCCCGTCCCGGCAGGGTGCCGGAACAGAGAGTTCTGTCCCCCGAATTGGAGTTTCGCGACGGTGGCGGCGCCCCTGGTGTCTTTCTGGAGTTTCGTCAATTGGTACGGTGCTTTTAGGTCGAAAGGGATTTTATAGGCGAAGAGGCGGCGCAGGGGGGCACCTGGGGGCTCCACACCATAGGGTGGCGCGGGCCCAGGCCAGGCCGCGCCGCCCTATGGTCTGGTGGCCCTCTGGCCCCTCTCCGACTCTTCTTCGGTGTTCTGGAGCCTTCCGGAAAAAATAGGAGGTTTGGCGTTGATTTCGTCCAATTCCGAGAATATTGCCCGAACAGCCTTTCTGGAACCAAAAATAGCAGAAAACAGGAACTGGCACTGTGGCATCTTGTTAATAGGTTAGTTCCGGAAACGCATAAAAACATTACAAAGTGCAAGCAAAACATGTAAGTATTGTCATAAAACAAGCATGGAACGACAGAAATTATGGATACGTCGGGGACGTATCAGTATACAACGAAGAAAGTGATGGAGCCAAGGAAGTGGGGTGTACCTCTCCCAAGGTTGGAGGAGCAGCCAATGTTGTGATAATCGGCTTTTCCGTGGACTTGGCTAGGTTAGCCACTTGGTCAGCCACGATCGTCGAGGTGGCTAGGTCTAGCGTAGCGGACGGCATCAGTACCTCCTCGACGTCTCCGCTAGAGGTACCATTGGTCTGCAAAAGGAAGTAATTAGCCGATCCAAGTGGCAATGGGTTAGCATGAAATGTAAACCAGTGAGATAATTACATTTGAGACCTCCTGGCTTGATGGAGAAGCTCGTGGGTCTTTGCGAGCCCTTTTGACGCATCGACGCTTCACGCGTGACCCTGATTTGATCGGGGCTTGGGGAGCAGGAGGCTCGGGAATCGACCTTTTCTTAGAAGCCGGCGCTGGCGAGGCCGTCTGGCTCTGTGTGGAGGACCTCTCGGAGTTGCCCGAGCTCGAATCCCTCTGGCTGGACTCTGCGTCCCCGCTGGAGTTCTCTTCGGTGGAAGTCTGTAGGAAGAAGTACAAGCATGTTGCAAAAGACTGGGAAAGTAGATAAATGTGGACAGGGCAGAAGTCAACTTACGTGCAACCTTTCTTGGGCAGGAGCTTTGCGCTTCAGGGTCTTTCTGGCAGCCACCTTCCTCACTGTCGTCCTCGCCTGAGTTGAGGCTCGGGGGGCAACTGGCCCCGAAGATGCTTTACTCTTGGGAGCCGATTTCGGTGAAATCGGCTGACTCTGCATTATGACTTTCTTCAGGGGAGGCGAGCTCTAGCAGAAGAGAACCACTGGGGCTGGAGGAAGGAATTCGAAGGGGGAGCCATCGGTTTGCGTGGGAGCTGGGCCATCTTGTTGCTGCTAGGAGATGGAGTCAGGTTACAGACAATCACCATAAGCCGTTGCAAGAAATTTATAGGTAATGGTACCTGGTCTGCAGGAACGTCATATTCGGCATCAAGTTGTCTCAGCAGCGGTCCTAGAGCTCTTCTGAAGGCATGGGTCTTCCACATGGACCACCAAGTCTCGAAACCATCGGTAGTGAAGGTGAAACGGAGGTTGTGGGGAATTGGAATGGCCAGAGCATCAAAGAAGGTATATAACCTTTGGCCAGTGAGGATGTCAGGCAGTTCAGCTCTGCTTACTGTCAGGTGGTGTAGGAAGAAGTGTGGAGGCACCTGCCCGAGACCAAGCTGTCGGGCTACTACTACCGGTTGGTAAGACTCATAACCAGGCTTGATGATCCGGTTTGAAGTACTCATGCCAACTGGGAGAAAGCAAGGGCGAATCATGATAGAGTACAAATGCCGGGTGCTAGCGTCATCGGCAAAGTTATCCAATCGGAAGGAGACTGGGTTCTCAAAGTTCTCCGATTCAGTATAAGGAAAGAACAGGGGGTTGTCCAAACCTTGGAAGAAAATCTTGAACCACCCTGCTGCTTCCTTAGGGATCAGCCTGCTGCCTGGGAGACCATACAAAGCTTGGCCATAGCTGGTGCATCGGATCTCCTTTCCATTAGCATCTGGGAAGGTGCAGGTGGCCAAAGGTGGGAAGTCTGGGATCTGGTTCTGAAAGTACAGCTGAGCCCATAACTGAATAAACCACCAGGGGCCTCCAGTTTTAACTGTCTTTTGAGAGAACAGTTTGACAGACATCAGTTGAAGGGATCGATAGACCTCTCCAAGAAACAGTTTGCCGAGGCCAAGTTGGGTGCCTTTGGCAAGTTCATAGGCCAGGGAAAGGTAATTCTTGGTAGGGGCAAGTGATGGGCCACAGAATATGAAGTGCTCCAACCAGAAGTTCAGGAAGGCTGTGTGTTCTCTCTCTGTCACAGGGCCTTTGGTTTTCATATAACGATTGAGGTAGGCACCCCAGCTGGTACATTCTTTTTTAGAGGAAAGGGTGAAAGGAACTTTCGGCAGCTTGAATGCAGAAGGGCTTGGGGATGCAATGTCTAGGCCTGTGATCATGGCCACATCCAGCAGAGTTGGTGTCATAGGGCCATGGCCAAACATGAAGCAGTTCAGTGCATCAGACCAGAAGTAGCCGATGGTTTTCAGAATATTTTCATTCTTTTCAAGGGGAGACAATGATAATGACAAGGCATCGGCTATCCCTATGGCTTCCCAGGTGGCATAGTAGGTTTTGGATACTCTATTATACCTTGCCACCCAACCCTCAGGAGGATTAGGCCAGGCTCGCAGGCAGTCGGCCCAGGAAGACAAATCTAAGTTCTGGTTCACGAAGGGGATTCTGTTAGCCTTGCATCAAATTAAGAGAGCGGAACTCTCGGAAGAACGGGGGCCAAGACACATAGAGTTTGGGAGAGAAGGGTGCGACAGTAGGATGTCTGAAACCTAAAATTGATAACGGAATAGGACATTAATTCAGGTGTTCGCTGTTTACTCCTAACATTGATTCGAATGGCAAGGAGGCGGTTGAGGATTACCTTCAGACCGGAGACCATGGCGTTGGCATTGGATGATTCCGCCATTTGATGCGCTGAGGAATTGGGACGGCGCGGTTGAGATCTGAGATTCGTGGAGCTGCTTGGGCGACGATTTGGGGATCTGAGTTTGCTTTCTCAGACGGAGGTCGCAGGTTACCGTTTGGAGGAGCAATTAGGTTGGCCTGACTCTTGTTTTATCATAGAGGCTGATGTGATGCCATCGGCTCTTTCGGGGAGTGTTTGACTTCGACTATCGGTAAAATTAAATAGAAGCACTCCTCCATTAATAAGAGGGGTTTTTTAGATTGGTGATGAGATCAAGGAGGCAAGACGCCACGACATGACCCGATGAAGAAAAGCAGAGTGATTTTGGAATTGTCATTTCCAAAACCAGGGGGCATGTGTTATCACCAGAATTTGACCGGATCAGAGGTGGGCCGCGATTGGAGATGGGCTTGAAGAATATACATGGAAGGAATACATGAATCGGCCTGATATGCAAAGTTTGGGCTAGTTTGCCCGTGTATCTGTAATATAGTAGGATACGTGTCGATTAGATAGAGTTTGGCTCGTGCCCGGTTGGGATTATTCCCACGTTAGAAAGTCTACGGACTATAAATATGTATCTAGGGTTTATGGAATAAACAACAATCACGTTCACCACAAACCAATCTAGGCGCATCGCCAACTCCCTTGTCTCGAGGGTTTCTTCCGGGTAAGCATCATGCTGCCTAGATTGCATCTTGCGATCTAGGCAGTACATGTTTATTCGCCGTTCATGCGTTGCTCGTGCTGAAGCCTTTTTGATGGCGGGCAACGTAGTTATCTTAGATGTATTAGGGTTAGCATTGTTCATCGTATCATATGCTGTCGTCGTGCAACCCTTAGACGTCTAGCCTCCCTTACACCTATCTTAGGTGTAAGGGCGGCACCCCGCTTGATCATTAGTGGCGCACCAAAAACCACATTCTGTGGCGCATGGGCGGTGCACCACATAATTGTCGCCATAAAAATAAGAATTCGGTGGCGCACCTACCCATGCGCCACAGAAAGAGAAAATCTTATTTCTGGGGCGCATCGGCGGTGGTGCGCTGATACGTCTCCGATGTATCAATAATTTCTTATGTTCCATGCCACATTATTGATGTTATCTACATGTTTTATGCACACTTTATGTCATATTTGTGCATTTTCTAGAACTAACCTATTAACAAGATGCCGAAGTGCCAGTTGCTGTTTTCTGCTGTTTTTGGTTTCAGAAATCCTAGTAAGGAAATATTCTCGGAATTGGACGAAATCAACGCCCAGGGTCCTATTTTGCCACGAAGCTTCCAGAAGACCGAAGAGTCAACGAAGTGGGGCCACGAGGTGGCCAAACCACAGGGCGGCGCGACCCAGGTCTTGGCCGCGCGGCCCTGTCATCTGGGCCCCTCGTGACGCCCCTTGACCTGCCCTTCCGCCTACAAATAGCCTTCGTCGCGAAACCCACAGTACCGAGAGCCACGATACGGAAAACCTTCCAGAGACGCCGCCGCCGCCAATCCCAACTCGGGGGATTCAGGAGATCGCCTCCGGCACCCTGCCGGAGAGGGGAATCATCTCCCGGAGGACTCTACGCCGCCATGGTCGCCTCCGGAGTGATGTGTGAGTAGTCTACCCCTGGACTATGGGTCCATAGCAGTAGCTAGATGGTTGTCTTCTCCTCATTGTGCTTAATTGTCGGGTCTTGTGAGCTGCCGAACATGATCAAGATCATCTATCTGTAATTCTATATGTTGTGTTTGTTGGGATCCGATGAATAGAGAATACCATGTTATGTTGATTATCAATTTATATCTATGTGTTGTTTATGATCTTGCATGCTCTCCGTTACTAGTAGATGCTCTGGCCAAGTAGATGCTTGTAACTCCAAGAGGGAGTATTTATGCTCGATAGTGGGTTCATGTCTCCGTGAATCTGGGGAAGTGACAGAAATCTCTAAGATTATGGATGTGATGTTGCCACTAGGGATAAAACATTGGTGCTATGTTCGAGGATGTAGTTACTGATTACATTACGCGCAATACTTAATGCAATTGTCTGTTGTTAGCAACTTAATACTGGAGGGGGTTCGGATGATAACCTGAAGGTGGACTTTTTAGGCATAGATGCATGCTGGATAGCGGTCTATGTACTTTGTCGTAATGCCCAATTAAATCTCACAATACTCATCATAATATGTATGTGCATGGTCATGCCCTCTTTATTTGTCAATTGCCCAACTGTAATTTGTTCACCCAACATGCTGTTTATCTTATGGGAGAGACACCTCTAGTGAACTGTGGACCCCGGTCCAATTCTCTTTACTGAAATACAATCTATTGCAATACTTGTTCTACTATTTTCTGCAAACAATCATCATCCACACTATACATCTAATCCTTTGTTACAGCAAGCCGGTGAGATTGACAACCACGATGTTTCGTTGGGGCAAAGTACTTGGTTTGTGTTGTGCAGGTTCCACGTTGGCGCCGGAATCCCTGGTGTTGCGCCGCACTACATCTCGCCGCCATCAACCTTCAACTTGCTTCTTGGATCCTACTGGTTCGATAAACCTTGGTTTCATACTGAGGGAAAACTTGCCGCTGTATGCATCACACCTTCCTCTTGGGGTTCCCAACGGACGCGTGATGTACGCGTATCAAGCTCTTTTTCTGGCGCCGTTGCCGGGGAGATCAAGACACGCTGCAAGGGGAGTCTCCACATCCCAATATCTTTACTTTGTTTTTGTCTTGCTTAGTTTTATTTACTACTTTGTTTGCTGCACTAAATCAAAATAAAAAAAAATTAGTTGCTAGTTTTACTTTATTTGCTATCTTGTTTGCTATATCAAAACACACAAAAAAATTAGTTACTTGCATTTACTTTATCTAGTTTGCTTTATTTACTATTGCTAAAATGGGTACTCCTGAAAATACTAAGTTGTGTGACTTCACAACCACAAATAATAATGATTTCTTATGCACACCTATTGCTCCACCTGCTACTACAGCAGAATTCTTTGAAATTAAACCTGCTTTACTGAATCTTGTTATGCGAGAGCAATTTTCTGGTGTTAGTTCTGATGATGCTGCTGCCCATCTTAATAATTTTGTTGAACTTTGTGAAATGCAAAAATATAAAGATATAGATGGTGACATTATAAAATTAAAATTGTTCCCTTTCTCATTAAGAGGAAGAGCTAAAGATTGGTTGCTATCTCTGCCTAAGAATAGTATTGATTCATGGACTAAATGCAAGGATGCTTTTATTGGTAGATATTATCCCCCTGCTAAAATTATATCTTTGAGGAGTAGCATAATGAATTTTAAACAATTGGATACTGAACATGTTGAACAAGCATGGGAAAGAATGAAATCTTTGGTTAAAAATTGCCCAACCCATGGACTGACTACTTGGATGATCATCCAAACCTTTTATGCAGGACTGAATTTTTCTTCGCGGAACCTATTGGATTCAGATGCTGGAGGTACCTTTATGTCCATCACTCTTGGTGAAGCAACAAAGCTTCTTGATAATATGATGATTAATTACTCTGAATGGCACACGGAAAGAGCTCCACAAGGTAAGAAGGTAAATTCATTAAGAAACCTCTTCCTTGAGTGATAAGATTGATGCTATAATGTCTATGCTTGTGAATGATAGGACAAATGTTGATCCTAATAATGTTCCGTTAGCTTCATTGGTTGCACAAGAAGAACATGTTGATGTCAACTTCAATAAAAATAATAATTTCAACAACAATGCTTACAGGAACAATTCTAGTAACAACTATAGGCCATATCCTTATAATAATGGCAACGGCTATGGTAATTCTTATGGGAATTCTTACAACAATAATAGGAACACACCCCCTGGACTTGAAGCCATGCTTAAAGAATTTATTAGTACACAAACTGCTTTTAACAAATCTGTTGAAGAAAAGCTTGAGAAAATTGATATACTTGCTTCTAAAGTCGATAGTCTTGCTGCTGATGTTGATCTTTTGAAATCAAAAGTTATGCCTAATGAAAATCATCATAATAAAATTGTTACTACAGCAAATGCCATCCAAGTTATAATTAATGAGAATATAAGATTGATGGCCGAATTGCGTGCTAGGTGGGAAAGAGAAGAAAATGAAAAAGAAGATAATATATCTAAAGTTTGGACTATTACCACCACTAGTAATGCTAATGCTACACAAGTTGCTGCACCTCCTACTATTAATGGTAAAATAATTGGGGTTGGCAATGTTTCCACTTCTAATGCAAAGCGCGAGAAACTGCCTGAAACTGCTAAAACTGCTGAAACTGCCTGTGATAAAACTGCTGAAATTTTTTCCAACATTGGGGATGATGATCCTATTGCTTTAGATTATAATGGTTTAAATTTTGATGATTGCCACATCTCTGAAGTTATAAAGTTCTTGCAAAAACTTGCTAAAAGTCCTAATGCTAGTGCTATAAATTTGGCTTTCACGAAACATATTACAAATGCTCTCATAAAAGCTAGAGAAGAGAAATTAGAGCGCGAAGCTTCTATTCCTAGAAAGCTAGAGGATGGTTGGGAGCCCATCATTAATATGAAGGTTAAAGACTTTGATTGTAATGCTTTATGTGATCTTGGTGCAAGTATTTCCGTTATGCCTAAGAAAATCTATAATATGCTTGACTTGCCACCGCTGAAAAATTGTTATTTGGATGTTAATCTTGCTGATCATTCTACAAAGAAACCTTTGGGGAAAGTTGATAATGTTCGCATTACCGTTAACAATAACCTTGTCCCCGTTGAATTTGTTGTCTTGGATATTGAATGCAATGCATCTTGTCCCATCATATTGGGAAGACCTTTTCTTCGAACTGTTGGTGCTATCATTGATATGAAGGAAGGTAATATTAAATATCAATTTCCTCTCAAGAAAGGTATGGAACACTTCCCTAGAAATAGAATGAAGTTACTTTTTGATTCTATTATTAGAACAAAGTATGATGTTGACACTTCGTCTCTTGATAATACTTGATACACACTTTCTGCGCCTAGCTGAAAGGCGTTAAAGAAAAGCGCTTATGGGAGACAACCCAAAGTTTTTACTACAGTACTTTGTTTTTATTTTGTGTCTTGGAAGTTGTTTACTACTGTAGCAACCTCTCCTTATCTTAGTTTAGTGTTTTGTTGTGCCAAGTAAAGTCGTTGATAGTAAAGTTCATACTAGATTTGGATTACTGCGCAGAAACAGATTTCTTTGCTGTCACGAATCTGGGAAAAATTTTCTGTAGGTAACTCAGAAAATTATGCCAATTTACGTGAGTGATCCTCAGATATGTACGCAACTTTCATTCAATTTGAGCATTTTCATTTGAGCAAGTCTGGTGCCTCGATGAAATTCGTCAATACGAACTGTTCTGTTTTGACAGATTCTGCCTTTTATTTCGCATTGCCAGTTTTGTTATGTTCGATGGATATTTCGATTCCATTGACTTTCAGTAGCTTTGTGCAATGTCCAGAAGTGTTAAGAATGATTATGTCACCTCTGAACATGTATATTTTGATTGTGCACTAACCCTCTAATGAGTTGTTCTAAGTTTGGTGTGGAGGAAGTTTTCAAGGATCAAGAGAGGGAGATGATACAACATAATCAAGGAGAGTGAAAGCTCTAAGCTTGGGGATGCCCCGGTGGTTCACCCCTGCATATATCAAGAAGACTCAAGCGTCTAAGCTTGGGGATGCCCAAGGCATCCCCTTCTTCATCGACAACATTATCAGGTTCCTCCCCTGAAACTATATTTTTATTCCATCACAACTTATGTGCTTTTCTTGGAGAGTCGGTTTGTTTTTGTTTTTGTTTTGGTTGAATAAAATGGATCCTAGCATTCACTTGTGGGAGAGAGACACGCTCCGCTGTAGCATATGGACAAGTATGTCCTTAGGCTTTACTCATAATATTCATGGCGAAGTTTCTTCTTCGTTAAATTGTTATATGGTTGGAATTGGAAAATGATACATGTAGTAATTTGCTATAATGTCTTGGATAATGTGATACTTGGCAATTGTTGTGCTCATGCTTAAGCTCTTGCATCATATACTTTGCACCTATTAATGAAGAAATACATAGAGCATGCTAAAATTTGGTTTGCATATTTGGTCTCTCTAAGGTCTAGATAATTTCTAGTATTGAGTTTGAACAACAAGGAAGACGGTGTAGAGTCTTATAATGTTTTCAATATGTCTTTTATGTGAGTTTTGCTGCACCGGTTCATCCTTGTGTTTGTTTCAAATAGCCTTGCTAGCCTAAACCTTGTATCGAGAGGGAATACTTCTCATGCATCCAAAATACTTGAGCCAACCACTATGCCATTTGTGTCCACCATACCTACCTACTACATGGTATTTCTACGCCATTCCAAAGTATATTGCTTGAGTGCTACCTTTAAACAATTCAAAATTTATCACCTCTGATTTGTGTCAATGTTTTATAGCTCATGAGGAAGTATGTGGTGTTTATCTTTCAATCTTGTTGGGCAACTTTCACCAATGGACTAGTGGCTTCATCCGCTTATCCAATAATTTTGCAAAAAAAGCTGGCAATGGGATTCCCAGTCCCAAATTAATTAATAAAAATAGACACTCCTCCATGGTATGTGATTGTTGGACGGCACCCGAAGGATTCGGTTAGCCATGGCTTGAGAAAGCAAAGGTGGGGAGGACTGTCATCATAATAAAATTAAAAATAAAAAGGCACTCCTTCATGGTATGAGATTGTTGGCAGGCACCCGAAGGATTCGGTTAGCCATGGTTTGTGAAAGAAAGGTTGGAAGGAGTGCCACACAAAAATAAAATAAAATGGGAGCCGCTCTTTGAAGGTTTGTCTAGCAAGGGGGTTAGAGTGCCCACTACCATTCGTTGACAACAACAAACACCTCTCAAAATTTTACTTTTATTGCTCTCTATATGTTTTCAAAATCAAAGCTCTAGCACAAATATAGCAATCGATGCTTTTCCTCTTTGAAGGACCATTCTTTTACTTTTATTGTTGAGTCAGTTCACCTATTTCTCTCCACCTCAAGAAGCAAACACTTGTGTGAACTGTGCATTGATTCCTACATACTTGCATATTGCACTTGTTATATTACTCTATGTTGACAATATCCATGAGATATACATGTTACAAGTTGAAAGCAACCGCTGAAACTTAATCTTCCTTTGTGTTGCTTCAATGCTTTTACTATGAATTATTGCTTTATGAGTTAACTATTATGCAAGACTTATTGATGCTTGTCTTGAAGTACTATTCATGAAAAGTCTTTGCTATATGATTCAGTTGTTTACTCATGTCATATACGTTGTTTTGATCGCTGCATTCACTACATATGCTTACAAATAGTATGATCAAGATTATGATGGCATGTCACTCCAGAAATTATCTTTGTTTATCGTTTACCTGCTCGGGACGAGCAGGAACTAAGCTTGGGGATGCTGATACGTCTCCGACGTATCGATAATTTCTTATGTTCCATGCCACATTATTGATGTTATCTACATGTTTTATGCACACTTTATGTCATATTTGTGCATTTTCTGGAACTAACCTATTAACAAGATGCCGAAGTGCCAGTTGCTGTTTTCTGCTGTTTTTGGTTTCAGAAATCCTAGTAAGGAAATATTCTCGGAATTGGACGAAATCAACGCCCAGGGGCCTATTTTTCCACGAAGCTTCCAGAAGTCCGAAGACGAAACGAAGAGGGGCCACGAGGCAGCCAGAGCATAGGGCGGCGTAGCCCCTGCCCTGGCCGCGCGGCCCTATGGTCTGGGCCCCTCGCGCCGCCTCTTGACCTACCCTTCCGCCTACTTAAAGCCTCCGTGACGAAACCCCCAGTACCGAGAGCCACGATACGGAAAACCTTCCAGAGACGCCGCCAACGCCGATCCCATCTCGGGGGATCCAGGAGATCGCCTCCGGCACCCTGCCGGAGAGGGGAATCATCTCCCGGAGGACTCTTCGCCGCCATGGTCGCCTCCGGTGTGATGTGTGAGTAGTCTACCCCTGGACTATGGGTCCATAGCAGTAGCTAGATGGTTGTCTTCTCCCCATTGTGCTATCATTGTCGGATCTTGTGAGCTGCCTAACATGATCAAGATCATCTATCTGTAATTCTATATGTTGCGTTTGTTAGGATCCGATGAATAGAGAATACTTGTTATGTTGATTATCAAAGCTATGTCTATGTGTTGTTTATGATCTTGCATGCTCTCCGTTATTAGTAGATGCTCTGGCCAAGTTGATGCTAGTAACTCCAAGAGGGAGTATTTATGCTCGATAGTGGGTTCATGTCTCCGTGAATCTGGAGGGGTGACAAGAACCTCTAAGGTTATGGATGTGCTGTTGCCACTAGGGATAAAACATTGGTGCTATGTTCAAGGATGTAGTCACTAGTTACATTACGCGCAATACTTAATGCAATTGTCTGTTGTTAGCAACTTAATACTGGAAGGGGTTCGGATGATAACCTGAAGGTGAACTTTTTAGGCATAGATGCATGCTGGATGGCGGTCTATGTACTTTGTCGTAATGCCCAATTAAATCTCACTATACTCATCATAATATGTATGTGCATGGTCATGCCCTCTTTATTTGTCAATTGCCCAACTGTAATTTGTTCACCCAACATGCTGTTTGTCTTATGGGAGAGACACCTCTAGTGAACTGTGGACCCCGGTCCAATTCTCTATACTGAAATACAATCTACTGCAATACTTGTTCTACTGTTTTCTGCAAACAATCATCTTCCACACAATAAGGTTAATCCTTTGTTACAGCAAGCCGGTGAGATTGACAACCTCACTGTTTCGTTGGGGCAAAGTACTTTGGTTGTGTTGTGCAGGTTCCACGTTGGCGCCGGAATCCCTGGTGTTGCGCCGCACTACATCCCGCCGCCATCAACCTTCAACGTGCTTCTTGGCTCCTCCTGGTTCGATAAACCTTGGTTTCTTTCTGAGGGAAAACTTGCTGCTGTGCGCATCATACCTTCCTCTTGGGGTTCCCAACGAACGTGTGAGTTACACGCCATCAATAACATATAGCAAAACTTTTCATGAATAGTACTTTCAAGACAAGCATCAAAAGTCTTGCACAAGAGTTAACTCATAAAGCAATAAGTTCTAAGTAAAGGCATCGAAGCAACACAAAGGAAGATATAAGTTTCAGCGGTTGCTTTCAACTTTCAACATGCATATCTCATGGATAATTGTCAACATAAAGTAATATGATGAATGCAAATAAGCAAGTATGTAAGAATCAATGCACAGTTGACACAAGTGTTTGCTTCTAAGATGGAAGGAAGTAGGTAAACTGACTCAACATAAAAGTAAAAGAATGGCCCTTCGCAGAGGGAAGCATTGATTGCTATATTTGTGCTAGAGCTTTGGTTTTGAAAACATAAAGAGAGCACAAAAGTAAAATTTTGAGAGGTGTTTGTTGTTGTCAACGAATGGTAATGGGTACACTAACTACCTCGCCAACCGGACTTCCAAGAGCGGCTCCCATGAATTATTTGCTTGTTTATGTGGCACTCCTTCCAACCTTTCTTACACAAACCATGGCTAACCGAATACTCGGGTGCCTGCCAACAATCTCATACCATGAAGGAGTGCCTTTTTATTTTAGTTTTATTATGATGATGACACTTCCCCCAACCTTTGCTTACACAAGTCATGGCTAACCGAATCCTTCGGGTGCCGTCCAACAATAACAAACCATGGAGGAGTGTCTATTTAGGTTAATTAATTTGGGACTGGGAATTCCGTTGCCAGCTCTTTTTGCAAAATTATTGGATAAGCGGATGTGCCACTAGTCCATATGAGAGTCCGTCAAAAGTAAATGACAAGGTTGAAAGCTAAACACCACATACTTACTCATGAGCTATAAAACATTAACACAAATTGAGAAGCATTTTGAATTGTTTAAAGGTAGCACTCAAGCAATTTACTTTGGAATGGCAGGAAATACCACATAGTAGGTAGGTATGGTGGACACAATTGGCATAGTAGTTGGCTCAAGGATTTTGGATGCATGAGAAGTATTCCCTCTCGATACAAGGCTTAGGCTAGCAAGGTTGTTTGAAGCAAACACAAGTATGAACCGGTACAGCAAAACTTACATAAGAACATATCGCAAGCATTATAATACTCTACACTGTCTTCCTTGTTGCTCAAACACTTTTACCAGAAAATATCTAGACCTTAAGAGAGATCAATTATGCAAACCAATTTTAACAAGCTTTACGGTAGTTCTCCACTAATAGGTTTAAACTACATGCAAAAACTTATGATCTACTTGAGAGCTCAAAACAATTGCCAAGTGTCAAACTATCCAAGACATATGAGGCATTTTCTGTTTCCAACCAAATAAGAATAAGTGATGTAGCTTCCAACTTTTATCATTGAACATTAAAAGTAAAACGAAGAACAAGTGTTCATATGAAAAAGCGGAGCGTGTGTCTCTCCCAAACAAGGATTGCTAGGATCCGAATTTATTCAAACTCAAACAAAAATAAAACATACAGACGCTCCAAGTAAAGCACATATGATGTGACCGAATAAAAATATAGTTTCAGGGGAGGAACCTGATAAGTTGATGAAGAAGGGGATGCCTTGGGCATCCCCAAGCTTAGACGCTTGAGTCTTCTTGAAATATGCAGGGATGAACCACGGGGGCATCCCCAAGCTCAGACTTTTCACTCTTCTTGATCATATATCATCCTCCTCTCTTGACCCTTGAAAACTTCCTTCACAACAAATTTCTCATAAACTTCATTAGAGGGGTTAGTACTCAAAAAAATTGAATCCACCTTGGTCCTGTAGTGGCACATTGCAAGAACTCAATAAAACATTAGCTACAGCTCTCTATGTCTAGAAAAGCTCGCTTAAAGTCCACAAGAGACAATGCAAAAAACAGAGACAGAATCTGCCAAAACAGAACAGCCAGTAAAGACGAATTTTAATAAAATACTTCCGTTGCTCAAATCAGAAAACTCAAAACTAATGAAAGTTGCGTACATATCTGAGGAACACGCACGTAAATTGGCATAATTTTCTGAGTTTCCTACAGAGAATTAGACCCAAATTTGTGACAGATAGAAATCTGTTTCTACGCAGAAATCCAAATCTAGTATCAACCTTCGATTAGAGGCTTCACTTGGCACAACAAAACACAAAACTAAGATAAGGAGAGGTTGCTACAGTAGTAAACAACTTTCAAGACACAAATCTTTACCTACTAATAAAGGAAGGAAGGTTTCTCCCCAATTTTTTCGTCCGTTTTTTTAATACCCTTAATTTTCGGTCAAAATTACAGCAAGTGCCACCGCCTTACTCAAATACCGGTATCCCTCTCCTTTCTTTTTCCATCCACACCAGCGTAGACGCCTTCAGATCGATCTACCGCGGCGGCGGGTCCGAGCACCGGGGCGAAGTCCAGGTGGCCTCCTCAAGAAATCACAATGGAGACCGTCGATTTTCAACGAGGAGAACAGACAAGGCCAAGCAGAGGGGGGGGGGGGGGGGTGGCCTGACCTCCGAGACAGGCTTCACAGCGGGTAGCGCGCCCGCGAGGTGGTCGCCGCTCCGCGGGGGAAACGCTTGACGATCGTGGAACCCTACTGATTCGATGCGATACGGGTCGGAGATATAAAAATAAACAACGAGAAATCCGAGTGGAGAAGATCAGAAGAAGAACCACCGCATACATAAGGCGACCCGACGGATAGCCATGGTAGTACAAGAGGTAGACGAGTGCGAGGCCGCTGCCTCAAAGAAGACATCGCTTGCCGCTCTGCTCTGAAACTTGTGCTGGAGACAACGGGTGGAGGCTAGAGTTCAGCGGCAACGCGTGGTGTGACCTCCTACCGGCGACGCCAGTTCCAGGTGATTTTGCAGCGGAAGCGAACCTTCAGTGATACTCTGCTTCTTCCCCAGGGCAAAATCTGTTCAAGCAGCCACGCAGGGCCTGCTTCTCGCATGCCAGCGGTAGGCTCATTAGAGTGAATTAATTTGACCTATTGCTTTCTGTTCTCTGGATTGGCACTACGGTAGCTGCTTGACCTGTCAAGTTGGCCCTCGCGGCTGTTGGTTCTACTGAATCTAGGTGAGTGGTTCTAACCTTCTACTGAAACTATCACGTATCTCCTTAGGGTTTTCCGTTTTTTCTGGTACACAGGTACAGATAGTTCAATGGGCATGTTAATTGTACTACATTTTAGAAGTCTGCATGTGAAAAATTGGCAGTTCGTTTCCTGCAGGAAATCACAAAATTTATGGATATGAAAAATACATGGCAAATTTTTTTCCCGAGTACTCAATCCGCAATAAAGGAATTGGCAAAAATCTGTCACACGTTCTTTGTCGGGTGTTGAACAATACTACTCGACAAAAAGAAGTGCTCGCAAAAAGAAGGTCTGACGTAAGTTTGCTACTTCACCCGTCAATCCAAAAATTTCAGGTTTGTTTAATTCAGAAGTTCATTATTGTTTCTTTGTAAAGAGTTTTTTTATACCGTTTGCAAGTTCATTCCATTTTTATTTCAAGAAAATTGGATGTGATTGCGTGGATGTTTGTAATATGCAATGTTATGTGTCAAATTCTTCATGCCATGTAGATTACCACCGCTTCGCCGGCGCCTCCAAGAGCTTTCTATTATTTCCTCCAAGAGATCCCCACCGCTATTGCGTCTTGTGGAGTACATGGGATTGGAGCTAGAGAAAAAGACAACTACTAAATTGCATCTCCGGAATTGCAACGCATTTCCACTTATTCTTTGCATCCACTCATTTGATACTGATTGTTTACCTCTACCGACGTGGGGTTGAAAATGAGAGATTTCATATATTTCTTTGCATTTACCGACTCGAGAAAAATGAGTGAGAGATAGAAAAATTACTGCTAATATATTTGGTACTCACTGTTGTGTTTTTGTGCTGATTATTTGACAATAATTGTTGTATGTTTGTTGTGTTGATTATATGTAGATGGCGGGAGAGGGAGGTAGGGGCGATGGAGGAATGATTCGCGCGGACGGGAGCATGGATGGCAAGGCCAGCCAGCGGAAAAGAAAGTACGGCGGCGAGAGCCTGGCCGGGCTGGGCCTGGACGGCGGCGACAACAGTGAGCCACGGACCGCGACCAAAAAAGGAGCTGGTGCTCGAAGCAAGAGACACCTTGTGCCCGATCCCCAAGATGAGCTCGAGCTCCGATCTAGCAACCAAGGACAAGCAGCTCTTAATTCTTTCCCAAATCCCCTCTGCGGTGCTGGGCCTGGGTCGTGCTCTACCACCATCCCACTCCACCCCGCGAGGGCGCGGCGGAGCAGCTCGCGGCATCTTGAGGATGACCTCCTCGCTGGCAGCTAGCACCATCGCAGGGGTCACGTCACCGGAGTCCAGAGCTGCCGTATGGGCTCATAACTCCGAAGAATTGCAATTTATTGAGCTTGTAAGGCCTGTTGAAGTCCCAGGGAAAGGGTATACATAGGGCTATAAGTAGGCCGTTTGCTACTACCAGTCACAAGCTTTATGTTAGGCGCAGTACTCATACTGGAACTTATGAACAAGAATTGCTCTATCAATCACCATCTACTTTAGATATATCTTCTGAACTTTTTTCAAATCCAAAAATCTTCCTACAAATTAGTGAATTAGGAGGGATGGGGCTTTTTTGTGTAGAAAAATGAAAAGCCGGGCAATCTTTCTTGCATCCGAAATGTGAAATATTTATACAAAGAGGGAGAGATGAAGACCTTTTGAATATGCTCCTGCTACACAGGAAATGTATTTTGAAATGTTACAAAAATCTATTATATTTCTTGCGCATTCGCCGCTGGCCCCATCCGCTTGACAATCCAGGCCCCGTCAGCAGCTGTCCGTCAGCGCATGTGTAGCAGCAACAACTCAACACAGACCTAGCCGGTACCTAAGTCATGGGCTTCGACAAAAACGCTCTCACGGCGGCGACAGCTGGGTGTGCCCATCCATACTTATCCGTTGACCGGCCGGATGCTACGACCTATGAAGTGGAAAAATCGCAGTTTAAACCAAGTTGTGTTGCTGATCGGTTTATGAAGGGGGAAAACCTTGATGTCGCCTCCGCCGAGTTTACCACATACAATGTTCATTCTCTAAAAAAAAAGAGAGGTTGTATTCATGATCAAACGGAGACAGTTCTGCATGTAGGAATTTGGTTTTGATGTTTTTAAAATTTATTTATGACCTTAGCATGGCCAAAAAACAATAATTTGAGAGAGTAGCAGCATCCCCATCAATAAGATATAATTTTAAGTAATGATATTTTTCATGTGCTAAAAAAATATAGTGATACTCTTCATTGCCGGTAAAACGAAAAACTGTAGCTATAAATTCATTCGTATTCATATCTTAGTAAAATTTATGTAGGGATGTCATCCACCATTATTACAAATCTGCAGTATTACAAGCCGGTGCAACGATAGGCTCTTAGAATTGGTCATGTTTCTCATGATTAGGAGAAAATATGATCAACGGTAACCAACCAAGAGGTGAGTATTTTTTTCTGAGTTTTTGTTTCTTCCGTGCAACGCACGGGTATTTTTTGCTAGTATAAAACAAAGTACTGTAGCAAAATAACACATGGGTTATCTCCCAAGAAGTTCTTTCTTTATAGCCATTAAGATGGGCTCAGCAGTTTTAATGATGCACTCGCAAGAAATAGTATTTGAATCAAAAGAGAGCATCAAGAGGCAAATCCAAAACACATTTAAGTCTAACATGCTTCCTATGCAAAGGAATCTTGTAAATAAACAAGTTCATGAAAAGCAAAGTAACAAGCATAGGAAGATAGAACAAGTGTAATTTCAACAATTTCAGCATATAGAGAGGTGTATTAGTACCATGAAAATTTCTACTACCATATTTTCCCCTCTCATAATAATTTTCAGTAGCTTCATGAGCAAACTCAACAATATAACTATCACATGCAGCATGCTTCTCATGATTTCCAAACACATAATTTTTATCAAGTTCAAGAATAGTGGAATAAAAACTTTCAAACTTACTTTTATTAATAATATAAGAAGGTAGTTGATCAATCTCAAGAGATATGGGACTCATAGAATAAGTCAAGGACTCTCCAATCCCATTTTCATTAGTAGTACAATTAATATTATCTAGTAACATAGGACCATCATCTAGAGTTTTATCATAAACATTTGCCAAGCAAAATTCTTTAGTACCATGCATTTCGACATCAGGCACAAACAAATCATTATCATAAGATTTATCAAAGTAGCATGGATTATCATAAATAACAGTAGCATAATTATTCTCGCAAGTTTTACTCATAGGTAATATTTCAAGAGAATCCACAGGAACATCACATTCAACCTCTTTCGGTAAGCATGGAGGACAATCAAATAGTGTAAGAGATAAAGAGTTACTCTCATTAGAAGGTTGGCATGGGTAGCTAATCCATTCTTCCTCCTTTTGTTCGTCGCTCTCCTCTTCTTTTTCATCCAATGAGCTTTCAGGTTCATCAATTTCCTCCTCTTTTTCATCCAATGCACTTTCAGGTTCATCAATTTCTTCTTCCACCGGTTCATGCAAATTGTGAGTGCATTCTTGTGCATTAATGTGTCTCTCTTTATAATCAAGGATATAAGGATTCCTACTGTAGCATTCTATGCAAGAATTAAGGATAGTAGAGACATAATCTTTAAGGTCCTTACAAATAGCACAAGTTTCATAATTCTCAACCATGAAGGATTCTATCTCGGAGGCTCCCATAAGATAAGACAAATTGTTCTACCTCTTCGAACCCATAATGAATATAGCAATTCCGGTTATAGTTCTTAATAAAAAATTCCTCACTAAAGCCACATTGAAATTTAAGATGTTTAGTATCCTGTTGAGAGCAACAGTTTATATCATGGCGTCTAAGCAAGATTCTAGCAATTGTATTTAATTTCTCTATCATAGCACTCATTATTTTACCAGTTCTTGATTCTCTATAATTATTATAACATTCTATAAGCTCCAAGTAGGTTGTTGGTTCTCCCATAATAGCGGTTTTTAATTTTTTGGTTTTTTTAAATTTTTATGGATTTTTGGGTATATGAGACAAATAAAACAAGACAAAAATAAACTAAGCAGAAGTAAACTACGCAAACCAATACTAGACAGAAATAAACTAAGCAAAAATAAACTAGACAAAAGTAAACTAAGCAAAACAAAATAAAATAAAACAGAGAGAGAGGTAGAGTGTACTCCCCAGGTGAACTTATGAGTAGAGCTATGCCTCCCCGGCAACGGCGTCAGAAAATAGTCTTGATATGACCCGCAAGTATAGGGGATCGCGATAGTCTTCGAGGGAAGTAAAACCCAAATTTATTGATTCGACACAAGGGGAGGTAAAGAATACCTATAAGCCTTAACAACTGAGTTGTCAATTCAGCTGCACCTGGAAAAGCACTAGCAACAGGGGTGATGTGAAAGTAACAGTAATATGAGAGCAATAGTAATAGTAACACAGCAGCAGTAATAACAATATGAGCGATGGCACCAGAAGATAGTTGATACTACTTCCAATGACATGTAGAACAAGTATATTATGATGAGAGATGGACCGGGGTTCCCAGCGATCTACACTAGTGGTAAGTCTCCAATAACAAGTGATAAGTGTTGGGTGAACAAATTACAGTTGGGCAATTGACAGGAATCAAAGCATTAAGAAAGAACATCAGGCTTATTAATTATGTAGGCATGTTTTCCGTATATAGTCGTACGTGCTCGCAATGAGAAACTTGCACAACATCTTTTGTCCTACCAGCCGGTGGCAGCCGGGCCTCAAGGGAAACTACTGGATATTAAGGTACTCCTTTTAATAGAGTACCGGAGCAAAGCATTAACACACCGTGAAAACATGTGATCCTCACATCACCGCCACCCCCTCCGGTTGTCCCGATTTCTGTCACTTCGGGGCCATTGGTTCCGGACAGTGACATGTGCATACAACTTGTAGATACAATCTAAGCAATAATTATAGAGCTCAAATCTAAGATCATGCCACTCGGGCCCTAGTGACAAGCATTAAGCATAACAAGATTGCAGCAACAATAACTTCACAAACTTTATAGATAGACTAATCATAATGTATCATCCATCGGATCCCAACAAACACAACACCGATTACATCAGATGGATCTCAATCATGTAAGGCAGCTCGTGAGATCATTGTATTGAAGTACATGGAGGAGAGAATACCAACTAGCTACTGCTAGAACCCGTAGTCCATGGGGGAACTACTCACGGAGCATGATGGAGGCGGTGGCGTCGATGGAGATAGCTTCCGGGGGCACTTCCCCGTCCCGGCAGGGTGCCGGAACAGAGAGTTCTGTCCCCCAAATTGGAGTTTCGCGACGGTGGCGGCGCCCCTGGAGTCTTTCTGGAGTTTCGTCAATTGGTACGGTGCTTTTAGGTCGAAAGGGATTTTATAGGCGAAGAGGCGGCGCAGGGGGGCACCTGGGGGCTCCACACCATAGGGTGGCGCGGGCCCAGGCCAGGCCGCGCCGCCCTATGGTCTGGTGGCCCTCTGGCCCCTCTCCGACTCTTCTTCGGTGTTCTGGAGCCTTCCGGGAAAAATAGGAGGTTTGGCGTTGATTTCGTCCAATTCCGAGAATATTGCCCGAACAGCCTTTCTGGAACCAAAAACAGCAGAAAATAGGAACTGGCACTGTGGCATCTTGTTAATAGGTTAGTTCCGGAAAACGCATAAAAACATTACAAAGTGCAAGCAAAACATGTAAGTATTGTCATAAAACAAGCATGGAACGATAGAAATTATGGATACGTCGGGGACGTATCAGTATACAACGAAGAAAGTGATGGAGCCAAGGAAGTGGGGTGTACCTCTCCCAAGGTTGGAGGAGCAGCCGATGTTGTGATAATCGGCTTTTCCGTGGACTTGGCTAGGTTAGCCACTTGGTCAGCCACGATCGTCGAGGTGGCTAGGTCTAGCGTAGCAGACGGCATCAGTACCTCCTCGACGTCTCCGCTAGAGGTACCATTGGTCTGCAAAAGGAAGTAATTAGCCGATCCAAGTGGCAATGGGTTAGCATGAAATGTAAACCAGTGAGATAATTACATTTGAGACCTCCTGGCTTGATGGAGAAGCTCGTGGGTCTTTGCGAGCCCTTTTGACGCATCGACGCTTCACGCGTGACCCTGATTTGATCGGGGCTTGGGAGCAGGAGGCTCGGGAATCGACCTTTTCTTAGAAGTCGGCGCTGGCGAGGCAGTCTGGCTCTGTGTGGAGGACCTCTCGGAGTTGCCCGAGCTCGAATCCCTCTGGCTGGACTCTGCGTCCCCGCTGGAGTTCTCTTCGGTGGAAGTCTGTAGAAAGAAGTACAAGCATGTTGCAAAAGACTGGGAAAGCAGATAAATGTGGACAGGGCACAAGTCAACTTACGTGCAAGATTTCTTGGGCAGGAGCTTTGCGCTTCAGGGTCTTTCTGGCAGCCACCTTCCTCACTGTCGTCCTCGCCTGAGTTGAGGCTCGGGGGGCAACTGGCCCCGAAGATGCTTTACTCTTGGGAGCCGATTTCGGTGAAATCGGCTGACTCTGCATTATGACTTTCTTCAGGGGAGGCGAGCTCTGGCAGAAGAGAACCACTGGGGCCAGAGGAAGGAATTCGAAGGGGGAGCCATCGGTTTGCGTGGGAGCTGGGCCATCTTGTTGCTGCCAGGAGATGGAGTCAGGTTACAGACAATCACCATAAGCCGTTGCAAGAAATTTATAGGTAATGGTACCTGGTCTGCAGGAACGTCATATTCGGCATCAAGTTGTCTCAGCAGCGGTCCTAGAGCTCTTCTGAAGGCATGGGTCTTCCACATGGACCACCAAGTCTCGAAACCATCGGTAGTGAAGGTGAAACGGAGGTTGTGGGGAATTGGAATGGCCAGAGCATCAAAGAAGGTATAGCACCTTTGGCCAGTGAGGATGTCAGGCAGTTCAGCTCTGCTTACTGTCAGGTGGTGTAGGAAGAAGTGTGGAGGCACCTGCCCGAGACCAAGCTGTCGGGCTACTACTACCGGTTGGTAAGACTCATAACCAGGCTTGATGATCCGGTTTGAAGTACTCATGCCAACTGGGAGAAAGCAAGGGCGAATCATGATAGAGTACAAATGCCGGGTGCTAGCGTCATCGGCAAAGTTATCCAATCGGAAGGAGACTGGGTTCTCAAAGTTCTCCGATTCAGTATAAGGAAAGAACAGGGGGTTGTCCAAACCTTGGAAGAAAATCTTGAACCACCCTGCTGCTTCCTTAGGGATCAGCCTGCTGCCTGGGAGACCATACAAAGCTTGGCCATAGCTGGTGCATCGGATCTCCTTTCCATTAGCATCTGGGAAGGTGCAGGTGGCCAAAGGTGGGAAGTCTGGGATCTGGTTCTGAAAGTACAGCTGAGCCCATAACTGAATAAACCACCAGGGGCCTCCAGTTTTAACTGTCTTTTGAGAGAATAGTTTGACAGACATCAGTTGAAGGGATCGATAGACCTCTCCAAGAAACAGTTTGCCGAGGCCAAGTTGGGTGCCTTTGGCAAGTTCATAGGCCAGGGAAAGGTAATTCTTGGTAGGGGCAAGTGATGGGCCACAGAATATGAAGTGCTCCAACCAGAAGTTCAGGAAGGCTGTGTGTTCTCTCTCTGTCACAGGGCATTTGGTTTTCATATAACGATTGAGGTAGGCACCCCAGCTGGTACATTCTTTTTTAGAGGAAAGGGTGAAAGGAACTTTCGGCAGCTTGAATGCAGAAGGGCTTGGGGATGCAATGTCTAGGCCTGTGATCATGGCCACATCCAGCAGAGTTGGTGTCATAGGGCCATGGCCAAACATGAAGTAGTTCAGTGCATCAGACCAGAAGTAGCCGATGGTTTTCAGAATATTTTCATTCTTTTCAAGGGGAGACAATGATAATGACAAGGCATCGGCTATCCCTATGGCTTCCCAGGTGGCATAGTAGGTTTTGGATACTCTATTATACCTTGCCACCCAACCCTCAGGAGGATTAGGCCAGGCTCGCAGGCAGTCGGCCCAGGAAGACAGATCTAAGTTCTGGTTCACGAAGGGGATTCTGTTAGCCTCGCATGAAATTAAGAGAGCGGAACTCTCGGAAGAACGGGGGCCAAGACACATAGAGTTTGGGAGAGAAGGGTGCGGCAGCAGGATGTCTGAAACCTAAAATTGATAACGGAATAGGACATTAATTCAGGTGTTCGCTGTTTACTCCTAACATTGATTCGAATGGCAAGGAGGCGGTTGAGGATTACCTTCAGACCGGAGACCATGGCGTTGGCATTGGATGATTCCGCCATTTGATGCGTTGAGGAATTGGGACGGCGCGGTTGAGATCTGAGATTCGTGGAGCTGCTTGGGCGACGATTTGAGCAGAGTGATTTTGGAATTGTCATTTCCAAAACCAGGGGGCATGTGTTATCACCAGAATTTGACCGGATCAGAGGTGGGCCGCGATTGGAGATGGGCTTGAAGAATATACATGGAAGGAATACATGAATCGGCCTGATATGCAAAGTTTGGGCTAGTTTGCCCGTGTATCTGTAATATAGTAGGATACGTGTCGATTAGATAGAGTTTGGCTCGTGCCCAGTTGGGATTATTCCCACGTTAGAAAGTCTACGGACTATAAATATGTATCTAGGGTTTATGGAATAAACAACAATCACGTTCACCACAAACCAATCTAGGCGTATCGCCAACTCCCTTGTCTCGAGGGTTTCTTCCGGGTAAGCATCATGCTGCCTAGATTGCATCTTGCGATCTAGGCAGTACATGTTTATTCGCCGTTCATGCGTTGCTCGTGCTGAAGCCTTTTTGATGGCGGGCAACGTAGTTATCTTAGATGTATTAGGGTTAGCATTGTTCATCGTATCATATGCTGTCGTCGTGCAACCCTTAGACGTCTAGCCTCCCTTACACCTATCTTAGGTGTAAGGGCGGCACCCCGCTTGATCATTATTTAGTAGATCCGATCCGTTATGGTTGCTCCTTATTCTTCAATGATTAGTTTAATATCTGCATAGTTAGGCCTTACAAACGGGTTGAAGGATCCAGTGGCGCGTAGGTTGTAGTTTGCTAGCCCTAGACAGGATGTTCCGAGGATCAACTTCGTGTTGGTTTTTAGGCCTTGCCTAGGGTCGGTTTACGATCACCGTGCGTGGCCGCCAGGCTCAATCACGAGTAGGATGTTCCGATTATGTGGTGAAAACCCTAAATCGTAGTAGGTCGTTTTAGCTTTATATTGATCAAGCAGGACCACCATATATTCGTACACCTCGTACGAATCATGGGTGGATCGGCTCTTTGAGCCGATTCACAGGACAACATGAGAGCCGATCGAGGCTCGTATTTAATGTTTACGTGTATGCCATGCAGGAAACTAAGCGAGGCACATCCATCACCTTCCTGACCAGGTATAGGTCAGGTGGCACGCCCTTGCACCATAATCGGGCGTGCGTGCAGAGCCTTTGCGGGTCGTCGCTCGGAGGGACCAGGGCCAGCCGCAGTCCTGGGAGCCTCCCGGCTCTACCGTGTTGCCCGTCGCTGCTCGCCGGTGGGTTTCTGACCGCAACAGTAATCCAACTGCATCTATGACTAATAATCCATCCCACTAGTAGGAAAAGGATCATTAGTGGCGCACCAAAAACCACATTCTGTGGCGCATGGGCGGTGCACCACATAATTGTCGCCATAAAAATAAGAATTCGGTGGCGCACCTACCCATGCGCCACAGAAAGAGAAAATCTTATTTCTGGGGCGCATCGGCGGTGGTGCGCTGATACGTCTCCGACGTATCGATAATTTCTTATGTTCCATGCCACATTATTGATGTTATCTACATGTTTTATGCACACTTTATGTCATATTTGTGCATTTTCTGGAACTAACCTATTAACAAGATGCCGAAGTGCCAGTTGCTGTTTTCTACTGTTTTTGGTTTCAGAAATCCTAGTAAGGAAATATTCTCGGAATTGGACGAAATCAACGCCCAGGGTCCTATTTTGCCACGAAGCTTCCAGAAGACCGAAGAGTCAACGAAGTGGGGCCACGAGGTGGCCAAACCACAGGGCGGCGCGACCCAGGTCTTGGCCGTGCGGCCCTGTCATCTGGGCCCCTCGTGACGCCCCTTGACCTGCCCTTCCGCCTACAAATAGCCTTCGACGCGAAACCCCCAGTACCGAGAGCCACCATACGGAAAACCTTCCGGAGACGCCGCCGCCGCCAATCCCAACTCGGGGGATTCAGGAGATCGCCTCCGGCACCCTGCCGGAGAGGGGAATCATCTCCCGGAGGACTCTACGCCGCCATGGTCGCCTCCGGAGTGATGTGTGAGTAGTCTACCCCTGGACTATGGGTCCATAGCAGTAGCTAGATGGTTGTCTTCTCCTCATTGTGCTTAATTGTCGGGTCTTGTGAGCTGCCGAACATGATCAAGATCATCTATCTGTAATTCTATATGTTGCGTTTGTTGGGATCCGATGAATAGAGAATACCATGTTATGTTGATTATCAATTTATATCTATGTGTTGTTTATGATCTTGCATGCTCTCCATTACTAGTAGATGCTCTGGCCAAGTAGATGCTTGTAACTCCAAGAGGGAGTATTTATGCTCGATAGTGGGTTCATGTCTCCGTGAATCTGGGGAAGTGACAGAAATCTCTAAGATTATGGATGTGCTGTTGCCACTAGGGATAAAACATTGGTGCTATGTTCGAGGATGTAGTTACTGATTACATTACGCGCAATACTTAATGCAATTGTCTGTTGTTAGCAACTTAATACTGGAGGGGGTTCGGATGATAACCTGAAGGTGGACTTTTTAGGCATAGATGCATGCTGGATAGCGGTCTATGTACTTTGTCGTAATGCCCAATTAAATCTCACAATACTCATCATAATATGTATGTGCATGGTCATGCCCTCTTTATTTGTCAATTGCCCAACTGTAATTTGTTCACCCAACATGCTGTTTATCTTATGGGAGAGACACCTCTAGTGAACTGTGGACCCCGGTCCAATTCTCTTTACTGAAATACAATCTACTGCAATACTTGTTCTACTATTTTCTGCAAACAATCATCATCCACACTATACATCTAATCCTTTGTTACAGCAAGCCGGTGAGATTGACAACCACGCTGTTTCATTGGGGCAAAGTACTTGGTTTGTGTTGTGCAGGTTCCACGTTGGCGCCGGAATCCCTGGTGTTGCGCCGCACTACATCTCGCCGCCATCAACCTTCAACGTGCTTCTTGGCTCCTACTGGTTCGATAAACCTTGGTTTCATACTGAGGGAAAACTTGCCGCTGTACGCATCACACCTTCCTCTTGGGGTTCCCAACGGACGCGTGATGTACGCGTATCAAGCTCTTTTTCTGGCGCCGTTGCCGGGGAGATCAAGACACGCTGCAAGGGGAGTCTCCACATCCCAATCTCTTTACTTTGTTTTTGTCTTGCTTAGTTTTATTTACTACTTTGTTTGCTGCACTAAATCAAAATACAAAAAAATTAGTTGCTAGTTTTACTTTATTTGCTATCTTGTTTGCTATATCAAAACACACAAAAAAATTAGTTACTTGCATTTACTTTATCTAGTTTGCTTTATTTACTATTGCTAAAATGGGTACTCCTGAAAATACTAAGTTGTGTGACTTCACAACCACAAATAATAATGATTTCTTATGCACACCTATTGCTCCACCTGCTACTACAGCAGAATTCTTTGAAATTAAACCTGCTTTACTGAATCTTGTTATGCGAGAGCAATTTTCTGGTGTTAGTTCTGATGATGCTGCTGCCCATCTTAATAATTTTGTTGAACTTTGTGAAATGAAAAAATATAAAGATGTAGATGGTGACATTATAAAATTAAAATTGTTCCCTTTCTCATTAAGAGGAAGAGCTAAATATTGGTTGCTATCTCTGCCTAAGAATAGTATTGATTCATGGACTAAATGCAAGGATGCTTTTATTGGTAGATATTATCCCCCTGCTAAAATTATATCTTTGAGGAGTAGCATAATGAATTTTAAACAATTGGATACTGAACATGTTGAACAAGCATGGGGAAGAATGAAATCTTTGGTTAAAAATTGCCCAACCCATGGACTGACTACTTGGATGATCATCCAAACCTTTTATGCAGGACTGAATTTTTCTTTGCGGAACCTATTGGATTCAGATGCTGGAGGTACCTTTATGTCCATCACTCTTGGTGAAGCAACAAAGCTTCTTGATAATATGATGATTAATTACTCTGAATGGCACACGGAAAGAGCTCCACAAGGTAAGAAGGTAAATTCTGTCGAAGAAACCTCTTCCTTGAGTGATAAGATTGATGCTATAATGTCTATGCTTGTGAATGATAGGACAAATGTTGATCTTAATAATGTTCCGTTAGCTTCATTGGTTGCACAAGAAGAACATGTTGATGTCAACTTCAATAAAAATAATAATTTCAACAACAATGCTTACAGGAACAATTCTAGTAACAACTATAGGCCATATCCTTATAATAATGGCAACGGCTATGGTAATTCTTATGGGAATTCTTACAACAATAATAGGAACACACCCCCTGGACTTGAAGCCATGCTTAAAGAATTTATTAGTACACAAACTGCTTTAACAAATCTGTTGAAGAAAAGCTTGAGAAAATTGATATACTTGCTTCTAAAGTCGATAGTCTTGCTGCTGATGTTGATCTTTTGAAATCAAAAGTTATGCCTAATGAAAATCATCATAATAAAATTGTTACTACAGCAAATGCCATCCAAGTTGTAATTAATGAGAATATAAGATTGATGGCCGAATTGCGTGCTAGGTGGGAAAGAGAAGAAAATGAAAAAGAAGATAATATATCTAAAGTTTGGACTATTACCACCACTAGTAATGCTAATGCTACACAAGTTGCTGCACCTCCTACTATTAATGGTAAAATAATTGGTGTTGGCAATGTTTCCACTTCTAATGCAAAGCGCGAGAAACTGCTCAAATCGCTAAAACTTGAAATCACTCGTGATAAAACTGCTGAAATTTTTTCCAACATTGGGGATGATGATCCCATTGCTTTAGATTATAATGGTTTGAATTTTGATGATTGTCACATCTCTGAAGTTATAAAGTTCTTGCAAAAACTTGCTAAAAGTCCTAATGCTAGTGCTATAAATTTGGCTTTCACGAAACATATTACAAATGCTCTCATAAAAGCTAGAGAAGAGAAATTAGAGCGCGAAGCTTCTATTCCTAGAAAGCTAGAGGATGGTTGGGAGCCCATCTTTAATATGAAGGTTAAAGACTTTGATTGTAATGCTTTATGTGATCTTGGTGCAAGTATTTCCGTTATGCCTAAGAAAATCTATAATATGCTTGACTTGCCACCGCTGAAAAATTGTTATTTGGATGTTAATCTTGCTGATCATTCTACAAAGAAACCTTTGGGGAAAGTTGATAATGTTCGCATTACCGTTAACAATAACCTTGTCCCCGTTGATTTTGTTGTCTTGGATATTGAATGCAATGCATCTTGTCCCATCATATTGGGAAGACCTTTTCTTCGAACTGTTGGTGCTATCATTGATATGAAGGAAGGTAATATTAAATATCAATTTCCTCTCAAGAAAGGTATGGAACACTTCCCTAGAAATAGAATGAAGTTACTTTTTGATTCTATTATTAGAACAAAGTATGATGTTGACACTTCGTCTCTTGATAATACTTGATACACACTTTCTGCGCCTAGCTGAAAGGCGTTAAAGAAAAGCGCTTATGGGAGACAACCCAAAGTTTTTACTACAGTACTTTGTTTTTATTTTGTGTCTTGGAAGTTGTTTACTACTGTAGCAACCTCTCCTTATCTTAGTTTAGTGTTTTGTTGTGCCAAGTAAAGTCGTTGATAGTAAAGTTCATACTAGATTTGGATTACTGCGCAGAAACAGATTTCTTTGCTGTCACGAATCTGGGCAAAATTTTCTGTAGGTAACTCAGAAAATTATGCCAATTTACATGAGTGATCCTCAGATATGTACGCAACTTTCATTCAATTTGAGCATTTTCATTTGAGCAAGTCTGGTGCCTCGATGAAATTCGTCAATACGAACTGTTCTGTTTTGACAGATTCTGCCTTTTATTTCGCATTGCCAGTTTTGTTATGTTCGATGGATATTTCGATTCCATTGACTTTCAGTAGCTTTGTGCAATGTCCAGAAGTGTTAAGAATGATTATGTCACCTCTGAACATGTATATTTTGATTGTGCACTAACCCTCTAATGAGTTGTTCTAAGTTTGGTGTGGAGGAAGTTTTCAAGGATCAAGAGAGGGAGATGATACAACATAATCAAGGAGAGTGAAAGCTCTAAGCTTGGGGATGCCCCGGTGGTTCACCCCTGCATATATCAAGAAGACTCAAGCGTCTAAGCTTGGGGATGCCCAAGGCATCCCCTTCTTCATCGACAACATTATCAGGTTCCTCCCCTGAAACTATATTTTTATTCCATCACAACTTATGTGCTTTTCTTGGAGAGTCGGTTTGTTTTTGTTTTTGTTTTGTTTGAATAAAATGGATCCTAGCATTCACTTGTGGGAGAGAGACACGCTCCGCTGTAGCATATGGACAAGTATGTCCTTAGGCTTTACTCATAATATTCATGGCGAAGTTTCTTCTTCGTTAAATTGTTATATGGTTGGAATTGGAAAATGATACATGTAGTAATTTGCTATAATGTCTTGGATAATGTGATACTTGGCAATTGTTGTGCTCATGCTTAAGCTCTTGCATCATATACTTTGCACCTATTAATGAAGAAATACATAGAGCATGCTAAAATTTGGTTTGCATATTTGGTCTCTCTAAGGTCTAGATAATTTCTAGTATTGAGTTTGAACAACAAGGAAGACGGTGTAGAGTCTTATAATGTTTTCAATATGTCTTTTATGTGAGTTTTGCTGCACCGGTTCATCCTTGTGTTTGTTTCAAATAGCCTTGCTAGCCTAAACCTTCTATCGAGAGGGAATACTTCTCATGCATCCAAAATACTTGAGCCAACCACTATGCCATTTGTGTCCACCATACCTACCTACTACATGGTATTTCTACGCCATTCCAAAGTATATTGCTTGAGTGCTACCTTTAAACAATTCAAAATTTATCACCTCTGATTTGTGTCAATGTTTTATAGCTCATGAGGAAGTATGTGGTGTTTATCTTTCAATCTTGTTGGGCAACTTTCACCAATGGACTAGTGGCTTCATCCGCTTATCCAATAATTTTGCAAAAAGAGCTGGCAATGGGATTTCCAGTCCCAAATTAATTAATAAAAATAGACACTCCTCCATGGTATATGATTGTTGGACGGCACCCGAAGGATTCGGTTAGCCATGGCTTGAGAAAGCAAAGGTGGGGAGGACTGTCATCATAATAAAACTAAAAATAAAAAGGCACTCCTTCATGGTATGAGATTGTTGGCAGGCACCCGAAGGATTCGGTTAGCCATGGTTTGTGAAAGAAAGGTTGGAAGGAGTGCCACACAAAAATAAAATAAAATGGGAGCCGCTCTTTGAAGGTTTGTCTAGCAAGGGGGTTAGAGTGCCCACTACCATTCGTTGACAACAACAAACACCTCTCAAAATTTTACTTTTATTGCTCTCTATATGTTTTCAAAATCAAAAATCTAGCACAAATATAGCAATCGATGCTTTTCCTCTTTGAAGGACCATTCTTTTACTTTTATTGTTGAGTCAGTTCACCTATTTCTCTCCACCTCAAGAAGCAAACACTTGTGTGAACTGTGCATTGAATCCTACATACTTGCATATTGCACTTGTTATATTACTCTATGTTGACAATATCCATGAGATATACATGTTACAAGTTGAAAGCAACCGCTGAAACTTAATCTTCCTTTGTGTTGCTTCAATGCTTTTACTATGAATTATTGCTTTATGAGTTAACTCTTATGCAAGACTTATTGATGCTTGTCTTGAAGTACTATTCATGAAAAGTCTTTGCTATATGATTCAGTTGTTTACTCATGTCATATACGTTGTTTTGATCGCTGCATTCACTACATATGCTTACAAATAGTATGATCAAGATTATGATGGCATGTCACTCCAGAAATTATCTTTGTTTATCGTTTACCTGCTCGGGACGAGCAGGAACTAAGCTTGGGGATGCTGATACGTCTCCGACGTATCGATAATTTCTTATGTTCCATGCCACATTATTGATGTTATCTACATGTTTTATGCACACTTTATGTCATATTTGTGCATTTTCTGGAACTAACCTATTAACAAGATGCCGAAGTGCCAGTTGCTGTTTTCAGCTGTTTTTGGTTTCAGAAATCCTAGTAAGGAAATATTCTCGGAATTGGACGAAATCAACGCCCAGGGTCCTATTTTGCCACGAAGCTTCCAGAAGACCGAAGAGTCAACGAAGTGGGGCCACGAGGTGGCCAAACCACAGGGCGGCGCGGCCCAGGTCTTGGCCGCGCGGCCCTGTCATCTGGGCCCCTCGTGACGCCCCTTGACCTGCCCTTCCGCCTACAAATAGCCTTCGTCGCGAAACCCCCAGTACCGAGAGCCACGATACGGAAAACCTTCCAGAGACGCCGCCTCCGCCAATCCCATCTCGGGGGATTCAGGAGATCGCCTCCGGCACCCTGCCGGAGAGGGGAATCATCTCCCGGAGGACTCTACGCCGCCATGGTCGCCTCCGGAGTGATGTGTGAGTAGTCTACCCCTGGACTATGGGTCCATAGCAGTAGCTAGATGGTTGTCTTCTCCTCATTGTGCTTAATTGTCGGGTCTTGTGAGCTGCCGAACATGATCAAGATCATCTATCTGTAATTCTATATGTTGCGTTTGTTGGGATCCGATGAATAGAGAATACCATGTTATGTTGATTATCAATTTATATCTATGTGTTGTTTATGATCTTGCATGCTCTCCGTTACTAGTAGATGCTCTGGCCAAGTAGATGCTTGTAACTCCAAGAGGGAGTATTTATGCTCGATAGTGGGTTCATGTCTCCGTGAATCTGGGGAAGTGACAGAAATCTCTAAGATTATGGATGTGATGTTGCCACTAGGGATAAAACATTGGTGCTATGTTCGAGGATGTAGTTACTGATTACATTACGCGCAATACTTAATGCAATTGTCTGTTGTTAGCAACTTAATACTGGAGGGGGTTCGGATGATAACCTGAAGGTGGACTTTTTAGGCATAGATGCATGCTGGATAGCGGTCTATGTACTTTGTCGTAATGCCCAATTAAATCTCACAATACTCATCATAATATGTATGTGCATGGTCATGCCCTCTTTATTTGTCAATTGCCCAACTGTAATTTGTTCACCCAACATGCTGTTTATCTTATGGGAGAGACACCTCTAGTGAACTGTGGACCCCGGTCCAATTCTCTTTACTGAAATACAATCTACTGCAATACTTGTTCTACTATTTTCTGCAAACAATCATCATCCACACTATACATCTAATCCTTTGTTACAGCAAGCCGGTGAGATTGACAACCACGCCGTTTCGTTGGGGCAAAGTACTTGGTTTGTGTTGTGCAGGTTCCACATTGGCGCCGGAATCCCTGGTGTTGCGCCGTACTACATCTCGCCGCCATCAACCTTCAACGTGCTTCTTGGCTCCTACTGGTTCGATAAACCTTGGTTTCATACTGAGGGAAAACTTGCCGCTATACGCATCACACCTTCCTCTTGGGGTTCCCAACGGACGCGTGCTGTACGCGTATCATGCGCCACCGAATTTTTTTCTAAATTTCAAAAAAATGGCGGTCAGATATAGATCTAGATTTGGGGCCGCTGAGTTTTTTTAATTTTTTTTTTTAAATTTCCCCGGTAGGTCGCCGGAGGTGGGTGGTTGGGTGGGTTGGGTGAGTGGGTGGGTGGTGGAGGAGGCTGGCCGAAGGTGGTGGTGGTGGTGGAGTAGGAGGAGGTGGTGGTGGTGGTGGTGGAGTAGGAGGAGGTGGTGGTGGAGGAGGAGGAGGTGGTCGCCGGAGTAGGAGGAGAAGGTGGTGGTGGTCGTGGTCACCAGAGGAGGTCGCCGGAGGAGGAGGAGGTCACCGGAGGAGGAGTTGTCACCGGAGTAGGAGGAGGAGGTCGCCGGAGGAGAAGGTGGTCGCCGGAGTAGGAGGAGGTTGCCGGGTGTGGGTAGAGGAGGAGAAGGGAGAGGAAGGGAGGAGAAAGAGGAGAAGGGAGAAAGAGGAGAAGTGGAGGAGGAGGAGAATGGAGAAGAGAAGAAGGGGAAGTGGAGGAGGAGGCCCCCGAAATTGAAAATTCAGCACTAGAATTCTGTGGCGCATGGGCTTATGGTGCGTCACAGATGTTTTTCAAATTTTCTATTTTTGGAGGAAAAAATCTTGACTTTGCCATTATTTTTTACTATTTTCGAATTTGGCGATTCTAAAAATTATCCAACCGGACATGCCCGGGTGAATTCGGATGTAGAATTTCCGTGGGAATATTTTGATATATTGTGCGTTTTTATCGAGTTCGTATGCAACCAGGAATCCAGTTTGATGATTTTCCAACGCAATTTTGCAAAAAAGTCAAAATTCATAATTGTTAATTTTCAGTGGTACTAGATGACATAATACATGGGCATCTCCGAAGGATTTTATTTTTGAAATTTCTATATTTCTTTTGTATTTTACAGTGCTAAAAGGGCGATCCACATGGGGGTGGAGTTGCGTGGGGAGCAAAAAAATCTTCTGTTGCGCACCAACTCATGTGCGCCACAGAAATGTGTATTTTCTGTGGCGCACCAGGGCCAGTGCGCCACAGAATGTCTTATTTATGTGCCTTAAGTGCTAGAACTTTTTATTTGGGATAAAACAGAGGTGTTGAAAATGTATTTTGAGAGGTATGTTTGTCTATATCAATGGCTGGTATCAAATGGTCTATCATACTTTCATATAGTGACTTCAAGAGCGGTTCCAATATAGTTATTCTTTTGCACACCATTATTTAGGATCTCTTCACTACATAGTGTGTGGAGCTTTATTTTTTTATTTGTTTATTTTAGGTGGGCTAGCTATGCACCCAGTTGTCTTGCTCTTTTTGCAATACTAAAGACTAGCACATTATTCTAGCTAGTCAAGATGTAAAGTCATGAAAAGACGATAATGCATTCAATACTTACTCTGAGCTAAAACAGGAACACAAAACCGATAATAGTTTTTGAAGGTTTTAAAGATAGCACATAAGCAATTTACTCTGGAGTGGCAGTGAAATACCACATATAGGTAGGTATGGTGGACACAATTGGCATACCTTGGTTTTTTTGGGAGTTGGATGCACGAGTATAGATCATACTCAGTACAGGTGAAGGCTAGCAAAAGATTAGGGGCGACCAATTTAAAGATAAATAATAGCTATAATCATGCATAGCGACAAAACATTATTAATCAAAGCATCAAGTGATATTACAAGTCAAAAACTAAATGATCATAGAGACTTGAGGTGAATAGTTTGTAGTCATAACATGGTGTAAGCATGTGCCAAGTCAACCCAAATAAAGCATCAAAGGAGAATACCACCATATTATGCTTTTGTATGATGAAAACAGCACATGATTATTTCAATGGCACATTAAGCACTATCAGCTATTTGAAACAAGTCATGCTACAACAATAACTACTAAGCATACAATTAAAATAACATCTAACATGACATGCTAAAGTCTAAGCCACATTCTAAACAAGCTTCCTTTTGCACCACTATAAGCATGAAATATTTTACTCTTCTCCAACACAAATCAATTTATTTGAAACAACTCTCATCGATAATAATCAACAAAGACCAGAGAGCTAATCATACCTAACTAAAGAAAACTAACAAACTATGAACAGAGCTAAACGCAGTACTAGCAAAAGAGAACACTCATGAAACAATAAGAGTGAAAACTAGAGTGTTCTATGCAATGAAAACGGAGCGTGTCTTTCTCCAAAAAAAAATTATGCTGGGATCCAACCATATACTACAGAAAACAAAACAAAGAAAATGAAAACAAAAATAAAGACGCTCCAAGACCAACACATAGCATATAAAGTAATAAAAATATAGTGTCTTGAAAGATGACCTGATATTCTTCTTGATGAAGAAGGGGATGCCTTGGGCTTCCCCAAACTTTGACGCTTGTACCTATTGGATATTTTTTGGGGTGACATGGGCATCCCTAAGATTGAGCTTTTATCCATCCTTCATCTCATCACATCATTCTTCTCTTCATGCACTTGAAAACTTCCTTCATACAAAACTTCACACAATTTTCATTAGCAACATTAGTGCAATCAAAATAATAAATCCACTTTGGTTCAGTTCTAATATAAGTCAAACATCCATTAAAACATTAGCTATTATAGCAACTTATTTTAAAAGATCTTTCTCTCAAAAGAACTCAAAAACAAAAAGATTAAGAGGCAAATGCAAATAGTAGCAGAAATCTGTCAAAACAGAACAACAGATAAAGATAGATTTTTTCGAAAACCCTCTGTTGCTCAAATCAAAAAGTGCAAAACTAATGAAAGTTAGATAATAACCCAGGGCAGGTGCTAAACCAATTTTAGATCAATCCGACATCCTAGATGAGAGTAATAATTATTTTGGTGGTAGCACATAATCTGTTTCGGGACAGCAACTTCCCCAAATCTTACCTTCTTCCTATTAGAGGCTATCCTTGGCACAAAAATGAAATAAAAAGGATAAGAAGAGGTTGTTACAGAGGTAACAACTTCCAAGACACAACAAAAGAAAAATTACAGAAATAAAACATGGGTTACCTCCCAAGAGTGCTTTTCTTTAACGCCTTTCAGCTAGGCGCAGAAAGCTTGAATCACGTATTTTCAAGTGAAGAAGCATCACATAAATGGTAGAAGCCTTATGTCTACCTGTCTTACCTTTACTCTTCCCCTTAGGGAAAACATGAGAACCGCCTGGTGAGGAAGTGAAAGTCATGGTGCCTTTCCGCACATCTATTTTTGCTCCCACGAGCTTTAGCAGAGATCTTCCGAGTGTGATTTGTCCCTTTCCTGCACATTCAATGACAAGATAATCAGTAGATAGCATTCTTCCTAGGATTCTTGTATACACTCCTTAAGCTACTCCAATGGGTAATATAATGGCATTATTGATAAGATATATTCCTTCTCCACCCTCAGAAAGTCCCCAAAGACTTAAAGACTCATAAATATCTTTAGGCATCAGACAAAAAATCAAACATAATATCGCAACGAGCATGAAAAGTTTTACCATTTATAACAACTTTTACTGTAGGGAGCCAACTTGAGGGTTCATAATTTATTGGAACATAATCATTATTTTCACGAAGCAGATTATAACATTCTTTAAACAAGTTGTACTTGTCTCAAGAGTGTTTAATCTAGCATAAATGCTCACAAGGGATGAATCAAATTTACTAGGTGAGCTATATGTTGTAGTCAACTTTTTTATGGCATTAAAAGCTTGATATCCATCACAATGAAGAAAATCTCCTCCTACTACATCGTCCAAAGAATATCTATAACAAAGAACAAGACTAAAGTAAAAGCTACTAAGAAGCAGGCCTAGAGTCATTTTAGGTTAAGTTTTATCATAAGAATTGTTAATTCTAGACCAAGCTTCTTTAAAACTCTCCTCACTCCCTTGTTTGAAACTGAATATCATTTCCTCATATGACATAGGACTGGACATAAAAGCAACTTAAAGTAGGAACTAATGTTTTGTGTGTTTTTGACAAAAAGAAGAAAACAAGACAAATTAAAATAAACTAAGCAAAACAATAACAAAGTAAAGAGATTGGAGATGAGAGACTCATCTTTCTCCCCGGTAACGGCTCCAGAAAAGCTTGATGTTGTGCAGGGTGATACAGTTGGGAAATCCCAAGAGGAAGGTATGATGAGTGTCACAACCCACTTTTCAAACCCTGCATATTTTCTAGTTTTAAAAAAAATATGGGCCAACAAAAACTTTTCATACGTTGCTACCTAGTGTTTCATAGCATGTTGTGTTGCTTAAAATATGTTGGAAGTATGTGTTCATGATTCACTTCTCGCACTAAAACCCTTAGTATCAAATTTTTGTACCAAAATTAAATGAGGGAATTTTCTTTCTTTGCACCACTAGTGTGACAGCTTATAAGTTTTTCCTTCTTCACCTCATATTGGAGCACACAAGTGTACATGCCTTGGCATGCCACTTTTTCCTCTTCACTCACCATACCCCTCTCTTTTTCTCTCTTTTAGAGCAAACCCGAGGAAGGAGGGACACTTCCCCCTCTCTTTTCTTTGCAACTTTTCTCTCTCTTTTCTCTCTTATGGCCGGACAAGTGACACCCTCACTTTGTACTCCCCTCTCCCCTCCACCTCTGGTTTTTGCCAAACCCTAGGGGTACACTACCCCCCTTCTTCCTTTATTCTTTTTCCCTCTCAAACTTGGTGCCCTTGCACCACCACCCTAGCCCAGCTCATCTGGCCCGCACCCACCCCTCTCCTGGACCCCTGGAGTCCTCTCCCCTCTCTTCACCCCCTCTCTGGCCCAAAACCGAGCAGCCCAGCTCGCCCCAAAACCCTAGCCCACGCCCCCACTCTGGAACGCGCGCACGCACGCAGACGACGCGACAGGGCGTCGCCTCGATCGCCTCCCTCGCGCCTCGGAAACCACGCGACCGCCTCGACTACCCCACATGCTGACGCCACCGCGCGGACGTCATCGCGGCCCCACGTGATGACGCCAGCCCTCACGCGCTGGTTGGCCGGCGCCACCGCCTGACGCCCGCCCGTTGCCCTGCCTCGCCTATAAAAAGGGTGCCGCGCCCCTCCTCCACCCTCACACACTCCCCACTCCCTTCCCCCACCTCCACAGACGCTCCAGAGAGCGCCCAGGGCGCTGCTCTGGGCTGCTGCTCGCTACTGCATGGCGGAGCCCCGCCCGATCACCGCCAAGGTCGCCGAGCCGCCGCCGTCGACACCCCTCTCTCCCTCCTTTTTCTTCACTCACCCCTGGCCAAGCAGCACCTCACCCTGCCCTTCTTTTTCTCCCCAGACCTGCCCGAGGACGCCGCCGCGAAGCCCTGCCCGTGGAGCACCGCGGGAGCGTCGCCGTCGGGGAGAAGCAGGGAGGAGGAGCAGGACGCCACCCAAGCCGACCCCGCCCCGTTCCGCGACGACCCCGACCCGCCTCGACCCCGCCACCGTGCCTCCGCCGTCGCCGGTAAGCCTGGCCGTCCCTGCCCCGCCTCTGCCAGCCGCCTGTGCGTGCCCAGCACCGCGAGATGGAGAAGATGGCCCTAGGCCATCCGATCTCCATCCCACGGCTGCATGGGCCATGCAGGCCAGCGTGGCCATGCAGGCCTGGCCCGCTGCGGGCCTCCCCCTTTTTCTTTTAATTTTCTTCTTTATTTCCTCCTGCCCGCGTGGCAAATTCTCCTGGGCCGGCCCGTTTCGCACGCAGCACGGCCCAAAAACCCCTTCCCGCCCATTTCCAGTTTGAAAATAAATTTAACATTTCTGTTTTTGAATTTAAAACCTGTGAACCAAATTGCTTATAACTTGTGATCTAAAATTCGAAATCAAATGAAACCAGTGACGTTAGAAAGATATTTTCAAGACCTTTCACATGCCACTGACCTCATATTTTTAGGATTTTTATATGAATTTTAGTGTATTAAACTTGCTCTATGTATTCTGCATACTCCACAAAAGTCCTAAAATCATAGAATTAATATTTTTGACTGATTCCAATTGTGATGATCTTGTTTTAATGTTGTCCATCTCAGAAAAACAATATGGGTCCCTGTAAGAAATAATTCTGGTTCGTTTGTAAAAATGGTGTGTCACATGAAATGTTGTTCATTAAAAATTTGTTGTTATTTAATTCCCCCCCCCCCCAACCCTTTTTCCTATAAATTTGGCCAATGCATGTTTTTACTTTGATACAACATACACCCCTGCATGCTTTACCTTATACTTTTAAAACTTGATTCTTGAGTTATGTGTTGATTGTATGTTGCCCTTTTATTTTTCGCGACGTTAGATACGAACGTGGGAGAAGCCGAAGGAGAAGATTTTGGAGAAGGTATTGAAGAAGACCAGGGACTAGCCAGCCAAGGCAAGCCATTTACTTTGATCCCTTGTTCTCTATGTTATTGATTGAGATCTTGCCATCCTTGGTCTCTTGATTTATTGCGTCTCCTTGGGTTTGCTTAATTTGATTCTTTTACATACTTGCCACCAAGTGTGTAATGTCCCCTCTCGATATTTTGCGTACTTACTCTAAGTATGTGAATCACGTTTCACCACCTTTTGACACCCTAATTCTAGTAAACACTTGGGATAATATCATTAAAATTGCTCTACCTTTTGATCATCTCCATTCATGCTCAATTGGAGTATGGACGACCTTGACACCCCCTCATGTTATGATGGCAATCATTATGCTATTATACATCTTAGTTCACACATAAACTTTAGGTTGGGAAAACCCTCAAGGTTTTACCTTGTTGTAAAAGTTTTTATTAAAACCTTGGGTATAACGTTAAGCCCAAGTGAGAATTTGAGAAAGGAAAGGATTTGGTAAAAATGATGGGGATGGGAAAGTGGTTGGGATATTACGAAAACTTTGGCGCCTAAGAACTCACCCATGACAACAAACTAGCGCAACCACATTACTCCAACATGGGCACGGGGCTTAGCTCGACGTTTGTTCTCTTTAGCATGAGGCACCGCATAACTATACAAGGGTACGGTTACTCCCGAGTCCGGGTTGTCGAGGTTGGGACAATAGTATAACGGGAGGCCTTCGGGGCTGACCCGTCCGGAAGACACTATGGGTCTCCTGGCTTGGCGGTGGAGCCACGCTCAAAAGGAGGTGCGCTGTCACGGTGCCGGGGAGGTACATACTCCATAGGGTAGGACCTCTTGCTAATTAGAATGGGCGAAAGGCTTCGACTGGTTATCCGATACCCACATACTTTCGTATGATGGCCCGGGGATGATCCCGGCGGATTTATCAGATCTTGTGGGGAAAGTGCGCACACTCTACAGAGTTAAATCTATTCGAATAGCCGTGTCCGCGATCATGGACGGTTGGATTGGCTGTTGCTTAGCCTGATGTGTTTTGTTTATGAAAATGTTTGACAAAGAGCAGAAACGGGATTTGTGTTGGAGTACTTGGAGTACTGGAAAAATGGTTGATGACCACAATGAGGTGGTCGGAGAGGAATTGATAAAAATTGGGCCTACCCTTCCTAAGTGTTTATGTCGTGAAAGATCTTCCTAAAATGAGTCTAGTAGTGATGTCCTAGATATAATCTCTCATCTCCTTCACCCATGAAGTTGAGATGCTAACTCCACTCAAAACACTTCTTCTCTTCCCCATAACTTATTCTTGTTGTATAAGTGGTCATTCCCTCTTGATCTCCTAGTTAGTCCTCGGTACCTTGTTCTCCTTGATATGTTACTTTGTAAATGGTTTGCGAGTACAATTCAAAATGTACTCACGGCTTTGTCCCTGGCTATTTACTTGGCCAGACTATGAAGAGGATTTTGAAGATGATGGAGGTTATCAGGATGACTATGCGACTTAGGACGTTTTCCGGTCAGCTGCATGTAGGGTTTAAGGCATGACTTGGGCCCGACGAAGTTGGTTGTATCCACTGCTTTTGGATGTTTGAATTCAGCCCGATGTGGCCATTTGTGTAAGACTTGGTCATGAGACCGTTTGTAAGACTATTTATTATTTCGGTACTATGTAATGGATGTTGTAACTCTGATTATCAGTTCGGTTATGTCCTCATGTTACACTGATCATGAGATCATGAGTGAATGCATAACGGGTATTTCGGACAGTTGGTCCGGGGTGCCACAGAGCTGGTATCAGAGCCATCCTGACTCTAGGGAAAGCCTTAGTTAGCATGGACGTTAATGTTAGGACAAAACTATTTTTCAATATCAAAAACGAGATGACTCTAAGCTGAAAGAATGCCTAGTCTCTCCCCTAAATTTTTCTCCTTAGAGATAAACTACTTGCATTAATCTTAATTGTTTTATATTATGTACCTTAAAATTTTGCACACTTATCATATTACTACCAGTATTAACCCTAAAATTTTGTGTAGATGGAGGAAGTTATGTACACTCGGAGCCGTCAGGTGGGAGAGTCGCAGCCCTTGTTCCTCTTTGAGACTGCCCTGATCGATGTATGTCACGCCGTCGGTCACCTCCGCCCCGAGGTGAAGGGCGGGAAGATGGAGCCTCATGACGGGGACTTGTCCTGGATGATCGTCTGCACCATCCGGGGCTCCCACGTCAAGCAGCTCCCGGAGTTCGAGATCCAGCTGTTCGAGCGCACGTGGGAGGACGGTTTGATCCATGCGCTCCAGGTGGCTCTTGCACGCCTCACCTACCACCACCGCGCCGAGCTCGAGGAGAAGAACCTCCCTTATGCTCACTTTGGGCGGCGTGACGAGGAGGGCCTTCCCACCATCGTGCCGTACGTCTGCCCCCTCGGACGCCACGCTGCCCAAATGGAGTTCATCCTCGGCAAGACCCAGAACAGTCTCGATATCAGCCGGATGGAACAGGAGATGCTGAAGCATGAGCTGGACGAGACCAAGACGGACCTTGAGGAGATGAGGAGGAGAGCTCGTCGCCAGCGGAAGCTCAAGCTTCGGGCAAGAGAGGCCAAGTACATGCTTAAGGTGAAGGTGGCACACCTTAAGAAGGCACTCCGCGAGGCTGAAACTAAGATAGAGGAGCTGGAGGATGATGGCGAGGACCTTCGTAAGGAGAATGCTGCCCTCCTTAGTGACGATGATGACTATATGGACGAAGAAGGTTATGATTGGAACAACCCGAGCGAGGAAGATGAGGATGACCAGAACTTCATCAATGATGAGCCAGAAGAGCCAGCACCCTCTACCCCTCGCGAGTCGTCCGAGGAGGAAGACCCCGAGGAGCCGCCGTTTGAGGAGCCGCCGACCAAGGATGACACCATCATCCTTGACGACGACTAGTTTGAGCGCTTGCACCATCGCTAGTTATGTATGATGTCCCTTATGTAATCGTGTAGAACGATGTTGGTCCTATGGTGACCTTGATGTGGTGAACTTTGATCTTTTGGTGATGACTATGTTATGATGATGGTTGCTTTTGGTTTCATGCTTTCTTTATCTTTCGAGTTTTTCAACAAGTTTTTATGCATCATGACACCCCTCCCCCTTAGAAAGAACTCGCCTATCAAAATTGTTCCCTTTTGTCTCATGTCTTCATCTCATCAGATGGTTGACACTCGCCCCAGAGCGCACCAGAATGACCCTCCACCCCCACCTGAACCCAACATGGCTCAAATCCTTCGTATCCTTATGGAAGACCGCCAGGCCGCCCGCGCTGAAAGTCAAGCAAACATTGCGGCTCTGCAGAATATTGCGCAGCTTGCCGCAGGAAACAACAACAATGGAGGTGATGGTGAAGACGGCCCAAGATCCAAGCTTAGGGACTTCCAGAATACTAATCCACCAGTATTCACCAAGTGCACCGCCCCTCTTGATGCGGACGATTGGCTCCGTACAATCGAGAACAATTTGGAAGTCGCGGCTGTAGGCGAGAATGAGAAGGTGGTTCTTGCAACTCACTTTCTCGCCGGACCTGCAAGAGCTTGGTGGGAGAATATCAAGGCAATGCAAGCTGAAGATCATGTGATCACTTGGGAGGAGTTTACTGCTAAGTTCCGCAAAGCCCATATCCCTTCCGGTTTAATCAAGATCAAGAGAGATGAGTTCTTCAACCTTAAGCAGAACAATGGTAGTGTGATCGACTACCTGGACAAGTTCAACACCTTGGCTAGATATGCACCTCAGGACACAGACACTGATGAGAAGAAGAGGGACCGTTTCCTTAATGGTCTTCATGAGGAGATTCAGAGTATTCTCGTGGCCGTTCCTTACCCTGATCTGGAATCTCTGGTGAATGCCGCCATCATGGTGGAGTCAAAGCGCAAGGCAGCCTATGAGACCTGCAAGTGCAAGATGCAGCAGCAGCAGCAGAGTGGACCCAGCAATGCTAGGTTCCGCGGCCAGCCTCCACCAAGGCCGGCGCCCCAGCCTCAGCGAGCACCAACCCCCGCTTATCGCCCCTCCAACAACAACACCAACCGCCAGACTGTGCAGCCTCGTTCTGGAGGAGGAAACTTCAACAACAACCCCCGCAACAACCCGAATGCTCGCCCTCAAGGAGAAGGATGTTTCGCTTGTGGATAGCCTGGACATTTCTCTCGTGAATGCCCCACCAAGATGAACCCGGCTCAACGCCCCAATGCACCAAGACCAAATCAAGGCCAAGCTCGTGCTGCAACCGGGAGGAAGCCCCCACCTAAGAAGCAGGCTAATACTGCTAGAGGACACCTGAATCATGCCAATGCCGAAGAAGCTGAAGAATCTCCTGATATTGTGCTGGGTACGTTCCTAGTCCACTCCACCCCCGCCAAAGTTCTTTTTGATTCCGGTGCATCACATTCCTTTGTTACCGAACCCTTTGTCAAGAAAAGTAAGATGACACCCACCCTAATGGATAGACTCATGTTAGTTCAAATACCTGGATCCACCGCTAAAACTCGCTTATCTTGTAAACAAGTTCCGGTAGAAATCTTAGGTGTCCCCTTCCAAGCCGACCTCATCGTCCTAGGAGCCCAAGGATTGGAAGTAATTCTGGGAATGGATTGGATGACTAAATACCAAGGCCACATTGACTGTGCCCATAAGTCTATCACCTTAACCAATAGTGAAGGGATCCAAATAAAATACACCGCCACTATGCCTTCATCTAAAGCCTTCTGTAAGCAAAGTGTCGCTGGAACCCCCATCGATCTTGTCCCAATCGTTTGTGAGTATCCAGATGTTTTCCCAGAAGAGTTGCCCGGTATGCCCCCTGACAGGGATATCGAGTTCATCATCGAACTTGTCCCTGGAACAGCACCCATAGCACAGAGGCCTTACCGCATGAACCCCCAAGAGCTGATTGAACTCAAGAAACAATTGGATGATATGTTGAGTAAAGGTCTAATACGACCTAGTGCCTCGCCATGGGGATCTCCCGTGATATTTGTGGACAAGCGCGACGGTACCATCTGCCTGTGCGTGGATTACCAAAAACTCAATGAGGTGACCATCAAAAATAAATATCCCCTTCCCAAGATCGAAGATTTGTTTGATCAAATGAATGGAGCCCGAGTTTTCTCCAAGATTGACCTCCGTACTGGTTACCATCAGCTCAAAGTACGAGAGTCGGATATCCCCAAAACAGCCTTCACCACCCGTTACGGATTGTTTGAGTACACCGTAATGTCCTTCGGCTTAACCAATGCTCCAGCCTACTTCATGAATCTCATGAACAAAGTCTTCATGGATTATCTCGATAAGTTCGTCGTAGTATTTATCGATGACATCTTAGTCTACTCCAAGAGTGAAGAAGAACATGAAGAGCATCTAAGACTCGTTTTGGGAACCTTGAGAAAGCACCAACTCTATGCTAAATTCAGCAAATGTCAGTTTTGTCTCAAGGAAGTTGGATTTCTTGGCCATGTCCTGTCCACTGGAGGAGTCTCCGTCGACCCCTCTCTCATCAAGTCTATCATGGATCGGAAGCCGCCAACTAACCCAACCGAGGTGAGATCCTTCCTCGGATTGGCAAGCTACTACCGCAAGTTTGTCGAAGGGTTCTCAAGTATCGCCAAGCCCATGACCATGTTGCTCAAGAAGGGTAAGAAATTTGAATGGACAGAACAATGCGAAGCCAGCTTTCAAGAACTCAAGAAGCGTCTTGTGTCTGCCCCTATCCTCACCATGCCTAATGTCACCAAGGACTTTGTAATTTATTGCGACGCTTCCAAGCTCGGACTTGGTAGCGTTCTGATGCAAGAAGGGAAGGTTATTGCCTACCTCTCCCGACAGCTGCGGCCACATGAAATGAACTACCCAACCCATGATCTGGAATTAGCCGCCGTAGTCCATGCACTCAAGACTTGGCGTCATTATCTCATCGGAAATCGGTGTGACATTTACACCGACCACAAGAGTCTCAAGTATATATTCACTCAGAGGGAGCTGAATATGCGACAAAGGAGATGGATAGAGCTGACAAAGGACTATGATCTGAGTATTCACTATCACCCTGGGAAGGCGAATGTAGTCGCCGACGCCCTTAGTCGAGAACCATGTTCGCTGAATGCCCGTCTCAAAGTTGAACAACCTATGCTATACCAAGAGTTTGAAGAGTTCGGCCTGGAACTCGTTAGCCATGGTTTTCTAGCCACATTGGAAGTTAAGCCGACCCTCCGGGATCAAATCAGGGAAGCTCAGAAAGGTCATGAGAGTATTGAAGGTATCAAACGCCGTATGGACAAAGAGGAAGTGGCTGGATTTTCCGTGGACGGAGAAGGAATCTTGTGGTACAATGGACGTCTTTGTGTACCAACTATCCCTGAACTGAAGAACCTGATTTTGGAGGAAGCTCATAATACTCCTTACTCCATTCACCCTGGCGGATCAAAGATGTACCAGGATCTCAAGGAGATTTTCTGGTGGCATGGGATGAAGCGCGACATTGCCTTTTTCATCGCTAGGTGTGACGTATGTCAGCGAATCAAGGCAGAACACCAACGCCCGGCAGGTTTGCTTCAGCCATTAAAGGTCCCTGTGTGGAAGTGGGAAGAAGTAGGAATGGATTTCATCACTGGACTTCCCCGATCCAGCCGCGGACACGACTCTATTTGGGTCATAGTGGATCGACTGACTAAAGTCGCTCATTTCCTTCCCGTCAAGACTACTTTCAATGGACATCGCTTGGCAGACCTTTATATCTCTCGGATTGTCAGTCTCCATGGAGTTCCCAAGAGAATTGTATCCGATCGCGGCACACAGTTCACCTCTAGATTCTGGAGCAAGTTACACGAGGCCTTAGGGACCAGGCTCTCTTTCAGCACAGCTTACCACCCACAAACCGGAGGATAGACTGAGAGAGTAAACCAGATTTTAGAGGATATGCTCCGCGCATGTGTTCTAGCCTATGGGACAAAATGGGAAGACTGTCTCCCCTTTGCGGAGTTCTCTTATAATAACAGCTACCAGGCCAGCCTCCAGATGGCACCGTTTGAAGCACTCTATGGGCGCAAGTGTCGCACCCCTCTCAATTGGTCCGAGACTGGAGAAAGTCAAGTGTTCGGGCCTGATATACTTCGAGAAGCGGAGGAACAAGTCCAACTCATCCGAGATCGCTTGAAGGCTGCTCAATCTCGCCAGAAGAGCTACGCTGACCCCAAACGCCGAGAAGTGACATTCAACAGCGGAGACTTTGCGTACCTCCGTGTCACCCCTCTCAAAGGAATGCAACGTTTCCATGTCAAGGGCAAGTTGGCACCAAGGTACATTGGTCCTTTCAAGGTCCTTGGTCGCCGCGGAGAAGTCTCATATCAACTGGAGCTACCCGCAGAACTGTCTGAGTTTCATGATGTCTTCCATGTCTCCCAACTCCGGAAATGCCTCCAAGTACCTGACAAGCCCGAGGTCTTCAAGAACATCGACCACCGCTCTATCGACCTAAACCAGGATTTAACATACCGCGAGAAACCACTTCGAATCCTGGAAGAAGCCGTAAGGGTCACTCGGAGAAGAAAGATCAAGTTCTTCAAGGTGCAATGGAGTAACCATTCTGAGGAGGAAGCCACCTGGGAACGGGAGGATTATCTTAGGAGCGAGTTCCCATATCTCTTCAGCTCTTAGATCCGGAATCTCGGGACGAGATTCTTTTAAGGGGGGAAGGTCTGTCACAACCCACTTTTCAAACCCTGCATATTTTCTAGTTTTAAAAAAAATATGGGCCAACAAAAACTTTTCATACATTGCTACCTAGTGTTGCATAGCATGTTGTGTTGCTTAAAATATGTTGGAAGTATGTGTTCATGATTCACTTCTCACACTAAAACCCTTAGTATCAAATTTTTGTACCAAAATTAAATGAGGGAATTTTCTTTCTTTGCACCACTAGTGTGACAGCTTATAAGTTTTTCCTTCTTCACCTCATATTGGAGCACACAAGTGTACATGCCTTGGCATGCCACTTTTTCCTCTTCACTCACCATACCCCTCTCTTTTTCTCTCTTTTAGAGCAAACCCGAGGAAGGAGGGACACTTCCCCCTCTCTTTTCTTTGCAACTTTTCTCTCTCTTTTCTCTCTTATGGCCGGACAAGTGACACCCTCACTTTGTACTCCCCTCTCCCCTCCACCTCTGTTTTTTGCCAAACCCTAGGGGTACACTACCCCCCCTTCTTCCTTTATTCTTTTTCCCTCTCAAACTTGGTGCCCTTGCACCACCACCCTAGCCCAACTCATCTGGCCCGCACCCACCCCTCTCCTGGACCCCTGGAGTCCTCTCCCCTCTCTTCACCCCCTCTCTGGCCCAAAACCGAGCAGCCCAGCTCGCCCCAAAACCCTAGCCCACGCCCCCACTCTGGAACGCGCGCACGCACGCAGACGACGCGACAGGGCGTCGCCTCGATCGCCTCCCTCGTGCCTCGGAAACCGCGCGACCGCCTCGACTCCCCCGCATGCTGACGCCACCGCGCGGACGTCATCGCGGCCCCACGTGATGACGCCAGCCCTCGCGCGCTGGTTGGCCGGCGCCACCGCCTGACGCCCGCCCGTTGCCCTGCCTCGCCTATAAAAAGGGTGTCGCGCCCCTCCTCCACCCTCACACACTCACCACTCCCTTCCCCCACCTCCACAGACGCTCCGAGAGCGCCCTGTGGCGGTGCTCTGGCTGCTGCTCGCACATCGCACGGCGGAGCCCCGCCCGATCACCGCCAAGGTCGCCGAGCCGCCGCCGTCGACACCCCTCTCTCCCTCCTTTTTCTTCACTCACCCCTGGCCAAGCAGCACCTCACCCTGCCCTTCTTTTTCTCCCCAGACCTGCCCGAGGACGCCGCCGCGAAGCCCTGCCCGTGGAGCACCGCGGGAGCGTCGCCGTCGGGAAGAAGCAGGGAGGAGGAGCAGGACGCCGCCCAAGCCGACCCCGCCCCGTTCCGCGATGACCCCGACCCGCCTCGACCCCGCCACCGTGCCTCCGCCGTCGCCGGTAAGCCTGGCCGTCCCTGCCCCGCCTCTGCCGCCCGCCTGTGCGTGCCCAGCACCGCGAGATGGAGACGATGGCCCTAGGCCATCCGATCTCCATCCCACGGCTGCATGGGCCATGCAGGCCAGCGTGGCCATGCAGGCCTGGCCCGCTGCGGGCCTCCCCCTTTTTCTTTTAATTTTCTTCTTTATTTCCTCCTGCCCGCGTGGCAAATTCTCCTGGGCCGGCCCGTTTCGCACGCAGCACGGCCCAAAAACCCCTTCCCGCCCATTTCCAGTTTGAAAATAAATTTAACATTTCTGTTTTTGAATTTAAAACCTGTGAACTAAATTGCTTATAACTTGTGATCTAAAATTCGAAATCAAATGAAACCAGTGACGTTAGAAAGATATTTTCAAGACCTTTCACATGCCACTGACCTCATATTTTTAGGATTTTTGTACGAATTTTAGTGTATTAAACTTGCTCTATGTATTCTGCATACTCCACAAAAGTCCTAAAATCATAGAATTAATATTTTTGACTGATTCCAATTGTGATGATCTTGTTTTAATGTTGTCCATCTCAGAAAAATAATATGGGTCCCTGTAAGAAATAATTCTGGTTCGTTTGTAAAAATAGTGTGTCACATGAAATGTTGTTCATTAAAAATTTGTTGTTATTTAATTCCCCCCCCCCAACCCTTTTTCCTATAAATTTGGCCAATGCATGTTTTTACTTTGATACAACATACACCCCTGCATGCTTTACCTTATACTTTTAAAACTTGATTCTTGAGTTATGTGTTGATTGTATGTTGCCCTTTTATTTTTCGCGACGTTAGATACGAACGTGGGAGAAGCCGAAGGAGAAGATTTTGGAGAAGGTATTGAAGAAGACCAGGGACTAGCCAGCCAAGGCAAGCCATTTACTTTGATCCCTTGTTCTCTATGTTATTGATTGAGATCTTGCCATCCTTGGTCTCTTGATTTATTGCGTCTCCTTGGGTTTGCTTAATTTGATTCTTTTACATACTTGCCACCAAGTGTGTAATGTCCCCTCTCGATATTTTGCGTACTTACTCTAAGTATGTGAATCACGTTTCACCACCTTTTGACACCCTAATTCTAGTAAACACTTGGGATAATATCATTAAAATTGCTCTACCTTTTGATCATCTCCATTCATGCTCAATTGGAGTATGGACGACCTTGACACCCCCTCATGTTATGATGGCAATCATTATGCTATTATACATCTTAGTTCACACATAAACTTTAGGTTGGGAAAACCCTCAAGGTTTTACCTTGTTGTAAAAGTTTTTATTAAAACCTTGGGTATAACGTTAAGCCCAAGTGAGAATTTGAGAAAGGAAAGGATTTGGTAAAAATGATGGGGATGGGAAAGTGGTTGGGATATTACGAAAACTTTGGCGCCTAAGTACTCACCCATGACAACAAACTAGCGCAACCACATTACTCCAACATGGGCACGGGGCTTAGCTCGACGTTTGTTCTCTTTAGCATGAGGCACCGCATAACTATACAAGGGTACGGTTACCCCCGAGTCCGGGTTGTCGAGGTTGGGACAATAGTATAATGGGTCTCCTGGCTTGGCGGTGGAGCCACGCTCAAAAGGAGGTGCGCTGTCACGGTGCCGGGGAGGTACATACTCCATAGGGTAGGACCTCTTGCTAATTAGAATGGGCGAAAGGCTTCGACTGGTTATCTGATACCCACATACTTTCGTATGATGGCCCGGGGATGATCCTGGCGGATTTATCAGATCTTGTGGGGAAAGTGCGCACACTCTGCAGAGTTAAATCTATTCGAATAGCCGTGTCCGCGGTCATGGACGGTTGGATTGGCTGTTGCTTAGCCTGATGTGTTTTGTTTATGAAAATGTTTGACAAAGAGCAGAAACGGGATTTGTGTTGGAGTACTTGGAGTACTGGAAAAATGGTTGATGACCACAATGAGGTGGTCGGAGAGGAATTGATAAAAATTGGGCCTACCCTTCCTAAGTGTTTATGTCGTGAAAGATCTTCCTAAAATGAGTCTAGTAGTGATGTCCTAGATATAATCTCTCATCTCCTTCACCCATGAAGTTGAGATGCTAACTCCACTCAAAACACTTCTTCTCTTCCCCATAACTTATTCTTGTTGTATAAGTGGTCATTCCCTCTTGATCTCCTAGTTAGTCCTCGGTACCTTGTTCTCCTTGATATGTTACTTTGTAAATGGTTTGCGAGTACAATTCAAAATGTACTCACGGCTTTGTCCCTGGCTATTTACTTGGCCAGACTATGAAGAGGATTTTGAAGATGATGGAGGTTATCAGGACGACTATGCGACTTAGGACGTTTTCCGGTCAGCTGCCTGTAGGGTTTAAGGCATGACTTGGGCCCGACGAAGTTGGTTGTATCCGCTGCTTTTGGATGTTTGACTTCAGCCCGATGTGGCCATTTGTGTAAGACTTGGTCATGAGACCATTTGTAAGACTATTTATTATTTCGGTACTATGTAATGGATGTTGTAACTCTGATTATCAGTTCGGTTATGTGCTCATGTTACACTGATCATGGGATCATGAGTGAATGCATAACGGGTATTTCGGACAGTTGGTCCGGGGTGCCACAGAGCTGGTATCAGAGCCATCCTGACTCTAGGGAAAGCCTTAGTTAGCATGGACGTTAATGTTAGGACAAAACTATTTTTCAATATCAAAAACGAGATGACTCTAAGCTGAAAGAATGCCTAGTCTCTCCCCTAAATTTTCTCCTTAGAGATAAACTACTTGCATTAATCTTAATTGTTTTATATTATGTACCTTAAAATTTTGCACACTTATCATATTACTACCAGTATTAACCCTAAAATTTTGTGTAGATGGAGGAAGTTATGTACACTCGGAGCCGTCAGGTGGGAGAGTCGCAGCCCTTGTTCCTCTTTGAGACTGCCCTGATCGACGTATGTCACGCCGTCGGTCGCCTCCACCCCGAGGTGAAGGGCGGGCAGATGGAGCCTCATGACGGGGACTTGTCCTGGATGATCGTCTGCACCATCCGGGGCTCCCACGTCAAGCAGCTCCCGGAGTTCGAGATCCAGCTGTTCGAGCGCACGTGGGAGGACGGTTTGATCCGTGCGCTCCAGGCGGCTCTTGCACGCCTCACCTACCACCACCGCGCCGAGCTCGAGGAGAATAACCTCCCTTATGCTCACTTTGGGCGGCGTGACGAGGAGGGCCTTCCCACCATCGTGCCGTACGTCTGCCCCCTCGGACGCCACGCTGCCCAAATGGAGTTCATCCTCGGCAAGACCCAGAACAGTCTCGATATCAGCCGGATGGAACAGGAGATGCTGAAGCATGAGCTGGACGAGACCAAGACGGACCTTGAGGAGATGAGGAGGAGAGCTCGTCGCCAGCGGAAGCTCAAGCTTCGGGCAAGAGAGGCCAAGTACATGCTTAAGGTGAAGGTGGCACACCTTAAGAAGGCACTCCGCGAGGCTGAAACTAAGATAGAGGAGCTGGAGGATGATGGCGAGGACCTTCGTAAGGAGAATGCTGCCCTCCTTAGTGACGATGATGACTATATGGACGAAGAAGGTTATGATTGGAACAACCCGAGCGAGGAAGATGAGGATGACCAGAACTTCATCAATGATGAGCCAGAAGAGCCAGCACCCTCTACCCCTCGCGAGTCGTCCGAGGAGGAAGACCCCGAGGAGCCGCCGTTTGAGGAGCCGCCGACCAAGGATGACACCATCATCCTTGACGACGACTAGTTTGAGCGCTTGCACCATCGCTAGTTATGTATGATGTCCCTTATGTAATCGTGTAGAACGATGTTGGTCCTATGGTGACCTTGATGTGGTGAACTTTGATCTTTTGGTGATGACTATGTTATGATGATGGTTGCTTTTGGTTTCATGCTTTCTTTATCTTTCGAGTTTTTCAACAAGTTTTTATGCATCATGACACCCCTCCCCCTTAGAAAGAACTCGCCTATCAAAATTGTTCCCTTTTGTCTCATGTCTTCATCTCATCAGATGGTTGACACTCGCCCCAGAGCGCACCAGAATGACCCTCCACCCCCACCTGAACCCAACATGGCTCAAATCCTTCGTATCCTTATGGAAGACCGCCAGGCCGCCCGCGCTGAAAGTCAAGCAAACATTGCGGCTCTGCAGAATATTGCGCAGCTTGCCGCAGGAAACAACAACAATGGAGGTGATGGTGAAGACGGCCCAAGATCCAAGCTTAGGGACTTCCAGAATACTAATCCACCAGTATTCACCAAGTGCACCGCCCCTCTTGATGCGGACGATTGGCTCCGTACAATCGAGAACAATTTGGAAGTCGCGGCTGTAGGCGAGAATGAGAAGGTGGTTCTTGCAACTCACTTTCTCGCCGGACCTGCAAGAGCTTGCTGGGAGAATATCAAGGCAATGCAAGCTGAAGATCATGTGATCACTTGGGAGGAGTTTACTGCTAAGTTCCGCAAAGCCCATATCCCTTCCGGTTTAATCAAGATCAAGAGAGATGAGTTCTTCAACCTTAAGCAGAACAATGGTAGTGTGATCGACTACCTGGACAAGTTCAACACCTTGGCTAGATATGCACCTCAGGACACAGACACTGATGAGAAGAAGAGGGACCGTTTCCTTAATGGTCTTCATGAGGAGATTCAGAGTATTCTCATGGCCGTTCCTTACCCTGATCTGGAATCTCTGGTGGATGCCGCCATCATGGTGGAGTCAAAGCGCAAGGCAGCCTATGAGACCCGCAAGCGCAAGATGCAGCAGCAGCAGCAGAGTGGACCCAGCAATGCTAGGTTCCGCGGCCAGCCTCCACCAAGGCCGGCGCCCCAGCCTCAGCGAGCACCAACCCCCGCTTATCGCCCCTCCAACAACAACACCAACTGCCAGACTGTGCAGCCTCGTTCTGGAGGAGGAAACTTCAACAACAACCCCTGCAACAACCCGAATGCTCGCCCTCAAGGAGAAGGATGTTTCGCTTGTGGACAGCCTGGACATTTCTCTCGTGAATGCCCCACCAAGATGAACCCGGCTCAACGCCCCAATGCACCAAGACCAAATCAAGGCCAAGCTCGTGCTGCAACCGGGAGGAAGCCCCCACCTAAGAAGCAGGCTAATACTGCTAGAGGACACCTGAATCATGCCAATGCCGAAGAAGCTGAAGAATCTCCTGATATTGTGCTGGGTACGTTCCTAGTCCACTCCACCCCCGCCAAAGTTCTTTTTGATTCCGGTGCATCACATTCCTTTGTTACCGAACCCTTTGTCAAGAAAAGTAAGATGACACCCACCCTAATGGATAGACTCATGTTAGTTCAAATACCTGGATCCACCGCTAAAACTCGCTTATCTTGTAAACAAGTTCCGGTAGAAATCTTAGGTGTCCCCTTCCAAGCCGACCTCATCGTCCTAGGAGCCCAAGGATTGGAAGTAATTCTGGGAATGGATTGGATGACTAAATACCAAGGCCACATTGACTGTGCCCATAAGTCTATCACCTTAACCAATAGTGAAGGGATCCAAATAAAATACACCGCCACTATGCCTTCATCTAAAGCCTTCTCAGAAGCAAAGTGTCGCTGAACCCCCATCGATCTTGTCCCAATCGTTTGTGAGTATCCAGATGTTTTCCCAGAAGAGTTGCCCGGTATGCCCCCTGACAGGGATATCGAGTTCATCATCGAACTTATCCCTGGAACAGCACCCATAGCACAGAGGCCTTACCGCATGAACCCCCAAGAGCTGATTGAACTCAAGAAACAATTGGATGATATGTTGAGTAAAGGTCTAATACGACCTAGTGCCTCGCCATGGGGATCTCCCGTGATATTTGTGGACAAGCGCGACGGTACCATCCGCCTGTGCGTGGATTACCAAAAACTCAATGAGGTGACCATCAAAAATAAATATCCCCTTCCCAAGATCGAAGATTTGTTTGATCAAATGAATGGAGCCCGAGTTTTCTCCAAGATTGACCTCCGTACTGGTTACCATCAGCTCAAAGTACGAGAGTCGGATATCCCCAAAACAGCCTTCACCACCCGTTACGGATTGTTTGAGTACACCGTAATGTCCTTCGGCTTAACCAATGCTCCAGCCTACTTCATGAATCTCATGAACAAAGTCTTCATGGATTATCTCGATAAGTTCGTCGTAGTATTTATCGATGACATCTTAGTCTACTCCAAGAGTGAAGAAGAACATGAAGAGCATCTAAGACTCGTTTTGGGAACCTTGAGAAAGCACCAACTCTATGCTAAATTCAGCAAATGTCAGTTTTGTCTCAAGGAAGTTGGATTTCTTGGCCATGTCCTGTCCGCTGGAGGAGTCTCCATCGACCCCTCTCTCATCAAGTCTATCATGGATCGGAAGCCGCCAACTAACCCAACCGAGGTGAGATCCTTCCTCGGATTGGCAGGCTACTACCGCAAGTTTGTCGAAGGGTTCTCAAGTATCGCCAAGCCCATGACCATGTTGCTCAAGAAGGGTAAGAAATTTGAATGGACAGAACAATGCGAAGCCAGCTTTCAAGAACTCAAGAAGCGTCTTGTGTCTGCCCCTATCCTCACCATGCCTGATGTCACCAAGGACTTTGTAATTTATTGCGACGCTTCCAAGCTCGGACTTGGTAGCATTCTGATGCAAGAAGGGAAGGTTATTGCCTACCTCTCCTGACAGCTGCGGCCACATGAAATGAACTACCCAACCCATGATCTGGAATTAGCCGCCGTAGTCCATGCACTCAAGACTTGGCGTCATTATCTCATCGGAAATCGGTGTGACATTTACACCGACCACAAGAGTCTCAAGTATATATTCACTCAGAGGGAGCTGAATATGCGACAAAGGAGATGGATAGAGCTGATAAAGGACTATGATCTGAGTATTCACTATCACCCTGGGAAGGCGAATGTAGTCGCCGACGCCCTTAGTCGAGAACCATGTTCGCTGAATGCCCGTCTCAAAGTTGAACAACCTATGCTATACCAAGAGTTTGAAGAGTTCGGCCTGGAACTCGTTAGCCATGGTTTTCTAGCCACATTGGAAGTTAAGCCGACCCTCCGGGATCAAATCAGGGAAGCTCAGAAAGGTCATGAGAGTATTGAAGGTATCAAACGCCGTATGGACAAAGAGGAAGTGGCTGGATTTTCCGTGGACGGAGAAGGAATCTTGTGGTACAATGGACGTCTTTGTGTACCAACTATCCCTGAACTGAAGAACCTGATTTTGGAGGAAGCTCATAATACTCCTTACTCCATTCACCCTGGCGGATCAAAGATGTACCAGGATCTCAAGGAGATTTTCTGGTGGCATGGGATGAAGCGCGACATTGCCTTTTTCATCGCTAGGTGTGACGTATGTCAGCGAATCAAGGCAGAACACCAACGCCCGGCAGGTTTGCTTCAGCCATTAGAGGTCCCTGTGTGGAAGTGGGAAGAAGTAGGAATGGATTTCATCACTGGACTTCCCCGATCCAGCCGCGGACATGACTCTATTTGGGTCATAGTGGATCGACTGACTAAAGTCGCTCATTTCCTTCCCGTCAAGACTACTTTCAATGGACATCTCTTGGCAGACCTTTATATCTCTCGGATTGTCAGTCTCCATGGAGTTCCCAAGAGAATTGTATCCGATCGCGGCACACAGTTCACCTCTAGATTCTGGAGCAAGTTACACGAGGCCTTAGGGACCAGGCTCTCTTTCAGCACAGCTTACCACCCACAAACCGGAGGACAGACTGAGAGAGTAAACCAGATTTTAGAGGATATTCTCCGCGCATGTGTTCTAGCCTATGGGACAAAATGGGAAGACTGTCTCCCCTTTCCGGAGTTCTCTTATAATAACAGCTACCAGGCCAGCCTCCAGATGGCACCGTTTGAAGCACTCTATGGGCGCAAGTGTCGCACCCCTCTCAATTGGCCCGAGACTGGAGAAAGTCAAGTGTTCGGGCCTGATATACTTCGAGAAGCGGAGGAACAAGTACAACTCATCCAAGATCGCTTGAAGGCTGCTCAATCTCGCCAGAAGAGCTACGCTGACCCCAAACGCCGAGAAGTGACATTCAACAGCGGAGACTTTGCGTACCTCCGTGTCACCCCTCTCAAAGGAATGCAACGTTTCCATGTCAAGGGCAAGTTGGCACCAAGGTACATTGGTCCTTTCAAGGTCCTTGGTTGCCGCGGAGAAGTCTCATATCAACTGGAGCTACCCGCAGAACTGTCTGAGTTTCACGATGTCTTCCATGTCTCCCAACTCCGGAAATGCCTCCAAGTACCTGACAAGCCCGAGGTCTTCAAGAACATCGACCACCGCTCTATCGACCTAAACCAGGATTTAACATACCGCGAGAAACCACTTCGAATCCTGGAAGAAGCCGTAAGGGTCACTCGGAGAAGAAAGATCAAGTTCTTCAAGGTGCAATGGAGTAACCATTCTGAGGAGGAAGCCACCTGGGAACGGGAGGATTATCTTAGGAGCGAGTTCCCATATCTCTTTAGCTCTTAGATCCGGAATCTCGGGACGAGATTCTTTTAAGGGGGGAAGGTCTGTCACAACCCACTTTTCAAACCCTGCATATTTTCTAGTTTTAAAAAAAATATGGGCCAACAAAAACTTTTCATACATTGCTACCTCTCTGGCCCAAAACCGAGCAGCCCAGCTCGCCCCAAAACCCTAGCCCACGCCCCCACTCTGGAACGCGCGCACGCACGCAGACGACGCGACAGGGCGTCGCCTCGATCGCCTCCCTCGCGCCTCGGAAACCGCGCGACCGCCTCGACTCCCCCGCATGCTGACGCCACCGCGCGGACATCATCACGGCCCCACGCGATGACGCCAGCCCTCGCGCGCTGGTTGGCCGGCGCCACCGCCTGACGCCCGCCCGTTGCCCTGCCTCGCCTATAAAAAGGGTGTCGCGCCCCTCCTCCACCCTCACACACTCCCCACTCCCTTCCCCCACCTCCACAGATGCTCCAGAGAGCGCCCAGGGCGCTGCTCTGGGCTGCTGCTCGCTACTGCACGGCGGAGCCCCGCCCGATCACCGCCAAGGTCACCGAGCCGCCGCCGTCGACACCCCTCTCTCCCTCCTTTTTCTTCACTCACCCCTGGCCAAGCAGCACCTCACCCTGCCCTTCTTTTTCTCCCCAGACCTGCCCGAGGACGTCGCCGCGAAGCCCTGCCCGTGGAGCACCGCGGGAGCGTCGCCGTCGGGAAGAAGCAGGGAGGAGGAGCAGGACGCCGCCCAAGCCGACCCCGCCCCGTTCCGCGACGACCCCGACCCGCCTCGACCCCGCCACCGTGCCTCCGCCGTCGCCGGTAAGCCTGGCCATCCCTGCCCCGCCTCTGCCGGCCGCCTGTGCGTGCCCAGCACCGCGAGATGGAGACGATGGCCCTAGGCCATCCGATCTCCATCCCACGGCTGCATGGGCCATGCAGGCCAGCGTGGCCATGCAGGCCTGGCCCGCTGCGGGCCTCCCCCTTTTTCTTTTAATTTTCTTCTTTATTTCCTCCTGCCGACGTGGCAAATTCTCCTGGGCCGGCCCGTTTCGCACGCAGCACGGCCCAAAAACCCCTTCCCGCCCATTTCCAGTTTGAAAATAAAGTTAACATTTCTGTTTTTGAATTTAAAACCTGTGAACCAAATTGCTTATAACTTGTGATCTAAAATTCGAAATCAAATGAAACCAGTGAAGTTAGAAAGATATTTTCAAGACCTTTCACATGCCACTGACCTCATATTTTTAGGATTTTTATACGAATTTTAGTGTATTAAACTTGCTCTATGTATTCTGCATACTCCACAAAAGTCCTAAAATCATAGAATTAATATTTTTGACTGATTCCAATTGTGATGATCTTGTTTTAATGTTGTCCATCTCAAAAAAATAATATGGGTCCCTGTAAGAAATAATTCTGGTTCGTTTGTAAAAATGGTGTGTCACATGAAATGTTGTTCATTAAAAATTTGTTGTTATTTAATTCCCCCCCCCCCAACCCTTTTTCCTATAAATTTGGCCAATGCATGTTTTTACTTTGATACAACATACACCCCTGCATGCTTTACCTTATACTTTTAAAACTTGATTCTTGAGTTATGTGTTGATTGTATGTTGCCCTTTTATTTTTCGCGACGTTAGATACGAACGTGGGAGAAGCCGAAGGAGAAGATTTTGGAGAAGGTATTGAAGAAGACCAGGGACTAGCCAGCCAAGGCAAGCCATTTACTTTGATCCCTTGTTCTCTATGTTATTGATTGAGATCTTGCCATCCTTGGTCTCTGTTATCACCAGAATTTGACCAAGTCAGAGGTGGGCCGCGATCAAGGTGGACTTGAAGATTATATATTGAAGAATATACGTGAATCGGCCTTTATATCAGCTTTGGGCTAGTTTGCCCGTGTATCTGTAACTTGGTAGGATACGTGTCGATGTAGTTAGATTTGGGCCCGTGCCCGGTTGGGACTATTCCCACAATTAGAGAGTCTACGGACTATAAATATGTATCTAGGGTTTATGAAATAAACAACAACTCACGTTCAACCCAAAACAAACCAATCTCGGCGCATCGCCAACTCCTTCGTCTCGAGGGTTTCTACCAGGTAAGCGACATGCTGCCTAGATCGCATCTTGCGATCTAGGCAGCACAAGCCCCACGTTGTTCATGCGTTGCTCGTACTGAAGCGTCTTTGATGGCGAGCAACGTAGTTATCATAGATGTGTTAGGGTTAGCATAGTTCTTCGTATAATATGCTTACGTAGTGCAACCCTTGCATGTCTAGCCGCCCTCACATCTATCTCAGGTGTGGGGGCGGTGCCCCGCTTGGTCATTATTTAGTAGATCTGATCCGTTACGATTGCTCCTTGTTCTGCAAGGATTAGTTTAACATCTGCAATAGTTAGGCCTTACAAAGGGGTGGAGGATCCAGCGGCACGTAGGGTGGCGTTCGCAAGTCCTAAACAGGATGTTCCGAGGATCAACTTCATGTTGGTTTTTAGGCCTTGTTTAGGGTCGGCTTACGATCACCGTGCGTGGCCGCGAGGCCCAACCTGGAGTAGGATGATCCGATTATGCGGTGAAAACCCTAAATCGTCGTAGATCTCATTAGCTTTATCTTGATCAAGCAGGATCACCATATATTCGTGCACCCCGTACGAATCATGGGTGAATCGGCTCTTTGAGCCGATTCACAGGATAACCTGAGAGCCGATCGAGGCTCGTATTTAATGTTTACGTGTATGCCATGCAGGAAACTAAGCGAGGCATCCCCATCACCTTCCTGGCCAGGTATAGGTCAGGTGGCACGCCCTTGCACTTCGCATCGGACGTGTGACCAGAAGAGCATTGCGGGCCGTCGCTCGGAGGGGTCTCAGCCAGCCGCAGCTCTAGGCTCTTCCCGGCTCTACCGTGTTGACCGTCGCTGCCCGCCGGTGGGTTTTGGCAGTCAACACATTCTGGCACGCCCGGTGGGACACACTTCTACATCAACCACATCGCCATCTACATCTGAGATGGCGGACGGCACGCCAGTCACGTACGATGACTTGACCGAGGAGCTCAAGAAGAAGCATGACGAAATCAAAGCACTCCTCGAAGCCGACCTCATCGGCTCCTTCCACAGGACCCGTTCCCATGGCATCAGATGGAAGGGGTTCTCACCTAACGGTGCACTAGATGGGGTAGACCTCTCTGCCCCGTCGGAGGAACGCACCAGGGGCCTGCGGCAGGAGATCAACTACTTGGTGGCTCACTCGCTATACCGCCACTCTGAAAACTTGGTTAACGTGTTGGAGCGCGTCGCTCTGCGCGTGATCCAGGAGATCATGAGCCACCAGTACTCGCCGTCAGGACCAGCTCTCGGGACGCATCAAGGAGAGTTGCCACTCCAGTCCCGTCCGCCGCTGCCATATGCGTTGGCAGCACCAGCTGAGGTGCCGGCTTCACCGGCATTCGTCGTATACAAGATCGGCGGCGACCCTAGCGACTGCCAGTTCTTGCAGGAGGCACCCAAGGAGATCCCTCACGGGTACATGTGCACGTATGTGCCAGATTGCGGTAACTGGGCTCTCACAAACCAGGCCGCGACATCAGGGGTTTCCGGGAAGACAGGAGGAACGTCAGCGATAGAGCTCGAGAAGCAGACGTGGCTAACAAAATACGCCACCCCGACGAGCCTCCAGAGCGCAGCTCCTGCAGTTGGCTCAGAATCAGAAAAGCAAGCATGGCTGGCTAAGTACGCCACTCCGGCAAATCTTCAGAGTTCCACTCCCACAGCCAGCACCGTGGATCAGATCAGCACGATCCTGAGGGACCAGTTCGGCATGGTGCCGAAAAGAAGGACGATCGGCTATTCCAAGCCGTATCCCGACGACTACGAATTGGTCCCACTACCACCTAAGTATCGGCTCCCTGATTTCTCCAAATTCAGCGGAACGGATGGCTCCAGCTCCATCGAGTATGTAAGCCGATACTTGGCACAGCTTGGAACGGCGTCAGTGTCGGATCCACTACGCGTGAGGTACTTCTCACAGTCCCTCACGGGATCGGCTTTCGGGTGGTACACCTCGTTGCCACCAAACTCGATCCAGACTTGGAAGCAGTTGGAAGAGCAGTTCCACATGCAGTATCACTCAGACGCTGCCGAGTCTGGCCTTGCCGATCTAGCCCAAGTACGTCAGAAGCGTGGAGAAGCCGTAGCAGAATACATCCAGCGCTTCAGAAATCTGAGGAACCGATGTTATTCGGTTCGTGTAACTGAAAAAGAAGCAGTCGAGTTGGCAGCAGCGGGCCTTGCCTCACAAATCAAGGACATGGCCTCCCAAGCAGATTATCCCTCGCTGGCGCACATGGTTCAGAAACTATCAGCATATGAACAGCGCCACCCGGACCTGTACCAAGACAAGTTCAAGCGTGCAGTAGTCCTGGTCGATGCAGAGGAAGACGAAGTTCCTGCGGGAGACCAAGAAGTAGCAGTGGCTGAGTGGACTCGGGGAGGAACCCCCGTGTCCTGCAAATGGGTAAAGCCACCAGGGCCGCCCAGGGGATTTGATTTTGACGTGACCAAAACTGAACAAATCTTCGACCTCCTGCTCAAGGAGAAACAGTTGACGATTCCTGAAGGTCTCAAGTTCCCCACGGCGCAAGAGCTGAACGGAAAGCCGTACTGCAAATACCACAACTCGCTCTCCCATGCCACCAACGACTGCAGGGTGTGGCGTCAGCACATCCAAGCGGCGATAGAGAAGGGGCGTCTAATTTTCAACCAGTACGCCATGAAGGTCGACACCCAACCCTTCCCCGCCGTTAACATGGTGGAAGTCACCTACCCTAAGGGTTGCCAGCCAGGTCCCTCGTTCAGCATCAACATGGTAGGACCTGGGAACCACTCTGGCAAGGATGGAGATGAGGGCAGCTGCTCTCATAACAAGGACACAGAAGAGGCCGCTCCACGCGATCGGCTCCATCATGATGGCAAGCGCTACATCACAGAGGGAGAGGTGAAGAATATAAGATACCAACGACCTCTCTCTGATCACCTCCTCAACAAATATGTGAGTCAGTACGACCAACGCCGACGGTCCAACTATGATGATGAAAGAGATCGTCTGACTAGAGAAGCCAGAAGACATCGTCGGCATGATCGCGATGAGGAGGAGCACGAGCGCCGTGCCACGGACAGGTCAAGGGAGCAAGATGACAACGCCAGACACTGGGACTGCCCTTTCTTCAGACACTGCTGGGATTCAGGAATTAGCCGTTTGCCCACAATCGGCAATTGCCCAGAATGCAACAAGAAGAAGAAGGTGGCAGCCAACGTGTCTGTGTTCGAGCGTTTAGGGCCTCTCCCGCCACAGAGCAAACGTGCTGAGTCCCCTCGATGGGCAGATCTTGAAGATTCCGAGGACGAGGGGTTAGAAGAAGAAGAAGACAGGTACCACCGTCCAAGGTGGTGCCCTGACGGACTCAGCCGTTCACAAAAACGCAGGGTTCAGCGGTTGCGCGGCCTGGAGGAAGCCGAAAGGTTATACCTGCATACGCTAAGGAAGGCACGACCTGATCTGGCTGCAAAAGTTCAGCGAACCCTGGACGAAGAGGGTCGTCCACGGAAAATGGAGTGGCGTCCCAAGCAAAAGAAGGCCGATGATGAAACATCGGCTGGCACAAACATGGTGCTCGTCTTGCCGACAGAGCTTAGTGCTCCACGATTATACGATGCACTCAAGGTGGACGACAGCAGGCGCATCAAGTCAGAGGTTGGGTTGGTTTTATCCAGCCTGACCGAATAGCAAGATTAAACCAATGAGCAAACAAGGCGAGGCTGATCCCTGGGATCGGCCCCAAGAAATCTATGAAGGGACATTACAGAACCTTCACGGAGCGCTTCAATCGACATGGAGGCCGATTCCGGCAATCGGCCAAAATTATCCTCACCACATGTTCTGTTTGTGTTCGTCCTTGATCTCATCAGGAGCCGACGCGCAAGTTACAGAGCCGATATCTGCCGTTCTCTGACAGATTCGGCTCGGGGGGCACCTAATCAGATGAACATGTGCAGTGAACATGTGTGCAGTAAAATACTGGGGGCCGATAGGAAAAAATCGGCCAATAACAAAAAAATTTAACAAAGCCGATGCGCTGCCATCGACTCTAGTACAGTTACACAAGACCAAGACCTACTGGCTATGTGCTCAAGGCTCACGTTTTCGCCAGGATGGTTTTCAGTTTGGTGTTTCATCTACGACATCGGCGTTCAGTGGAAGGAAGCTCGCCTTTGAAAATTCTCTGGGAAGCCGATTTTGATAGAATCGGCTGTTTCTGCATTACACTTTAGAGGCCAATGGTGGCACATGTGGTTGGCTCACTACTGTTCTTGCCTTGAGAAAGGCTCGGGGGGCAACGGGCCACATGGATATTTGGTTCTTAAGAAACCGATTGGAGTTGCATCGGTTGATCCTGCGTCGTGATCCTCTCTGGAAGCAGTTCCGGTTGTGAAAGAAGATTGCTGAAGCTATGGAGAGGAATCAGGAAAGGAGGCCGTCGGCTTTTGCAGATTTTGGATTGTCCTGTCGCTGCAAAGGGGTTGGATTCTCAAAATAGCCGATGAGCCATCATCGGCTAATGGATTGCGAAAAATTATGGTCAGATACCAAATCGCAGCCTGAAGTTGAGGCGTTCTTGACCTACGAGCTAATCGACATGAGAGTCCGGCTTCATGGGCGTCCAAAAGAAAAGAAATCCGATACATTGCTATCGGTCTCGGCGTGATAGGCGGAAGGAATGAGATTGGATTAAAAGGGGAATTGAAAGAACCATTTCCATTAATTCAAAGGAGCGGCTTTGCAAGAAAGAGCCGATGGCTCTCAAAAGAGGGATCTGGTGCCTAGTGCACTGCTACTACTGGTCCTATTCTACTAGTCGTCGATGTCCTCGTCATCACCGCCGTCGATGTCGTCGGCGCTGCTCCCAGGAAGCTCCTCGTCGCTACTGCCCCAGCCCTTGGCCGGAGCCTCGCCTTCCTCGTCATCATCATCATCCTCGCTGTCCGCCCAAGAGCGGAAGCGCTTGGTCGGCGGATACCCGATGGAGGAGGAGGATTCATCCTCCTCCTCTTCCTCCCCGTCATCATCATCGTCCTCGTCTGACCAAGCCCAGCCTCGGATGCGCTTTGGCGGCGGCTCGTCGGAGGAGGTGTCGTTCGCCTGTTCTTTCTTCATGTTGGAGGAGATGTCTTCGTCTTCATCATCCTCTTCTTCTTCTTTGGTGACGGAGGTGAATTTACCCCGGAAGGGAGGGTCGTCGTTGTTGCTCTCCGCCCCCAGTTCTCCATCAATCAGGAAACGGAGGTCATCCTCCCCGTCAGTTAGGGGCATGTCCCCATCTGACCAGACGAGGTCCTCGCCCTCTGGCACGAAATCGAAGTCCCACTCCCGCTGGTCCCAATGCTTGGGAGCGCGCCGGTTGTACGCCTCAATCTGGTTGTGCTCTGGGATCGACTCGCTTGAAGAAGAAGATTGGGGAGAAACGGAAGAGGAGGAAGAGGATGACATGGCTATGAAAGGAGAAGATTTCTTGGCCGACGGCTACTGCGGAACAAGAGGATGAAGAAGCAAACCGCTCGACGCGGTTAAAAATAAAGGGGACGGGGAAGTTTAATGCTGTGGTGATTTCCGAGGAGGTGGTGCCAAAACTGTCAATCGTGCAGAGAAGTTGGGAAGGTAAATTGTCATGATGAAAGCTGCTGCGATGGTTTTGCTCTGCCACGACATGACCCGACGAAAGAAAGGCGTAATGATTTTGGAAATGTCATTTCCAAAACCAGGGGGGCATGTGTTATCATCAGAATTTGACCAAGTCAGAGGTGGGCCGCGATCAAGGTGGACTTGAAGATTATATATTGAAGAATATACGTGAATCGGCCTTTATATCAGCTTTGGGCTAGTTTGCCCGTGTATCTGTAACTTGGTAGGATACGTGTCGATGTAGTTAGATTTGGGCCCGTGCCCGGTTGGGACTATTCCCACAATTAGAGAGTCTACGGACTATAAATATGTATCTAGGGTTTATGAAATAAACAACAACTCACGTTCAACCCAAAACAAACCAATCTCGGCGCATCGCCAACTCCTTCGTCTCGAGGGTTTCTACCAGGTAAGCGACATGCTGCCTAGATCGCATCTTGCGATCTAGGCAGCACAAGCCCCACGTTGTTCATGCGTTGCTCGTACTGAAGCGTCTTTGATGGCGAGCAACGTAGTTATCATAGATGTGTTAGGGTTAGCATAGTTCTTCGTATAATATGCTTACGTAGTGCAACCCTTGCATGTCTAGCCGCCCTCACATCTATCTCAGGTGTGGGGGCGGCGCCCCGCTTGGTCATTATTTAGTAGATCTGATCCGTTACGATTGCTCCTTGTTCTGCAAGGATTAGTTTAACATCTGCAATAGTTAGGCCTTACAAAGGGGTGGAGGATCCAGCGGCACGTAGGGTGGCGTTCGCAAGTCCTAAACAGGATGTTCCGAGGATCAACTTCATGTTGGTTTTTAGGCCTTGTTTAGGGTCGGCTTACGATCACCGTGCGTGGCCGCGAGGCCCAACCTGGAGTAGGATGATCCGATTATGCGGTGAAAACCCTAAATCGTCTTAGATCTCATTAGCTTTATCTTGATCAAGCAGGATCACCATATATTCGTGCACCCCGTACGAATCATGGGTGAATCGGCTCTTTGAGCCGATTCACAGGATAACCTGAGAGCCGATCGAGGCTCGTATTTAATGTTTACGTGTATGCCATGCAGGAAACTAAGCGAGGCATCCCCATCACCTTCCTGACCAGGTATAGGTCAGGTGGCACGCCCTTGCACTTCGCATCGGACGTGTGACCAGAAGAGCATTGCGGGCCGTCGCTCGGAGGGGTCTCAGCCAGCCGCAGCTCTAGGCTCTTCCCGGCTCTACCGTGTTGACCGTCGCTGCCCGCCGGTGGGTTTTGGCAGTCAACAGTCTCTTGATTTATTGCGTCTCCTTGGGTTTGCTTAATTTGATTCTTTTACATACTTGCCACCAAGTGTGTAATGTCCCCTCTCGATATTTTGCGTACTTACTCTAAGTATGTGAATCACGTTTCACCACCTTTTGACACCCTAATTCTAGTAAACACTTGGGATAATATCATTAAAATTGCTCTACCTTTTGATCATCTCCATTCATGCTCAATTGGAGTATGGACGACCTTGACACCCCCTCATGTTATGATGGCAATCATTATGCTATTATACATCTTAGTTCACACATAAACTTTAGGTTGGGAAAACCCTCAAGGTTTTACCTTGTTGTAAAAGTTTTTATTAAAACCTTGGGTATAACGTTAAGCCCAAGTGAGAATTTGAGAAAGGAAATGATTTGGTAAAAACGATGGGGATGGGAAAGTGGTTGGGATATTACGAAAACTTTGGCGCCTAAGTACTCACCCATGACAACAAACTAGCGCAACCACATTACTCCAACATGGGCACGGGGCTTAGCTCGACGTTTGTTCTCTTTAGCATGAGGCACCGCATAACTATACAAGGGTACGGTTACCCCCGAGTCCGGGTTGTCGAGGTTGGGACAATAGTATAACGGGAGGCCTTCGGGGCTGACCCGTCCGGAAGACACTATGGGTCTCCTGGCTTGGCGGTGGAGCCACGCTCAAAAGGAGGTGCGATGTCACGGTGCCGGGGAGGTACATACTCCATAGGGTAGGACCTCTTGCTAATTACAATGGGCGAAAGGCTTCGACTGGTTATCCGATACCCACATACTTTCGTATGATGGCCCGGGGATGATCCCGGCGGATTTATCAGATCTTGTGGGGAAAGTGCGCACACTCTGCAGAGTTAAATCTATTCGAATAGCCGTGTCCGCGGTCATGGACGGTTGGATTGGCTGTTGCTTAGCCTGATGTGTTTTGTTTATGAAAATGTTTGACAAAGAGCAGAAACGGGATTTGTGTTGGAGTACTTGGAGTACTGGAAAAATGGTTGATGACCACAATGAGGTGGTCGGAGAGGAATTGATAAAAATTGGGCCTACCCTTCCTAAGTGTTTATGTCGTGAAAGATCTTCCTAAAATGAGTCTAGTAGTGATGTCCTAGATATAATCTCTCATCTCCTTCACCCATGAAGTTGAGATGCTAACTCCACTCAAAACACTTCTTCTCTTCCCCATAACTTATTCTTGTTGTATAAGTGGTCATTCCCTCTTGATCTCCTAGTTAGTCCTCGGTACCTTGTTCTCCTTGATATGTTACTTTGTAAATGGTTTGCGAGTACAATTCAAAATGTACTCACGGCTTTGTCCCTGGCTATTTACTTGGCCAGACTAAGAAGAGGAGTTTGAAGATGATGGAGGTTATCAGGACGACTATGCGACTTAGGACGTTTTTCGGTCAGCTTCCTGTAGGGTTTAAGGCATGACTTGGGCCCGACGAAGTTGGTTGTATCCGCTGCTTTTGGATGTTTGAATTCAGCCCGATGTGGCCATTTGTGTAAGACTTGGTCATGAGACCGTTTGTAAGACTATTTATTATTTCGGTACTATGTAATGGATGTTGTAACTCTGATTATCAGTTCGGTTATGTGCTCATGTTACACTGATCATGGGATCATGAGTGAATGCATAACGGGTATTTCGGACAGTTGGTCCGGGGTGCCACAGAGCTGGTATCAGAGCCATCCTGACTCTAGGGAAAGCCTTAGTTAGCATGGACGTTAATGTTAGGACAAAACTATTTTTCAATATCAAAAACGAGATGACTCTAAGCTGAAAGAATGCCTAGTCTCTCCCCTAAATTTTTCTCCTTAGAGATAAACTACTTGCATTAATCTTAATTGTTTTATATTATGTACCTTAAAATTTTGCACACTTATCATATTACTACCAGTATTAACCCTAAAATTTTGTGTAGATGGAGGAAGTTATGTACACTCGGAGCCGTCAGGTGGGAGAGTCGCAGCCCTTGTTCCTCTTTGAGACTGCCCTGATCGACGTATGTCACGCCGTCGGTCGCCTCCGCCCCGAGGTGAAGGGCGGGCAGATGGAGCCTCATGACGGGGACTTGTCCTGGATGATCGTCTGCATCATCCGGGGCTCCCACGTCAAGTAGCTCCCGGAGTTCGAGATCCAGCTGTTCGAGCGCACGTGGGAGGACGGTTTGATCCGTGCGCTCCAGGCGGCTCTTGCACGCCTCACCTACCACCACCGCGCCGAGCTCGAGGAGAAGAACCTCCCTTATGCTCACTTTGGGCGGCGTGACGAGGAGGGCCTTCCCACCATTGTGCCGTACGTCTGCCCCCTCGGACGCCACGCTGCCCAAATGGAGTTCATCCTCGGCAAGACCCAGAACAGTCTCGATATCAGCCGGATGGAACAGGAGATGCTGAAGCATGAGCTGGACGAGACCAAGACGGACCTTGAGGAGATGAGGAGGAGAGCTCGTCGCCAGCGGAAGCTCAAGCTTCAGGCAAGAGAGGCCAAGTACATGCTTAAGGTGAAGGTGGCACACCTTAAGAAGGCACTCCGCGAGGCTGAAACTAAGATAGAGGAGCTGGAGGATGATGGCGAGGACCTTCGTAAGGAGAATGCTGCCCTCCTTAGTGACGATGATGACTATATGGACGAAGAAGGTTATGATTGGAACAACCCGAGCGAGGAAGATGAGGATGACCAGAACTTCATCAATGATGAGCCAGAAGAGCCAGCACCCTCTACCCCTCGCGAGTCGTCCGAGGAGGAAGACCCCGAGGAGCCGCCATTTGAGGAGCCGCCGACCAAGGATGACACCATCATCCTTGACGACGACTAGTTTGAGCGCTTGCACCATCGCTAGTTATGTATGATGTCCCTTATGTAATCGTGTAGAACGATGTTGGTCCTATGGTGACCTTGATGTGGTGAACTTTGATCTTTTGGTGATGACTATGTTATGATGATGGTTGCTTTTGGTTTCATGCTTTCTTTATCTTTCGAGTTTTTCAACAAGTTTTTATGCATCATGACACCCCTCCCCCTTAGAAAGAACTCGCCTATCAAAATTGTTCCCTTTTGTCTCATGTCTTCATCTCATCAGATGGTTGACACTCGCCGCGGAGCGCACCAGAATGACCCTCCACCCCCACCTGAACCCAACATGGCTCAAATCCTTCGTATCCTTATGGAAGACCGCCAGGCCGCCCGCGCTGAAAGTCAAGCAAACATTGCGGCTCTGCAGAATATTGCGCAGCTTGCCGCAGGAAACAACAACAATGGAGGTGATGGTGAAGACGGCCCAAGATCCAAGCTTAGGGACTTCCAGAATACTAATCCACCAGTATTCACCAAGTGCACCGCCCCTCTTGATGCGGACGATTGGCTCCGTACAATCGAGAACAATTTGGAAGTCGCGGCTGTAGGCGAGAATGAGAAGGTGGTTCTTGCAACTCACTTTCTCGCCGGACCTGCAAGAGCTTGTTGGGAGAATATCAAGGCAATGCAAGCTGAAGATCATGTGATCACTTGGGAGGAGTTTACTGCTAAGTTCCGCAAAGCCCATATCCCTTCCGGTTTAATCAAGATCAAGAGAGATGAGTTCTTCAACCTTAAGCAGAACAATGGTAGTGTGATCGACTACCTGGACAAGTTCAACACCTTGGCTAGATATGCACCTCAGGACACAGACACTGATGAGAAGAAGAGGGACCGTTTCCTTAATGGTCTTCATGAGGAGATTCAGAGTATTCTCGTGGCCGTTCCTTACCCTGATCTGGAATCTCTGGTGGATGCCGCCATCATGGTGGAGTCAAAGCGCAAGGCAGCCTATGAGACCCGCAAGCGCAAGATGCAGCAGCAGCAGCAGAGTGGACCCAGCAATGCTAGGTTCCGCGGCCAGCCTCCACCAAGGCCGGCGCCCCAGCCTCAGCGAGCACCAACCCCCGCTTATCGCCCCTCCAACAACAACACCAACCGCCAGACTGTGCAGCCTCGTTCTGGAGGAGGAAACTTCAACAACAACCCCCGCAACAACCCGAATGCTCGCCCTCAAGGAGAAGGATGTTTCGCTTGTGGATAGCCTGGACATTTCTCTCTTGAATGCCCCACCAAGATGAACCCGGCTCAACGCCCCAATGCACCAAGACCAAATCAAGGCCAAGCTCGTGCTACAACCGGGAGGAAGCCCCCACCTAAGAAGCAGGCTAATACTGCTAGAGGACACCTGAATCATGCCAATGCCGAAGAAGCTGAAGAATCTCCTGATATTGTGCTGGGTACGTTCCTAGTCCACTCCACCCCCGCCAAAGTTCTTTTTGATTCCGGTGCATCACATTCCTTTGTTACCGAACCCTTTGTCAAGAAAAGTAAGATGACACCCACCCTAATGGATAGACTCATGTTAGTTCAAATACCTGGATCCACCGCTAAAACTCGCTTATCTTGTAAACAAGTTCCGGTAGAAATCTTAGGTGTCCCCTTCCAAGCCGACCTCATCGTCCTAGGAGCCCAAGGATTGGAAGTAATTCTGGGAATGGATTGGATGACTAAATACCAAGGCCACATTGATTGTGCCCATAAGTCTATCACCTTAACCAATAGTGAAGGGATCCAAATAAAATACACCGCCACTATGCCTTCATCTAAAGCCTTCTGTAAGCAAAGTGTCGCTGGAACCCCCATCGATCTTGTCCCAATCGTTTGTGAGTATCCAGATGTTTTCCCAGAAGAGTTGCCCGGTATGCCCCCTTACAGGGATATCGAGTTCATCATCGAACTTATCCCTGGAACAGCACCCATAGCACAGAGGCCTTACCGCATGAACCCCCAAGAGCTGATTGAACTCAAGAAATAATTGGATGATATGTTGAGTAAAGGTCTAATACGACCTAGTGCCTCGCCATGGGGATCTCCCGTGATATTTGTGGACAAGCGCGACGGTACCATCCGCCTGTGCGTGGATTACCAAAAACTCAATGAGGTGACCATCAAAAATAAATATCCCCTTCCCAAGATCGAAGATTTGTTTGATCAAATGAATGGAGCCCGAGTTTTCTCCAAGATTGACCTCCGTACTGGTTACCATCAGCTCAAAGTACGAGAGTCGGATATCCCCAAAACAGCCTTCACCACCCGTTACGGATTGTTTGAGTACACCGTAATGTCCTTCGGCTTAACCAATGCTCCAGCCTACTTCATGAATCTCATGAACAAAGTCTTCATGGATTATCTCGATAAGTTCGTTGTAGTATTTATCGATGACATCTTAGTCTACTCCAAGAGTGAAGAAGAACATGAAGAGCATCTAAGACTCATTTTGGGAACCTTGAGAAAGCACCAACTCTATGCTAAATTCAGCAAATGTCAGTTTTGGCTCAAGGAAGTTGGATTTCTTGGCCATGTCCTGTCCGCCGGAGGAGTCTCCGTCGACCCCTCTCTCATCAAGTCTATCATGGATCGGAAGCCGCCAACTAACCCAACCGAGGTGAGATCCTTCCTCGGATTGGCAGGCTACTACCGCAAGTTTGTCGAAGGGTTCTCAAGTATCGCCAAGCCCATGACCATGTTGCTCAAGAAGGGTAAGAAATTTGAATGGACAGAACAATGTGAAGCCAGCTTTCAAGAACTCAAGAAGCGTCTTGTGTCTGCCCCTATCCTCACCATGCCTGATGTCACCAAGGACTTTGTAATTTATTGCGACGCTTCCAAGCTCAGACTTGGTAGCGTTCTGATGCAAGAAGGGAAGGTTATTGCCTACCTCTCCCGACAGCTGCGGCCACATGAAATGAACTACCCAACCCATGATCTGGAATTAGCCGCCGTAGTCCATGCACTCAAGACTTGGCGTCATTATCTCATCGGAAATCGGTGTGACATTTACACCGACCACAAGAGTCTCAAGTATATATTCACTCAGAGGGAGCTGAATATGCGACAAAGGAGATGGATAGAGCTGATAAAGGACTATGATCTGAGTATTCACTATCACCTTGGGAAGGCGAATGTAGTCGCCGACGCCCTTAGTCGAGAACCATGTTCGCTGAATGCCCGTCTCAAAGTTGAACAACCTATGCTATACCAAGAGTTTGAAGAGTTCGGCCTGGAACTCGTTAGCCATGGTTTTCTAGCCACATTGGAAGTTAAGCCGACCCTCCGGGATCAAATCAGGGAAGCTCAGAAAGGTCATGAGAGTATTGAAGGTATCAAACGCCGTATGGACAAAGAGGAAGTGGCTGGATTTTCCGTGGACGGAGAAGGAATCTTGTGGTACAATGGACGTCTTTGTGTACCAACTATCCCTGAACTGAAGAACCTGATTTTGGAGGAAGCTCATAATACTCCTTACTCCATTCACCCTGGCGGATCAAAGATGTACCAGGATCTCAAGGAGATTTTCTGGTGGCATGGGATGAAGCGCGACATTGCCTTTTTCATCGCTAGGTGTGACGTATGTCAGCGAATCAAGGCAGAACACCAACGCCCGGCAGGTTTGCTTCAGCCATTAAAGGTCCCTGTGTGGAAGTGGGAAGAAGTAGGAATGGATTTCATCACTGGACTTCCCCGATCCAGCCGCGGACACGACTCTATTTGGGTCATAGTGGATCGACTGACTAAAGTCGCTCATTTCCTTCCCGTCAAGACTACTTTCAATGGACATCGCTTGGCAGACCTTTATATCTCTCGGATTGTCAGTCTCCATGGAGTTCCCAAGAGAATTGTATCCGATCGCGGCACACAGTTCACCTCTAGATTCTGGAGCAAGTTACACAAGGCCTTAGGGACCAGGCTCTCTTTCAGCACAGCTTACCACCCACAAACCGGAGGACAGACTAAGAGAGTAAACCAGATTTTAGAGGATATGCTCCGCGCATGTGTTCTAGCCTATGGGACAAAATGGGAAGACTGTCTCCCCTTTGCGGAGTTCTCTTATAATAACAGCTACCAGGCCAGCCTCCAGATGGCACCATTTGAAGCACTCTATGGGCGCAAGTGTCGCACCCCTCTCAATTGGTCCGAGACTGGAGAAAGTCAAGTGTTCGGGCCTGATATACTTCGAGAAGCGGAAGAACAAGTCCAACTCATCCGAGATCGCTTGAAGGCTGCTCAATCTCGCCAGAAGAGCTACGCTGACCCCAAACGCCGAGAAGTGACATTCAACAGCGGAGACTTTGCGTACCTCCGTGTCACCCCTCTCAAAGGAATGCAACGTTTCCATGTCAAGGGCAAGTTGGCACCAAGGTACATTGGTCCTTTCAAGGTCCTTGGTCGCCGCGGAGAAGTCTCATATCAACTGGAGCTACCCGCAGAACTGTCTGAGTTTCATGATGTCTTCCATGTCTCCCAACTCCGGAAATGCCTCCAAGTACCTGACAAGCCCGAGGTCTTCAAGAACATCGACCACCGCTCTATCGACCTAAACCAGGATTTAACATACCGCGAGAAACCACTTCGAATCCTGGAAGAAGCCGTAAGGGTCACTCGGAGAAGAAAGATCAAGTTCTTCAAGGTGCAATGGAGTAACCATTCTGAGGAGGAAGCCACCTGGGAACGGGAGGATTATCTTAGGAGCGAGTTCCCATATCTCTTCAGCTCTTAGATCCGGAATCTCGGGACGAGATTCTTTTAAGGGGGGAAGGTCTATCACAACCCACTTTTCAAACCCTGCATATTTTCTAGTTTTAAAAAAAATATGGGCCAACAAAAACTTTTCATACATTGCTACCTAGTGTTGCATAGCATGTTGTGTTGCTTAAAATATGTTGGAAGTATGTGTTCATGATTCACTTCTCACACTAAAACCCTTAGTATCAAATTTTTGTACCAAAATTAAATGAGGGAATTTTCTTTCTTTGCACCACTAGTGTGACAGCTTATAAGTTTTTCCTTCTTCACCTCATATTGGAGCACACAAGTGTACATGCCTTGGCATGCCACTTTTTCCTCTTCACTCACCATACCCCTCTCTTTTTCTCTCTTTTAGAGCAAACCCGAGGAAGGAGGGACACTTCCCCCTCTCTTTTCTTTGCAACTTTTCTCTCTCTTTTCTCTCTTATGGCCGGACAAGTGACACCCTCACTTTGTACTCCCCTCTCCCCTCCACCTCTGGTTTTTGCCAAACCCTAGGGGTACACTACCCCCCCCCTTCTTCCTTTATTCTTTTTCCCTCTCAAACTTGGTGCCCTCACTACAAGAAAAGTTCTGATAGACAACGTCCCAAAATCGTCAACTAAGGGGCATTTTTCGTCGCCTATGGGCCTAACCCGACGATATGGGTTCTGTTGTGGAAACTGCGTCAGGCAAAGTCCTACGACGATTTTTTCGGTCCGTCGCGCTTGGGCGCCCTTCCGCCACGGAAAATCGGACCGTTGCCCAAGTGTTTCCGGGAGCCCGTTGACTGCTGACGTCATGCAAACTGACACGTGGCAGACGCCGTTAACTGGCAGTAACGGCGTTAACCGGCTGAAACCCCGTGGTAGATGGTAGGCCCACACGAGGCCTGCCACGTCTTAAGCGGGCCGGCCCATTAAGTTTGTGGGCCGGGCCAGCTGACTTAGTTTGACCGGTCAACTATATAGCTGGGCTGGTCCATTAGTTACGTGGGCCGGGCCTAACCTCTAAGGTTGACTGGTCAAAACTTTAATGGGCCGGCCCACTAAGCATGTGGGCCGGGCCGAATGCACTCGTTTGACCGGTCAACAGGCAAAAGGGCCGGCCCACAAGACATGTGGGACCCACTTTCCTGGTATCGGGCCGGCCCATTTACAAAGTGGGGTCCACATTAAAGCAACTGGGCCGGCCCAAGAAGTTAGTGGGCCGGCCCAATTAGCATGTGGGTCCCACTTTCCTGCTATCGGACCGGCTCATTTAGTACGTGGGGTCCACATTAGATCAAATGGGCTGGCCCAACAAGCCAGTGGGCCGGGCCAAAAGCACCGGTGGGTCCCACTTTCCAGTTAAAGGGCTGGCCCATTTAGTATGTGGGGTCCACCATATAGCAAGTGGGCCGGCCCAACAAGATAGTGGACCGGGCCAAAACACAGGTGGGTCCCACTTTCCAGTTAAAGGGCTGGCCCATTTAGTATGTGGGGTCCACCATATAGCAAGTGGGCCGGCCCAACAAGATTGTGGGCCGGGCCAAAACACTGGTGGGTCCCACTATCCTGTTAAAGGGCCGGCCCATTTAGTATGTGGGGTCCACCGTATAGCAAGTGGGCCGGCCCAACACGCTAGTGGGCCGGGCCAAAAGCACAGGTGGGTCCCACTTTCCTGTCAAAGGGCCGGCCCATTTAGTATGTGGGGTCCACCATATAGCAAGTGGGTCGGCCCAACATGCTAGTGGGCCGGGCCAAAAACAAGGTGGGTCCCACTTTCGTCTTACAGGGCCGGCCCATTTAGTATGTGGGGACCACCACAAAAGCAATTGGGCTGGCCCAACTAGTTAGTGGGCCGGCCCAGTAGTCGGTGGGGTCCACCTTAAAGCAAGTGGGCCGGACCAATAAAAATGCGGGGTCCACTGTAAATCAAGTGGGCTGGCCCAATAAGTAAGTGGGCCAGCCCGTTTAGTTGCTGTTTATATGCCGGCGTAAAAGGCGCTTTAGGATTTTGCGGGCCGGCACGTATGTGATTTCGCTTAATTAGGCCGTTTAAGGGATGGGAATTCGTGATTTAGATACTGAGAATATTTACGCAGCATTGATTTCTGTCGGATAGCCTCACTTACCACAAGCACCAAAGAAAAAATGCGCGAAAGAACTATAAAAACTAACTAAATATTACATCACCGCAAGGCTTTGAAAAATATTACGTAACCCAGAGAAATTGAATGGTAATTAAACCTAGCAATACAATGAAGCGATCCGGCAATCTTTTAAGTTGTCCATGCAGCACCTATATCTGAAACAAAGACATTACAAGTTAAGACAGCAACAATGGAAACGCAAAGACACTGCAATATTGTTTGCCAAAGAATTTGGAACTCATCATTTCGTCGTTATAACAAGATCATTGTAATGCGCACAATAAGCAAACAAAGAGTGCATGCCGCATACCAACAGCCAATATAACAGAGCATGTTAGAATGAAACAGCAGACTTACTACTGTCGAGTCCCATGCAAACCAACATGTTCAGGGAGTACAAAATTGGCATGAATAACATAGTAGCAGGCTATAAATTTTGTAACAAGGACTGAGCAAGATGAAGTTATGATGGCTACATCTACAGAGCAGGGAATGTAAACCAAAAATAGAAGTTACGATGGCAAAAGCTAAAGAGGAGGGAATGTGAACCAACATGTGCCAAGTGCAATTACTTCATTTTGGCCGTGAACTAAATAATACTCCTGAACTTATAGTGAAGGGGATGCAAATCAAGATGTTTCGGGATATAAACTTGTAATGAGCAACACATAGAGGATAGTTAATGCTGGAGCTTAGGATGGACCAGATACAGAATATAGTGGGATCACCTGTGAACTTGTATAAGAGGGAATGCAAACCAATATGTTCAGCTTTCCATATGTGAGCGTCATGCCAAGTCAGAATAGTTCCCGAATTCAAATCTGAGTTTCTCTGTAGACTATTCACATCTGAGTTTCTCTTTTTTTTTCTCGATGTATGTTTCGAATTTTGATCTGAAATTTTTAGGGGTTATCTTAATATGAGCTGTGAACGTGCATGATTTTTTTCAGATTTTTTCGCAATGTTTAAATTTGGATTTAGGCCGCATGTCACACGGTGACATGGTGCATGTCACCATGTCACCTCGCTACCGCTCGAGAAATGGAGCCCCTCTCCGCTGGGCTCCATAAAAGCTTCACTGCTCGTGTCAGACTGTTGAAGACACTGGCAAGTGCATGTCAGGGGGACAGAGAATAAATTTCGTCCACGCGTCGGCGCGTGCTGTCTACCCCAAACCCTAAACTCTGTCTTATGAAGTCAAAGCATGCATGAAGAGAAGTGGTTTTTGGTTTCAAACATGGAAATTTCAAAAACCCTCTCAAGAGCTACATTTTGGAGTGACTAATTTTTCATATTCATGATTTAAACTTGTTTAAATGGGCATAAAATTCAAAATAAATCAAAATAAATGAAAAACCAAGGCACATAGTCTTCTTATGTCATATAGTAAGCATTCAATTAAGTTGATAAACAAGGTCTAGACATACTCAAACCAGAAAAATCATGTATCTACCCCCTAACCCTAAACTCTGTCTTATGAAGTCAAGCATGAAGAGATGTGGTTTTTGGTTTCAAACATGGAAATTTCGAAAACCCTCCCAAGAGCTTCATTTTGGAGTGACTAAGAAGCATACATGCTTACTTTTTTATATTCATGTTTTAAACTTGTTCAAATCTTGGTCAAACCTAGGATTTGACCAAGATTCAAATGGGCATAAAAATTCAAAAAAAATTGAAAAACCAAGGTCTTCTTATGTCATATAGTAAGCATTCAATTAAGTTGATAAACAAGGTCTAGACGTATTAAACCTGAAATATCATGTATATTACCCCTAACCCTAAACTCTGTCTTATGAAGTCAAGCATGCATGGTGAAGAGAAGTGGTTTTTCGTTTCAAACATGGAAATTTTAAAAACCCTCCCAAGAGCTTCATTTTAGGGTGACTAAGAAGGATACATGATTACTTTGTCATATTCATGTCTTAAACTTGTTTAAGTCATGGTCAAACCTAGGATTTGACGAAGATTCAAATGGGCATAAGAATTCAAAAAAAATCAAAAACCAAAGCACATAGTCTGTGTATGTCATATAGTAAGCATTCAAGTTGATAAACAAGGTCTAGACATATTCAAACCAGAAAAATCATGGAAATTTCAAAAACCTCCCACGAGCTTCATTTTGGTGTGGCTAAGAAGGATCGATGCAGGTTACTTTTCATATTATTCATGTTTTAAACTTGTTTAAATCTTGGTTAAACCTAGGATTTGACCAAGATTCAACAAATGGGGATAAAAAAATGAAAACCCAATGCACATAGTCTTCTTATGTCATATAATAAGCATACAATTAAGTTGATAAACAAGGTCTAGACATATTCAAACCAGAAAAATCATGTATGTGGCTACCCCTAACCCTAAACTCTGTCTTATGAAGTCAAGCATGAAGAGATGTGGTTTTTGGTTTCAAACATGGAAATTTCAAAAACCCTTCCAAGAGCTTCATTTTGGAGTGACTGAGAAGCATACATGCATGCATGCTTACTTTTCATATTCATGTTTTAAACTTGTTCAAATCTTGGTCAAACCTAGGATTTGACCAAGATTCAAATGGGCATAAAAATTCAAATAAAATGAATACCAAGGTCTTCTTATGTCATATAGTATGCGCGCATTCAATTAAGTTGATAAACAAGGTCTAGAAGGGAGAGCATTATGGTGTCTCCCCTTTTTCGGGTGATGATGTTGACTTTTGTGCAGGGTTTGTCAGTGAGCAGGAGGTGCGAGCGAGCGAGCGAGTCGAGCGAGGCCGAGAATGAGAGAGATTTGTTTTTTTTTTGTGAGAGGGACAACCGAAGGATCCTGAAGGACCCAGAGACTTCCAATACGCATCCTGATGCGTCTTTTCTTGACAAAGAAAATGGCTGGGAGTTTGCGTACCTATTGCATGTGACCTGTGCTCACTGAAGTGTGGGACCCCACGCATGGGCACCACACGTAAGTGACAGACCTATTGGTGTAAAAACTCGGTTGATTAGTATAGTGCATTAGAGCAAAGTTTCCTATGGATTCAAGGGTAGGAAATCCAAGTTAACTCATTTACATGACATTATTTTTTCCATTAAGCAAAGTTAACACATCTATCAATTGGTACATTTTGGAGTGACTAAGAAGGATCCAGGCTTACTTATTCGTTTTCACGTGTTAAACTTGTCTAAATCTTGGTCAAACCTAGGATTTGACAGAGATTCAAATGGGCAGAAAATTAAAAAAAAAAACAGAAAAATGAAAAACCAAAGCACATAGTCTTCTTTTGTCATATAGTAAGCATTAAAGTTGATAAACAAGGTCTAGACATATTCAAACCAGACAAATCATGTATCTATACCCCCTAACCCCTAAACTATGTCTTATGAAGTCAAGCATGAAGATAAGTGGTTTTGGGTTTCAAACATGGAAATTTCAAAAACCTCCCAGAAGCTTCATTTTAGAGTGACTAAGAAGGATACACGCTTCGCTTTTCATTTTCATGTTTTAAACTTGTTTAAATCTTGGTCAAACCTAGGATTTGACCAAAAGATTCAAACATGGAAATTTCAAAAACCTCCCAAAAACTTCATTTTAGAGTGACTAAGAAGGATACATGCTTCCCTTTTCATTTTCATGATTTAAACTTGTTTAAATCTTGGTCAAACCTAGGATTTGACCAAGATACAAATGGGTGGGCACAAAATTCAAAAAAATCAGAAAAAATGAAAAACCAAATCACATAGTCTTCTTATGTCATATCGTAAGCATTCAAGTTGATAAACAAGGTCTAGATATATCCAAACCAGACAAATCATGTATCTACCCCCTAACCCTAAACTTTGTCTTATGAAGTCAAGCATGAAGAGAAGTGGTTTTCGGTTTGAAACATGGAAATTTCAAAAACCTCCCAAAAGCTTCATTTTAGATTGACTAAGAAGGATCCATGCTTACCTTTTCATTTTCATATTTTAAACTTGTCTAAATCTTAATTTGTCAAACCTAGGATCTCACAATTAAAGATATTCAAATCGGCATTAAATTCAAAAAAAAACTCAGAAAAAGGAAAAACAAAAGCATATAGTCTTCTTATGTCATATAGTAAGCATTCAAGTTGATAAACACAAGGTTTGGACATATTCAAACCAGACAAATAATGTATCTCTACCCCCTAACCCTAAACTTGGTCGATCTTATGAAGTCTAGCTAGCATGAAGAGAAGTCGTTTTGGGTTTCAAACATGGAAATTTCAAGAACATCTCAAAAGCTTATTATGTCATATAGTACTAAGCATTAAAGTTGAGAAACAAGGTCTAGACATATTCAACCTATGCAAATCATGTATCTACCCCCTAATTAACCCCTAAACTTTGTCTTATGTAGTCAAGCATGAAGAGAGGTGGTTTTGGGTTTCAAACATGGAAATTTCAAAAACCTCCCAGAAGCTTCATTTTAGAGTGACTAATTAATAAGAAGGATGATACAGGCTTCCCTTCTCATTTTCATGTTTTAAACTTGTTTAAATCTTGTTCAAACCTAGGATTTGACCAAGATTCTTCAGAAAAAATCAAAAGAATGAAAAACCAAAGCACATAGCATTCTTATGCCATATAGTAAGCTAGCATTCAAGATGATAAACAAGGTCTAGACATATTCAAACCAGAAAAATCATGTATATATCTACCCCTAACCCTAAACTCTGTCTTATGAAGTCAAGCATGAAAGAGAAGTGGCGGTTTTGGGTTTGAAACATGGAAATTTCAAAAAAAAGCTTCATTTTAGGGAGACTAAGAAGGATCCATGCTTACCATTTTATTTTCATGTTTTAAACTTGTTTAAATCTTGTTCAAACCTAAGATTTGACCAAGATTCAAATGGGTAGAAAATTAAAAAAGTGAAAAAAATGAAAAACCAAAGTACATAGTCTTCTTATGTCATATAGTAAGCATTCAAGTTGTTAAACAAGGTCGATCTAGACATATTCAAACCAGACAAATCATGTATCTATACCCCTAACCCCTAATTAAACTCTGTCTTATGAAGTCAAGCATGAAGAGAAGTGGTTTCGGGTTTCAAACATGGACTAATTACGAAGGATCATTTTTAAAAACCCCAAAAGCTTCATTTTAGAGTGCATAAGAAGGATCCAGGCTTACCCTTTCATTTTGATGTTTTAATCTTGTTTAAATCTTGGTCAAACCTAGGATTTGACCAATATTCAAATGAGCATAAAATAAGAAATAAAAAATAAAAAAAGAAAGCACATAATCTTCTTATGTCATATAGTAAGCATTCAAAAGTTCATGAAGAAGGTCTAGACACATTCAAATCAAACAAGTCATCTACCCCTAACCCTACACCGTGTCTTATAAATGAAGTCAAGCATGAAAAGAAGTGTGGTTTTGGGTTTCAAACATGGAAATTTGAAAAACCTCCCAAAAGCTTCATTTTAATTAGACTGACAAGTTAATTAAGAAGGATCCATGATTAATTACCTTTTCATTGTCATGTTTTAAACTTGTTTAAATCTTGGTCAAACCTAGGATATATTTGACCAAGATTCAAATGGGCATAAAAGTTCAGAAAAATCAAAAGAATGAAAAACCAAAGCATGAAAAGAAGTGTCGTTTTGGGTTTCAAACATGGAAATTTCAAGAACACATCCCAAAAGCTTCATTTTAGAGTGAGTAAGAAGGATCCATGCTTACCTTTTCATTTCATGTTATAGACTTGTGTTTAAATCATGGTCAACCCTAGGATTAATTTGACCAAGATTCAAGTGGGCGTAAAATTTTAAAAATAGAAAACTGAAAAACCAAAGTACATAGTCTTCTTATGTACGTCATATAGTAAGCATATTCAAGTTGATAAACAAGGTCTAGACATATTCAAACCATACAAATCATGTATCTACCCCTAACCCTAAACTATGTCTTATGAAGTCAATCATGAAGAGAAGTGGTTTTGGGTTTCAAACATGGAAATTTCAAAAACCCTCCCAAGTGCTACATTTTGGAGTGACTAAGAAGGATAGATGCTTAATTTTTCATATTCATGATTTAAACTTGTTCAAATCTTGGTCAACCCTAGGATTTGACCAAGATTCAAATGGGCATAAAAATTCAAAAAAATCAAAAAAAATTGAAAAACCAATGTCTTCTTATGTCATATAGTAAGCATTCAATTAAGTTGATAAACAAGGTCTAGACATATTCAAACCAGGAAAATCATGTATCTACCCATAACCCCTAAACTATGTCTTATGAAGTCAAGCATGAAGAGAAGTGGTTTTGGGTTTCAAACATGGAAATTTCAAAAACCTCCCAGAAGCTTCATTTTAGAGTGACTAAGAAGGATCCAGGCTTACGTTTTCATTTTCATGTTTGAAACTTGTTTAAATCTTGGTCAAACCTAGGATTTGACCAAGATTCAAATGGGCATAAAATTCAAAAAAAATTAGAAAAATGAAAAACAAAAGCACATAGTCTTCTTATGTCATATAGTAAGCATTCAAGTTGATAAACAAGGTTTAGACATATTCAAACCAGACAAATCATATATCTACCCCCTAACCCTAAACTTGGTCTCATGAAGTCTAGCATGAAGAGAAGTCGTTTTGGGTTTCAAACGTTTAAGCCAAAAGCCCCATTTCAAATATTTCAAACTTATTCAAATTTGGTTCAAATTTGAAAGACATACAAGTTATAGCACACATAGTGCATACATGTTCACACATATTGCACTAGATGCTAATTAACCCTATAGTTTGAGGCCATTTGGATGAGGTCGAAAAAATTCTTGGATTAGAAATGGGGTTGTTCGAACCCCGTAGTTGGATTTTTTTGAACTTGATCTGTAGTACTGGGCAAAACCCTAGTTTAACCTATTTAATTATAGATTCGTAGGTTGATTTTTCTACATTTTTATTATTACTATGCAGCACATGTGTGTTTGCCCGTCGAGTGAAACTCGGAGAAGAGGGATCACTCGGAAGGAGAGAAGAAGGGAGAGCATTATGGTGTCTCCCCTTTTTCGGGTGATGATGTTGACTTTTGTGCAGGGTTTGTCAGTGAGCAGGAGGTGCGAGCGAGCGAGCGAGTCGAGCGAGGCCGAGAATGAGAGAGATTTGTTTTTTTTTTTTTGTGAGAGGGACAACCGAAGGATCCTGAAGGACCCAGAGACTTCCAATACGCATCCTGATGCGTCTTCTCTTGACAAAGAAAATGGCTGGGAGTTTGCGTACCTATTGCACGTGACCTGTACTCACTGAAGTGTGGGACCCCACGCATGGGCACCACACGTAAGTGACAGACCTATTGGTGTAAAAACTCGGTTGATTAGTATAGTGCATTAGAGCAAAGTTTCCTATGGATTCAAGGGTAGGAAATCCAAGTTAACTCATTTACATGACATTATTTTTTCCATTAAGCAAAGTTAACACATCTATCAATTGGTACATTTTGGAGTGACTAAGAAGGATCCAGGCTTACTTATTCGTTTTCACGTGTTAAACTTGTCTAAATCTTGGTCAAACCTAGGATTTGACAGAGATTCAAATGGGCGGAAAATTCAAAAAAAAAATAGAAAAATGAAAAACCAAAGCACATATTCTTCTTATGTCATATAGTAAGCATTAAAGTTGATAAACAAGGTCTAGACATATGCAAACCAGACAAATCATGTATCTATACCCCCTAACCCCTAAACTATGTCTTATGAAGTCAAGCATGAAGATAAGTGGTTTTGGGTTTCAAACATGGAAATTTCAAAAACCTCCCAGAAGCTTCATTTTAGAGTGACTAAGAAGGATCCATGCTTACCTTTTCATTTTCATATTTTAAACTTGTTTAAATCTTAATTTGTCAAACCTAGGATTTGACCAAAAGATTCAAACATGGAAATTTCAAAAACCTCCCAAAAACTTCATTTTAGAGTGACTAAGAAGGATACATGCTTCCCTTTTCATTTTCATGATTTAAACTTGTTTAAATCTTGGTCAAACCTAGGATTTGACCAAGATACAAATGGGTGGGCACAAAATTCAAAAAAAAACAGAAAAAATGAAAAACCAAATCACATAGTCTTCTTATGTCATATCGTAAGCATTCAAGTTGATAAACAAGGTCTAGATATATCCAAACCAGACAAATCATGTATCTACCCCCTAACCCTAAACTTTGTCTTATGAAGTCAAGCATGAAGAGAAGTGGTTTTCGGTTTGAAACATGGAAATTTCAAAAACCTCCCAAAAGCTTCATTTTAGATTGACTAAGAAGGATCCATGCTTACCTTTTCATTTTCATATTTTAAACTTGTTTAAATCTTAATTTGTCAAACCTAGGATCTCACAATTAAAGAGATTCAAATCGGCATTAAATTCAAAAAAAACTCAGAAAAAGGAAAAACAAAAGCATATAGTCTTCTTATGTCATATAGTAAGCATTCAAGTTGATAAACACAAGGTTTGGACATATTCAAACCAGTCAAATAATGTATCTCTACCCCCTAACCCTAAACTTGGTCGATCTTATGAAGTCTAGCTAGCATGAAGAGAAGTCGTTTTGGGTTTCAAACATGGAAATTTCAAGAACATCTCAAAAGCTTCTTATGTCATATAGTACTAAGCATTAAAGTTGAGAAACAAGGTCTAGACATATTCAACCTATGCAAATCATGTATCTACCCCCTAATTAACCCCTAAACTTTGTCTTATGTAGTCAAGCATGAAGAGAGGTGGTTTTGGGTTTCAAACATGGAAATTTCAAAAACCTCCCAAGCTTCATTTTAGAGTGACTAATTAATAAGAAGGATGATACAGGCTTCCCTTCTCATTTTCATGTTTTAAACTTGTTTAAATCTTGTTCAAACCTAGGATTTGACCAAGATTCTTCAGAAAAAATCAAAAGAATGAAAAACCAAAGCACATAGCATTCTTATGCCATATAGTAAGCTAGCATTCAAGATGATAAACAAGGTCTAGACATATTCAAACCAGAAAAATCATGTATATATCTACCCCTAACCCTAAACTCTGTCTTATGAAGTCAAGCATGAAAGAGAAGTGGCGGTTTTGGGTTTGAAACATGGAAATTTCAAAAAAAAGCTTCATTTTAGGGAGACTAAGAAGGATCCATGCTTACCATTTTATTTTCATGTTTTAAACTTGTTTAAATCTTGTTCAAACCTAAGATTTGACCAAGATTCAAATGGGTAGAAAATTAAAAAAAGTGAAAAAAATGAAAAACCAAAGTACATAGTCTTCTTATGTCATATAGTAAGCATTCAAGTTGTTAAACAAGGTCGATCTAGACATATTCAAACCAGACAAATCATGTATCTATACCCCTAACCCCTAATTAAACTCTGTCTTATGAAGTCAAGCATGAAGAGAAGTGGTTTCGGGTTTCAAACATGGACTAATTACGAAGGATCATTTTTAAAAACCCCAAAAGCTTCATTTTAGAGTGCATAAGAAGGATCCAGGCTTACCCTTTCATTTTGATGTTTTAATCTTGTTTAAATCTTGGTCAAACCTAGGATTTGACCAATATTCAAATGAGCATAAAATAAGAAATAAAAAATAAAAAAAGAAAGCACATAATCTTCTTATGTCATATAGTAAGCATTCAAAAGTTCATGAAGAAGGTCTAGACACATTCAAATCAAACAAGTCATCTACCCCTAACCCTACACTGTGTCTTATAAATGAAGTCAAGCATGAAAAGAAGTGTGGTTTTGGGTTTCAAACATGGAAATTTGAAAAACCTCCCAAAAGCTTCATTTTAATTAGACTGATCAAGTTAATTAAGAAGGATCCATGATTAATTACCTTTTCATTGTCATGTTTTAAACTTGTTTAAATCTTGGTCAAACCTAGGATATATTTGACCAAGATTCAAATGGGCATAAAAGTTCAGAAAAAATCAAAAGAATGAAAAACCAAAGCATGAAAAGAAGTGTCGTTTTGGGTTTCAAACATGGAAATTTCAAGAACACATCCCAAAAGCTTCATTTTAGAGTGATTAAGAAGGATCCATGCTTACCTTTTCATTTCATGTTATAGACTTGTGTTTAAATCATGGTCAACCCTAGGATTAATTTGACCAAGATTCAAGTGGGCAGAAAATTTAAAAAATAGAAAAATGAAAAACAAAAGCACATAGTCTTCTTACGTCATATAGTAAGCATTCAAGTTGATAAACAAGGTTTAGACATATTCAAACCAGACAAATCATATATCTACCCCCTAACCCTAAACTTGGTCTCATGAAGTCTAGCATGAAGAGAAGTCGTTTTGGGTTTCAAACGTTTAAGCCAAAAGCCCCATTTCAAATATTTCAAACTTATTCAAATTTGGTTCAAATTTGAAAGACATACAAGTTATAGCACACATAGTGCATACATGTTCACGCATATTGCACTAGATGCTAATTAACCCTATAGTTTGAGGCCATTTGGATGAGGTCGAAAAAATTCTTGGATTAGAAATGGGGTTGTTCGAACCCCGTAGTTGGATTTTTTTGAACTTGATCTGTAGTACTGGGCAAAACCCTAGTTTAACCTATTTAATTATAGATTCGTAGGTTGATTTTTCTACATTTTTATTATTACTATGCAGCACATGTGTGTTTTCCCGTCGAGTGAAACTCGGAGAAGAGGGATCACTCGGAAGGAGAGAAGAAGGGAGAGCATTATGGTGTCTCCCCTTTTTCGGGTGATGATGTTGACTTTTGTGCAGGGTTTGTCAGTGAGCAGGAGGTGCGAGCGAGCGAGCGAGCGAGTCGAGCGAGGCCGAGAATGAGAGAGATTTGTTTTTTTTTTGTGAGAGGGACAACCGAAGGATCCTGAAGGACCCAGAGACTTCCAATACGCATCCTGATGCGTCTTCTCTTGACAAAGAAAATGGCTGGGAGTTTGCGTACCTATTGCACGTGACCTGTGCTCACTGAAGTGTGGGACCCCACGCATGGGCACCACACGTAAGTGACAGACCTATTGGTGTAAAAACTCGGTTGATTAGTATAGTGCATTAGAGCAAAGTTTCCTATGGATTCAAGGGTAGGAAATCCAAGTTAACTCATTTACATGACATTATTTTTTCCATTAAGCAAAGTTAACACATCTATCAATTGGTACATTTTGGAGTGACTAAGAAGGATCCAGGCTTACTTATTCGTTTTCACGTGTTAAACTTGTCTAAATCTTGGTCAAACCTAGGATTTGACAGAGATTCAAATGGGCGGAAAATTCAAAAAAAAAACAGAAAAATGAAAAACCAAAGCACATAGTCTTCTTATGTCATATAGTAAGCATTAAAGGTTATAAACAAGGTCTAGACATATGCAAACCAGACAAATCATGTATCTATACCCCCTAACCCCTAAACTATGTCTTATGAAGTCAAGCATGAAGATAAGTGGTTTTGGGTTTCAAACATGGAAATTTCAAAAACCTCCCAGAAGCTTCATTTTAGAGTGACTAAGAAGGATCCATGCTTACCTTTTCATTTTCATATTTTAAACTTGTTTAAATCTTAATTTGTCAAACCTAGGATTTGACCAAAAGATTCAAACATGGAAATTTCAAAAACCTCCCAAAAACTTCATTTTAGAGTGACTAAGAAGGATACATGCTTCCCTTTTCATTTTCATGATTTAAACTTGTTTAAATCTTGGTCAAACCTAGGATTTGACCAAGATACAAATGGGTGGGCACAAAATTCAAAAAAATCAGAAAAAATGAAAAACCAAATCACATAGTCTTCTTATGTCATATCGTAAGCATTCAAGTTGATAAACAAGGTCTAGATATATCCAAACCAGACAAATCATGTATCTACCCCCTAACCCTAAACTTTGTCTTATGAAGTCAAGCATGAAGAGAAGTGGTTTTCGGTTTGAAACATGGAAATTTCAAAAACCTCCCAAAAGCTTCATTTTAGATTGACTAAGAAGGATCCATGCTTACCTTTTCATTTTCATATTTTAAACTTGTTTAAATCTTAATTTGTCAAACCTAGGATCTCACAATTAAAGAGATTCAAATCGGCATTAAATTCAAAAAAAAACTCAGAAAAAGGAAAAACAAAAGCATATAGTCTTCTTATGTCATATAGTAAGCATTCAAGTTGATAAACACAAGGTTTGGACATATTCAAACCAGTCAAATAATGTATCTCTACCCCCTAACCCTAAACTTGGTCGATCTTATGAAGTCTAGCTAGCATGAAGAGAAGTCGTTTTGGGTTTCAAACATGGAAATTTCAAGAACATCTCAAAAGCTTCTTATGTCATATAGTACTAAGCATTAAAGTTGAGAAACAAGGTCTAGACATATTCAACCTATGCAAATCATGTATCTACCCCCTAATTAACCCCTAAACTTTGTCTTATGTAGTCAAGCATGAAGAGAGGTGGTTTTGGGTTTCAAACATGGAAATTTCAAAAACCTCCCAGAAGCTTCATTTTAGAGTGACTAATTAATAAGAAGGATGATACAGGCTTCCCTTCTCATTTTCATGTTTTAAACTTGTTTAAATCTTGTTCAAACCTAGGATTTGACCAAGATTCTTCAGAAAAAATCAAAAGAATGAAAAACCAAAGCACATAGCATTCTTATGCCATATAGTAAGCTAGCATTCAAGATGATAAACAAGGTCTAGACATATTCAAACCAGAAAAATCATGTATATATCTACCCCTAACCCTAAACTCTGTCTTATGAAGTCAAGCATGAAAGAGAAGTGGCGGTTTTGGGTTTGAAACATGGAAATTTCAAAAAAAGCTTCATTTTAGGGAGACTAAGAAGGATCCATGCTTACCATTTTATTTTCATGTTTTAAACTTGTTTAAATCTTGTTCAAACCTAAGATTTGACCAAGATTCAAATGGGTAGAAAATTAAAAAAGTGAAAAAATGAAAAACCAAAGTACATAGTCTTCTTATGTCATATAGTAAGCATTCAAGTTGTTAAACAAGGTCGATCTAGACATATTCAAACCAGACAAATCATGTATCTATACCCCTAACCCCTAATTAAACTCTGTCTTATGAAGTCAAGCATGAAGAGAAGTGGTTTCGGGTTTCAAACATGGACTAATTACGAAGGATCATTTTTAAAAACCCCAAAAGCTTCATTTTAGAGTGCATAAGAAGGATCCAGGCTTACCCTTTCATTTTGATGTTTTAATCTTGTTTAAATCTTGGTCAAACCTAGGATTTGACCAATATTCAAATGAGCATAAAATAAGAAATAAAAAAATAAAAAAAGAAAGCACATAATCTTCTTATGTCATATAGTAAGCATTCAAAAGTTCATGAAGAAGGTCTAGACACATTCAAATCAAACAAGTCATCTACCCCTAACCCTACACTGTGTCTTATAAATGAAGTCAAGCATGAAAAGAAGTGTGGTTTTGGGTTTCAAACATGGAAATTTGAAAAACCTCCCAAAAGCTTCATTTTAATTAGACTGATCAAGTTAATTAAGAAGGATCCATGATTAATTACCTTTTCATTGTCATGTTTTAAACTTGTTTAAATCTTGGTCAAACCTAGGATATATTTGACCAAGATTCAAATGGGCATAAAAGTTCAGAAAAAATCAAAAGAATGAAAAACCAAAGCATGAAAAGAAGTGTCGCTTTTGGGTTTCAAACATGGAAATTTCAAGAACACATCCCAAAAGCTTCATTTTAGAGTGAGTAAGAAGGATCCATGCTTACCTTTTCATTTCATGTTATAGACTTGTGTTTAAATCATGGTCAACCCTAGGATTAATTTGACCAAGATTCAAGTGGGCGTAAAATTTAAAAAATAGAAAACTGAAAAACCAAAGTACATAGTCTTCTTATGTACGTCATATAGTAAGCATATTCAAGTTGATAAACAAGGTCTAGACATATTCAAACCATACAAATCATGTATCTACCCCTAACCCTAAACTATGTCTTATGAAGTCAATCATGAAGAGAAGTGGTTTTGGGTTTCAAACATGGAAATTTCAAAAACCCTCCCAAGTGCTACATTTTGGAGTGACTAAGAAGGATAGATGCTTAATTTTTCATATTCATGATTTAAACTTGTTCAAATCTTGGTCAACCCTAGGATTTGACCAAGATTCAAATGGGCATAAAAATTCAAAAAAAAATCAAAAAAAATTGAAAAACCAATGTCTTCTTATGTCATATAGTAAGCATTCAATTAAGTTGATAAACAAGGTCTAGACATATTCAAACCAGGAAAATCATGTATCTACCCATAACCCCTAAACTATGTCTTATGAAGTCAAGCATGAAGAGAAGTGGTTTTGGGTTTCAAACATGGAAATTTCAAAAACCTCCCAGAAGCTTCATTTTAGAGTGACTAAGAAGGATCCAGGCTTACGTTTTCATTTTCATGTTTGAAACTTGTTTAAATCTTGGTCAAACCTAGGATTTGACCAAGATTCAAATGGGCATAAAATTCAAAAAAATTAGAAAAATGAAAAACAAAAGCACATAGTCTTCTTATGTCATATAGTAAGCATTCAAGTTGATAAACAAGGTTTAGACATATTCAAACCAGACAAATCATATATCTACCCCCTAACCCTAAACTTGGTCTCATGAAGTCTAGCATGAAGAGAAGTCGTTTTGGGTTTCAAACGTTTAAGCCAAAAGCCCCATTTCAAATATTTCAAACTTATTCAAATTTGGTTCAAATTTGAAAGACATACAAGTTATAGCACACATAGTGCATACATGTTCACACATATTGCACTAGATGCTAATTAACCCTATAGTTTGAGGCCATTTGGATGAGGTCGAAAAAATTCTTGGATTAGAAATGGGGTTGTTCGAACCCCGTAGTTGGATTTTTTTGAACTTGATCTGTAGTACTGGGCAAAACCCTAGTTTAACCTATTTAATTATAGATTCGTAGGTTGATTTTTCTACATTTTTATTATTACTATGCAGCACATGTGTGTTTGCCCGTCGAGTGAAACTCGGAGAAGAGGGATCACTCGGAAGGAGATAAGAAGGGAGAGCATTATGGTGTCTCCCCTTTTTCGGGTGATGATGTTGACTTTTGTGCAGGGTTTGTCAGTGAGCAGGAGGTGCGAGTGAGCGAGCGAGCGAGTCGAGCGAGGCTGAGAATGAGAGAGATTTGTTTTTTTTTTTTGTGAGAGGGACAACCGAAGGATCCTGAAGGACCCAGAGACTTCCAATACGCATCCTGATGCGTCTTCTCTTGACAAAGAAAATGGCTGGGAGTTTGCGTACCTATTGCACGTGACCTGTGCTCACTGAAGTGTGGGACCCCACGCATGGGCACCACACGTAAGTGACAGACCTATTGGTGTAAAAACTCGGTTGATTAGTATAGTGCATTAGAGCAAAGTTTCCTATGGATTCAAGGGTAGGAAATCCAAGTTAACTCATTTACATGACATTATTTTTTCCATTAAGCAAAGTTAACACATCTATCAATTGGTACATTTTGGAGTGACTAAGAAGGATCCAGGCTTACTTATTCGTTTTCACGTGTTAAACTTGTCTAAATCTTGGTCAAACCTAGGATTTGACAGAGATTCAAATGGGCGGAAAATTCAAAAAAAAAAACAGAAAAATGAAAAACCAAAGCACATAGTCTTCTTATGTCATATAGTAAGCATTAAAGTTGATAAACAAGGTCTAGACATATGCAAACCAGACAAATCATGTATCTATACCCCCTAACCCCTAAACTATGTCTTATGAAGTCAAGCATGAAGATAAGTGGTTTTGGGTTTCAAACATGGAAATTTCAAAAACCTCCCAGAAGCTTCATTTTAGAGTGACTAAGAAGGATCCATGCTTACCTTTTCATTTTCATATTTTAAACTTGTTTAAATCTTAATTTGTCAAACCTAGGATTTGACCAAAAGATTCAAACATGGAAATTTCAAAAACCTCCCAAAAACTTCATTTTAGAGTGACTAAGAAGGATACATGCTTCCCTTTTCATTTTCATGATTTAAACTTGTTTAAATCTTGGTCAAACCTAGGATTTGACCAAGATACAAATGGGTGGGCACAAAATTCAAAAAAATCAGAAAAAATGAAAAACCAAATCACATAGTCTTCTTATGTCATATCGTAAGCATTCAAGTTGATAAACAAGGTCTAGATATATCCAAACCAGACAAATCATGTATCTACCCCCTAACCCTAAACTTTGTCTTATGAAGTCAAGCATGAAGAGAAGTGGTTTTCGGTTTGAAACATGGAAATTTCAAAAACCTCCCAAAAGCTTCATTTTAGATTGACTAAGAAGGATCCATGCTTACCTTTTCATTTTCATATTTTAAACTTGTTTAAATCTTAATTTGTCAAACCTAGGATCTCACAATTAAAGAGATTCAAATCGGCATTAAATTCAAAAAAAAACTCAGAAAAAGGAAAAACAAAAGCATATAGTCTTCTTATGTCATATAGTAAGCATTCAAGTTGATAAACACAAGGTTTGGACATATTCAAACCAGACAAATAATGTATCTCTACCCCCTAACCCTAAACTTGGTCGATCTTATGAAGTCTAGCTAGCATGAAGAGAAGTCGTTTTGGGTTTCAAACATGGAAATTTCAAGAACATCTCAAAAGCTTCTTATGTCATATACTACTAAGCATTAAAGTTGAGAAACAAGGTCTAGACATATTCAACCTATGCAAATCATGTATCTACCCCCTAATTAACCCCTAAACTTTGTCTTATGTAGTCAAGCATGAAGAGAGGTGGTTTTGGGTTTCAAACATGGAAGTTTCAAAAACCTCCCAAAAGCTTCATTTTAGAGTGACTAATTAATAAGAAGGATGATACAGGCTTTCCCTTCTCATTTTCATGTTTTAAACTTGTTTAAATCTTGGTCAAACCTAGGATTTGACCAAGATTCTTCAGAAAAAATCAAAAGAATGAAAAACCAAAGCACATAGCATTCTTATGCCATATAGTAAGCTAGCATTCAAGATGATAAACAAGGTCTAGACATATTCAAACCAGAAAAATCATGTATATATCTACCCCTAACCCTAAACTCTGTCTTATGAAGTCAAGCATGAAAGAGAAGTGGCGGTTTTGGGTTTGAAACATGGAAATTTCAAAAAAAACCCAAAAGCTTCATTTTAGGGAGAATAAGAAGGATCCATGCTTACCATTTTATTTTCATGTTTTAAACTTGTTTAAATCTTGTTCAAACCTAGGATTTGACCAAGATTCAAATGGTGGGCAAAAAATTAAAAAAATGAAAAAAATGACACCAAAGTACATAGTCTTATTATGTCATATAATAAGCATTCAAGTTGTTAAACAAGGTCGATCTAGACATATTCAAACCAGACAAATCATGTTTCTATACCCCTAACCCCTAATTAAACTATGTCTTATGAAGTCAAGCATGAAGAGAAGTGGTTTCGGGTTTCAAACATGGACTAAGAAGGATCATTTTAAAAAACCCCAAAAGCTTCATTTTAGAGTGCATAAGAAGGATCCAGGCTTACCCTTTCATTTTCATGTTTTAATCTTGTTTAAATCTTGGTCAAACCTAGGATTTGACCAATATTCAAATGAGCATAAAATAAAAAATAAAAAAATAAAAAACGAAAGCACATAATCTTCTTATGTCATATAGTAAGCATTCAAATGTTGATAAACAAGAGGTTTGGACATATTCAAACCAGACAAATAATGTATCTACCCCCTAACCCTAAACTCGGTCGATCTTATGAAGTCTAGCATGAAGAGAAGTCGTTTTGGGTTTCAAACATGGAAATTTCAAGAACATCCCAAAAGCTTCTTATGCCATATAGTAAGCATTAAAGTTGAGAAACAAGGTCTAGACATATTCAAACTATGCAAATCATGTATCTACCCCGTAACCCCTAAACTTTGTCTTATGTAGTCAAGCATGAAGAGAGGTGGTTTTGGGTTTCAAACATGGAAATTTCAAAAACCTCCCAAAAGCTTCATTTTAGAGTGACTAAGAAGGATGATACAGGCTTCTCTTCCCATTTTCATGTTTTAAACTTGTTTAAATCTTGGTCAAACCTAGGATTTGACCAAGATTCTTCGTAAAAATCAAAATAATGAAAAACTAAAGCACATAGCATTCTTATGTCATATAGTAAGCATTCAAGATGATAAACAAGGTCTAGACATATTCAAACCAGAAAAATCATGTATATATCTACCCCTAACCCTAAACTCTATATTTATGAAGTCAAGCATGAAAGAGAAGTGGTGGTTTTGGGTTTGAAACATGGAAATTTCAAAAAACCCCAAAAGCTTCATTTTAGGGAGAATAAGAAGGATCCATGCTTACCATTTTATTTTCATGTTTTAAACTTGTTTAAATCTTGTTCAAACCTAGGATTTGACCAAGATTCAAATGGGCAGAAAATTACAAAAAATCAAAAAATGAAAAACCAAAGTTCATAGTCTTCTTATGTCATATAGTAAGCATTCAAGTTGTTAAACAAGGTCTAGACATATTCAAACCAGACAAATCATGTATCTATACCCCTAACCCTAATTAAACTCTGTCTTATGAAGTCAAGCATGAAGAGAAGTGGTTTCGGGTTTCAAACATGGACTAAGAAGGATCATTTAAAAAAAAACCAAAAGCTTCATTTTAGAGTGCATAAGAAGGATCCAGGATTACCCTTTCATTTTGATGTTTTAATCTTGTTTAAATCTTGGTCAAACCTAGGATTTGACCAATATTCAAATGAGCATAAAATAAAAAATAAATGAATCAATGAGATATGACCTCATGTTTATTTTCTATAGGATATGTTCAATCAAACAACTAGCTGGTGTAGGAAAAAATCCCGTAGAATCAAACAACTAGCAATCAAAAATAATTTATCTCTCAATCCTCTGTCGTGCATGTGGGTACACCAATAGCATATACATGTTGGTCCCATCTTAATGCTAAGGTTCAGTTCATCATACATAGTGGGAAACTTCACAAGATAAATGGGACCCAAGTTATGGCGAAAGTTAATATTATTACTATATATATACACACATAGTTTCATTCGATTTGAATTATAGGTTTGTGAGCAAATATATATTTAGTTCGAACTAGTGCTCGAGTACGTAAGAAGCTATTTAATCACAAGCTTCCTAGATTTTAAAACAAGGCATCTACATATTACTGGATTTTTTCAAAATTTTCAGAATAGTTTTCTTAGCTTCGAAATAAGAAATAGTTTGGAACGTTGGATCTCAAATGGATGGTAGATGGTGGCACATAGTCACAATGTATCTTGGAAGCATCAAGTCACTGAAGCTCTGTCCGGTTTCCAAACCAAGCTAAGAAAGGCATTGAAAATGAAGTTCTGCTCTAAAACATCTCTCATTCCATTTTGGTGCTCGCAGCTTGCATGCTGCCCACGTGTTAAGGTACGTGTCTCTGGCATGTAGAGAACTACGATTATTGGCGAAAAATATATCGAAATGGAAACTGTAAAAAAAAAACCTCTCTGGTCAACCTGATGTGACGAGACATCACTGCACCAAACGTCGTCGCAAATTTATAGATGGGTGGCGTGCTAGTATACCAACAGTCAAATCGGCGCCCAGTCGCAGCAGCAGCCTAGAGTACTACCTAGTTTTTGCCCCTTGCATGTCTATCATCTTCTTCTTCACCCCGTTACAAAAAAAATAAAAAATCTTCTTCTTCACCCTCCCAGAATCACGCGCACGCGCAGGATCTCGATCCCCATCACGCCGCATCACTAGTACTACTCTGTATACCTTTCTCTCCTTACCCCGGCCGGCCGCGCGCCGCATCGTTCCTTCCATAGCGCTCGCCCTCTCCTCCGAAAACCCCAAGCGCAGTTGCATCCGCCATCCACCTAAATCCATCTTCACGTGATGGATTATTCTAGGCTTTGCCGGGGCGGCGGGGACGGCCACTTGGGGGCTCTCACCGGCGACAACATCGACCTCATCGCTGCGCATCTGGACGTTACCTACACCGTCCGACTTGCTGCATGTTCCAGGGAGCTCTACGACATGATCAGCAAGGATGAAGGTAAGATGAACCATTGGGATGAACCTGCCCGTCGATGCCTCCGCCCGCTTATTGGTTCGGTGAACACTGGGACCTGGCGACAAGATCTCGTCCGCATGATACCGTGTACGACCTGGTGCCCCTCGACCATCCTCGCCGTTCTGTCGCCCTGCCGTTCATGCACGACAGAAAATGGCTTGGCGCGAACGGCGACTGGATCGCCGCCGCCGATCATCATGGGTACCAGTGGTGCCTCGTGAACGTCTACACCGAGCGACATATCTCCCTTCCATCCCTACCTGATTCGAAGATTCATCATAGTATTGTTTCATATCGACCTGCATACTCTTTTAACTGGGGTCCAGCAATTTATTTGTTGAAGATTGTAATCTGCCAAGTGCCCACAAAAGGTGGGAGGTACGCAGATTACAAGCTCATCGCCTTGTTCGACAAAACGATTTTCTACCTTGAAGGGGGTGGCGACTGGAGAATGCTGGAGGCCCTTACACCTGCACCTGATTATCCAAATTACTGTGATGCCATTGAATTCCGTGGCCACGTTTTTGCGGTGGGTGGACGAAACCGACGGCTCCACGTACTTCTGGGACACCGCAAATGGTATTTTTTCAGTCCTTATGTTGCATTGCATGATACACTGCCTTAACCAATGAAGTTATTCATGAACTACCTTGTTTATATTTTACCTTTCTTATATGACTTAATGATCACACCCCCTTTTGCTGAATATGAATGAACCGTTGCTTGCAATGAATTAGTAGTACTTATTAGTCACCAACAAACATAGTATGCTCAGTATGTGATTGCATTCCTGAATTAGTAACTCTACGCCACTGCAGAATATGGGTGTAATTAACCAAGATCTCAAAAGATAACGTGGCACTATGAAGGCACCCTTTTTGATAACCTTTTACACCCATTGTTTCATATATAACTAATTGATTTTGCCTCCAAAAGGAGGACGAGAGACCGCCATCTCGCATCGAGAGAGATGCATAAGGACTTTCATAAGTATATGACTTAACGATCACATCCTTTATCTGAATATGAATGAACCGTTGCTTGCAATGAATTAGTACTAGTCAGTCATCAGCAAACATAGTATACTCCGTATGTGAATGCATTCCTGAATTAGTAACTCTATGCAACTGCAGAATATGGATGTAATTAACAAGTATCTCAAATGTTAACGTAGAAACAGAAAAATAGAAGAAAATCGTTTGTAATTACATGCGTAGCTTATATTTTCTAGAGATCGGGAAAAAAGCCTTGATTGGATGTACCTACATGCAGATCAAACAGTTCTTTGTTTATATCGGTGAACAATCTGCAGAATGGTATAATTAATTTTGTTTTTGATACATTTTTTCTTCCATTTTATTGAATAGATTTCAGTTTCCCACAATTATCTTTCATTAGTGATTGTGACGTCCCATCATTCAAAATAACTCAGGTTATCTTTTTCCTAATTCAATGATATTTAAGTTTGAGTAAGTTTACGATTAATATCTACAACCTCATATATATATAAGATTTAGCACCTGCAGGCCTAACAAAGTTAGCTGCCTCTAGTCCCCTGTATAATTCTTTCTTTTGCTTTCTCAGTTTTTCGTAGCCTTGCTACAACCCTGTATGCTCTAATATATAATGATGCACGACTAGGCATGTGTTCGAGAAAAGAAAATCTAAATATCTTTTGTAATATATGAACCTATATTGATGTTTTAGATGTTGGTAGTATAATTTTCGATAATCTTGAACAGACTTAAATCAGTTTAACTTAGCACAACCATATAGCGTACCTTTTTTAGAACGCGAAAATGAGGTAAACAAATACCATGTGTACCCTTTACTATCAATAGTAGAGAAGAGATTATGAACCTTCAACTCTAAAATGCAAATTCTTCTACTGAATGGATAGCTGCATCTGATACCTATTTTGCAAATGTTACCAGACTTGGGGTTAGCTACAAAGAGCATTTCTTTCTTGTCAAGCTTCATGCACTACCAACACAACCAAAAGTCCGAACTGATCGCAAGGGCGGCAATCCACTTATACAATTCAACACCCCCCCCCCTCACGTGTGATGGGAGACAAGTCAACATGTGGAAAGACTCGAAGGTATAGCTCAAGAGGCATATACGTGGACTCCAAGGGGGCAACAACAATTTTAGGATAAATTGCGAAAGCCAGGACTCGAACTCGAGACCCTGGCTCTGACACCATGTCAAGCTTCATGGACTAGCCAACGCAACCAAAAGTCCGAACTGATGAAAGGTCTAGGCAATCCACTTATACAGTTAAACATTTCTTACCCTTCGGGTGGTCACAGGGAAGCTCTCTAATAGATCACTTAAGACAAAGGGAATTAACTACAGCACAAGGCTTAAACTTAAGATGATATATATTTGTCAAAATTTGAATGTATCTATATGCTTTCACTGTCTAGATACATCTGAATTTGGACAAATCTCAGACACTTTCGGTGGGACAGAGGTAGTATATAACTGTGTATACACTAACTAGTGTCTAGTTTTGGCGAAGTTTAGACTAGTTTCGTGGGATGGATGCAGTATAACTGATATATTGGACACTCGATTTGAACACATGAATGACCAATGTCCTTAGCTTACATAGTCGTATTTATACTGTGAGCATGAACGAGGAACAATGCTGCTGTTTGAATATGGTTGCCAGTAACACCCTATTCGTCTCCATTTCTAATATTGCGTAAAACCCGATGCTCCCGTTTGTAATCCCGCCACCGGTGGTGGATGATCAGCAGACGCGTGGTTCCTCGCTCCATCTGCTGATGGCAAGCGATTGATGATCATCCTTACAGTAAACAAGATTGGGATTGCCAATGTCGAAGTACCTCCTGACATTCCCTATGCCGCTAATGGGCTTCAGCTACGGCAGTATCCTCCGTTGCCACCTACGTCTTTGAGCTGGATCCCTTATCTACCGCACGTGCATGGGACTTTCTTTGGAGGCAAAGTTAACAGCCTCGCGACCACTCTCTGCTCCTCGGACTCAATTACCCAATCATTGCCAACCCTGAAGAAGCGTGAATCCAAAGCTCCCGATGGCACATTGTTTCCATTCATGATGAAAAATTGCGTCTTCACATACCGGAATATTCGTTATAATCAATACCCTAAAATTTTGCGCCGCAACCTCCAGCCGATGAAGGTGAGACCGTGGGAGTTATCAGCCTTCCCAAGGATGGTTGGGATAGTGGCCGACAAGCGGCTATGTGGTTTAAGCCTGCTTTAAACATTGCCCGTTCGGTGTTACCTTTAAAAAAACAGTGACATTTTTTTATTATGATTGAAGTGTTGAGAAGTAGTACACTGTTTTTAGTATGTACTAGTTTGAATCAGTTTATTTGAACACTGCCTCGCTTTTGTATTTCGTGTTGCCTTCATATTATAACCCATGCATGGCTGTTTTAGGATTGACTTTATTTCAGCACTATAATTACAATGTGTGTACGTCCTTTATAATATAGCCACCTCTTGTTGATCATACTCATGAGAGGGAGAGGGGATATTCCGCAACTAGTTGCGCCCGCACCCCATTTTTGTTGTGACACTTTCAACTTTCAAGGCCAGCGATGAATGGAAGCAATTCGACCTGGATCATCCAGATTTTGCTGCAGATCCAAGGAACCTGAGACTTGGCCTTGCTACAGATGGATTCAACCCATTTGGCAACATGAGCAACTCGTATAGCATGTGGCCGATTACTAGTTACACCTTACAACCAGGCTCCCTGGACATGCACCGATCGCCGAATCGTATGATGGCCTTACTCATCCCAGGTCCCAAATCTCCTGGGAAGGATTTTGATGTGTTCATGCAGCCTCTTATTAGAGACTTGCAAACATTATGGGAGGGTGTCCCTACACGGGATGTGTGTCAACCTAAAGAACAAAATTTTCTATTACGTGCTGCTGTGATGTATTGCACCCATGATTATCCAGCTTTGGGCACTATGTCAGGCAGAGTAACATCAGGTTATAATGCATGTGTTCACTGTGATACTGATCAGCTGGCAGTGAGGATAATAAACAAGATATGCTATATGGGCCATCGCCGTTTCCTTCCATTAGATCACAGTTTCCGGAAAAATAGAAAAAAATTGCAATTTATTGGTGATCGTGTCTCAGAAAAGACTAAACCGCAGCACTTTAAGAGTCACGAGTTGGAGGCGCACCTAGAAGCGGTCAGAAATGTTAAACCAGGAAAACCACCAGCCGCCACAAGAGTACAGCAGAGAAGGATACAGAAGATGCAGCAGCTAGAGTAGCAGATAGAAAAAGGAAGAAGAGAGGAGATGAACCGAGTCTAGCAGCTACCAAAAGGAAGATGGGAGGTGAAATAGCAGCATGTACCAAGAGGAAGGAAATGGAAAATGATAGACCGAGAATATTTTATAAGCGCAGGACCACTCTTTGGGACTTGCCGTATTGGGCTGGTAAGAAGCTTCGGCATAATATTGATATCATGCACATGGAGAAGAATATATGTGACAGCATTGTCGGCACATTACTCAACATTCCATCCAAGACAAAAGATAGCTCAAATGCTAGGATTGATTGTGTGCAACATTGAATGTTAATAGGCACTTGCAACTGGATCGTAATGACAAAGTGAACAAAGGCAAGGAAAAACATTATAAATTTCGAGGCGCGGAATTCACATTGCCGATGCCTAAAAGGAGATTATTTTCTGAGTACCTCCGAGGTGTGATTTTCCCGTTAGGATTTGCTTCCAACATTGCAAATTGTCTCAATGTCGAAGGAAACAAGCTCCAAGGGTTGAAAACTCACGATTGTCATATCCTGCCGCAAAGGCTTTTAGCTATTGGCATTAAAGATTTAGTGAAGCCAAATATGTACAACGTGATTGCAAGAGTTGGGAAGGTTCTTTAGGGAAATATGTAGTAAAACTCTAAGCGTAGCTGTTGTAGAACGTCTTAAGGTGGACATAGCAAGAATCCTGTGCAAGCTAGAGCTGATATATCCTCCAGCCTTCTTTGATGTGATGGTGCATTTGGCTGTTCATCTACCCGATGAGGCACTTTTAAGAGGTCCCAGACAAGATGGATGGATGTACCCTATAGAACGTCGATCGTGCACTTTCAAGAATACAGCTTAGGAACAAAGCTAGACCGGAGGCTTGCATTGCGCTGGCGTATATTGCTGCTGAAGCATATACATTTGCCTCAAGATATATTCCCGATATTGAGACCAGATTCAACCGGGTCGCAGAATTTTGGAAGTTGGAGGATCTGTTTTTAATCATGGTGTTGAGCTAATAGGAAAGAGGATCGAAAACATTAGAGCAGTCTGAATTTGAACAATTGTCTTGGTATGTGCTGAATAATGCTACAGAGGCTGATGAATATGTTAAGTGAGTACTATGCACACGAAATACTCAGTTCCTCGCATATACTATGAACTTGTATCAAAATGAAATATATTCAGCTGACTTGGCTATGTTTTGCAGGTTGTACATGGAAACGAATGGAAAGCTATCGGCACGTGGGAGTGGGTTTCAGGACTGGTTTGAGAAATATGTAAGATGTTCAATTGCACTCGACTTGTCTATGTGTTTTCACATGAGATGACCTCTTGTCTATTTTGTAATCGTAGATCTCCAAACTCCATGCGGAGAATCCAAAGCGCTGTTAGTGCTGATCTCCTTGTCCTATCACGTGGTCCAGATAAGAGGGTGTTGGTAGCTGCAGCTTGCAATGCCAATGGTGTCCATTACAGCTCCTATGAGCGTGAACAACATTTGAAGACGCGAAATAGTGGCATCACAACCAGTGGAGATCACTTGACAACCGTAAAGAAGAGATCGTAGTCATTTGACCATTATGGTCACATAGAAGAGGTTATTCAGCTTGTTCTATAGTGATAAGGTTATCGCCCGATCTGTGGTTCTATTTAAGTGTTATTGGTACAACCAAGATCCAAACAAGGGCAAAGGTGCCGTAAATGATGGGTATTTTATATCAGTTAATACTACTGCTCAAAGTTGGTACAAGGATGATCCTTATATTTTGGTACCTCAAGCGGCCAAGGTACTTTTCTTGGAAGACAGATCTAGAAAAGGATGGCAAGTATGTGCAAAAGTTTGTGGCAAGGAACATATATGATTTGGATGAGAATGCAGATCCAATAATTGGTGCCCAAAGAAGATGATTTCACTGGTTGTATGCAAACTAAAGTTGCTGACATTGATGAAACCTCGTTGGATACAGGTATGCTCGCACATGATGGAGAAGTAGATTTCACTGTTGAGGTTAGCATAGTCGACAAAGAGATGGATAAACTGAAGCTACCTGGTGAATCTCAGGAGGAGAATGGACACGACGAGCAGGATGAGACCATGCACGAATATCAGAATGAAGACGGAGGTGATGATGATGTTGATGATGTTGATGTTGATGATGATGATGATGATGATGATGCTTAGACTCTTGTCTCTCGTATCATGTTGTGAGATGAAGAACCATGATTTGTTTTGATTTTTCTATTTGGAAAATGTATGAGTCCTGAAGACAATTATCTCTGTTGGATTGTAATCCCATGATGACTAATTATTTATGTTTGTTGTCCTACTAAAAGTTGGTCAAACTTAATTGTGTGGAAGTAATCCCATGCTGTTTGAGTCCTCGGGTCATATCCCATAGGAAAATAGAATGATAATACTTGATCAAACTAATGCAGAATATCTTATAACCACAATCAAATAGAATTTCTCTTGACATAGGATTCAAGTTGGCATGGCATCCCTATCATACAGGGGTTTTATTCATACTATGCTACAAATTGAAAATAAGATGGGTCAAGCACTTTATCGCGGCAGATAGGGCAGGCAAGGCGTCCGTTACAAACCAGGAGAAGATGCACTTCCTATGGAACGGGTGTTTGCATCCCCGGAGACGCACCGTTGTGCGTCGCGACAGCCCCAGCATGCATATGCTGCAAGTGGCCGTCCTCCGGCGCAACTAGGACCCAACCGTCTGCAGCGCCGGCAAGTTGACGATGAGCCGGTGGTCCACCCTAAGGGTGAGGTCGAAGTGGAGGCCACCGAGCCGACGACACGCCCGCTGCCACATCGGGTGCATAACATCGTAAGGCATGATGATGTCCCACTCCTCCTCCGTGAGGTTCAGTGTTCTTGAGCAGCCATACACGGGCAAGAATCTCGCGCATAGTTCGCACGACATTGCCCCCACTACGCAGCTCCCTCGGAGGCAAGCCAAGATCCAGCACCACCTCTTCGCAGGTGTAGTGGTGATATCGTCCTCATCCAAAGGGGCAGGGAGGGGGCCGGCCATCCTCCCGAGCTCGTACGTCCTCGAGAAGAAGATGTGCACCGTCATAGTGTACGGGGACGCCTCGCCCTCGCCCACGGCCGACGGCTCGCCGACGGAGAAGTCGGTCGTGCTTGCCGACACACGGCAGGCACGGAAGTCATTTGGGCCTGTCTCGATGATGCGCTCGCGTGTGGAGCGCTCTAGTAGGGGGGTCGCCGCCATTGGTGATTCTTCGTAGCCTGGCGGCTTGTCGACGGTGAGGTGGTTGGTGTGAGATCTCTGTGTTGAGGCCATGGGAAGTGGGCGAAGTGCTCGGGACTAGGGACTGCCCTCAACTTTCCGCGATAGTATGATAATAATTGGTGGACGAGGGAGACTAGTCCAGAGACTACCCAAAGTTGATAAATCATGTTCGAGGGAAAATGCCCAAGATTTATTATCAAAATTCAAGCTAATTTCGCCGATTTTGTTCTCATTGCGTTCATTAGACATCATCCAACGGCCTTGGTCTCTCGGGATTCGCTGCTACGGTGTCATCTACTATTTTCTACCCAATTTCGAAACATCCATAAAGCTAGTAGATAGCTTTCCGCTTGTTGGCCCCAACCCATTTTTTAATCTTTTCTTCCTTATCCCCTTCGCTCATGCTAGCAGCTACTTGCAGCCATTGCTACACCAGCGAGGTGATCTCTATGATAGGCACGGTTTTAGTAAGACAAAGCAAGTTGTAGATAGCTAACCATGAGACACATGCCTCTCTGGTTGAGACCGAGCTCGCTCTTGTGATTGGGCTCCAATGGTCGAGGTGAGTCACAAATGCAATGACAGAGGTTTGTGCTGAATTAATTAGCACAGAGGCGTAACTAGCACTAGATGGAGAAGGCATAGTACACATATCGGACACGAAGTCGCGTCGGCGAGCAGCTCGCATTCACTTGCATCGGTGCGGTACAACAAAGATGATGAAGAAGGATTGGAGCTTTGAAGGTAGCTCGAAAAGTTACAAAAATTAATACGTGCAAAACTTAACCTGTATAAACGCACATGCATGGATAATTTTACATTTCGCATGAGAAAGACATGTCAATTTTCAGTACGACATGGTTTGATTTGTCAAATTTGATGCTCCTTAATGCATTTTAAGTGAAAATTACAGGTTTATTCATTATAATTGCCGATTTTTAACGTTACGTGCAGCTGACTAGCAAACTATAAGTGTGTGATTGCTTGCTTCCAAAATAAGGATATGTAATCATTTTGTATAAGGTAGTACCAATTAGTCATTATATTGCAGAACTTAAAGAGTTTTGAGAGATTCAACTCGTTGCTACTCCATAAGAATGGTCATGTTGACAAATTTGATCCAGTGTTGAACAGAGCCAGAAACATTTCAAAAACTTGAGCATGGAACAGGCTAGGGGTAAATGCCCCAAGGCCAGCCGAGCCTATCGTAGGTGCCGTCCCGAGGAGGAAGTACCTTAATTTGGGCGCGCGCGGACGCTGCGGTACCCCGAGCTCGAGACGCCGCCGCCGTACCGGTAGCTCGACCCGCGATGAGGCATGGCGGCGGCGGCGGAAGCGGAGCGGCGGCGGCGGAAGGTAAAGCTCCTGGCCGACAAACATATTAGGCACAAATGGGCAACCTTCAGTAACCCATGTTCCATTTTTTTGTCAGATAACCCCATGTACCACCTTCCCAATAGAAAAAAATCTTGTTCAACCTTCCCCTGTTGGGCCCAATATTTCACTTTTGGGTTGCCAAGGAACATCTACATGGTAATTGTTATCGGTCTACTTGATCCGGCTGTCGAAGCCCAATAACTACAAATGGGCCTTTCTGCTCATGCAATTTCGGCCCTTTTCTAATGAAACACAGATCCTATGATTGGCAAATAAAAATACACGGAGATTGTACATAAAAGTTGTTTTTATTTATTTTGAATTATAGGGTTCCAATTTTTGAAACTGCTCATGCCCAATATGAAAATCCTTGATCGCTCCATACCCACATGGATAACGGTATTTTTAAAAATTCATAAAGTGGATTTGAAATTTAAAACATATCCTAATAATTCCTTGATTTAATCTATCAACTTGCAAGATCTTGGAGCCAAAGAGCTTGTATTAGTCTGCGAAAATAATACTGATAAACCGTCGTTAACAAGAAATGAAGGTTTATCGTTCGTAGAGGATGCCATGTGGGACCCATGAGACGATGGCGTCCTCAACGTTTCAAAGAAAAAGGCAAGTAGCCCGAAAATAGGGGTAAAAAATAAATCCTACAAAGGAAACATTTATAGTTCATAGAGGCTGACATGTGGGACCGATCTCGCATTTGCATCCTCATCATTTCGAAGTCGGCGGGGATCGAAGAAAAGGCAAATAGCCAGAAATTAGGGGTCAAAAATAAATCCAAAAAGGAAACTTTTATTCTTAATAGAGGATGACATGAGGGACCGACCTGCCAGCAGTCGTCCTCATCGTTTCAAAGGCCGCAGGGGATCAAAAGAAAAAGGCAAATAGCCAGAAATTAGGGGTAAAAAATAAATCCAACAAAGGAAAGGTTTATTGTTCATAGAGGCTGACATGTGGGACCCATGAGCCAGCGGCGACCTCAATTTCAAAGGCGGCATATGATCGAAAAGAAAAAGGCAAGTTAGCAAAAATCAGTGGGTAAAAAATCTAAGAAATGAAACTTTATTGTACAGCCCCATGAGCCAGCACCTTACTCAACGTTTCGGTGGCGGCATGAGATAGAAAGAAAAAGGAAAGTGACCAAATATCAGAGCAAAAAATAATCCAAGAAAAGAAACTTTTATTGTACATAGAGGATGACATATGGGTCCCACTTATACAAGCTCTTTCGCTCCAAGATCTTGCAAGTTGATTGTACATAGAGGATGACATGCGGGCCCCTTGTGTCGTGACTTACTCAACGTTTCCAAGGCGGCAGGGATCAAAAGAAAAAGGAAGTAGCCAGAAATTAGCGGTCAAAATAACTCCAATGAAGGAAACTTTTATTGTTCATAGAGTATGACATGCGGGACCCATGCGCTAGCGACTTCCTCAACGTTTCAAAGGGGGCATGAGATCGAAAGAAAAAGACAAGTGACCAAATATCAGGAGCCTAAAATAATCCAAGAAAAGAAACTTTATTGTACATAAAAGATGACATGCGGGTCCCATTTTGCAGCAGCGGTGTCAACGTTTCAAATGCGGCTTGAGATCAAAAGAAAAAGAGTAGCCAGAAATTAGGGGTAAAAAAAACTCCCAGAAAAGAGAGTTGATTGTACATAGAGGATGACATGCGGGTCCCATGACCCAGCACCTTACTCAACGTTTCAGAGGCGGCATGAGATCGAAAGAAAAAGGAAAGAGACCAAATACCAGGAGCAAAAAATAATCCAAGAAAAAGAAACTTTTATTGTACATAGAGGATAACATATGGGTCCCACTTATACAAGCTCTTCCGCCCGAAGATCTTGCAAGTTGATTGTACATAGAGGATGACATGCGGGCCCCTTGTGTCAGCAGCTTAATCAACGTTTCCAAGGCGGCAGGGGATCAAAAGAAAAAGGAAACAGCCAAAAATAAGAGGGTGAAAAAAATCCAAAAAAAGAAACTTTTATAGTATCGAGGATGACATGTGGGTCCCATGAGCCAGCAGCTTCCTCAACGTTTCAGAGGCTGCATGAGATCGAAAGAAAAAGGCAAGTGACCAAAAATAAGGGGGTAAAAAAAATCCAAGAAAAGAGATTTGATTGTACATTGAGGATGACATGCGGGTCCCACCAGTCAGCAGCTTACTAACGTTTCCAAGGCGGCAGGGGATGAAAAGAAAAAGGAAATAGCCAAAGATCAGAGGGTGAAAAAAATCCAAGAAAAGAAACTTTTGTAGTACATAGAGGATGACATGCGGGTCCCATGGGCCAGCAGGTTCCTCAACGTTTTCAAGGGCGGCATGAGATCGAAAGAAAAAGGCAAGTGACCAAATATCAGGAGCCAAAAATAATCCAAGAAAAGAAACTTGATTGTACATAGAGGATGACATGCGGGTCCCATTGTGCGGCAGTGGTCCCAATGTTTCAAATGCGGCTTGAGATCAAAAGAAAATGAAAGTAGCCAGAAATTAGGGGGTCAAAAAAAAACTCCAAGAAAGGAAAGCTTTATCGTTCATACAGGCTGACATGTGGGACCTATGAGGTAGCAGCTTACTAAACGTTTCAAAGGCGGCAGGGGATCAAAAGAAAAAGGAAATAGCCAAAAATCAGAGGGTGAAAAAAATCCAAGAAATCAAACTTTTATTGTACATAGAGGATGACATGCGGGTCCCATGAGTCAGCAGATTCCTCAACGTTTCAAACGTGGCATGAGATCGAAAGAAAAAGGCAAGTGACCAAATATCAGGAGCCAAAAATAATCCAAGAAAAGAAACTTTATTGTACATAGAGGATGACATGCGGGTCCCATTTTGCGAGCGGTCTCAACGTTTCCAAGGCGGCACAGACCAAAAGAAAAATGAAGTAGCCGTAAATCGTGGGGTGAAAAAATCCAAGAAAAGAAAGATTTCAATTGGGCTGCATCTGGACATCCGGGCCTTCGAACTATCCTTCGGGCCTTTTGACTCGTACAATTTCAGCCCACTCCGTAACATGAAAGTTCGGATTTTTCTCAAAAAAAAAACAGGAAAGTCCTATGTTTCGCCAAAACAAAAAACAAGGAGATTCAAGATATAAGTTGTAAAAATAAAGATTTAATTTATCCGTTTGCAATAGCTCAGAGCGAAATACACTGTTTATTGTTTGCAAAATAATCAAGATATCACATGTTTCTTGTACGGGGAGGCTGACATCAGGGACCCATGAGCCAGCAGCGTCGTCAACGTTTCAAAGGCGGCAGGGGATCGAAAATAAAAATAAAACAAATATCAGTTGGTAAAAAAAACCAACAAAAGACAACATTTATCGTTCTGAGAGGATGACATGCGGGACCGATGAGGCAGCAGCATCCTCAACGTTTCAAAGCGACGGGGATCAAAGAAAAAAAGGAAATAGCCAGAAATTAATTAGGGGTTCAAAATAAATCCATCAAAGGAAAGTTTTATTGTTCATAGAGGATGACATGTGGGACCGACCTGCCAACAGCGTCCTCATCGTTTCAAAGGGGGCAGGAGATCAAAAGAAAAAGGCAAATAGCCAGAAATTAGGGGTAAAAAATAACTCCAAGAAAGGAAACTTTTATTGTTCGTAGAGGATGACATGCGGGGCCCATGAGCCAGCAGCTTACTTAACGTTTCAAAGGCGGCATGAGATCGAAAGAAAAAGGCAAGTGACAAAATATCAGGAGCCCAAGATAATCCAAGAAAAGAAACTTTATTTACATAGAGGATGACATGCGGGTCCCATTTTGCAGCAGCGGTCCCAACGTTTCAAATGCGGCTTGAGATCAAAAGAAAAAGAAAGTAGCCAGAAATTAGGGGGTCAAAAAAATCCAAGAAAATAAAGATGATGGACATAGAGGATGACAGGCGGGTCCCATGAGATAGCAACTTACTCAACGTTTCCAAGGCGGCAGGGGATCAAAAGAAAAAGGAAATAGCCAAAAATCAGAGGGTGAAAAAAAACAAAGAAAATGAACTTTTATAGTACATAGAGGATGACATGCGGGTCCCATGAGCCAGCAGGTTCCTCAACGTTTCAAACGTGGCATGGGATCGAAAGAAAAAGGCAAGTGACCAAATATCAGGAGCCAAAAACAATCCAAGAAAAGAAATTTTATTGTACGTAGAGGATGACATGCGGGTCCCATTTTGCAAAGCCGGTCTCAACGTTTCCAAGGCGGCACAGAACCAAAAGAAAAATGAAGTAGCCAGAAATCAGGGGGTCAAAAAAATCCAAGAAGAAAGATTTCAATTGGGCTGCATCTGGACATCTGGGCCTTCGAACTATCCTGCTAGGCCTTTTGACTCATACAATTTCAGCCAACTCCAAAACAGGAAAGTTCTGAATTTTCTAAAAAAACAGGAAAGTCCTATGCTTCGCAAAGACAAAAAAACAAGGAGATTCAACATATAAGTTTGTTTATGTAAAAATAAAGATTTAATTATCCGTTTGAAATAGCTCAGAGCGCAATACATTGTTTATTGTCTGCAAAATAATCAAGATATCATATGTTTCTTGTACGGGGAGGCTGACATCGGGGACCCATGAGCCAACAGCGTCGTCAACGTTTTAAAGGCGGCAGGGGATGGAAAGAAAAAATAAACCAAAAATCTGTTGGTAAAAAATCCAAGAAAAGAAACATTTTCGTTCTGAGAGGATGACATGCGGGACCCATGAGGCAGCAGCAGCCTCAGCGTTTATTGTTCATAGAGGTTGACATGTGGGACCCGTGAGCCAGCATCGTCCTCAACGTTTTAAAGGCTGCAGGTGATCGAAAGAAAAAATAAGCCAAAAATCGTTTGGTCAACAAAATCCAAGAAAATAAACATTTACCGTTCTGAGAGGATGACATGCGGGACCCATGAGGCAGCAGCATCCTCAACGATTCCAAGGCGGCAGGGGAAATATCCAGAAATTAATTAGGGGTTCAAAATAAATCCATCAAAGGAAACTTTTATTGTTCATAGAGGATGACATGTGGGACCGACCTGCCAACAGCGTCCTCATCGTTTCAGAGGGGGCAGGAGATCAAAAGAAAAAGGCAAATAGCCAGAAATTAGGGGTAAAAAATAACTCCAAGAAAGGAAACTTTTATTGTTCGTAGAGGATGACATGCGGGACCCATGAGCCAGCAGCTTACTCAACGTTTCAAAGGCGGCGTGAGATCGAAAGAAAAAGGCAAGTGACAAAATATCAGGAGCCAAAGATAATCCAAGAAAAGAAACTTTATTGTACGTAGAGGATGACATGCGGGTCCCATTTAGCAGCAGCGGTCTCAACGTTTCAAATGCGGCTTGAGATCAAAAGAAAAAGAAAGTTGATTGTACATAGAGGATGACATGCGGGTCCCATGAGTCAGCAGCTTACCCAACGTTTCCAAGGCGGCAGGGGATCAAAAGAAAAAGGAAATAGCCAAAAATCAGAGGGTGAAAAAAAATTTAAAGAAAATAAACTTTTATAGCACATAGAGGATGACATGCGGGTCCCATGAGCCAGCAGGTTCCTCAACGTTTCAAACGTGGCATGAGATCGAAAGAAAAAGGCAAGTGACCAAATATGAGGAGCCAAAAATAATTCAAGAAAAGAAAGTTTTATAGTACATAGAGGATGACATGCGGGTCCCTTGAGCCAGCAGCTTACTCGACGTTTAGGCAGGGGATCAAAAGAAAAAGGTAAGCCAAAAATCAGCGGGTGAAAAAAAATCCAACAAAGGAAACTTTTATAGCACATAGAGGATGACATGCGGGTCCCATGAGCCAGCAGGTTCCTCAACGTTTCAAACGTGGCATGAGATCGAAAGAAAAAGGCAAGTGACCAAATATGAGGAGCCAAAAATAATTCAAGAAAAGAAAGTTTTATAGTACATAGAGGATGACATGCGGGTCCCATTTAGCAGCAGCGGTATCACCGTTTGAGAGGCGGCAGGGGATCGAAAGAAAAAGGCAAGTGACCAAATATGAGGTGCCAAAAAAACTCCAAGAAAAGAAAGTTTTATAGTACATAGAGGATGACATGCGGGTCCCATTTAGCAGCGGCGGTATCACCGTTTGAGAGGCGGCGGGGATCGAAAGAAAAAGGCAAGTGACCAAATATGAGGTGCCAAAAAAACTCCAAGAAAAGAAAGTTTTATAGTACATAGAGGATGACATGCGGGTCCCATTTAGCAGCAGCGGTATCACCGTTTGAGAGGCGGCAGGGGATCGAAAGAAAAAGGCAAGTGACCAAATATGAGGTGCCAAAAAAAATCCAAGAAAAGAAAGTTTTATAGTACATAGAGGATGACATGCGGGTCCCATTTAGCAGCAGCGGTATCACCGTTTGAGAGGCGGCAGGGGATCGAAAGAAAAAGGCAAGTGACCAAATTTGAGGTGCCAAAAAAACTCCAAGAAAAGAAAGTTTTATAGTACATAGAGGATGACATGCGGGTCCCATTTAGCAGCAGCGGTATCACCGTTTGAGAGGCGGCAGGGATAGAAAGAAAAAGGCAAGTGACCAAATTTGAGGTGCCAAAAAAACTCCAAGAAAAGAAAGTTGATTGCACATAGAGGATGACATGCGGGTCCCATTTAGCAGCAGCGGTCTCAACGTTTCCAAGGCGGCAAGGGATCAAAAGAAAAAGGAAGTAGCCAGAAATCAGGGTCAAAAAAATCCAAGAATAGAAAGAATTTTGGTTCATAGAGGATGACATGCGGGACCCATGATCCTGCATCGTAAACGGCTCGATCGGAGAACGTTGAACGAGATGGCGCGATCGAGAAAAAAAACAATGCCAGAGAGGCTGCCATCTGGGCCCTACATCCCTCGGCGGTGCGGATTTGCGTTGACTCGGCCGGCGAACCCGAGAATTCGCGATGCACCACGTCCCGGGCCACCATACGCGATGTTTTGGCCGCTTTCGTCGGGCTAGGTGGCCTCAAAAACGAGAAAAAAAAAAGTTTTGACATGCACCACGGAGGGACCAAAATCGTCGGCCATGTACACCAGCAACCACGGCGCGACTTCAACTTCGTCGGCCATGGCAACTTTTCTTGTAGTGCCTTGCCCCACCACCCTAGCCCAACTCATCTGGCCCGCACCCACCCCTCTCCTGGACCCCTGGAGTCCTCTCCCCTCTCTTCACCCCCTCTCTGGCCCAAAACCGAGCAGCCCAGCTCGCCCCAAAACCCTAGCCCACGCCCCCACTCTGGAATGCGCGCACGCACGCAGACGACGCGACAGGGCGTCGCCTCGATCGCCTCCCTCGCGCCTCGGAAACCGCGCGACCGCCTCGACTCCCCCGCATGCTGATGCCACCGCGCGGACGTCATCGCGGCCCCACGCGATGACGCCAGCCCTCGCGCGCTGGTTGGCCGGCGCCACCGCCTGACGCCCGCCCGTTGCCCTGCCTCGCCTATAAAAAGGGTGTCGCGCCCCTCCTCCACCCTCACACACTCCCCACTCCCTTCCCCCACCTCCACAGACGCTCCAGAGAGCGCCCAGGGCGCTGCTCTGGGCTGCTGCTCGCTACTGCACGGCGGAGCCCCGCCCGATCACCGCCAAGGTCGTCGAGCCGCCGCCGTCGACACCCCTCTCTCCCTCCTTTTTCTTCACTCACCCCTGGCCAAGCAGCACCTCACCCTGCCCTTCTTTTTCTCCCCAGACCTGCCCAAGGACGCCGCCGCGAAGCCCTGCCCGTGGAGCACCGCGGGAGCGTCGCCATCGGGAAGAAGCAGGGAGGAGGAGCAGGACGCCGCCCAAGCCGACCCCGCCCCGTTCCGCGACGACCCCGACCCGCCTCGACCCCGCCACCGTGCCTCCGCCGTCACCGGTAAGCCTGGCCGTCCCTGCCCCGCCTCTGCCGGCCGCCTGTGCGTGCCCAGCACCGCGAGATGGAGACGATGGCCCGAGGCCATCCGATCTCCATCCCACGGCTGCATGGGCCATGCAGGCCAGCGTGGCCATGCAGGCCTGGCCCGCTGTGGGCCTCCCCCTTTTTCTTTTAATTTTCTTCTTTATTTCCTCCTGCCCGCGTGGCAAATTCTCCTGGGCCGGCCCGTTTCGCACGCAGCACGGCCCAAAAAACCCTTCCCGCCCATTTCCAGTTTGAAAATAAATTTAACATTTCTGTTTTTGAATTTAAAACCTGTGAACCAAATTGCTTATAACTTGTGATCTAAAATTCGAAATCAAATGAAACCAGTGACGTTAGAAAGATATTTTCAAGACCTTTCACATGCCACTGACCTCATATTTTTAGGATTTTTATACGAATTTTAGTGTATTAAACTTGCTCTATGTATTCTGCATACTCCACAAAAGTCCTAAAATCATAGAATTAATATTTTTGACTGATTCCAATTGTGATGATCTTGTTTTAATGTTGTCCATCTCAGAAAAATAATATGGGTCCCTGTAAGAAATAATTCTGGTTCGTTTGTAAAAATGGTGTGTCACATGAAATGTTGTTCATTAAAAATTTGTTGTTATTTAATTCCCCCAACCCTTTTTCCTATAAATTTGGCCAATGCAAGTTTTTACTTTGATACAACATACACCCCTGCATGCTTTACCTTATACTTTTAAAACTTGATTCTTGAGTTATGTGTTGATTATATGCTGCCCTTTTATTTTTCGCGACGTTAGATACGAACGTGGGAGAAGCCGAAGGAGAAGATTTTGGAGAAGGTATTGAAGAAGACCAGGGACTAGCCAGCCAAGGCAAGCCATTTACTTTGATCCCTTGTTCTCTATGTTATTGATTGAGATCTTGCCATCCTTGGTCTCTTGATTTATTGCGTCTCCTTGGGTTTGCTTAATTTGATTCTTTTACATACTTGCCACCAAGTGTGTAATGTCCCCTCTCGATATTTTGCGTACTTACTCTAAGTATGTGAATCACGTTTCACCACCTTTTGACACCCTAATTCTAGTAAACACTTGGGATAATATCATTAAAATTGCTCTACCTTTTGATCATCTCCATTCATGCTCAATTGGAGTATGGACGACCTTGACACCTGTCGTCGTGGTGAACGAGCAGATGCCATAGGATGGCTTAGATCGGGGCCGAATGGACGCTAGAGGATTCGGGGGAGGGTTTGCGATTAGATGGGAAGAACTTCCGGATGCTTTCCTCAAGAACACAACCAAAGGCCGGTATGCAAGAAGAGAGACAAGAGGAAGAACCCTTTACTAGATCGCTAGCTTCATTGATCTCAACATGGTTACAAGGTCTATCGTCTAATCCCCTCTGTGGTCTCGCTACTTCTGTGCGTGCCCGTAAGGAGGGCTGCCCCCTCTCCTTATATAGGGGAGAGGGTGGCTTACAGTGCAAGAAACCCTAATAGCATCTTTGACTGGACAAACTACTTTACAAAGCTACTTTAATCATAGATGACGCCGGGGTCCTCTTTAATCAGGGCTGCTGATGTCCTCCGGCTTCTTTTAGCGTCATCCCTCTCTTTGGCGCCAGGGCTCTGATTAAAGCCACTTTGCTTAGCTCATCCTTGTCTTCTTGCTCGTAAGTGCAGCTTTGGCCGGTCCGGCCGACAGGCCCTTCAGTCCGGTATCTTCTTTACCGGGTTCCGGCATACCCCCTTGGGGATGCCGGCTTGGCTTCACTTAGCCCAAACTCTTACCTTACTTTCCGGTAAGAACATTAAACCGGTATCTCGATGGCTCAAACCATCCGGTTTGGCATGCCTTTGGCATACCGGGGGTTATCCCCCCAACATTAGTCCCCGAAGCTGGTATAGTCTGGAGGATTCTATCCTACAGACCATGCCAGGTTTTCATCTTTTCAGGATACCGGTTTAATCTCTCCGGCCTGAGCTTGGATCCGACATCTTTGCCCTTCTTTGTCTTTTCTTTTCTTTGCAAGGCATCTTCCGGCATCTCTCTTTTCCGGCATCATTCGCATTTACTCCTTCCTCGGCGAAGTCGAGAATATTTTGGGCCCCGCGCCTGTCAGTGACATGCGCACTGTTAACTGCCACGCCAGTGTCAGTTGTCACTTCGCTTCGACTCCCGCGCACTCATTAAATGCACCGCTGCGGATCCCACTAGCCGTTTTGGATCCCGTGTGTGCCTCCGTGTGGCGTCCCATTTTCTCGCGTGTATTTCCTCGCCACGTGGCGGCCCGTGGGGCGAACCGCCGCGGCCCGCGAGGCGAACCGCCGCGGCCCAGCGGTTTTCGGCCCACTTCCTCTCTCCTTTATAAGCACAACCGCCCCTTCTTCTTCCTCTTCTTCGCATTCCTCATCCTTCGCACACAGTGCTCCTCGCCTTTGCGCTTCCGTCGCTCTCCATCCGCCGTCGCTCGCTCAAGCTCCGGCGCCCGGCGAACTCACGCCGTGCTTCCGCCGGACTTTGCTGTGCGGGAATCTTCAGCAGCACCTTCACCGCGCCCGCTGCATTCGCGCTTCTTCGCGAGCTTCTCCGCCTCGCCGTCGACGGTGTTCGTCGGCGACTGCAGGTCCGCTCCACCACCGGCGAACACCTTCCTCAGCGACTGCGCCGCTCAAGGTTGGTACCAATCTTACTTTGCTCGCCATCTGCTTGCTTTTCAGATCTTGGGTCTACGGTGTTCTTATTTCCTCTTTTTCTTTGGTTTTCTTCTTACTCGTAGATCTTCACGCGGGGTTCAAGTGTGGGATTTCTGTTTTTTCGCCTACCCTTCCAATGTCTGACGAGGAATCTTCCTCCGCATCTTCTTCTTCTTTTTCCGTTAAGCGCCATAGACAATCTCCCGGTGAATCCACGGCTTCAGATCCGATGGACACCGATTCCGGCAACCAGCAGGAATCCGGTAGCCGCCAAGAGTCCGGTGGCCATCTAGAATCCGGTAGCTTTAGCCAAGCTTCCGGTAGCCAAGAAGCGAGTAGCTCTGGCCAAGCCTCTAGTAGCTCTAGCCAATCTTCCGGCGCAGAGCCTTCCCCAATCACTCGCGGAGCCTGGATGGGCTCCAATGTCACTGAGTATGAGATCGACTGGTTATACCGGTCCCGCCGGATTCCGGAAGGAGTAGTCCGCCGGATTCCCGGTGATGAAATCGAACCGGACCCCGAGCCCGGTGAACATGTTGTTTTTCTCGCTCACTTTGAGCGCGGCTTCGGCCTTCCTGCCTCCCCTTTTTTCTGGGAGTTTTTAGATTTCTATAAACTCCAACCTCACCACCTTCCTGGCAACACCATCTTCTACCTTTCTTGCTATGCCACCTTCATGGAGGCCTACATCGACATTCGTCCCACTCATGAGACGTTTGCTTGCTTCTTTTGCTTGCGGATAAACTCCGTCCAGGGCAAGGAAATCCCTAAGCCCAAACCGCCTGTGGAGTGCGGATCTTGCATCGTCGGCTCCCGCCAAGGGAGCACTTTCCTTAAGTTTGCCGGCCTCGAGTCCTGCCGCGCCTGGCAAGGAACCTTTTTCTATGTGAAGAACGAGGGCCGCGCCAATCTTATTGATCTTCCTCCGTTCCAAGCGGGGCCTCCTAGCAGAACCAATTGGAGCTACAACCCGAAGACGGATCACGCCGAAACCAACCGGGTAGTACGCTTCTTGGCCTCTTTGAAGAAGGAGACCAACATCTGCTCTGATGATATCATCCGCACCTTTATATCGCGCCGGGTGCTTCCTCTGAAGCGCCGCGTGCATAGGATGAGCGAGATGTACGGCCCTGGCGATCCTACCAAGATCACAAGCCGTCCTCTTAGCAAGAAGGATGTTGTTCGCAAGGCTAAGCAGATTTGCCAAACTGCTATGCCGTTTGAATGGGAATGGGGCCTTCTTCCCCTCAGCACTACTAACCCTCCGACCCAAGAAGTAAGGGATTACGCAATTGGGGTAGTTTTTTGCCGGTAACTTTCTCCTTTTGTTAACTTTCCTTTTTTCGTGTTTCAGGCCAAGGACCGCTTCCCCCTCATCCAAGCAGAGCGACGTGGGATTCCGGTGAAGCGCGCCCTCGACTCCTTCGATCCAGATCCCTACATTTTTTGGAAGGATCTAAAGATGGGCAAGACTCCGGCTGCGCGCCTTGGCCGGGACCCGCCGGAGCCAACCGGGTCCTCCGATGACCTGACCATGCTCGAGGTACTTTCTTTTCCGGTTTCTTGTACTTTACCGTTATTGCTTCGTTGCGAATTGCTTCTTAGCCATATTCCACTCACAGATCCATGAGCGCGTGCCGCCCCTGCGCGCCGAGGCCGGCTCTGAGTTTGTGGACAAACTCATGGCCCAGGGCCAAAAGAACAAGCAGCCGGCATCTAATGCCGGTTCCAGCCAGGCCCCTCCCTCCAAGCGCTTCCGGACTGAGCCCGTGGGGGAGAAGGAAGTGGGCGTGCGCCGCTACGGGCGCAAGCAGATGCCAACTGCTTCCGGGTAAGTTTTTCATTTTCTGGCATGCCTCTTTTTTGCCAAGTTCTTTTTCCGGTTGCTTTTTTCCAACTATTTGTCTTCTCTTTTTCTCAGCCCTGCTCTCAAGCTTGGCCCAAGGCCATCGGGCTCTGAAGGTTCCGCAAGGACCTCAACCCCTCCTCCCTCACTCAGGCCCGGCACCATCTGGTGCCGGCAACACCTCTGCCTCCCTCTCGGGGGGCACAACAAATTCGGGGCGTGCGGCCCCTTCATCGTCAGATCACCGCACGGAGGAGGATCTTTCCTTTCACCCTGAGAACCAAGACACCGGCGCCAGCAACATCAGCACCGAAGAAGAAGAAGCTGCCGGGCGGGTGGAGCCTCCGGCTCCTCCCGTCTTTGAAAAGACGACAACTTCCGCGCCGGAAGGCTCCAAATCGGGTGACGCGCCTAGCGCTCCCCCTTCTCCACGAACCATCCTCATGCCACCGCCAGACGATCCTCGCGCCAAGCCCTTCAGGGCTGCTCCAACTGCGCCGCCGCCCAAGACCTCCAGGCTGATCAAGGGGAAGGCGACGGCCTCCAGCGCCCCTTCCGGCGGCCAGCAGCCCCTGGTGCTGCACGTCGCCAAGGCCGCCAAGGATACCGCCACGAAGGCCACCGGCCTCCTTGGCCGTATTACTGAGTTCCAGCGCCAAGGCCGGGACCTGGGGCATCTTCTGCCCTACGCCCAAAAGTGGAACGCCGCGGACATGACTCCGGCGACCCGCGGTCTGGGCAAGGACAGGCTGCCGGCACCTGACCCTGTCGGGGACCGGTCTTCCGAGGAGCACTTCATGCGGCTTCGCAGCGCCGTGAAGGAGCTCGATAGAGCGTGGTACGATTCCACGAACAACTTGATGGTACGTTCTACTAACTTTTTTCAATCTTTACCGGTTTCCTTGCTTCCGGCTTTGCTCTATCTTTAGTTCATGCCGGTTTCTCTCTTGTCTATCTTCCCAGTCCCCGAGTTTTGTGGTGAGAGCGCAGCTCTTAGCGCAAAACTTAACTTAAAAACTTAGCGTGAAACCGGCACTGCCAGTCCCCGAGTTTTGGGTTGAACACCTTCTTCTTAGCGCACAATCTATCTTAGAAACGCGCAAAACCGGCACTGCCAGTCCCCGAGTTTCGGGTTAAGAACTTTGTTCTTAGCGCAAAACTTATCTTAGAAGCGCGCAAAACCGGCACTGCCAGTCCCCGAGTTTCGGGTTAAGAACTTTGTTCTTAGCGCAAAACTTAACTCATTTCTTTTTCTTGAACAGCTCACGGCTGACGCTCGGAAGGCCCTCTTTGAGGAGCTTCTATGGGAGCATCGGGAGCTCGCTGAGGCACACGATAAGTGCCAAGGTAATTTTGTACAACCGGCATCTTTTTACCGGAAACCTTTTTTCCTTCTGACATTTATAATTTTTGCTTAACAGTGATCCCGGAAGCTTCCATTGATGCTCTCAGGGAGCAGCTCGCCGCCGCCCAACGTACGATTTTTTCCTTTCTCCTGTTAACTTGGTTTCCTTTTCATCTTTACCAGCACATCCTTGTTAACACCCTCTTTTCCGGGTTGCAGGGGAGAAAGACCAGCTCATCCGACAGCATCAGGAGGAGCTGAGCGCCCACAAGACCAGCTACCAGGAGCTCAAGTCCAAGTTCATTCAGCTGGGGCTTGATCATGCCAAGGCCCTCAAAGCCGCTGAAGCTGATGCAGCGGCCAAGATGGACGAGGCTCTGGAGGACGCCAGCAATGCCACTGTGGTGTTGCGAGCTGAGCTGGAGGAGCTGGCCAAGGCCCGGAAGGGTGCCGAGGAGAGAGCTGCGCGCCTGGAGGAGGAGCAGAAGGGGTGCAACCAGTTGATCCTGCAAACTGATACACTTGCCTACCGTAAGTCCTTTCCTTTTGCATTCTTTGACTACTGCATACGAGCCTTTTTTCTTCCGACCTCATTTTCTCTTTCGCTATCTTGCCTCCCGGTTACATCTTTCCTTCCGGTTGCATCTTTCCTTCCGGTTGAATTTTTCTTCCGGATGCATTTTCTTCCGGATTCCTTTCCTTAGCATTTTTCTTTCTTTACACAGGCCTCTTTTCGGACTCTCAGAGGTATGTTGTCAAGAAAGTTGACGAGCACCGCACTGCCCAAGGCCAAGCGAATCTCGCCGTGCCATGGACGCCTTATGACCATCTGGTCGCGCTGAACGCGCGGGTGTCTCACATGCGCGCCATAGATCGCAATTTATCTGATATCCCTGATGTAGCTACCCAGCTCTTCAGGATTCTGTGGCCTGGCGAGGAGGTGCCGGATACTTTCTCCCTCATCAGCGATCGTCTCATGGGCGCCGGCAAGAGGATCCGCGAGTGGCAGTGCTCTGCTGCCCGTGCTGGAGCGGACTCTGCTCTCCGCGTCGCTTGTTCCTGGTACCCGGAGCTCAACCTGGATGCCCTTACCGGAGTGCGCGAAGGCGCGGAAACCGATTTGGACCCGATTCTCACCGCTAAGCGGCAGGATCGCGCGTACCACATCGCGGAGTACGCCGACATGCGCACCTTCATCCCTCCCCCTCCTAACGTCAAAGATTATCTTGATGAGGAGGAGGATGAAGCCGATGAGGAGCCTCTGGACGATGCTGATGCTGGCGACGCTCCTCCGGAAGCTCCCGCTGCCTGATTACCTGCCTTAAGATTTACCTTGTCGTGCTGTTTGGCCCTGCGTGCCTTAAAACATTGTTCTGTTAAATTCTGCCCCGGTATGTCGGGGCTTACGATGTAAAACTTTAAGTCTCCTTTTGGTTGTTGCACAACAGTTTGTGCCGGTAAGTTATACCGGTAGTTAATTATCCTATGTTTGTCTTAGCATATTTGCTCATGGTTTTGCTTTTGATCCTGCACTGCAAAGATTTCCAAATTGTTTCCGCGTCCAATTCGATGCACACTTGGTTCTTTTGCCTTGGCTCTGCCTGCCTTCTCTGGGCGTTCTTTGGCGTATGAGCACAAGGTTCTTTCACCAAACAAGCATTTTCTTGAACTTAGAAAAAACTTCAAAATTTTGCAAAAAACCGGTTAAACCGGGGTTAGTTAAATTTTCCGGATTGTTCTTTCCTGCTCTCCCTCTTCGCAGTTCATGTGCCTATCTCCTACCGGTTTATCTTGCTTGCCATGAAGCCGGTTTGCGGACAGCAGCAGAGTCGAAGACTCCGGTAGGATTTAGCACACTACTAAACCGGAAAGAAAAAACATTCAATAAGCAACCGGTAAACTGAAAAAATAAACAAGTTACATGCAACTTAAGTTGGGGTAGTCCCCGAGATTCATTCGAGGTTCCGGCATCTTTTATTCATAGCATGTAAGGTACAAAAAGGAACTTCTTACACCACAACTTCAAGAGTAGAAAGGACGCAACAGAGCTACGTTCCATGGACGCTTGCTCTCCTCTCCGGACCTGTCCGCCTTTCCTTTTTTCCACTCCTGTGCATCGATCAAGTAGTATGCATCATTGTGAAGCACCTTGCTTACAATGAAGGGACCTTCCCATGGTGGCAAAAGCTTATGCCGGCCTTCAGTGCGCTGCACTAGGCGAAGCACAAGATCTCCTTCCCGAAAAACTCTCGGGTTAACCTTTCGGTTATGATAGCGTCTGAGGTTTTGCTGGTAAATGGCTGTTCTTGCCAAAGCCAGCTCTCTTGCTTCTTCTAGCAAGTCCACATCGTTTTCTCTGGCATCTTTGACCTCTTGCTCAGTATAGAGCTGTACCCTTGGTGAATCATGAATAATGTCAGTCGGTATGACCGCTTCTGCTCCATAAACCATGAAGAACGGAGTGTATCCGGTAGACCGGTTTGGAGTTGTTCTTATACTCCACAGTACCGATGGTAGCTCATCGAGCCAACATCCCGGTGACTTTTCCACAGCATCAATGAGTCTTGGTTTGATACCGGAAAGTACCAAAGCATTCATTCTTTCCACTTGGCCATTGCCTTGTGGGTGCGCCACTGAGCACAAATCCAGCCGGATGTTGTTGTCCTCACAGAACCTTTTGAACTCACCTTGAGCAAAGTTGGTTCCATTGTCAGTGATGATGCTGTGCGGGTATCCATACCGCAAAATGACATCTTTCAAGAACTTTACCGCTGTATGCCCATCACACTTTGCGATAGGTTTTACTTCTAGCCATTTGGTGAACTTATCCACCATGACCAAGATGTGAGTCATGCTGCTTCTTGCAGTTTTGAATGGGCCAACCATATCAAGGCACCAAACGGCAAACGGCCATGTTAACGGTATTGTTTTTAAACCGGACGCTGGGGTATGATTTTGCTTGGCGTACCTCTGGCACCCGTTGCATTTTCTTACCAAATCCTCTGCGTTTTCCAAAGCAGTGGGCCAATAAAACCCATGCCGGAATACTTTTCCTACCAGCGCCCTTGATGAAGCATGATGCCCACATTCTCCTTGGTGAATTTCCTCAAGCATTTCTTTCCCTTCTTCCGGTTCCACACATCTTTGAAGGACACCGGTGACGCTTCTCTTGTACACCTCACCATTGATGAATGTATATGCTTTGGACCTTCTTTGTATTCTCCTTGACTCATTTTCGTCATCCGGCAAGGTGCCGTTGATCAGGAATTCCTTAATAGGTTTAACCCACGACGGTGTCTCTCGAACCAAAAACACCGGTGCATCTATCTCCATGCTGTCTACCAGCATCATTTCTTCCGGTATGGGTACAGCAGTCCCCGAGCTTGCCGGTGCAGTCCCCGAGTTTACCGGTGCAGTCCCCGGGTTTCCTTCATCAATATCCATGGGTACTACATGCGATTCCGGTACAAAAATTGATTCCGATTCCGGGCTTGGTTTGATCGACGGTGCTCTTAAGTGAGCTAGAGCTATTCCGGGAGGAATTTCTTGCCTGGATGAGCCCAGCTTGGACAGAGCATCCGCGGCTTCATTTTCTGCGCGCGGCACATGGTGAAACTCACACCCTTCGAAGAATCCGGCAATCTTTTGCACGTGAAACCGGTACAAGGCCATGTTGGCATCTTTTGCATCCCAATCTCCGGAACACTGCTGCACCACAAGATCTGAATCTCCATAGCAAATGATCCGGTGTGCACCGATTTCTTTTGCGACCTTAAGCCCATGGATCAAAGCTTCATATTCAGCGACATTATTTGATGCCCTGATGTACTTGCAAGACATACCGGAGGTGATCCCCTTTTGGTGAGGTGAGCACCACACCGGCACCTAGACCCTCTTTTAGCTTGGATCCATCAAAGTGCATTTTCCAGTATTCTATCCTCTGGTCTGGCGGTTTGTATTGCATCTCCGCCCAATCAACGAGGAAATCAGCCAAAGCCTGTGACTTTATGGCATCCCTTCTTTCGTATGCCGGCACGTATGGTGATATCTGGATTGCCCACTTTGCAATCCTTCCACTAGCGTCCTTGTTGCACATGATATCAGAGATTGGTGCTTCACTCACCACCTTCATAGGATGCTCTTCAAAGTAGTGCTTGAGTTTTGTGGCGGCCATGTACACGCCATAAGTCATCTTTTGGAAATGAGGGTAGTTTTGTTTTGAGAGGGAGAGCACCTCGCTTAGGTAGTATACCGGCCTCTGGACGGTTTTTCCTTCCTCTTCTCTTTCAACTACAACCACTACGCTCACAACCCGGTTTGTTGCCGCTATGTATAATAGCATAGGCTCTCTCTCTAGAGGTGAAGCCAATATAGGTGCTGTGGCCAGCATTGCTTTCAGTTCTTTGAACGCTGTGTCTGCCTGAGGGGTCCAGACGAACTTGTCAGATTTTTTCATCAGAGCATAGAGTGGCAGAGCTTTTTCTCCCAACCTGCTTACGAACCGGCTTAGCGATGCCAAGCTTCCGGTAAATTTTTGCACATCTTTTAGCTCTCCAGGGACATTCATTCTTTCTATTGCCCGGATTTTTACCGGATTGACTTCTATGCCCCGGCTTGACACCAGGAAACCGAGCAGCTTGCCGGCAGGGACACCAAAGGTGCATTTTGCCGGATTGAGTTTCATCCGGAACCGTCTTAGGTTATCGAATGTTTGCCGGATGTCATCGATTAAGGTGTTCTTTACCTTAGTTTTTATCACAATGTCGTCTACATAGACTTGCACATTCTTTCCAACTTGATCAAACAAGCATTTTTGCATACAGCGCTGGTACGTTGCACCAGCGTTGCGCAAACCAAAAGGCATAGTAACATAGCAATAAGCCCCGTGCGGGGTAATGAACGCAGTTTTTATTTGATCTTCCTTTTTCAAGGGAATTTGGTGGAAACCGGAATACGCATCCAGGAAGGACAACAACTCACACCCAGCAGTTGAATCAATCACTTGATCGATCCGTGGCAAAGGAAAGGGGTCTCTTGGGCAAGCCTTGTTTAGGTTTGTGTAGTCGATGCACATGCGCCACACCTTCGGAGCTTTAGCCTCCAGGTTCTCATCTTTTTTCTTTTCAACCATTACCGGATTGGCCAGCCACTCTGTGTGCGTGACCTCCATAATGAATCCGGCAACAAGCAGTTTGGTTACCTCTTCTCCTATGATCTTTCTTCTATCTTCAGCGAACCGGCGCAAGGGTTGTCGCACCGGCTTGGCATCCTTCCGGACGTTTAAAGAGTGCTCAGCCAGCTCCCTCGGAACACCTACCAAATCATCAGTTGACCAGGCAAAGATATTCCGATTCTCACGGAGGAAGCTGACGAGCGCGCTTTCCTATGCTTGATCGAGTCCGGCACCGATGCGAACGGTGCGCTCTGGGTAAGCCGGATCCAGCACAATGTCCTTTGTTTCGTTCGTTGGCTTGAATGCCGGTGAGCCCAAGTTTCCACTCATTGCCGCTAAGCTCAACTGTGAGGACTGAGCCAGCGCAACCGCTGTTTGCATCCTTTTCTTTTCCTCCGCGATCACCAGCGATTCCGCTAGGTTCGATCCGGCAGATGCAGTTTCCAGTGAGACTTTATAGTTCCCCACCACAGTTAAGGGTCCACGAGGTGCCGGCATCTTCATCTTGAGGTAAGCCGTATGAGTGGTAGCCAGATGCCAATGCTGGCCTTCCCAACAATGCATGGTAGGGACTGTCTAGATCCACCACCTCAAACTCAACATTTTCAACCCGGCAATTGTCACGTCCTCCAAATGCTACGTCCACCCGAACTTTTCCTATCGGGGCACAGGACAAGCCCGGAACAATTCCGTGGAACGTTGTACGCGTTGGCTGAAGCATGTTTTCTGTTATGCCCAGCGTACGCATGGTATGCTTGTACATGATGTTTATGCCGCTGCCGTTGTCTATCAGCACCTTGCTGAACTTTACTCGAGTCTGTGGCCCTTTCATGATTGGGTCCACAACAAGAGCGTATCCACCCGGATTCGGCATGATCTTAGGGTGATCCTTGAATGACTAGGTAATTTCCTGATTTGACCACAGCATGTACTTGGGGACTGCTGGCATCACGGCATTGACCTCCATGGAGCGGCGGTGTACACTTTGCCTGTCTGTTGGCTCAGTGACAAAGACAACACATCACATATCTGGACCCTCGTAAACGTTCCGGCCTAAAGGTGCCGGCGGAGGTGGTTGATCATCATTTTGCTCCACCCGGTTAACTTGCTGGTACTGCTGCCGGTTTGGCTGCACCGGTAAGGCGTTTGCCCCGGTAAGTGGCGGTGGTGGCGGTAGCTGTTGTTGCCGCGGCATGTCTTGTGGTGGTTGTGCATCTTTTACCGTTCCCTTTTGCATCAAGTACTTAGTCCAGGTACAATCCTTCGTCAGATGGTTTGACGGGTGTGCCGGATTCGGTGTGTGCCACCGGCAAGGTTGGTCCATGGCAGCTTCCATGGTGTATTTTGCGGGTTCTTGCCAGTTTCTTTTCTGGACCCAGGGTTTCTTTTCCACCCATTGTTTCTTAGGACCCGCCCATGGCTGCGATCCGGTTCTTTGCCTCTGACTGCCGCTGGCCTCAGAGTTTTCCTGCATAGCAGCAACTTGCTGCGGACCGTACCTTCGATCCGGAAAATCTTCTCTTCTTTTGTTATTCCGGTTATCCCGGTGTTGCTCTTGGCGCAGCTGTTCCGGCTCAGGTTGCACTGCCGGCTGCGTTGGGTCTCCCAACGCATAGCTATCCGCCACACGTATCATCTCTGCCAACGTTGTCGGCATGTTCCGCTGCAACTTTTGCCACAACGGTGAACCTCTTCTGCACCCACTGCTAAACCAAGCGATGGCCTGTGCCTCGATTACCCCTTCACAGGAGTTCCTTGTAGTGTTCCACCGGGCCAGATAATCCCGGTCTGTTTCGTTTGGGCGCTGTACGCACAGAGCGAGTTGCTGCGGCATGTTTGGCCTTTGATAGGTGCTGCTGAAATTGCTCACAAAAGCCTCCTCAAAATCCAGCCATCCATTTATGCTTCCTGCCGGCAAGTTGTTTAGCCAGATTCTTGCCGGTCCAACCAAAAACGATGGTATGATCCTCACGGCCCAACGCCGATTTCCTCCTCCTGCTACGGTTCCTCCACCGCCTGCGACGTATACCGCGGTCACGTAATCCGCGAGCCAGTCTTCCGGCTTCGTAGTGCCATCGTATGTTTTTGTGTCACGTGGCAACATAAAGTTGCGAACTGGCGGTTTTTCTTTCATGATCCTTGGGCCAAAGCACTTTGGGCCCGGGGGACCTTCCTCCTCGATCATTTCTGACAAGTACACTCTATCCAGACGGTGCCTCGCATCCCGTTCCGGTAAGTATCTCTCTCCCAGGCGCTCTCCCAATGGGTTCCGGAAAGCTACCGGTCTTGCAGAATCAGCCTCATCATAACATTCCGGTACCGCGGCCCTTGCCTGCCGGTACCTCGGGGGATCTATTTCCTCCTCATCATACGTTGCCCTTGCAGGTCGATAATTTTGCCCGGTTTCATATCTACCGGCATGATTATTTCCGGCATAGCCTCCTCTCGCGTAGCCTCGTTCTGCCCCTTGGCTTTTTCTACCGGCATCATGTTGCCCGGCTTGTTGCTTTCCGGCAAGAACCGGATCATACACAGTCATCTGCTGTGCGTTCATTTCTTTTTCTCTTCTTCTGTCCGGATGAGGGGACGATGCCTGCCCATGGGACTTGCTTCCGGCATTCCTTGTTAAACGCGCGGATTTTGAGGCCGCAGCCTTGTTCAGCTTAGCCAGCTGCTCAGCATTCTGCTGCTCAATAGTTTCCAGCAGCTCTCTAACACGCTCTTGCTGTTTTGCCAAAGCATCTCCGGAAAGCGATTCACACAGCTCTACTGCAGCCTTAGCAGCTTTTATAGTTTTATCCGGGCTGCTATACTTGGGTTTTTCCACGATGCTAACAGATGCAGAGGTACTTTTGCCGGCATGAATCTCTTTGCGCAAATCCTGATCTAGGTTGCGAGCTTTTAGCCGGTTTTCCGGCATCCTAGCAGCATGCGCGCTAACAGAAGCCAAGCCATGGGCAGCGTTGTACTCACGTAGGGTAAGGTTCAGCTCGCGCTGCGCCCGGATGATGTCCTTGCCGCTCTCGAGCACCTTTTGGCGCTGCGCCTCCAGCTCCGCCTGAGCTGCTGCCGGATCGACGTTCTGCGCGATGGGGGTGGCGAGGACGTTCATCGCCGCTTGAAGCGGTGTTTCCGGTGGCGCGGATGACGCTCCCGCTGCGCCTGCGTCGCGCTCCAGCGGTGGCTTGGCCGCACGGGTCAAAACCGCACGACCAGCACCTTCACCCACAGCTTCTTTTCCTGCACCAACCACGCCGGTCCTCACTACCTCGACGCTGCCGGCGGCGCGGCCAGCACAGAGCCATCTTGGCGGGTCCGGTGCCACCAGCACCGGCGAGAGGCGCTGGCGCACAGGGACGGTGCTGAGGTAGACGCGGTGGCTGCCAAACTCGATGATGCGGCCGTTCTTGGGGAAGACGCCGCCATTGGCGAAGCAGCCTGCGTTGTCATTGATGAAGTCCATGGCGTAGATGCGCTGCACAAGCGCGGACACCGTACGCTCGCCGGAGATCTCGAGGACGCCCGCCCGAATGTGAACTCCTTCAAGCGCCACTTCATGCCCCACGGTGGGCGCCAACTGTCATCATGGTGAACGAGCAGATGCCATAGGATGGCTTAGATCGGGGCCGAATGGACGCTAGAGGATTCGGGGGAGGGTTTGCGATTAGATGGGTAGAACTTCCGGATGCTTTCCTCAAGAACACAACCAAAGGCCGGTATGCAAGAAGAGAGACAAGAGGAAGAACCCTTTACTAGATCGCTAGCTTCATTGATCTCAACATGGTTACAAGGTCTATCGTCTAATCCCCTCTGTGGTCTCGCTACTTCTGTGCGTGCCCGTAAGGAGGGCTGCCCCCTCTCCTTATATAGGGGAGAGGGTGGCTTACAGTGCAAGAAACCCTAATGGCATCTTTGACTGGACAAACTACTTTACAAAGCTACTTTAATCATAGATGACGCCGGGGTCCTCTTTAATCAGGGCTGCTGATGTCCTCCGGCTTCTTTTAGCGTCATCCCTCTCTTTGGCGCCAGGGCTCTGATTAAAGCCACTTTGCTTAGCTCATCCTTGTCTTCTTGCTCTGAAGAGAATCTTTGACCAGTCCTGCCGACAGGCCCTTCAGTCCGGTATCTTCTTTACCGGGTTCCGGCATACCCCCTTGGGGATGCCGGCTTGGCTTCACTTAGCCCAAACTCTTACCTTACTTTCTGGTAAGAACATTAAACCGGTATCTCGATGGCTCAAACCATCCGGTTTGGCACCCCCTCATGTTATGATGGCAATCATTATGCTATTATACATCTTAGTTCACACATAAACTTTAGGTTGGGAAAACCCTCAAGGTTTTACCTTGTTGTAAAAGTTTTTATTAAAACCTTGGGTATAACGTTAAGCCCAAGTGAGAATTTGAGAAAGGAAAGGATTTGGTAAAAATGATGGGGATGGGAAAGTGGTTGGGATATTACGAAAACTTTGGCGCCTAAGTACTCACCCATGACAACAAACTAGCGCAACCACATTACTCCAACATGGGCACGGGGCTTAGCTCGACGTTTGTTCTCTTTAGCATGAGGCACCGCATAACTATACAAGGGTACGGTTACCCCCGAGTCCGGGTTGTCGAGGTTGGGACAATAGTATAACGGGAGGCCTTCGGGGCTGACCCGTCCGGAAGACACTATGGGTCTCCTGGCTTGGCGGTGGAGCCACGCTCAAAAGGAGGTGCGTTGTCACGGTGCCGGGGAGGTACATACTCCATAGGGTGACCTCTTGCTAATTAGAATGGGCGAAAGGCTTCGACTGGTTATCCGATACCCACATACTTTCGTATGATGGCCCGGGGATGATCCCGGCGGATTTATCAGATCTTGTGGGGAAAGTGCGCACACTCTGCAGAGTTAAATCTATTCGAATAGCCGTGTCTGCGGTCATGGACGGTTGGATTGGCTGTTGCTTAGCCTGATGTGTTTTGTTTATGAAAATGTTTGACAAAGAGCAGAAACGGGATTTGTGTTGGAGTACTTGGAGTACTGGAAAAATGGTTGATGACCACAATGAGGTGGTCGGAGAGGAATTGATAAAAATTGGGCCTACCCTTCCTAAGTGTTTATGTCGTGAAAGATCTTCCTAAAATGAGTCTAGAAGTGATGTCCTAGATATAATCTCTCATCTCCTTCACCCATGAAGTTGAGATGCTAACTCCACTCAAAACACTTCTTCTCTTCCCCATAACTTATTCTTGTTGTATAAGTGGTCATTCCCTCTTGATCTCCTAGTTAGTCCTCGGTACCTTGTTCTCCTTGATATGTTACTTTGTAAATGGTTTGCGAGTACAATTCAAAATGTACTCACGGCTTTGTCCCTGGCTATTTACTTGGCCAGACTATGAAGAGGATTTTGAAGATGATGGAGGTTATCAGGACGACTATGCGACTTAGGACGTTTTCCGGTCAGCTGCCTGTAGGGTTTAAGGCATGACTTGGGCCCGACGAAGTTGGTTGTATCCACTGCTTTTGGATGTTTGAATTCAGCCCGATGTGGCCATTTGTGTAAGACTTGGTCATGAGACCGTTTGTAAGACTATTTATTATTTCGGTACTATGTAATGGATGTTGTAACTCTGATTATCAGTTCGGTTATGTGCTCATGTTACACTGATCATGGGATCATGAGTGAATGCATAACGGGTATTTCGGACAGTTGGTCCGGGGTGCCACAATGAGCACAGTGATACGTCGCAAAAGTATCTATAATTTTTTATGCTCTATGCTTGTTTTACACCAATTTCAATATGTTTTGCTTACACTTCATTGCTCTTTTATACATTTTCCGGCACTAACCTATCAAAAAGATGCCACAGTGCCAGTTCCCTGTTTTCTGCTATTTTTTTATTTCAGAAAAGTTGTACAGGAAATATTCTCAGTATTGGACGAAACAAAATTTAAAGTCAATATTTTCCCGTAACGAAGACATAGTCAAGAGGGGAGACGAGGAGGCGCCACAGGGCGGCCATACCACCCCATGGCGCGGCCAAGGGTGGGCCCACGCCAAGGGGTGGTGTGGGCCCCCTAGGTGGCCACCATCATCGCCCTTCTGTCTATAAATTCCCTTCGACGCAAAAACCATAAATACAAGAGCCTCCGTCCACGAAAATTTCCATCACCGCCGCCATCGTCCAGACAAGTTTCGGGTGTGAGAAGTTCCTATTCCGGCACCCTGCCGGGACGGGGATTGACCCCCGGAGCCATCTCCATCGACTCCACCGCCTCCACTTCGAATCCATGATGGTTCGTGAGTAGTTCCCCTGGACTACGGGTTCTCGGCTGTAGCTAGTTGGTACTCTCTCCCATGTACTTCAATACAATGATCTCATGAGCTGCCTTACATGATTGAGATCCATATGATGTAATTAGTGTTGTGTTTGTTGGAATCTGATAAATTGTGGAATTGTGATAAAATTGTTCATCATATTATCATACTATTGTTATTTAATATATTGCATGCTCTCTGGTACTTGTGATTACCATGATCAAGTAGTTGCGTGTATCTCCAAGAGGGAGTATTTATGCTCGATAGTGGGTTCATGCCTCTAGTTTTCTGGAAGAGTGACAATAACTTCTAAGGTTGTAGATGTGTTGTTGCTACTAGGGAGAAAACAACAATGTTTTGTCTAAGAATAATTCCATTGTTTGCTTTACACACATTGCTTAATGCGATAATCTGTTGCTTGCAACTTAATACTGGAAGAGGTTCGGATGATAAACTGAAGGTGGATTATTAGTCATAGACGCAATTGTATTACAGTCTATGTATCTTGTTGTAATGCCCAATTAAATACTACATTAACATTTATCTTATCATAGCATGCATTGTCATGCCCTCACAATTATCAATTTCCCAACTGTAATTTGTTCAACCAACACATGTTATTTGGAGAGTTACCACTAATGTAGATAGATGGGAACCCCGATCCTTCTGTCATCATCATTGATCTACATTCAACTACACACTGGAATACTTTCTGGTGCCAACTCCTCTGTGTTATTGCTACTGTTGCTGTGTTACTATTACCATTGCTCTCATATTACTGTTGCTTTCACATCAACCCTGTTACTAGTGATTTTCCAGGTGCATCTGAACTGACAACTCCGCTGTTAAGGCTTATAAGTATTCTTTACCTCCCTTTGTGTCGAATCAATAAATTTGGGTTTTAGTTTCCTCGAAGACTGTTGCGATCCCCTATACTTGTGGGTCATCACACAACAACAAGTTTTCCCTCAGAAAGAAACCAAGGTTTAATCGACCAGTAGGAGAAAGAAATCACTTCTGAAGGTTGTTGCTGGCTGACTTTGGCAAGGCACACAACCGGTGTCAGCAAAAACGTGAAACCTGCACACAACACAACCAAACTACTTTGCCCCAACTTACAGTGAGGTTTTCAATCTCACTGGATTTGCTGAAAACAAAGGATTAGACGTAATTAGTGTAGAATGAGATGTTTGTTTGAAGTGAAATACAAAGAATAGTGCTTGCAGTAAGGAAACAGAACATGTATTTGTAGTAGATGGTTTTATCACTGTAAAAGAAAGGACTGGGGTCCACAGTTCACTAGAGGTGTCTCTCCATAAAGATAAATAACATTATGGGTAAACAAATTACAGCCGGGAAATTGACAGAATAAAGACCATATATGACAAGATGATTACTATGAGAGTCATTTGGGCATTACAACAAAATTCATAGACCGTAATCCAACTGCATCAATGATTAATAATCCACCATCAGGATATCATCCAAAAAACTTTGGATATTAAATTGCAAGCAACAGATTATTGCATTAAGTAAAGTGTGTAAAGTAAACAATAGAATTATCCTTGGATAAAGTATTGTTGTTTTCTCCCTAGTAGCAACATCACATCTACAACCTTAGGAGTTATTGTCACTCTCCCAGATTACTAGAGGTGTATGAATCCACTAACGAGCATAAATACCCTTTCTTGGAGTCACAAGCACATACTTCGCCAGAGCATGTACTAGCAACGGAGAGCATGCAAGATCACAAATAACATATAAAATAGATCTATAATCAACTCAATCATAGTACTCAATATTCATCGGATCCCAGCAAACACAACATGTAGCATTACATAAAGATGATCTTGATCATGTTAGGCAGCTCACAAGATATAAACATGAAGCATAAAGAGGAGAATACAACCATCTAGCTACTTCTATGGACCCGTAGTCCAAAGATGAACTACTCACACATCACTTCGGAGGTGGGCATGGTGATTAAGAGGCCTCCGGTGATGATCTCCCTCTCTGGCAGGGTGCCGGGAAGAACTTCAGAACCCTCTCGAACTAGGGCCGACGATGGCGGCGGCTACAGAACTTTTCGTGGATGGAGGCTCGGGTCTTTTGGGTTTTCCCGAGGATGTCAATTTATAGGCGAAAGGGCGATGCCGGTGGGAGCCCGGGGGCCCACACCACCCCTAGGAAAGTCCAGGGGCCCCGTTCCTAGACATGGTGTGCCCTCCCTAGTGCACCTCTTCGTCTCCTTCGGACTCAGTCTTCGTGACAGAAAAATAGGAACTTCGGCTTTTGTTTCGTCCAATTCCGAGAATATTTCCAGAACAACTTTTCTGGAATACAAAAACCGCAGAAACAGGAATTGGCACTGTGGCATCTTGTTAATAGGTTAGTTTCAGAAAATGCATAAAAATGCCACGAAGTGTAAACAAAACATATAGCTATTGGTGTAAAACAAGCATGGAGCATCAAAAATTATAGATACGTTTGCAACGCATCAGGCACCGAGATTCACAAACGATGAACTCCTACACCAATAATCTCAACATTGAGAAATCATTTTGCTTGACAGTAGAGATTCCCGTAACAATGGTGTTGTTTACCCAATATGCAGCAGCATGCCGACTAGAATTCTGGAGGGTAAATCCACGAGGCCGATCCTGCCACATGTGATACTTACTACTATAACGCATCATGTAGTACCCTATCCTTCCCACCCACACCATCGTTACTACTCTGGTATTCCTTGCAACATATTTGGTAACCGTCGACACAGGTCATAGAATACACCTTGCCATGAGGTAACTCGTGTTCTATATTACACTACTAGGAAAAGGCATAGCCGTAAGATGGGTGTTAGTGGCGCACCAGAAGGGCAATGCGCCACTACTACTTAGCAGTGGCGCACCGGAAAGTGGTGGGCCACTATAAAAAATGTAGTAGTGGCGCACCTCTTCTGTGGTGCACCACCACTAAGTTTGACCATGGGTTTGACCCAGCCTTATACATAGAAATGGCGCACCATGCAGAGGTGCGCCACAACTATTTTATGTAGCAGTGGCACACCGCTACATGGTCCCCCCGTGGATCGCCTTTTCGGGTTTGGTAAAAATAAAAGAAGTAGATAGAAATTTCAAAAAATAAAATCCTTCGAGATGACCATATGTTATGCCATCTAGTTTTAATGAAAATTTACAACCATGAATTTTGATATATTATGCAAAATGGCATTATTTTTCGGCAAAACGGGATTTCCGGTTGCATGCTGTAATATCCCAGGTTTAGAGGCAATAAAATGAGAGAACACCAAAGTGTGCATTGCATTCATGCATAGAAAATCCGGGGAATTTTCGCGCTTCAAATAAAACTTACCACAGTAACTGAAGTTTCACTTGACTTGCTGGAACTGAAGTAGATCATCAAGTCAAGCGCTATAAACTTCACTGTGATCTTTGCTAAAACCTTGTTTTGGGTAAAGATGATTTGATCTATGGATTAGATCAAATAGAATTAGATTTATATCAACACATTCTTTAAGAATCGAAGCCTAACTTATTAACACTTAAAAGTTAGCAACTACCTTTGTGTGTAAATTAATTCACTTCTAAACTTATTACCAAATAAGGTAAACCACAGGGTCTAAAGTGCATAAAAGCCACACATTCTTATTTAAATCATAACTTATTAAGTATATGGAATATCATAAAACTAAATCCATTTACATTACGATTTATAGTTCAAACTATTTAAATCAAACTGACTATGAGTATTTTGAAACTCATATGATCATGCCTTGGTGAAATCAAACACTAACTATCCAAATTTGAGGAATAACCTTCAACCTTGACTTTTTGACCAATATTATAATATAAATTCCATCAAGTATGATATAGTGACTCATCAACAATAATAAAACCATCCACAAGATATTTAGTAGCAAATGCCACTTGGCTACCCAAAAATAAAACATATGAGAGGATAATCTCTATGCCACATAGGATGAAAATATCTACATGACTTGCTTTCCAAGCTACACCACCTCATGCTCAAAGGATTGCTATGGATGAGGGCATGACAACCAAGCACCTTACTCATCAAACCAACACAAGAGTCACCACCTATGTGTCATGATACTAGAGCTTGCCCAAGCCTATAAATAGAGCCACACCCTTCATCCATTTGCTCATCAAGTACCATGATACATGGGAACAAACACATAGAGCCACTCCATGTGAATTAGCTAGGATCAAGATGAAGAAGCTAGGAGGTGGAGGCATACCACAAGATGCAGGTTTATCAGATTTCCTGAAGAACAAGCTACAGAATATTGCAAGGTAGAATCCCTAGGCAAACCATATATTTAGAGGATCATATCATCATATCTTGAGTAGGACCTTAGGCTATTACAAGACATTTAGAAGTGAGAGAGATTATAGATGCTAACCCTAGCCATGTCTATCCTAGAGAATTTTAGAGTAGTATTACATCTTACTTGTTTAAACCAACCTTTAATCTTGTAGATGAGAGCCATGTTCCATTAGTGAAACATAACCAAAGCTTATGCTCATATTCTAATCCTAGTTGTGTATCACATTGGTGATCACTACTTAAACCCTATACTACATTTGAATTCCAACCCATGGATTAACTTGGATTATAATTAGAACCCTGCCATACCTCATGCCTATTTATACTTCAATTTAGTGAAGCTTATGCAAAACCCTAAACCATTCCACATGGAATCCATACATGAACCCTAATTTGTGTATCATGGATCACCAGTGTAAACCAAGCCATATATACCTAAAGACTAAATGCCATTTGGTGAGTAGAGTTAAACAAATAACCAATTCTACTTTGACTTCCAATTACCTTGCTTAGTTGCCCAAATGGAATATTGTATCATAATTGAACCATCACCTTAGTAAGTAAATTAACTAATGATGAGCTTAAGAATTACTATGAGTAACTCAAGCTAGAATTTGCTAAGATAAGTTTACTAATTATAGAGTTTAACCAACCATTTTACTTAAACCTTAGAAATAACTATTTACATAAAATCATAACACAATTCCAACCTCATTACCAATTATCTTAAACCTAGACATAACTATAATATGTGAACAATCCATATTGTTAAGTACTAGCAAAACTTAATGATGTGTTCACTATGCACTTGTGATAAATTTCAAATCATTCAAACAGATTTTGTTCCTAAGTTAAAAAGGAATTGAGATTGAAATAAAACCCATTTCTAATTCAATTAAAACCCCATACAATATCAACCTAATAATAAATTGAATATGTATTTAACAAGTAACACTAGGCAGTAAGTAATAGTATTAAGTTATCTTGCTATTCATAATTTAAAATCTGCAAAGCAAAACAAAATTCAATTTGAATTCAAATCATAAAATAGAAACCAGGAAATAAAAACAGAGAATAGAAAAGAAGAGAAGAAGCTTACCTGGACCGCAGCAGCCCACGTCGAAGCCCAGCAACGCAGCCCACCAACTTGGCCCAAGCAACCCAGAACCAGACCATACCACGAAACGGTATCGAACAGAAGAAAAGGGGCGCCGTCTTCTTCCCCGGCGTCGACAGCACGCCTGCGCCAGTAGGCCACGACCACGCCGGCGATAAGGACGACCCTGGACGTCGCAGGCATCTCAGAACCGCGCCCAACTCCTCTCGCGTCCGAGCCTATCTAAAAACATCTCGATTCGTGCTCGTTTGCAGTATTAGTGTCACCGCCACATCTCGGCCGTCGCCGCGGTGAACTTACCAATTTGACCTCGTCCAGCTCTATAAATATGCCCAGAGCTTCTCCAGGAAACCCTAGAACCTCGCCGCCCATCCATTCCTTCTCAGTCACTCTCTATCTCTCGCGTTCTTCCACTTACTGTCACTGGCGTCGAGGAAGAACACGGCAGTACAGGCCACCTCAGCCTCCGGCGCATGGTCGAGGAGGTGCGCTTTGGCCTGTAGATCATCTGGGAGGAGCCCAGCATCCAGGGGAGGTCAAGGCATCGCGAATTTGAAGGTTCCCTTTCCCAGTACATCACCGACAATGGCGAAATCGAGCTCAACTCCGGCGGCCATCGACGTCGCCGACCACACCAGCAGGTTCAGGGTGAGCATACGCATCTTTAGAGCCTAGTCTCGCTTCCTGGCATAGTTTGTAGTCTCCGATTCAATTCTTGCCGGAGTAGCACCGCCGCAGTACCCATCGCCGGCGTAGCTCCGGTGATCCCCTGACAAAACCAACACCACCACTGTATTCAGTAGCTCGAGGGGAATCGGAAACACCTAGTAGCCCGTCCTGGGGGTCACTAAATCGGCGGCGCCACCGTGTACCGCACGCCGGCGTTTAACCGCCGGCAACGCCAGCATGGCGGTGGGGCCTCGAGCAGTAGTTGACTGGTCGTTGCCATCGTGGCAACTGACCCAGCCAATGACCCCACCTGTCTGTCTCTCTGTGGGTAGAGTGAATCGGTACGTTTAGTTTTTGTTTAATTTCAAATTCCAGAAAATTGCAGAAACTTTGTAATATCATAGAAAATTCATTTCAACTCAGAAAAATATAAATAATATATCAAAATGCTCACAAAAATAAACTCTATTCAAATAAAATATAAAGCAAAAATGTGTGTCAAAATAAAAATCCATTTGTTTTTAACTTCTTTAATTATGCCTTTTCATTTATTTAAAATACAAATTGAGTTCAATAAATAATCAAGTTCCAAAATTAAATTTTAACTATTCAGTAACTAAATAAAATGTTAAGATTAATTTATTTACCATATTTGCATTAACTTAGTTATTAGTGGTAATTCATAAACCCTAATTGCAAATTACTATTTTCTATCTTATGTAAATAGCAATAACTCAAGAAAATATTATAAGCCAATATTATTTTGGAAAATCAAAACTTATTCACTTAAACATTCTTAAGTTAACAAATTAAATACTTTAAACATAATAACAATGATTAAACCCTGATTCTTAATGAAACCTAACTAGAAGTTGCTCTAATTATTAAATCTTGTGAAAATTAATATAATGTTAAACCATTATTAATTTTCATTCAAAGTAATTAGTAACCACACCTATATTGCCAAATCATCATTTTAGGAGTTGTACCATAATTTAGAAACCCTAGTTACAATTTGAGTAAGACCTTGATCCCATTATTTTATGTGATCATTTGAAAATGCTTTAACCCTAAACCTTAGTTGCTTATCACATGTGATCATGTGAATTTCACTTTACATAGAGAACCTTATTAGGTGACCAACAAATACAAGTCATGATCCACCAACATAGAACCAATTCACATGAGTCATCATTTCATGTCTCTATTCCCAATTTAAAACCTATATGATTCACTAGTATCACCTAGGTATAAACCCTAGCTTGTTAATATATTAGCACCACTGATTATCATACTTAGTATCACACCATTAGGATCAACTTCAATCATCAAACCCTAGTTGAACAATAATGATGAACCCTAATATCAACCTTGTGTAGCAAATCACATCACATGCTCCTATTCAACTAAACCCTACTTAGGAAATGATAAGCCACTTAGCTTAGAAATTATTAGTGATTACTTAATGAAGCAAATGTATAGCCATAGTTCTTCTTTGAAATACTCATTATTTCTTAATTAACATGTTCTTCAAAAGTTATTCTTTTGAAGTATAGTATAAGTAATCATCAACCATTTTCTATAGAACTTAAAAATTAACAACTGTTCTTTACATATTATTCCACCACTATTCTTTATGTGTATAATTGTTATAATGTCTTATATCACTTGATTACGATGCTAATATAACCAAACCCTAATAAGAACCTTGTTTGAGAACCATTCTAAAAGTGCAACCAACCCTAAAGAAATCTTTACAACTCATACATCACAAATCATCGAGGTTAGGTTACGCTCGGGACGATTGCATCTCATACTATACATTATAGCATCTTTGTCAGTTCTTTAAACATTGTCCTTACCGGACGATGATGGTATTTCAGCATTTGGAGTTATCACGTATCGAAGCTTTTGCCTGCATAATCTTGCAGTCAAGAAAGGCAAGTTCATCGCTTGCTCATGTCATTTGATTATTTGTATCAAACTATATGCAAAGTACTATACTTATCACTCATGCATTGAAAAGCAAAGTATTATTTTACAATTATGAATATGACTATGTGGTGGGCAATGGAACCATGGTATGTGTTGATATGGTGGAGGTTCCATTGCATGGGTTATATCACCCTAGGATTAATTACCAATGCCGTCCAGTGATTCTAGCGCCGTACATATCGCGTTATCCATAAGATCTATAATGGCTCTGGGGAAGTCAGTTGTATCTTTTCCCTTCTGCACGCCAACGGATTGGTAGAGCCGGCGGGGTGTTGGAGGCACTGCCGTAGGTTGGGATAGCCTTTTAAATCCCCATCCATTAGTGATGATGGCTCTACGATCTATGATGGATTGTCCGGAGTACACCATGAGTAAAGCCGTATTATCGGGGGAAGTCTACTGGAGGTGTACGGTTGGACAAAAGGGTGGGTTTGCAGGGTCGCGGAGAAGGCAGTGATTGGCTTGGATCTTATACTGGGCCTCACACCAAAGGAAGTGTGGACGGGGACATACTCTTGGCCGGCAACATGGTTAAGATCTCTTGTGGGGTAAAGTAACGCACCTCTGCAGAGGGTATCAAGAATTGTGACTGTCACTCCCTGTTCCGGGAAGGGAACTACGAACGCGGCAGGAAAGGAACTCCACGAAGTTCTAGTCAACCTGTGAAGACTGACGGGCATAGTTTTCAGAATAAAATAAACCTTTGGAAGAAATGATTATAAAAACTTGCATTGGCCTATGACTTTCTGGTCTATGGCTGTAGCTAGTGCATGATACACATATTTCCTAATATGAACTTGCTGAGTACGCTCGTACTCATTCTATCTCGTTTGAACCCCCTTCTTAGATCAAGGCACCGAAGGAGAAACTACCGTGGAACTCGAAGACAAAGGAGTCAACTGCAACGAGATGAAGAATTCAATCAAAGAAGTCAATGGAGTCAACTTCTGCATTAGCTAAAATGGAAACCTAGACTAGTATTAGAAGGGAACCTTTCCCTAATCCTAGCACCTAAGTAGCTAGATTTCTATAGCAAGCCAAGCAGCTCTTGAATTTGAGTTAGCAATAAGATAGACCACGAGTCGTTCTTCTGGAGCTTTATTTAAAGTTTTACCTCACTGTAAAGTAGGAGGTTGTGTTGATCTTATGTAAACAGCTCGTGTGTACTTCTATAGACATACCTTGGACTCGCATATGTTTCTGTTGTACCACTCTGAGAGATGTAATATGAGTGGAACGGTGTTTCACTTGTGTTATATCAACGACTTGTGTACTACACCATGCAGTGGTACGCTGGGTCACCGCAGCTGGTATCAGAGCAAATGCTTTGACCCTAGGATTAAAACCCTTTAAAGGAGACCTATAGGTTTGGTAGTGTCTATAGGAAGTGTTTTAACTAAGCCAACTATGCTAAACCAACTATTCTTTTGACTTGAGATGGGTATTCACTTGAGCATAATCCTGACACACTTGAGTCAATCTTTCGTATCTATCTTTCTTAAGTAAAGTTAGTTAGTTATCTTGCTTCATTCCAAATAATAGAACACCATTGGAGCTTAAGATAATGGGTGGTAGTAGACCACAGTTGGTATACAACACATGGTAGTCCAAAGAGAGGATACAACCATAAGGAAGATATCCTATTGGAAGAAGTATACCAATACAAGTATGGCTAAGTAAAAGTCCGTTAAAATGTTAAATGACTGATGTTAAGTAAGGGAGATAAGTTATATAAGGTAGTTTGGACCTATGATGAGTCAATCATGGGAGGTAAGGAAGAGTGATAGGAGTTACATGAGTCTACTTTCAATAATAAACTAGGTACTCATATATGAATCACTTGAGAATCATGGTATGATGGAGTAGAACATCATAAGTACGATAACAAAAGGATGATAAGGAGTAGGATTTAGGGAATAGTTCGAAAGCTTAGGCCTTAAAATCCTAATAACTGTGTCAAGAATGTTAGAACCATAGTCCTTAATTTAAAAAAAAGGCTTATTTAGAGCATATCACATAGAGAAATCCTAGAGTTATAGTTGGTATATTTTAAACAATCATGTGTTTAGAGTAGACATGTTAGAACTAATTGTATAATAGGAAGTAGTCCTCAATGGAACATATATATGGTATACTATTTTGTAAGTACTTCCAAAGAAAACTAGGTTAACTTCAACTATCCCAAGCCATTTTGTTCAAGTTTGTCTCATTGCAAATGTGCAATTAAGATAAATGTTGAGACAAATAGTAGAAATTCACGTATTTGTGCTAAGTATCACAACCTAAACCTATCTTATGTGGTGTTATATACTACACATCTGATCCTGATGTTTAGGGATGTCTTACCCAACTATTATATTCAGGCATATAAGGATGTGTATTATAAGCACAAAGCTGGATTTTCTTGGATTTTCTTGAATCTTCATTGATTGACTAGATCCATACATGAAGTTTGACTTTGATATGCAAATGCATGTTGCAATATCAAGCTCTTACTTGATGTTATAGGTCTAGGGGGTAAAGGTATTCATGTGAGGAAGTGACGAATTCTGAAGATTTTGGAAGATAAGATGAAGGTTCACTAGAAGAAGTAAGTCAAGTTGTGGGAAGCAACCACAACAATCTGAAGGAAGGACCAATCAAAACTCACTTTTATCCTTAATCAAGGAGTACTTCAACATGGAAGTATCATGGAAGTGAGAAAAATAGTGAATATGGAGCAAAAGAAGTAGAGCTATATTCATTCTGGAAGAAGGAAATGCAAGTGAAGTCACTTACAATACTATTTTCATAGTATCCACAAGTGGTTATCTTGCAAAACAAACCCTAGAAGAAGGAAAATAGACAAGTGAAGTCGTAGCTGGTATCATAAGACCGCAGCTGATATAGGATAACCATGAAGAGAAAGAATGTGAAGTGAGGTATATCTTATCTAAAACTAGGTAAGTAGCCACAGCTGGTAAGTAGATATTTACTAAAACCATAACATAGTCACAGCTGGTATCCAATAAGCCACATCTGGTACTAGGTAGTCTGCAGCTGGTACCAGATAGCCCACAGCCTGAACATTTCTTTACCCTAAAAGAAAGGGGGATTCCACAGCTAGTATTTCACAGCTGGTATCCCGTAGTTGGTAAATATTTAGTCGGAGGATTCATAATGGATACCCACAACTGTGTGGATACACCGCAAAGAAGTCTTCCTGAGACTTTAGAAAGGTACAAAATATAAACCAGACTTAAACCAACTACCTAACCTTGGAGTTTAATGATTAGAAGAAAGGAAGTTTGAAGATCATTAGTAAACTCCAAGGGGGAGAGGAAGGCTGAAGGAGAAGTATTAAGATATTATTGGTAGTGTGATAGATGGAGAAAAAGGTCTGAACTGAGAGGAATTTCGATCTTATTTTTATAAGGTTGTTGGGAAGTACCCATATAAAAGTACTCTCAGGAGATTGTCAGACCAGAAGCCGAGGTTCATATCTCGAGGAAGTAAGGGTTAGACCTTAACTTAAGTGGGTAATTGTAATTACTCGAAACCAAGAGAACTTAAGTAAGTCCAAGATAATGAAGTTGGAGGAAGAAGATATCGGAGGACAATCAAGGCCAAAGAAAACAAAAGGCCGAAGGGTTTGACCATACCCAAGACATAAGCCTCTTAGAAAGATTCCTTTCATGGAACCTAAAGGAACCAAAAGGAAGATAACTAGTATAAACTAGAAGCCATGATTGGATGGACTAAATGAGTCTAATCCATTCGTAGGACTAAACCACCAGGACCATGCCTATTGTAAATACCTTACGAAGTACCATCACTTTTGTTATGGTAGTAAGGGACAACAATACCTTACCTTAAATAAATCTTTTAGAATTAAGGTTTGAGTGTCGCAGCTGGTAATCGTAGTGCCATATTACATCACAGCTGGATTACCACAGCTGGTAGAACCAAGCTTTGAGTACTCAAATAGGAAGATGTCACCACAACCATTAGTAAAGTCCATTAACATAATAAGATGTCTTAATCCAATAATCTTTGGAGAGTAAGCCTATAAGCTTAGAGTGTTGGAAGAAATCATAGAATAGAAGAAAGTATCAGTGCCAGACATCAGAAGACTTCCGGAAGGATCTGGATAAGGGATATAATCAATTATATCTAATGTGATCACCATGGAGTTGAAGGATGGTGATCTGTTCAAGACATTTCAACATTCCAAAACATGAGAGCGTTCGAACTTAGGGACGAAGTTCAGTTTAAGGGGGAGATGCTGTAATATCCCAGGTTTAGAGGCAATAAAATGAGAGAATACTAAAGTGTGCATTGCATTCATGCATAGAAAATCCGGGGAATTTTCGCGCTTCAAATAAAACTTACCACAGTAACTGAAGTTTCACTTGACTTGCTGGAACTGAAGTAGATCATCAAGTCAAGCGCTATAAACTTCACTGTGATCTTTGCTAAAACCTTGTTTTGGGTAAAGATGATTTGATCTATGGATTAGATCAAATAGAATTAGATTTATATCAACACATTCTTTAAGAATTGAAGCCTAACTTATTAACACTTAAAAGTTAGCAACTACCTTTGTGTGTAAATTAATTCACTTCTAAACTTATTACCAAATAAGGTAAACCACAGGGTCTAAAGTGCATAAAAGCCACACATTCTTATTTAAATCATAACTTATTAAGTATATGGAATATTATAAAACTAAATCCATTTACATTACGATTTATAGTTCAAACTATTTGAATAAAACTGACTATGAGTATTTTGAAACTCATATGATCATGCCTTGGTGAAATCAAACACTAACTATCCAAATTTGAGGAATAACCTTCAACCTTGACTTTTTGACCAATATTATAATATAAATTCCATCAAGTATGATATAGTGACTCATCAACAATAATAAAACCATCCACAAGATATTTAGTAGCAAATGCCACTTGGCTACCCAAAAATAAAACATATGAGAGGATAATCTCTATGCCGCATAGGATGAAAATATCTACATGACTTGCTTTCCAAGCTACACCACCTCATGCTCAAAGGATTGCTATGGATGAGGGCATGACAACCAAGCACCTTACTCATCAAACCAACACAAGAGTCACCACCTATGTGTCATGATACTAGAGCTTGCCCAAGCCTATAAATAGAGCCACACCCTTCATCCATTTGCTCATCAAGTACCATGATACATGGGAACAAACACATAGAGCCACTCCATGTGAATTAGCTAGGATCAAGATGAAGAAGCTAGGAGGTGGAGGCATACCACAAGATGCAGGTTTATCAGATTTCCTGAAGAACAAGCTACAGAATATTGCAAGGTAGAATCCCTAGGCAAACCATATATTTAGAGGATCATATCATCATATCTTGAGTAGGACCTTAGGCTATTACAAGACATTTAGAAGTGAGAGAGATTATAGATGCTAACCCTAGCCATGTCTATCCTAGAGAATTTTAGAGTAGTATTACATCTTACTTGTTTAAACCAACCTTTAATCTTGTAGATGAGAGCCATGTTCCATTAGTGAAACATAACCAAAGCTTATGCTCATATTCTAATCCTAGTTGTGTATCACATTGGTGATCACTACTTAAACCCTAAACTACATTTGAATTCCAACCCATGGATTAACTTGGATTATATTAGAACCCCGCCATACCTCATGCCTATTTATACTTCAATTTAGTGAAGCTTATGCAAAACCCTAAACCATTCCACATGGAATCCATACATGAACCCTAATTTGTGTATCATGGATCACCAGTGTAAACCAAACCATATATACCTAAAGACTAAATGCCATTTGGTGAGTAGAGTTAAACAAATAACCAATTCTACTTTGACTTCCAATTACCTTGCTTAGTTGCCCAAATGGAATATTGTATCATAATTGAACCATCACCTTTGTAAGTAAATTAACTAATGATGAGCTTAAGAATTACTATGAGTAACTCAAGCTAGAATTTGCTAAGATAAGTTTACTAATTATAGAGTTTAACCAACCATTTTATTTAAACCTTAGAAATAACTATTCACATAAAATCGTAACACAATTCCAACCTCATTACCAATTATCTTAAACCTAGACATAACTATAATATGTGAACAATCCATATTGTTAAGTACTAGCAAAACTTAATGATGTGTTCACTATGCACTTGTGATAAATTTCAAATCATTCAAACAGATTTTGTTCCTAAGTTAAAAAGGAATTGAGATTGAAATAAAAACCCATTTCTAATTCAATTAAAACCCCATACAATATCAACCTAATAATAAATTGAATATGTATTTAACAAGTAACACTAGGTAGTAAGTAATAGTATTAAGTTATCTTGCTATTCATAATTTAAAATCTGCAAAGCAAAACAAAATTCAATTTGAATTCAAATCATAAAATAGAAACCAGGAAATAAAAACAGAGAATAGAAAAGAAGAGAAGAAGCTTACGGACGCAGCAGCCCACGTCGAAGCCCAAAGAACGCAGCCCACCAACTTGGCCCAAGCAACCCCAGAACCAGCCCATACCACGAAACGGTATCGAACGAGAAGAAAAGGGGCGCCGTCTTCTTCCCCGGCGTCGACAAGACGCTGCGCCCGATGGGCCACGATCGCGCCGGCGATAAGGACGACCCTGGACGTCGCAGCATCTCGTAACCGCGCCCAACTCCTCTCGCGTCCGAGCCTATCTAAAAACATCTCGATTCGTGCTCGTTTGCAGTATTAGTGTCACCGCCACATCTCGGCCGTCGCCGGCGGTGAACTTACCAATTTGACCTCGTCCAGCTCTATAAATATGCCCAGAGCTTCTCCAGGAAACCCTAGAACCTCGCCGCCCATCCATTCCTTCTCAGTCACTCTCTATCTCTCGCGTTCTTCCACTTACTGTCACTGGCGTCGAGGAAGAACACGGCAGTACAGGCCACCTCAGCCTCCGGCGCATGGTCGAGGAGGTGCGCCTTGGCCTGTAGATCATCTGGGAGGAGCCCAGCATCAAGGGGAGGTCAAGGCATCACGAATTCGAAGGTTCCCTTTCCCAGTACATCACCGACAATGGCGAAATCGAGCTCAACTCCGGCGGCCATCGACGTCGCCGACCACACCAGCAGGTTTAGGGTGAGCATACGCATCTTTAGAGCCTAGTCTCGCTTCCTGGCATAGTTTGTAGTCTCCGATTCAATTCTTGCCGGAGTAGCACCGCCGCAGTACCCATCGCCGGCGTAGCTCCGGTGATCCCCTGACAAAACCAACACCACCACTGTATTCAGTAGCTCGAGGGGAATCGGAAACACCTAGTAGCCCGTCCTGGGGGTCACTAAATCGGCGGCGCCACCGTGTACCGCACGCCGGCGTTTAACCGCCGGCAACGCCCGACGTGGCGGTGGGGCCTCGAGCGATGGTGACTGGTCGTTGCCATCGTGGCAACTGACCCAGTCAATGACCCCACCTGTCTGTCTCTCTGTGGGTAGAGTGAATCGGTACGTTTAGTTTTTGTTTAATTTCAAATTCCAGAAAATTGCAGAAACTTTGTAATATCATAGAAAATTCATTTCAACTCAGAAAAATATAAATAATATATCAAAATGCTCACAAAAATAAACTCTATTCAAATAAAATATAAAACAAAAATGTGTGTCAAAATAAAAATCCATTTGTTTTTAACTTCTTTAATTATGCCTTTTCATTTATTTAAAATACAAATTGAGTTCAATAAATAATCAAGTTCCAAAATTAAATTTTAACTATTCAGTAACTAAATAAAATGTTAAGATTAATTTTATTTACCATATTTGCATTAACTTAGTTATTAGTGGTAATTCATAAACCCTAATTGCAAATTACTATTTTCTATCTTATGTAAATAGCAATAACTCAAGAAAATATTATAAGCCAATATTATTTTGGAAAATCAAAACTTATTCACTTAAACATTCTTAAGTTAACAAATTAAATACTTTAAACATAATAACAATGATTAAACCCTGATTCTTAATGAAACCTAACTAGAAGTTGCTCTAATTATGAAATCTTGTGAAAATTAATATAATGTTAAACCATTATTAATTTTGATTCAAAGTAATTAGTAACCACACCTATATTGTCAAATCATCATTTTAGGAGTTGTACCATAATTTAGAAACCCTAGTTACAATTTGAGTAAGACCTTGATCCCATTATTTTGTGTGATCATTTGAAAATGCTTTAACCCTAAACCTTAGTTGCTTATCACATGTGATCATGTGAATTTCACTTTACATAGAGAACCTTATTAGGTGACCAACAAATACAAGTCATGATCCACCAACATAGAACCAATTCACATGAGTCATCATTTCATGTCTCTATTCCCAATTTAAAACCTATATGATTCACTAGTATCACCTAGGTATAAACCCTAGCTTGTTAATATATTAGCACCACTGATTATCATACTTAGTATCACACCATTAGGATCAACTTCAATCATCAAACCCTAGTTGAACAATAATGATGAACCCTAATATCAACCTTGTGTAGCAAATCACATCACATGCTCCTATTCAACTAAACCCTACTTAGGAAATGATAAGCCACTTAGCTTAGAAATTATTAGTGATTACTTAATGAAGCAAATGTAAAGCCATACTTCTTCTTTGAAATACTCATTATTTCTTAATTAACATGTTCTTCAAAAGTTATTCTTTTGAAGTATAGTATAAGTAATCATCAACCATGTTCTATAGAACTTAAAAATTAACAACTGTTCTTTACATATTATTCCACCACTATTCTTTATGTGTATAATTGTTATAATGTCTTATATCACTTGATTACGATGCTAATATAACCAAACCCTAATAAGAACCTTGTTTGAGAACCATTCTAAAAGTGCAACCAACCCTAAAGAAATCTTTACAACTCATACATCATAAATCATCGAGGTTAGGTTACGCTCGGGACGATTGCATCTCATACTATACATTATAGCATCTTTGTCAGTTCTTTAAACATTGTCCTTACCGGACGATGATGGTATTTCAGCATTTGGAGTTATCACGTATCGAAGCTTTTGCCTGCATAATCTTGCAGTCAAGAAAGGCAAGTTCATCGCTTGCTCATGTCATTTGATTATTTGTATCAAACTATATGCAAAGTACTATACTTATCACTCATGCATTGAAAAGCAAAGTATTATTTTACAATTATGAATATGACTATGTGGTGGGCAATGGAACCATGGTATGTGTTGATATGGTGGAGGTTCCATTGCATGGGTTATATCACCCTAGGATTAATTACCAATGCCGTCCAGTGATTCTAGCGCCGTACATATCGCGTTATCCATAAGATCTATAATGGCTCTGGGGAAGTCAGCTGTATCTTTTCCCTTCTGCACGCCAACGGATTGGTAGAGCCGGCGGGGTGTTGGAGGCACTGCCGTAGGTTGGGATAGCCTTTTAAATCCCCATCCATTAGTGATGATGGCTCTACGATCTATGATGGATTGTCCGGAGTACACTGATACGTCTCCGACGTATCGATAATTTCTTATGTTCCATGCCACATTATTGATGTTATCTACATGTTTTATGCACACTTTATGTCATATTCGTGCATTTTCTGGAACTAACCTATTAACAAGATGCCGAAGTGCCAGTTCCTGTTTTCTGCTGTTTTTGGTTTCAGAAATCCTAGTAACGAAATATTCTCGGAATCGGACGAAATCAACGCCCAAGTTCCTATTTTCACCGGAAGCATCCAGAACACCCGGGAAGGACTAGAGGGGGGCACTGGGCCCCCAGACCATAGGCCGGCGCGGCCCAGGCCCTGGCCACACCGCCCTATGGTGTCGTCGCCCCTTCGACCCTCCTGCGCCGCCTCTTCGCCTATTTAAAGCCCCTGGATCGAAAACCCTGATACGTTCGGCGAAAACCACAGAAACCTTCCAGAGCCGCCGCCATCGCGACGCCAAGATCTGGGGGACAGGAGTCTCTGTTCCGGCACGCTGCCGGAGCGGGGAAGTGCCCCAGGAAGGCTTCTCCATCGACACTGCTGCCATCTCCACCGCCATCTTCATCACCGCTGCTGCTCCCATGAGGAGGGAGTAGTTCTCCATCGAGGCTCGGGGCTGTACCGGTAGCTATGTGGTTCATCTCTCCCATGTACCTCAATACAATAATCTCATGAGCTGCTTTACATGATTGAGATTCATATGAGTTTGTATCACAATTTATCTATGTGCTACTCTAGCAAAGTTATTAAAGTAGTTCTATTCCTCTTGCAGGTGTGTAAAGGTGACAGTGTGTGCACCGTGTTAGTACTTGGTTTATGCTATGATCATGATCTCTTGTAGATTGCGAAGTTAACTATTGCTATGATAATATTGATGTGATCTATTCCTCCTACATATGCATGAAGGTGACAGTGTGCATGCTATGTTAGTACTTGGTTTAATCTGTTGATCTATCTTACACTATAAGGTTACTAAAACATGAACATTATTGTGGAGCTTGTTAACTCCGGCATTGAGGGTTCGTGTAATCCTATGCAATGTGTTCATCATCCAACAAAAGTGTAGAGTATGCATTTATCTATTCTGTTATGTGATCAATGTTGAGAGTGTCCACTAGTGAAAGTGTAATCCCTAGGCCTTGTTCCTAAATACTGCTGCGTTACTCTTTTGCTTGTTTCTTTGTTTTCTTTGCGTTACTACTGCTGCAATACTACCACCATCAACTACACGCCAGCAAGCTATTTTCTGGCACCGTTGCTACTGCTCATACTTACTTATACCACCTGTATTTCACTATCTCTTCGCCGAACTAGTGCACCTATTAGGTGTGTTGGGGACACAAGAGACTTCTTGCTTTGTGGTTGCAGGGTTGCATGAGAGGGATATCTTTGACCTCTTCCTCCCTGAGTTCGATAAACCTTGGGTGATCCACTTAAGGGAAAACTTGCTGCTGTTCTACAAACCTCTGCTCTTGGAGGCCCAACACTGTCTACAGGAAAGGAGGGGGAACGTAGACATCAAGCTATTTTCTGGCGCCGTTGCCGGGGAGGAAAGGTAAAAGGTACTCACACTCCGGACCTCGGCTACCAAGCTATTTTCCGTTGTTGTAAGTACTCAAAGCTATTTCCTTTAGATCCCGCAATTGCATCTTTTTGTTTCTTGTTTACACTAGTTTGGCATAATGGACAAAAATGAGCTTCTATTGCTATTTCCTGATTTAAAACATGGATTGTTTGATGCGAAAATTAAAAAACCTATGGAATCTTATTTGCATGCTGGTACTAATATTAGTATGAACGCTTTGAACACCATTGTTGATAATGATATAGAAAGTTCTAAGCTTGGGGAAGCTGGTTTTCATGATCTTTTTAGTCCCCCAAGCATTGAGGAGAAAATTTTCTTTGATGATACTTTGCCTCCTATTTATGATGATTATAATGATATTGGTCTTTTGGTGCCACCTACTATGGAGAGTACATTTTATGATGATTATACTATGCCTCCTACACATGATGAGTATAATAATGATAGCTACTTTGTTGAATTTGCTCCCACTACAACTAATAAAATTGATTATGCCTATGTGGAGAGTAATAATTTTATGCATGAGACTCATGATAAGAATGCTTTATGTGATGGTTATATTGTTGAGTTTGCTCATGTTGCTACTGAAAGTTATTATGAGAGAGGAAAATATGGTTGTAGAAATCTTCATGTTACTAAAATACCTCTCTATGTGCTGAAATTTTTCAAGCTACACTTGTTTTATCTTCCTATGCTTGTTACTTTGCTCTTCATGAACTTGTTTATTTACAAGATTCCTATGCATAGGAAGCATGTTAGACTTAAATGTGTTTTGAATTTGCCTCTGGATGCTCTCTTTTGCTTCGAATACTATTTCTTATGAGTGCATCATTAAAACTGCTGAGCCCATCTTAATGGCTATAAAGAAAAGAACTTCTTGGGAGATAACCCATGTGTTATTTTGCTACAGTACTTTGTTTTATATTTGTGTCTTGGAAGTTGTTTACTACTGTAGCAACCTCTCCTTATCTTAGTTTTGTGTTTTGTTGTGCCGAGTGAAGCCTCTAATCGAAGGTTGATACTAGATTTGGATTTCTGCGCAGAAACAGATTTCTATCTGTCACGAATCTGGGATTTTCTCTCTGTAGAAAAATCAGAAAAATATGCAAATTTACGTGCGTGTTCCTCAGATATGTACGCAACTTTCATTAGTTTTGAGTTTTCTGATCTGAGCAACGGAAGTATTTATTAGAAATTCGTCTTTACGGACTGTTCTGTTTTGACAGATTCTGCCTTTTATTTCGCATTGCCTCTTTCGCTATGTGGGATGGATTTCTTTGTTCCATTAAACTCCAGTAGCTTTGAGCAATGTCCAGAAGTGTTAAGAATGATTGTGTCACCTCTGAACATGTGAGTTTTTGATTATGTACTAACCCCTCTAATGAAGTTTATAAGAAGTTTGGTGTGAAGGAAGTTTTCAAGGGTCAAGAGAGGAGGATGATATACTATGATCAAGAAGAGTGAAAGCTCTAAGCTTGGGGATGCCCCGGTGGTTCACCCCTGCATATTCTAAGAAGACTCAAGCGTCTAAGCTTGGGGATGCCCAAGGCATCCCCTTCTTCATCGACAACATTATCAGGTTCCTCCCCTGAAACTATATTTTTATTCCGTCACATCTTATGTGCTTTGCTTGGAGCGTCTGTATGTTTTTTTTATTTTTGTTTGTGTTTGAATAAATTGGATTACATCATGCTTGTGTGGGAGAGAGACACGCTCCGCTGGTTCGTATGAACACATGTGTTCTTAGCTTTTAGTATTCATGGCGAAGTTTCTTCTTCGTTAAATTGTTATATGGTTGGAATTGGAAAATGATACATGTAGTAATTGCTATAATGTCTTGGGTAATGTGATACTTGGCAATTGTTGTGCTCATGTTCAAGCTCTTGCATCATATACTTTGCACCCATTAATGAAGAAATACATAGAGCATGCTAAAATCTGGTTTGCATATTTGGTTTCTCTAAGGTCTAGATAATTTCTAGTATTGAGTTTGAACAACAAGGGAGACGGTGTAGAGTCTTATAATGTTTTCAATATGTCTTTTATGTGAGTTTTGCTGCACCGATTCATCCTTGTGTTTGTTTCAAATAATCCTTGCTAGCCTAAACCTTGTATCGAGAGGGAATACTTCTCATGCATCCAAAATACTTGAGCCAACCACTATGCCATTTGTGTCCACCATACCTGCCTACTACATGGTATTTTCCGCCATTCCAAAGTAAATTGCTTGAGTGCTACCTTTAAAATTCCATCATTCACCTTTGCAATATATAGCTCATGGGACAAATAGCTTAAAAACTATTGTGGTATTGAATATGCAATTATGCACTTTATCTCTTATTAAGTTGCTTGTTGTGCGATAACCATGTTCACTGGGGACGCCATCAACTACTCTTTGTTGAATTTCATGTGAGTTGCTATGCATGTTCGTCTTGTCTGAAGTAAGAGCGATCTACCACCTTATGGTTAAGCATGCATATTGTTAGAGAAGAACATTGGGCCGCTAACTAAAGCCATGATCCATGGTGGAAGTTTCAGTTTTGGACATATATCCTCAATCTCAAATGAGAAAATTATTAATTGTTGTTACATGCTTATGCATAAAAGAGGAGTCCATTATCTGTTGTCTATGTTGTCCCGGTATGGATGTCTAAGTTGAAGAATAATCAATAGCGAGAAATCCAATGCGAGCTTTCTCCTTAGACCTTTGTACAGGCGGCATAGAGGTACCCCTTTGTGACACTTGGTTAAAACATGTGCATTGTGATGATCCGGTAGTCCAAGCTAATTAGGACAAGGTGCGGGCACTATTAGTACACTATGCATGAGGCTTGCAACTTGTAAGATATAATTTACATGATACATATGCTTTATTACTACCGTTGACAAAATTGTTTCATGTTTTCAAAATCAAAGCTCTAGCACAAATATAGCAATCGATGCTTTTCCTCTATGGAGGACCATTCTTTTACTTTCAATGTTGAGTCAGTTCACCTATTTCTCTCCACCTCAAGAAGCAAACACTTGTGTGAACTGTGCATTGATTCCTACATACTTGCATATTGCATTTGTTATATTACTCTATGTTGACAATTATCCATGAGATATACATGTTACAAGTTGAAAGCAACCGCTGAAACTTAATCTTCCATTGTGTTGCTTCAATGCCTTTACTTTGAATTATTGCTTTATGAGTTAACTCTTATGCAAGACTTATTGATGCTTGTCTTGAAGTGCTATTCATGAAAAGTCTTTGCTATATGATTCACTTGTTTACTCATGTCATATACATTGTTTTGATCACTGCATTCACTACATATGCTTTACAAATAGTATGATCAAGGTTATGATGGCATGTCACTCCGAAATTATACGTATTTATCGTTTTACCGCTCGGGACGAGCGAACTAAGCTTGGGGATGCGATACGTCTCCGACGTATCGATAATTTCTTATGTTCCATGCCACATTATTGATGTTATCTACATGTTTTATGCACACTTTATGTCATATTCGTGCATTTTTCTCGAACTAACCTATTAACAAGATGCCGAAGTGCCGTTCTGTTTTCTGCTGTTTTTGGTTTCGTAAATCCTAGTAACGAAATATTCTCGGAATCGGACGAAATCAACGCCCAAGTTCCTATTTTCACCGGAAGCATCCGAACACCCGGGAAGGACCGGAGGGGGCACTGGGCCCCCGGACCATAGGCCGGCGCGGCCCGAGGCCCTGGCCGCGCCGCCCTATGGTGTCGTCGCCCTTCGACCCTCCTACGCCGCCTCTTCGCCTATTTAAAGCCCCTGGATCGAAAACCACGATACGTTCGGCGAAAACCACAGAAACCTTCCAGAGCCGCCGCCATCGCGACGCCAAGATCTGGGGGACAGGAGTCTCTGTTCCGGCACGCTGCCGGAGCGGGGAAGTGCCCCCGGAAGGCTTCTCCATCGACACTGCTGCCATCTCCACCGCCATCTTCATCACCGCTGCTGCTCCCATGAGGAGGGAGTAGTTCTCCATCGAGGCTCGGGGCTGTACCGGTAGCTATGTGGTTCATCTCTCCCATGTACCTCAATACAATAATCTCATGAGCTGCTTTACATGATTGAGATTCATATGAGTTTGTATCACAATTTATCTATGTGCTACTCTAGCAAAGTTATTAAAGTAGTTCTATTCCTCCTGCACGTGTGTAAAGGTGACAGTGTGTGCACCGTGTTAGTACTTGGTTTATGCTATGATCATGATCTCTTGTAGATTGCGAAGTTAACTATTGCTATGATAATATTGATGTGATCTATTCCTCCTACATATGCATGAAGGTGACAGTGTGCATGCTATGTTAGTACTTGGTTTAATCTGTTGATCTATCTTACACTATAAGGTTACTAAAACATGAACATTATTGTGGAGCTTGTTAACTCCGGCATTGAGGGTTCGTGTAATCCTACGCAATGTGTTCATCATCCAACAAAAGTGTAGAGTATGCATTTATCTATTCTGTTATGTGATCAATGTTGAGAGTGTCCACTAGTGAAAGTGTAATCCCTAGGCCTTGTTCCTAAATACTGCTGCGTTACTATTTGCTTGTTTCTTGTTTTTCTTTGCGTTACTACTGCTGCAATACTACCACCATCAACTACACGCCAGCAAGCTATTTTCTGGCACCGTTGCTACTGCTCATACTTACTTATACCACCTGTATTTCACTATCTCTTCGCCGAACTAGTGCACCTATTAGGTGTGTTGGGGACACAAGAGACTTCTTGCTTTGTGGTTGCAGGGTTGCATGAGAGGGATATCTTTGACCTCTTCCTCCCTGAGTTCGATAAACCTTGGGTGATCCACTTAAGGGAAAACTTGCTGCTGTTCTACAAACCTCTGCTCTTGGAGGCCCAACACTGTCTACAGGAAAGGAGGGGGAACGTAGACATCATACACCATGAGTAAAGCCGTATTATCGGGGGAAGTCTACTGGAGGTGTACGGTTGGACAAAAGGGTGGGTTTGCAGGGTCGCGGAGAAGGCAGTGATTGGCTTGGATCTTATACTGGGCCTCACACCAAAGGAAGTGTGGACGGGGACATACTCTCGGCCGGCAACATGGTTAAGATCTCTTGTGTGGTAAAGTAACGCACCTCTGCAGAGGGTATCAAGAATTGTGACTGTCACTCCCTGTTCCGGGAAGGGAACTGCGAACGCGGCAGGAAAGGAACTCCACGAAGTTCTAGTCAACCTGTGAAGACTGACGGGCATAGTTTTCAGAATAAAATAAACCTTTGGAAGAAATGATTATAAAAACTTGCATTGGCCTATGACTTTCTGGTCTATGGCTGTAGCTAGTGCATGATACACATATTTCCTAATATGAACTTGCTGAGTACGCTCGTACTCATTCTATCTCGTTTGAACCCCCTTCTTAGATCAAGGCACCGAAGGAGAAACTACCGTGGAACTCGAAGACAAAGGAGTCAACTGCAACGAGATGAAGAATTCAATCAAAGAAGTCAATGGAGTCAACTTCTGCATTAGCTAAAATGGAAACCTAGAATAGCATTAGAAGGGAACCTTTCCCTAATCCTAGCACCTAAGTAGCTAGATTTCTATAGCAAGCCAAGTAGCTCTTGAATTTGAGTTAGCAATAAGATAGACCACGAGTCGTTCTTCTGGAGCTTTATTTAAAGTTTTACCTCACTGTAAAGTAGGAGGTTGTGTTGATCTTATGTAAACAGCTCGTGTGTACTTCTATAGACATACCTTGGACTCGCATATGTTTCTGTTGTACCACTCTGAGAGATGTAATATGAGTGGAACGGTGTTTCACTTGTGTTATATCAACGACTTGTGTACTACACCATGCAGTGGTACGCTGGGTCACCGCACATACGACCTCCGATGAAAAACTTTTTTTATATCAAAAAGTATCTACGCAAAATTACCTATTCGGATTCAACGGACGGCCTACGGCCGTTTGGAGAAAAAATGGATTCGTCAAATTCAAAACAGAAACAGGACTTTTTCAGGTTTTAGATTTTGGGCACAAAATAGAAAAAAATTAGCTGTGGCGCACCCATGCCTTGATGCGCCACTGCTAACCTTCCCGCCCACGAATTTCAAATGGGATTCAAAATGGGAGGAGCCAGCCACTTAGGGCATCTCCAACCGCGCGACCCAAACGGACGCGCTGGGCCGTCCGTTTTGGGCCGTTCGGGTGGCCTAGCGGACACGCGGACAGCGGCCCGCGTCCGCGTGTCCGTTTGGGTCGCACGCTGCGCCCAACGCGCGGACGCAGCGCATAATCGGAGAAATAGCAAAACAAAAGAAAAAATGCAAATTTAAACGAAATTTGATTAAACATATGCCCTATTTTGGGAAAATTTGTACATAGCCCTATTTTGGGCAAATAACTAACAAAAGAAGCCGCTATATGGGCTTTCAAATTTAAACTAAAAACCCTCTATTAGGGTTTGGTCGGCGGCGCGGTGGCCGCCGATGCGCCACCTAGCCCCTGTGGGCGTCGTCGGCGTCGTCGTCGTGGATGACGTCCCCAGGCGGCGAGGCATTGTTGTGGCTCGACCGCGCCGGGGACTCCGGCCACGGAGACCACAGGGCCTCCTCCCAGGCCGAGTGGGGGTCCGGAGCCACCCGAGGTAGCGGCGGCGCACGGAGCAGCGCCTCCTCCCTGAGGCGCTGCTCCCTCTCCTGCTAGGCGCGGCGCCTGGCCTTCTGGCGCCGCTCCTCCTCCGCGCGGTGCCGAGACTCCTGCCGTTGCTGCTCCTCGCGCCGCTCCTTGTCGGCGCGGCGCCTGGCCACCTCCCGCCGCGCCGCTTCCTCCTCCTCCTGTCGCGCCTGGAGGGCCTGGGCGTACAGCTCCCAGGCCTCGGCTTCCTCGACCTCCCGCCAGGCAGCTTCCTCCATCTCGGAGGTGCGAATGGCCGCATGGAGGTGCGGCCATTTTGCGTCCTCCTCCGCCGCCGAGATGAGCAGCGCGGCGCGGAGGTCGGGGTCCTCCTCTGAGGACTCGGGCTTGGGCTCGAGCAGCAGCGGCGGCGGTTGCGGCAATGCCGCGCCGCCGCGGGCGGCCTCTCCGATGTGGAGGCCGCCTCGGTTTCCTCCGGATGGCCGTGATACGTCTCAAACGTATCTATAATTTCTTATGTTCCATGCTACTTTATTGATGATACTCACATGTTTTATACATACTTTATGTCATATTTATGCATTTTCCGGCAATAACCTATTAACAAGATGTCGAAGAGCCAGTTGCTGTTTTCTGCTGTTTTTGGTTTCAGAAATCCTACAAAGGAAATATTCTCGGAATTGGACGAAATCAACGCCCAGGGTCTTATTTTTCCACGAAGCTTCCAGAAGACCGAAGAGGATACGAAGTGGGGCCACGAGGCGCCGCCACACTAGGGCCGCGCGGCCTAGGGGGGCCCGCGCCGCCCTAGCGTGTGGGCCCCTCGTGGCGCCCCCTGATCTACCCTTTCGCCTACTTAAAGTCTTCGTCGCGAATACCCCAGTACCGAGAGCCACGATACGGAAAACCTTCCAGAGATGCCGCCGCCGCCAATCCCATCTCGGGGGATTCAGGAGATCGCCTCCGGCACCCTGCCGGAGAGGGGAATCATCTCCCGGAGGACTCTTCATCGCCATGATCGCCTCCGGATTGATGTGTGAGTAGTTCACCCCTGGACTATGGGTCCATAGCAGTAGCTAGATGGTCGTCTTCTCCTCATTGTGCTATCATTGTTGGATCTTGTGAGCTGCCTAACATGATCAAGATCATCTATATGTAATGCTACATGTTGCGTTTGTTGGGATCCGATGAATATGGAATACTATGTTATGTTGATTATCAATCTATCATATATGTGTTGTTTAAGATTTTGCATGCTCTCCGTTGCTAGTAGAGGCTCTGGCCAAGTTGATACTTGTAACTCCAAGAGGGAGTATTTATGCTCGATAGTGGGTTCATGCCTCCATTTAATCTGGGACAGTGACAGAAAGTTCTAAGGTTGTGGATGTGCTGTTGCCACTAGGGATAAAACATCAATGCTTTGTCTAAAGATATTTGTGTTGATTACATTACGCACCATACTTAATGCAATTGTCTGTTGTTTGCAACTTAATACTGGAAGGGGTGCGGATGCTAACCTGAAGGTGGAATTTTTAGGCATAGATGCATGCTAGATAGCGGTCTATGTACTTTGTCGTAATGCCCAATTGAATTTCACACTACTCATCATGATATGTATGTGCATTGTCATGCCCTCCTTATTTGTCAATTGCCCAACTATAATTTGTTCACCCAACATGCTATTTATCTTATTGGAGAGACACCACTAGTGAACTGTGGACTGATGGCGTGTAACTCACACGTTCGTTGGGAACCCCAAGAGGAAGGTATGATGCGCACAGCAGCAAGTTTTCCCTCAGAAAGAAACCAAGGTTTATCGAACCAGGAGGAGCCAAGAAGCACGTTGAAGGTTGATGGCGGCGGGATGTAGTGCGGCGCAACACCAGGGATTCCGGCGCCAACGTGGAACCTGCACAACACAACCAAAGTACTTTGTCCCAACGAAACAGTGAGGTTGTCAATCTCACCGGCTTGCTGTAACAAAGGATTAACCGTATTGTGTGGAAGATGATTGTTTGCGAAAACAAGAAAAACGATATTACGATGGATTGTATTTCAAGAAGAGAATTGGACCGGGGTCCACAGTTCACTAGAGGTGTCTCTCCCATAAGATAAACAGCATGTTGGGTGAACAAATTACAGTTGGGCAATTGACAAATAAAGAGAGTATGACCATGCACATACATATCATGATGAGTATAGTGAGATTTAATTGGGCATTACGACAAAGTACATAGACCGCCATCCAGCATGCATCTATGCCTAAAAAGTCCACCTTCAGGTTATCATCCGAACCCCCTCCCGGTATTAAGTTGCTAACAATGACAATTGCATTAAGTATTGCGCGTAATGTAACTAGTGACTACATCCTTGAACATAGCACCAATGTTTTATCCCTAGTGGCAACAAGACATCCATAACCTTAGAGGTTCTTGTCACCCCTCCAGATTCACGGAGACATGAACCCACTATCGAGCATAAATACTCCCTCTTGGAGTTACTAGCATCAACTTGGCCAGAGCATCTACTAATAACGGAGAGCATGCAAGATCATAAACAACACATAGACATAGCTTTGATAATCAACATAACAAGTATTCTCTATTCATCGGATCCCAACAAATGCAACATATAGAATTACAGATAGATGATCTTGATCATGTTAGGCAGCTCACAAGATCCGACAATGATAGCACAATGGGGAGAAGACAACCATCTAGCTACTGCTATGGACCCATAGTCCAGGGGTAGACTACTCACACATCACTCCGGAGGCGACCATGGCGGCGTAGAGTCCTCCGGGAGATGATTCCCCTCTCTGGCAGTGCGGAGGCGATCTCCTGGATCCCCCGAGATGGGATCGGCGTTGGCGGCGTCTCTGGAAGGTTTTCCGTATCGTGGCTCTCGGTCCTGGGGGTTTCGTCACGGAGGCTGTAAGTAGGCGGAAGGGTAGGTCAAGAGGCGACGCGAGGGGCCCGGACCATAGGGCCGCGCGACCAGAGCAGGGGCCGCGCCGCCCTATGCTCTGCTGCCTCGTGGCCCCTCTTCGTTTCGTCTTCGGACTTACGGAAGCTTCGTGGAAAAATAGGCCCCTGGGAGTTGATATCGTCCAATTCCGAGAATAATTCCTTACTAGGATTTCTGAAACCAAAAACAGAAGAAAAAAGAAACTGGCACTTCGGCATCTTGTTAATAGGTTAGTTCCAGAAAATGCACGAATATGACATAAAGTGTGCATAAAACATGTAGATAACATCAATAATGTGGCATGGAACATAAGAAATTATCGATACGTCGGAGACGTATCAGCATCCCCAAGCTTAGTTCTGCTCGTCCCGAGCGAGGTAAAAGCGATAACACGAGATAATTTCTGGAGTGACATGCCATCATAATCTTGATCATACTATTTGTAAAGCATATGTAGTGAATGCAGCGATCAAAACAATGTATATGACATGAGTAAACAAGTGAATCATATAGCAAAGACTTTTCATGAATAGCACTTCAAGACAAGCATCAATAAGTCTTGCATAAGAGTTAACTCATAAAGCAATAATTCAAAGTAAAGTCATTGAAGCAACACAAAAGAAGATTAAGTTTCAGCGGTTGCTTTCAACTTGTAACATGTATATCTCATGGATATTGTCAACATAGAGTAATATAATAAGTGCAATAAGCAAATATGTAGGAATCAATGTAGTTCACACAAGTGTTTGCTTCTTGAGGTGGAGAGAAATAGGTGAACTGACTCAACATTGAAAGTAAAAGAATGGTCCTCCATAGAGGAAAAGCATCGATTGCTATATTTGTGCTAGAGCTTTGATTTTGAAAACATGAAACAATTTTGTCAACGGTAGTAATAAAGCATATGTATCATGTAAATTATATCTTACAAGTTGCAAGCCTCATGCATAGTGTACTAATAGTGCCCGCACCTTGTCCTAATTAGCTTGGACTACCGGATCATCACAATGCACATGTTTTGACCAAGTGTCACAAAGGGGTACCTCTATGCCGCCTGTACAAAGGTCTAAGGAGAAAGCTCGCATTGGATTTCTCGCTATTGATTATTCTTCAACTTAGACATCCATATCGGGACAACATAGACAACAGATAATGGACTCCTCTTTTATGCATAAGCATGTAGCAACAATTAATAATTTTCTCATTTGAGATTGAGGATGTATGTCCAAAACTGAAACTTCCACCATGGATCATGGCTTTAGTTAGCGGCCCAATGTTCTTCTCTAACAATATGCATGCTTAACCATAAGGTGGTAGATCGCTCTTACTTCAGACAAGACGAACATGCATAGCAACTCACATGAAATTCAACAATGAATAGTTGATGGCGTCCCCAGTGAACATGGTTATCGCACAACAAGCAACTTAATAAGAGATAAAGTGCATAATTACATATTCAATACCACAATAGTTTTTAAGCTATTTGTCCCATGAGCTATATATTGCAAAGGTGAATGATGGAATTTTAAAGGTAGCACTCAAGCAATTTACTTTGGAATGGCGGAAAATACCATGTAGTAGGTAGGTATGGTGGACACAAATGGCATAGTGGTTGGCTCAAGGATTTGGATGCATGAGAAGTATTCCCTCTCGATACAAGGTTTAGGCTAGCAAGGCTTATTTGAAACAAACACAAGGATGAACCGGTGCAGCAAAACTCACATAAAAGACATATTGAAAACATTATAAGACTCTACACCGTCTTCCTTGTTGTTCAAACTCAATACTAGAAATTATCTAGACCTTAGAGAAACCAAATATGCAAACCAAATTTTAGCATGCTCTATGTATTTCTTCATTAATGGGTGCAAAGCATATGATGCAAGAGCTTAATCATGAGCACAACAATTGCCAAGTATCACATTACCCAAGACATTAATAGCAATTACTACATGTATCATTTTCCAATTCCTACCATATAACAATTTAACGAAGAAGAAACTTCGCCATGAATACTATGAGTAGAAACCAAGGACATACTTGTCCATATGCTACAGCGGAGCGTGTCTCTCTCCCATAAAGTGAATGCTAGGATCCATTTTATTCAAACAAAACAAAAAACAAAAACAAACCGACGCTCCAAGAAAAAGCACATAAGATGTGATGGAATAAAAATATAGTTTCAGGGGAGGAACCTGATAATGTTGTCGATGAAGAAGGGGATGCCTTGGGCATCCCCAAGCTTAGACGCTTGAGTCTTCTTGATATATGCAGGGGTGAACCACCGGGGCATCCCCAAGCTTAGAGCTTTCACTCTCCTTGATCATGTTGCATCATACTCCTCTCTTGATCCTTGAAAACTTCCTCCACACCAAACTCGAAACAACTCATTAGAGGGTTAGTGCACAATAAAAATTAACATATTCAGAGGTGACACAATCATTCTTAACACTTCTGGACATTGCATAATGCTACTGGACATTAGTGGATCAAAGAAATTCATCCAACATAGCAAAAGAGGCAATGCGAAATAAAAGGCAGAATCTGTCAAAACAGAACAGTTCGTATTGACGAATTTTAAAATGGCACCAGACTTGCTCAAATGAAAATGCTCAAATTGAATGAAAGTTGCGTACATATCTGAGGATCATGCACGTAAATTGGCTTAATTTTCTGAGCTACCTACAGGGAAGTGGACCCAGATTCGTGACAGCAAAGAAATCTGGAACTGCGCAGTAATCCAAATCTAGTACTTACTTTTCTATCAACGGCTTTACTTGGCACAACAAAACACAAAACTAAGATAAGGAGAGGTTGCTACAGTAGTAAACAACTTCCAAGACACAAAATAAAAACAAAGTACTGTAGGTAAAAATATGGGTTGTCTCCCATAAGCGCTTTTCTTTAACGCCTTTCAGCTAGGCGCAGAAAGTGTGTATCAAGTGTTATCAAAGGGTGGTGCATTCTCAGCGGGGTGTGGAGTTTTCTCAACCAGGCATAGTATATTAGATACATAAGTTTTAGCATCTCCCTTTTCATTAGTCTTAGGCGTGCTACTCTCATCAAACAAATTTTCAGGAACAAGCCAAGCATAGTTATTCTCTAGTGCATCATTCATAGCTAAGAGTTTACATGGTATTGGTGCTTTGATCTCCCCACCATCATCAATATTATTAGTGTATCTTATTCTATCCATGTCCATCTTTTCAAGGAGACTAACAAAATTAGTATGAGAACCAAGCATATTAAATTTAGCAAAGACCTTTCTAGCTTCTCTTGCTAGACCACCAAATTCTCTAAGAAGGGTTTCTAAAACAAAATCTTTCTTTTCCCCTTCTTCCATATCACCAAGTGTGAGAAACATGTGTTGGATTATAGGATTAAGATTAACAAATTTAGTTTCCAACAGGCGAACTAAATGCGCAGCAGCAATTTCATAAGTAGGCGCAAGGTCTACCAAGTGTCTATCTTCAAAATTTTCAATGGTACTAACATGATTGAAAAATTCTTCTATATTATTTCTCCCAACTATAGACCCACGTCCTACCGGTATGTCTTTTGTGGTAAAATTAAAAGGAAACATGATGAATCAAGTAAGGTAAATGCAAGTAATAATTTTTTTTGTGTTTTTGATATAGCAAACAAGATAGCAAATAAAGTAAAACTAGCAACTATTTTTTTTGTATTTTGATTTAGTGCAGCAAACAAAGTAGTAAATAAAACTAAGCAAGACAAAAACAAAGTAAAGAGATTGAGAAGTGGAGACTCCCCTTGCAGCGTGTCTTGATCTCCCGACAACGGCGCCAGAAAAAGAGCTTGATGGCGTGTAACTCACACGTTCGTTGGGAACCCCAAGAGGAAGGTATGATGCGCACAGCAGCAAGTTTTCCCTCAGAAAGAAACCAAGGTTTATCGAACCAGGAGGAGCCAAGAAGCACGTTGAAGGTTGATGGCGGCGGGATGTAGTGCGGCGCAACACCAGGGATTCCGGCGCCAACGTGAAACCTGCACAACACAACCAAAGTACTTTGTCCCAACGAAACAGTGAGGTTGTCAATCTCACCGGCTTGCTGTAACAAAGGATTAACCGTATTGTGTGGAAGATGATTGTTTGCAGAAAACAGTAAAACAGTATTGCAGTAGATTGTATTTCAGTAAAGAGAATTGGACCGGGGTCCACAGTTCACTAGAGGTGTCTCTCCCATAAGATAAACATCATGTTGGGTGAACAAATTACAGTTGGGCAATTGACAAATAAAGAGAGTATGACCATGCACATACATATCATGATGAGTATAGTGAGATTTAATTGGGCATTACGACAAAGTACATAGACCGCCATCCAGCATGCATCTATGCCTAAAAAGTCCACCTTCAGGTTATCATCTAAACCCCCTCCAGTATTAAGTTGCTAACAACAGACAATTGCATTAAGTATTGCGCGTAATGTAACTAGTGACTACATCCTTGAACATAGCACCAATGTTTTATCCCTAGTGGCAACAGCACATCCATAACCTTAGAGGTTCTTGTCACCCCTCCAGATTCACGGAGACATGAACCCACTATCGAGCATAAATACTCCCTCTTGGAGTTACTAGCATCAACTTGGCCAGAGCATCTACTAATAACGGAGAGCATGCAAGATCATAAACAACGCATAGACATAGCTTTGATAATCAACATAACAAGTATTCTCTATTCATCGGATCCCAACAAACGCAACATATAGAATTACAGATAGATGATCTTGATCATGTTAGGCAGCTCACAAGATCCGACAATGATAGCACAATGGGGAGAAGACAACCATCTAGCTACTGCTATGGACCCATAGTCCAGGGGTAGACTACTCACACATCACTCCGGAGGCGACCATGGCGGCGTAGAGTCCTCCGGGAGATGATTCCCCTCTCCGGCAGGGTGCCGGAGGCGATCTCCTGGATCCCCCGAGATGGGATCGGCGTTGGCGGCGTCTCTAGAAGGTTTTCCGTATCGTGGCTCTCGGTACTGGGGGTTTCGTCACGGAGGCTTTAAGTAGGCGGAAGGGTAGGTCAAGAGGCGGCGCGAGGGGCCCAGACCATAGGGCCGCGCGGCCAGGGCAGGGGCCGCGCCGCCCTATGCTCTGGCTGCCTCGTGGCCCCTCTTCGTTTCGTCTTCGGACTTCTGGAAGCTTCGTGGAAAAATAGGCCCCTGGGCGTTGATTTCGTCCAATTCCGAGAATATTTCCTTAATAGGATTTCTGAAACCAAAAACAGCAGAAAACAACAACTGGCACTTCGGCATCTTGTTAATAGGTTAGTTCCAGAAAATGCACGAATATGACATAAAGTGTGCATAAAACATGTAGATAACATCAATAATGTGGCATGGAACATAAGAAATTATCGATACGTCGGAGACGTATCATGGACCCCGGTCCATTCTTTTACATCGAATACAATCTACTGCAATACTCGTTCTTTACTGTTCTTCGCAAACATCATCTTCCACACTATACAATTAATCCTTTGTTATAGCAAGCCGATGAGATTGACAACCTCACTGTTAAGTTGGGGCAAAGTATTTGGATTGTGTTGTGCAGGTTCCACGTTGGCGCCGGAATCCCTGGTGTTGCGCCGCACTACACTCCGCCACCAACGACCTTCACGTGCTTCTTTACTCCTACTGGATTCGATAACCTTGGTTTCTTACTGAGGGAAAACTCGCTGCTGTACTCATCATACCTTCCTCTTGGGGTTCCCCAACGGACGTGTGCTTTACCGTCACAAGCAGCGCTTTTTCTGGTGCCGTTGCCGGGGACCTGAAGAAAAGTTACACTACAGAGATCTCTAACTCCCACGTCAACTTCACGCCAGCAGCGCTTTTTCTGGCGCCGTTGCCGGGGAGATCAAGACACGCTGCAAGGGGAGTCTCCCACTTCCAATCTCTTTACTTTGTTTTTGTCTTGCTTTACTTTACTTTATTTATTGCTTCGTTTGCTCATTATATCAAAAATACAAAAAAATTAGTTACTTGCTTTACTTTATTTACTATTTTGTTTGCGTTCTCTATATTAAAAACACAAAAAAAAATTAGTTACTTGCATTTATTTTATCTAGTTTGCTTTATTTACTATTGCTAAAATGGGTACTCCTGAAAATACTAAGTTGTGTGACTTCACTAGCACAAATAATAATGATTTCTTATGCACACCTATTGCTCCACCTGCTACTGCAGCAGAATTCTTTGAAATTAAACCTGCTTTACTGAATCTTGTTATGAGAGAGCAATTTTAAATTGTTAGTTACGATGATCTTTGCTGCCCATCTTAATAATTTTGTTGAACTATGTGAAATGCAAAAGTATAAGGATGTAGATGGTGAAATTATAAAATTAAAATTGTTTCCTTTCTCCTTAAGAGGAAGAGCTAAAGATTGGTTGCTATCTTTGCCTAAGAATAGTATTGATTCATGGACTAAATGTAAGGATGCTTTCATTGGTAGATATTATCCTCTTGCTAAAATTATATCTTTGAGAAGTATCATAATGAATTTTAAGCAATTGGATAATGAGCATGTTGCTCAAGCATGTGAAAGAATGAAATCTTTGGTCAAAAATTGCCCTACCCATGGACTGACTACTTGGATGATCATCCAAACCTTTTATGCAGGATTGAATTTTTCTTCGCGGAACCTATTGGATTCAGATGCTGGAGGTACTTTTATGTCCATCACTCTAGGCGCCGCAACAAAGCTTCTTGATGATATGATGATTAATTACTCTGAATGGCACACGGAAAGAGCTCCACAAGGTAAGAAGGTAAATTCTGTTGAAGAAACCTCCTCCTTGAGTGATAAGATTGATGCTATTATGTCTATGCTTGTGAATGGTAGATCTAATGTTGATCCTAATAATGTTCCGTTAGCTTCATTGGTTGCCCAAGAAGAACATGTTGATGTGAACTTCATTAAAAATAATAATTTCAACAACAATGCTTATCGGAATAATTCTAGTAACAACTATAGGCCATATCCTTCTCATAATAGTAATGGTTATGGTAATTCTTATGGTAATTCTTACAATAATAATAGGAATGTACCCTCTGGTCTTGAAGCCATGCTTAAAGAATTTATTAGTACACAAACTGCTTTTAACAAATCTGTTGAAGAAAAGCTTGGTAAAATTGATATTCTTGCTTCTAAAGTTGATAGTCTTGCTGCTGATGTTGATCTTTTAAAATAGAAAGTTATTCCTAATGAAACTAAAGATATTAAGTTATTTGCTACAGCAAACGCCATCCAAGTTCGAATTAATGAGAATATTAGATTAATGGCTGAATTGCGTGCTAGGTGGGAAAGAGAAGAAAATGCTAAAGAGAATAATGTAGCTAAAGTTTGGACTATTACCACCACTAGTAATGATAATGCTTCACATGTTGCTACACCTCCTACTATCAATGGTAAAATAATTTGTGTTGGCAATGTTTCTACTCCTAATGCAAAGCGTGAAAAACTGCTTGAAACTGCTAAAACTGCTGAAACTGCTTGTGATAAAACTGCTGAAATTTTTCAAGATATTGGGAACAATGATCCCATTGCTTTAGATCATAATGGTTTAGATTTTGATGATTGTCACATCTCTGAAGTTATAAAGTTCTTACAAAAACTTGCTAAAAGTCCTAATGCTAGTGCTATAAATTTGGCCTTCACAAAACATATTACAAATGCTCTCATTAAAGCTAGAGAAGAGAAATTAAATCGTGAGACTTCTATTCCTAGGAAGTTAGAAGATGTTTGGGAGCCCATCATTAAGATGAAGGTCAATGATTTTGATTGTAATGCTTTATGTGATCTTGGTGCAAGTATTTCTGTTATGCCTAAGAAAATCTATAATATGCTTGATTTGCCACCATTGAAAAATTGTTATTTGGATGTTAATCTTGCTAATAATTCTACAAAGAAACCTTTGGGGAGGATTGATAATGTTCGCATTACGGTTAACAATAACCTTGTCCCCGTTTATTTTGTTGTCTTGGATATTGAATGCAATGCATCTTGTCCCATTATTTTGGGAAGACCTTTTCTTCGAACTGTTAGTGCTATTATATATAGACATGAAAGAAGGTAATATTAAATATCAATTTCCTCTCAAGAAAGGTATGGAACACTTCCCTAGAAAGAGAATGAAGTTACCTTTTGATTCTATCATTAGAACAAATTATGATGTTGATGCTTCATCTCTTGATAATACTTGATTCACACTTTCTGCGCCTAGCTGAAAGGTGTTAAAAAAAGCGCTTATGGGAGACAACCCATTATTTTACTTCTGCACTTTTGTTTTATATTTGAGTCTAGGAAGTTGTTACTACTTTAGCAACCTCTCCTTATCTTTATTTTATTGCATTGTTGTGCCAAGTAAAGTCTTTGATAGTAAGGTTCATACTAGATTTGGATTACTGCGCAGAAACAGATTTCTTGCTGTCACGAATTTGAGTAGTATTCTCTGTAGGTAACTCAGAAAAATCTGCCAATTTACATGAGTGATCCTCAGATATGTACGCAACTTTCATTCAATTTGAGAATTTTTATCTGAGCAAGTTTAGTGCCCCAGAAAAATTCGTCTTTACAGACTGTTCTGTTTTGACAGATTCTGCCTTTTATTTCGCATTGCCTGTTTTGCTATGTTTGATGGATTTCTTTGTTCCATTAACTTTCAGAAGCTTTGTGCAATGTCCAGAAGTGTTAAGAATGATTATGTCACCTATGAACATGTGAATTTTTGATTATGCACTAACCCTCTAATGAGTTTGTTTTGAGTTTGGTGTGGAGGAAGTTTTCAAAGATCAAGAGAGGAGGATGATACAATATGATCAAGGAGAGTGAAAGCTCTAAGCTTGGGGATGCCCCCGTGGTTCATCCCTGCATATTTCAAGAAGACTCAAGCATCTAAGCTTGGGGATGCCCAAGGCATCCCCTTCTTCATCGACAAATTATCAGGTCACATCTAGTGAAACTATATTTTTATTCCGTCACATCTTACGTGCTTCACTTGGAGCGTCTTTTTGTTCTTGTTTTTGTTTTGTTTGAATAAATTGGATCCTAGCATTCGTTGTGTGGGAGAGAGACACGCTCCGCTGTTGCATATGAACACATATGTTCTTAGCTTTATTCTTAATGTTCATGGCGAAGGTTGAAACTGCTTCGTTAATTGTTATATGGTTGGAAACAGAAAATGCTACATGTGGTAATTGGTATAATGTCTTGAATAATTTGATACTTGGCAATTGTTGTGCTCATGTTTAAGCTCTTGCATCATATACTTTGCACCTATTAGTGAAGAAATACTGTAGAGCTTGTTGACATTTGGTTTGCATGATTGGTCTCTCTTAAGTCTAGATATTTTCTGGCGAGGGTTTGAACAACATGGAAGACAGTGTAGAGTCTTATAATGCTTGCAATATGTTCTTATGTAAGTTTTGCTGTACCGGTTCATACTTGTGTTTGCTTCAAACAACCTTGCTAGCCTAAGCCTTGTATTGAGAGGGAATACTTCTCGTGCATCCAAATCCTTGAGCCAAAAACTATGCCACTTGTGTCCACCATACATACCTACTACATGGTATTTCTCTGCCATTCCAAAGTAAATTGCTTGAGTGCTACCTTTAAAATTCTATTCTTTGTCTTTGCAATATATAGCTCATGGAAAAAATAGCTTAAAAACTATTGTGGTATTGAATATGTACTTATGTATCTTATTTCCTAATAAGTTGCTTGTTGAGCGATAACCATGTTCCTGGGGACGCCATCAACTATTTCACCTTTGTTGAATATCATGTGAGTTGCTATGCATGTTCGTCTTGTCTGAAGTAAGGGTGATTTATCATGAGTTGAATGGTTTGAGCATGCATATTGTTAGAGAAGAACATTGGGCCGCTAACTAAAGCCATGATCCATGGTGGAAGTTTCAGTTTGGACAACAATCCTCAATCTCTTATGAGAATATTATCTGTTGTTGAATGCTTATGCATTAAAGAGGAGTCCATTATCTGTTGTCTATGTTGTCCCGGTATGGATGTCTAAGTTGAGAATAATCAAAAGCGAGAAATCCAATGCGAGCTTTCTCCTTAGACCTTTGTACAGGCGGCATAGAGGTACCCCTTTGTGATACTTGGTTAAAACATATGTTATGCAATGATAATCCATGTAAATCCAAGCTAATTAGGACAAGGTGCGGGCACTATTGGTATACTATGCATGAGGCTTGCAACTTATAGGATATCTTATACATAACACATATGCTTTATTACTACCGTTGACAAAATTGTTTCTTGTTTTCAAAATAAAAGCTCTAGCACAAAAATAGCAATCCATGCTTCCCTCCTCGAAGGGCCATTCTTTTACTTTTATGTTGAGTCAGTTTACCTACTTCTTTCCATCTTAGAAGCAAACACTTGTGTTAACTGTGCATTGATTCTTACATGTTTACCTATTGCACTTGTTATATTGCTTTATGTTGACAATTATCCATGAGATATACATGTTACAAGTTGAAAGCAACTGCTGAAACTTAAATCTTCCTTTGTGTTGCTTCAATACCTTTTACTATGAATCTATTGCTTTATGAGTTAACTCTTATGCAAGTCTTATTGATACTTGTCTTGAAAGTACTATTCATGAAAAGTCTTTGCTATATGATTCAGTTGTTTAACCATTGTCTTTACCATTGCTTCGAATCACTTCATTCATTACATATGCTTTACAATAGTATTGATCAACATTATGATAGCATGTCACTTCAGAAATTATCTTTGTTATCGTTTACCTACTCGAGGACGAGTAGGAACTAAGCTTGGGGATGCTTGATATGTCTCAAACGTATCTATAATTTCTTATGTTCCATGCTACTTTATTGATGATACTCACATGTTTTATACATACTTTATGTCATATTTATGCATTTTCCGGCACTAACATATTGACAAGATGCCGAAGAGCCAGTTGCTGTTTTCTGCTGTTTTTGGTTTCAGAAATCCTACAAAGGAAATATTCTCGGAATTGGATGAAATCAACGCCCAGGGTCTTATTTTTCCACGAAGCTTCCAGAAGACCGAAGAGGATACGAAGTGGGGCCACGAGGCGCCGCCACACTAGGGCCGCGCGGCCTAGGGGGGCCCGCGCCGCCCTAGCGTGTGGGCCCCTCGTGACGCCCCCTGACCTACCCTTCCGCCTACTTAAAGTCTTCGTCGCGAATACCCCAGTACCGAGAGCCACGATACGGAAAACCTTCCAGAGATGCCGCCGCCGCCAATCCCATCTCGGGGGATTCAGGAGATCGCCTCCGGCACCCTGCCGGAGAGGGGAATCATCTCCCGGAGGACTCTTCATCGCCATGATCGCCTCCGGATTGATGTGTGAGTAGTTCACCCCTGGACTATGGGTCCATAGCAGTAGCTAGATGGTCGTCTTCTCCTCATTGTGCTATCATTGTTGGATCTTGTGAGCTGCCTAACATGATCAAGATCATCTATATGTAATGCTACATGTTGCGTTTGTTGGGATCCGATGAATATGGAATACTATGTTATGTTGATTATCAATCTATCATATATGTGTTGTTTAAGATTTTGCATGCTCTCCGTTGCTAGTAGAGGCTCTGGCCAAGTTGATACTTGTAACTCCAAGAGGGAGTATTTATGCTCAATAGTGGGTTCATGCCTCCATTTAATGCAGGACGATGTGAGAAAGTTCTAAGGTTGTGGATGTCTTTGTTGCCACTAGGGATAAAACATCAATGCTTTGTCTAAAGATATTTGTGTTGATTACATTACGCACCATACTTAATGCAATTGTCTGCGTTGTTTGCAACTTAATCTTTGGAAGGGTGCGGATGCTAACCTGAAGGTGGACTTTTTAGGCATAGATGCATGCTAGATAGCGGTCTATGTACTTTGTCGTAATGCCCAATTGAATTTCACACTACTCATCATGATATGTATGTGCATTGTCATGCCCTCCTTATTTGTCAATTGCCCAACTGTAATTTGTTCACCCAACATGCTATTTATCTTATTGGAGAGACACCACTAGTGAACTGTGGACCCCGGTCCATTCTTTTACATCGAATACAATCTACTGCAATACTCGTTCTTTACTGTTCTTCGCAAACATCATCTTCCACACTATACAATTAATCCTTTGTTACAACAAGCCGGTGAGATTGACAACCTCACTGTTAAGTTGGGGCAAAGTATTTGGATTGTGTTGTGCAGGTTCCACGTTGGCGCCGGAATCCCTGGTGTTGCGCCGCACTACACTCCGCCACCAACGATCTTCATGTGCTTCTTGACTCCTACTGGATTCGATAACCTTGGTTTCTTACTGAGGGAAAACTCGCTACTGTACTCATCATACCTTCCTCTTGGGGTTCCCCAACGGACGTGTGCTTTACCGTCACAAGCAGGCCGCAGCGCTGGCGGACGACGGCGGCTGCTGCTCGCCTCGTCATCGTTGGCTCCGGAAGCGAACCGTCGCTTCGGGGCCATGGCGGCGGTTTCGCTGCGGGAGTGGAGTGGGGACTAGAGTGGAGGGCCAGATCCCCTCTAGTCCCCATTTAATAGCCTCCCGGGTCACCGACAGGTGGGACCAAGGAAGACAAGGCGACCAACGCCCGGACGCGAGCGGACGGCGCGTGCCTTCCGCGGGCACGCAAACCTAGCCCAGATTTGGGTCGGGTTTGCGTCGTTCTGGACGCCGCGACCGTCTGCTTTTGCGGTGCGTCCCCGCGTTGGGCCGGGATTTTGTCCGGCTCGACCCATCCGGACGCGCGGGCGCGGGATGGGTCGCCCCGTTGGAGATGCCCTTACCCTCTCCTCCCTCCTCCCTCCTCCCTCTCTCCACACATTCTCCTCTCCTCCTCCTGCTCTCCTCTCCTCCTCTCTTTTCATCCTTTTCTTCTACTTCTCCTTTCACTCCGGCGACCTCCTCCACTATGTCGACCTCTGGCGACCTTACTTTCCGGCGAGCTCCTCCACTATGGTGACCTCCGGTGACCTTACTCTCTGATGACCCTACGATGACCCTCCGGCGACCCTCCAGCGACCCTCTGGCCTCCATTACCTCTGGCCTTCGTCCTCTTGTTCATCCTTTCCTACATCCTCCATCTCCTCACCTCTCTTCACCTCTCCTCAACTCTCCTACCTCTCTCATCCATCCTCGTCGGCAGCTAGGCTAAGAAAAATGAGAATGAACATTGCATAAATAATTCTAGCAACAAGAACGAGAAAAAATAACGAGCCAAAAAATTCGAAACAAAATGTGCCAGATCCAGATCCAGATCTAGAAATTTCAAATTTTAGTAGTGGCGCACCTTGTTTCTGTCCAGTGGCGCACCTCAGACATTTAGGAGTGGCGCACCATGAAGCTAGTAGTGGCGCACTACCAGGTGCGCCACTGCTAAGTCAAATAGCAATGGCGCACCACTAGTGCGCCACTACTAATTGTTAGCAGTGGCGTGATATCAGTGGGCGCACCACTAGTGCGCCACTAATGGCAAAAACAGGTGCGCCACTACTAGCCCGTTTTCTAGTAGTGTTAGGTCTACAGTAGTAGATGTAGTTTCTCTTTATACCGCGATGTTCACCATCTGGCAAGTGCACCGCCTTAGAGCATTCTAAGAACAACGCATAGTCCTCCAAACTCGTCACCTCCACCCACTTGCACTTATAATAGTACTTGTGATCGTTGAGACTAACAAGCTCGGACACCCTGAAGCTAGAAAGGCTTCTGTTTGGACAGCCACCCTCTCCTCACCGCGTGCCATCGTCATTTTTCCAAGCAGCTCCACGATGTAAGTGCCATGCTCCACGGGGTTGTAGCCGCAACCATCATACCAGATTTGAATGGCCGGCCGATGATGGGTGGCTATGATCACCGGCGTCCCGTCTTCCACCATACCGATCTCAAACCTGACAAGCACTTGAGGGTAACCCCTGAGACTATAGAGCTCGCCGCCCTTGGAGAATGCAATTTCCCGTATCGAATCCCCACGCCAAACCTATGCGGACCACCCACCGTCGCGCGGGGCGGCCGACTCCGCACGCAGAAATCACGGAGACGCCGTCGTGCACGATTCATTTCAAGGGAGACATGGGGGCAACCACCGGAAGAGGAGGCAGGCAGGGTCTTCCGAGAACACGATTTTCCTGATGCCTTTTTTATAACATAAAAAGAAAAGAAAAATGTCATGATGCCTTTTTTAGGGATCATAGCTCTTTATTACTCAATGACCAAAGGTACAACATCAGGAGGGTTAAGGAGCCACAGGCGGCGACCTTGTAATAAATCCAGAGAGCTACGAGCTAGATCATGGGCATGCCCATTAGAAACTCTATTTTCATGAATGAATCTAACATCCATGAACTCAGCACTACGCTTCTTTATTTCACACAGAACACTACTGAAACTTGGAAGAAATTTTTTCTTCAAGGCTGACACTACTTCCTGACAATCTGAAGCTATAACACACTTGGGAATCTGTAGATCACTAGCCAGTGCCAATGCCTCACGGCATGCAATGGACTCCAGAGTGGCAGGATCAGCAATACCCATACAAGCTAGAGCTCAAGCACCCATGAAATGTCCATCCACACTACGACAGATTGCCGCCACCACACCACGATTTCCAGCTCTCGCAACAGCGGCATCAACATTAATTTTAACATACTCAAATATAGGAGGAATCCAAGTAGGAGTTGTTAACCGTTGAGGTGTCCCCATGGACCTGGTCTGAGTTTTAAGACCTTGATTACTCAGTTCATTGTTGAAATTTTCAATGAACTTAAAGATTGCGAACGGACTTTGGAAAATCTCCTCATGGATGGCCTTCCTTCTTGCAGTCCAAATTGCCCACAGGGTGATAACACACTTCACCAGCTGAGAATGGTTTAAAGACTCGATGAGAAAAAAAATCCACTCTTTAGCATTACTGCATTGATTAATAGAGATGTGTTCAACTAGTTCTTCATCCAACAGCGCCCACACACTCCGTGCCATCGCACAATCTATCAATGAGTGCCTCCAATCATCCACTGAAGCATGGAAAAAACAACATTCAGGGGTAACTGCCATATTCCTATGAAATCGGATTGATCCAGTAGGTATAGATTGGCGAGACAGTCTCCACAAAAAACACGTAATTTGTTTGGGACCTTCACCTTCCACATCTTGCACCAAAGCTTTCCTTCCGTCGATGAAGATGAACTCGATTGCCTCCCCTCGAGCCAGTCCTCCCGGGTTTTTTTTTGTGTTCACAAGAACTCTATATGCAGAGCGGACCGAAAAAAGGCCAGACTTCTCAAAATTCCATGCCCATATGTCCTCTTGGTATGCTGTACATATCGGTATTGATTCAATAGCCGTGATATCCATAGGCAGAAAATGTTGCTGAAGTACTTCATGCTTCCAAGATCATGAAGAATGATCTAATATTTCTGAGACCAAAGTAGGTGGATTATTTGTGAGAGCAACAAAAGGCCGAAGTTTAGAGCTTCGAGGTATCCAATTGTCCTGCCAGATTCTTGTACTTTGACCATTACCAATTCTCTTGATAACTCCTAGGTTCAAAGCATCTCTTCCCTCTAATATTGCTCTCCATATCTGGCTTGGCCTATTGCCCAGATTGGCCTGCATGAGATCACAATTTGGGAAGTTTACAGATTTTAGTATTCTGACACTCAAAGAATTGGGTTCTATCAGAAGACGCCAAGCTTGTTTGGCAAGAAGTGCCATATTGAACAATTATGTATCACGAAAACCGAGCCCCCCCATGAATTTGGGCATAGTGAGTGTATCCCAAGAAACCCAACAAGGCTTCCTTTGTCCATGTTTACTACCCCACCAGAAGTTTCTGAGCAGCACATCAATTTTTTTGGCATAACCCTCTAGGCAGTTTAAAACAGGACATCGAGAAGGTTGGGATAGCTTGAGCGACAGATTTAATCAAGACTTCCTTCCCTCCAGCAGATAGGATTTGCTCAATCCAACCTTGAATCCTCGTCCAAATTCGGTCTGTCAAGTACTTAAAAGTACCATTCTTATTAGTACCCACATCTGTCGGCATGCCAAGGTACTTACCAGATAAGCTTTCATTAGGTACTTTTAGCCCCACTCGAATTCGCTTTGAAAAAAAAGCAAGCTGTCGTCTGCGAAAAGAAGATGATTGACCGGGGGTGCTTGGGGCGCCACAACGATGCCCGATAAGTTTTCATTCCCCTGCTCCTCAAAAGGCAAGAAAGACCTTCAGCTGCTAACAAAAACAAGTACGGTGAGATGGGATCACCCTGTCGAATTCCTCTGGATGGCTTGAAAAATTCTATGCTCTCTCCATTTACTAGCACAGAGAAAGAAACCGTAGAGACCAACTTCATAACTGAATTGACAAAACCTTGATGAATACCCAATTTTAGCATAATAGCTTTAAGATAGCTCCACTCAACTCTATCATAAGCCTTCATCATATCAAGCTTAAGGGCTCCATGCTGTTTATGTCTCCCTCTCTTTTTCTTCATAAAATGCAAGCATTCATACGCCGAAATAATGTTATCAGTAATTAGCCTGCCGGGAACAAACGCTGATTGTTCCGCTGAGATAATATGTGGGAAAATGTCATGATGCCTATTTCGCCGTTGGTGCTTTATAGCAACTTCGAACATCTCGGCCCGGCCCACAATGAATGGATTTCGCGGAGCCCAGGTCCGACTTGCGAGCTGCCCCCTACGCTTGGCCGAAATTACACACAGAACCCTACAGCTCCCTTCTTTCCTCCAGCCAGGTCCAGCGGAGAGATCAGTCCAGGATAGGAGGCGCGCGCGCGCGATTAGGGTTCCACCACCTCCGTCGCCCGCCGGCGCGCTCCGGGCCGGAACCGCGCCTCCTCCCGCCCGCCCGCCGGCGAACCGGAGCTCCAGGCCCATCCCCGGCCGCCCCGCTCCGGAAGCCGTTCGTCCCCGAACCAACTTATTTCCAGCTGAATCGCCTCTCCGCCCCCGGATCTCCCTCCGCATCCGCATCCTCTCCGTGAGAGTGCCCCCCGGTACGCCGCGTCCTCCTCTTGCCTCCTGCCCTGTGCTCGGTGTGCCCAAGTCAACTCCGATTGCAGATCTTAGCTACACTTACTGCCCAGTACTACTTGTGATCCAGTGATCTGGTCCCAGTGCAAGTTCTGTAGCTGCTACTTACATGCTTACATGTATGGCGCTCTCAATTTTATTTAGCGCCGAATGGTCGAAATGTCTTCGCCAAATGTTTACCGTGGGGTTCGGATGATTTCTGCCTCAGTTTCTGACTATTGTTTGAGTTTGATATGTTATACGTGTGGCTGGCTTGCCAGCTGCTAGTTGCTTGAATGCTGCGCTAGGGATAGATTGCTGTTGATTTAGAGCTCTACTTGGGCCCATCCGTAGCTGGACTGGCTGCCGTTATCGTTTTGTTACTATTGATTTATCATTCTAGTCAAGTATGTCTTTATATTTTACCTATTTCATGCAAAGTGCCCCCCGGACTGACTGTGCACAGTAATGTAACCCTCACTCTCTCAACTACAGCATTCTGAGCAAGTAGACTTCACATTACTTTATGCTGCGTCATCATGATATAGTTCAATCCCTACTTTAGCCTCCATTTTATCTTCTCTGTGTTACTACCTGCCCTGCCCTGTTTCTCCCATTGCTAGTTTTGCTGACAGCACTTCTCTGCTTGTGATATTGCTTCAAAAAACACGCTTAGAAGAATGGCACTTATCGTCTTCACCTGTGCTTTTTGTTGCAGATGGCTGGATACGTTTCAAGAGGACCGCCAAATGGTTCTATTTACGTATGCAATCTGCCTCCAGGAACTGATGAGACCATGTTGGCTGAATATTTTGGTACTATAGGGTTGCTTAAGGTATGGGTATTGCCAGGTAACATTTTTTGCGACCACATGCGAATCCTTAAATAGACTTGTAAGCCTTGTTTGATTCGAGTTCATAATAATTTTGTCACCTCCTCTTGTCAACACTCAACAGAAGGACAAAAGGACTGGCCAACCGAAAATCTGGATATATAGGGACAAAGCTACAAATGAACCAAAGGGTGACGCCACAGTCACTTACGAGGATCAGCATGCTGCTTCAGCAGCCGTTGAATGGTTCAACAATAAAGATTTCCATGGAAGCATCATTCAGGTTCACATAGCTGTGTCAAAAAACAAAGATACATCTTCTGATAACTCCATGAATTTGAGTGTCGCTGCTGACCTTGTTGAACAAGATGAATTGGATAACGGGTCAGGCAGAGGCAGTGGACGTGGTGATGGTCCAGCAAAAGCTTGGCAGCAAGATGGAGACTGGATGTGTCCAAATGCAAGGTCTGTTATGATTAGTGGGCAACTTCTCTTTTGCTGTTGACCAGGATGCTCTTTTTCATGTACTCTATATGTTCTTATATGATTTATCTTTTCAGCTGTGGCAATGTAAATTTTGCCTTCCGTGGTGTTTGTAATCGCTGCGGAGCCTCCCGTCCTGCTGGTGTTAGTGGATCAGGAGGTGGTGGTGGTAGGGGCAGAGGCCGTGGTAGCGATGATGCAAGAGGAAACAGTCGTGCTCCTGCTGTTGGTGGTCCTCCTGGGCTGTTTGGTCCAAATGATTGGCCATGTACGATGTAAGAACACCAATTTTCTTGGTTTCACTTTGATATGTCTAGTTTATTTTTCTTACTGCATGTATTAATTAGTTGCTGCCCACCTGCCCCGTATGCCCATTTTGAAATCTAAGTAATTTGGTAACTGCCTGACCATATTCTAGTTTATGTTTCTTACTGCATGTATTAATTAGTTGCTGCCCACCTGCCCCGTATGCCCATTTTGAAATCTAAGTAATTTGGTAACTGCCTGACCATCTTCTAAGGTCTAAACATTGCAGCCCTTTCTTCAATTTACTGCAACTGCAGTTGTTTATTGGCTCACAAGTATTTTTGTAAACCTGGCAAGGAATATGCCTTTTGCACTGTTGTACTTATGATTGATTAAATTGTATTTGCATTCCAGGTTTAAGTACTATTATAGCTGTTATCTGACATGAAGCTTATCTGGATGTGTGTTTCAGGTGTGGCAACGTGAACTGGGCAAAGCGGACCAAATGTAATGTCTGCAACACGAGCAAGCCAGGTCACAATGAAGGTGGCGTGAGGTACAAATTAAATATGTACCATTTGATCTGACATGTTGAGATTATTTTTACTGAACATGTTATGTGTTATAATGTCAATGTGCATAAAGAGCTGCACTTAGTGAGGATGTTTCGTTTTGTTACTGAAATGTGCTGCACTTGTCCATGCTGTTCCTCCGGGTTTGTGGGAACTGATATGTTGTTAACAATTTGGGAAAAACAATCGTACTCAATAGTAGGCATGAAAAGGCCACGGATGAAATGACAGTCTAATTGCAGTAGCATTTGCACTTTGCTGTCTCTTTGGGCCTCTTAGGGTCTTCTTTCCTTTTTAGCAAAACTGGCACAAGGATGTTAAATATGATCCAACTGGCTTATCTGTTATGTCATGACTGAGTATGTGAAATCTTTGTCTACTCTAGAATACTTGCTCTGTATGCTTGTTGGATGGTGAATCTCTTACAGGATGTGATGTCCCATTGTCTAGAGTGGCATGATGCACCACAACTGGGTGTACTGTTTTATGGTCATAAACTAAGCAGCTATATATGTGGCTATTTATGAAGAAGGTACTAGATGAGTCTTGAAGCTTTTCTCATCAATTACTTCTCTTTGCAGAGGTGGTCGGGGTGGTGGCTATAAAGAACTTGATGAAGAAGAACTAGAAGAAGTTCGAAGGCGCCGGAAAGAGGCTGAGGAAGTATGTCACATTCTTTTGTACCATTGTATGTGTCATGGTAACAAGTATCCATTTTTAAATCTTGATCTTTTTGTAGGATGATGGAGAAATTTATGACGAATTTGGTAATCTCAAAAAGAAGTTCCGTATTAAATCACAGCAAACTGAAAGTGCACCAGCTCTTCCTCAGTCTGGACGTGCTGGATGGGAAGTAGAGCACAGAGGTATTACTTGATCTGTTTTCTTTACTTTGGCATTTTATCTTGTTATGGTCTTGTGTTGCTTGTACTATGCTGCTATGCTTAGTATGTAGTAATTGTTGTTTTGGCAAACCACTTGTGTACCATAACCGTAGTTCGTGAATTTCCATGTGATCCCTACACTTTATTATTGTAGGTTCCACTGAAAGAGAAAGCCGAGAGAGGAGCAGAGACCGGGGCAGGGACTCCTACGATGAAAGGGAAAGCAGGAACAGAGACAGAGGTGGCCATGGAAGAGAGCGGCGCCGTAGCCGAAGCCGGAGTAGGGACCGCGAGAAGGAAAGGGGAAGAGACCGGGGCAGGGACCATGGAAGTGACAGAAGTTGGGAGCGTGGCAGTGAGCGTGGCCATGATCGCTACAGATGAAAAATATGGCATGGTTTTCGATGCTTCAGTTGCTTACTCCAGCCTTTTGTTTTATGAATCTTCAGTTATGATGTTGGAGAGCTGTGGTGCTGCACACTTTGTTATTATCTTGGGACAAGCATTATTATTAACTGCAGTGTGGCTTTTTATCAGTTTATCGGGCTGGTACATCTGTGGGTTTAGGTTGAGTTCTGAGAACATAACGGGTTGACCTTTAATGAACTCGGACCTGGAATCGGTCATATGGCTCAGCGCAATCGGTGGTGCTGTTGGAATTAGGAGTTAAGTCCATTGTTTCACAACTTTAGCCATGTTATGTGTCACACTTGAAGAGAATTGAAACTCGGAATGGTTTTTCAAACAATGGTTGGATGGTGAATCCTACATCAGAACCATCTTTTGCTTGTTTTATTGAACTAATTTGGATATCATTGAAGTAAGTTCCCGTTTTAACTAGTTTGTTTGATAATAGCATTTTCTAACCTTATCGTCCAACTGGAATAAAGAAAAGTAGGAGAGTGGAATTGGAAATACCTGGGTTATCAATCATCTTTTTATTTTCTTTTGACATGATTATGTGGATTCCATTACCCATCCAATGCCAAATTAGGAGATCAAATATACGGAGTAAGATTTATCTCACGGATCAGAGATGCCTTGGCCCTAAGTTGGAAGGATAGGTATCGGCTGCAAATTTTACAAACACGATGATCCTTTTCTTTTTTCCTTTAACAACACCATCTCTAACTGTTTGTGTATTTCATCTCGCAGGATGCTAATGTTGCCAGCCACCTCAGGATTTCATATGGACAAATCCTTCTATTTCATATGTCGGGTTTGGAATCCACGTGCAGATGTTTCTCCTACAAAAATGTATAACGGCGGCGACGTAAATCCTTCTATTTCATATGTCGGGTTTGGAATCCACGTGCAGATGTTTCTCCTACAAAAATGTATAACGGTGGCGACGTAAAATTTATACGCTTCACAATGCATGGAGAAAACCAATTAAGTTCTACTAGACATGTGAGAAATATTACTTTTATTGTTGGTTTATTAGATTGAGTTAATTGCCATGCATGTCACTGACTTAAAACCAACTTTTTTACTCCCTCTGTCCCAAAATATAAGGCATCTAAGGTTTAGTTAAAAGTCAATGTTTTTAAAGTTTGACCAAGTTTATACACAAAAATATAAATATTTATAATGCTAAATCATTATCAATAGATTCACCCTAAAGTATATTTTCTTAATATGTCAATTTGATATTGTAGATGTAAATATTTTTTTCTAAATATTTGGTCAAAGTTTGTAAGGTTTGACTTTTGACCAATCCTTAGACGTCTTACATTTTGGGATGGAGGGAGTAGTTAGTTCTTCTTGGCATCTAATTCCTCATAATAATTTGCAAAATCCCTGTACAACATGATTGTGAGGCGTTATGTATCCCTTGTATATAAAAATTGCATGTATCATCTGATTCAACATGTAAAATCAAAATCCAAAAAGTGTGAAATCCCTATCGGGATGCTATCCTACAGGTCCGGCGGGTGAACCCAAGTGGCATAATTACAGCCCTCCATATAATATCCGGTTCTTTCCACGCTATCTCCAAAATGTTGGTCTTTCTTACTATACATCTTGATATGACCACCATCCGATGCCACGGAATACAACGCATCTTCGGGCAAACTGTTTAGCCATGAGCAGGTATATTTAGTGTAATACACGTGATTCCTCTCTAGGCCATGGTGCTCGGCACTTACCGGCACGTGCACCGCCTTGGATCTAGTTGGCCCGATGAACAAGGCATGGCCGCCAAAACTTGCCACCTCTACCCACTTGTGTTTGTAAACCTCATCGGCATCCATATCAGCAAGCTCAAAGACCTTGAAGAAAGGACCAAGGTGAGGCAACCACCGGGTCCGAACCGCCATCGACGTCTTGCCCTGCAACTCGAAGATGTAGCTCATGTACCCTCCTTTAGTTCCATCGTTCCAAGTGAGCTCGTTGGGCCTTTGGATGGACAGCCGTTGGCTGGCCGTGACCACCAGAGTGCAGTCTCCCTCCATTCCGATTTCAAATTTGTACAGTTCCCGGCTAGGTCTCGTTAGACCATAGAGGTCACCGTTGCAGAAGGCAATGTCGATCAAACCCTGGTCCCAGCAATTCGCGGTCCACCTACCATCGTGGCAGCCAACTCTGCACAATGTGATCCAGAGCCATCCGTCTACGATGGCGGCGAGGATGCAGCCGTCCGAGGAAGCGGGGTTCCCGGAGAAGATGAGTTTGGAGACGCCCTCCGGCTGCAAGTGCGGCCACACCGATGCGATGTTACTTTGCTCCGCCGAGAGCGCCACCTCATCGCCGGAAAACAGGTTCACGATGGCGAGCACGCAGTTGTCCGTGTCCAACAGGGCGACCCAGCCGCCGTCATGGGAGCCGACCAAACGCTTGTTGGCCGCCGTGCTCGGGGAATGGAAGACCCAGCTGTCGTCGGGGCTGCACAGGTGCTCCGTCTTGCTGTGGCCGCACGACGAGAGGAGCAGCAGCGGGGCGACGGGCGGCGCCGGTTTCCGCGACGCGGCGGCGCGCCATGCCCCGCAGACGGTGGCGAAGCGCGCGCGGTCGCGCGGGGAGACTATCCTGGAGAGAACCTTGCCGAGAAGGTCGTCAGGAAGGTTCGGCCACAGCGGCGCCGACCGCTTGCAATTGATACCGCCGTTGCCGCCGCCGGCGGCCACCGGATGCGTAGACATCTCTGTGCTTCGATCGAGTAACTTGACACTAACAACTAGGTAGCCGCCTTACAAGCAAGCTCTCTGTTGTAATCCTCGCCGATTGCGCTGCAACAACTAGCACGAACGTACTTATCTAACGTAGCAGGCCGATTCATGGATTCGCTAGCACACAATCGCACTGCTACAAGATTCTAGCGATTTGCTTTGTCGCCGAAACACAAGCACGAGAGCATGTTTGCTTTCTTTATTTCTTGGGGTAATCTGGTGTTTGATTACATGGCGTATAAGTAGCAACGGGCAGCACTGCAGCAGCTAACCTAGTAGAACTAGGACCCCTGTTCTACTAGGTTTAGCCTACCGTGCTTAATTGTAACCCGATACGGATACGTTCGTGGCTCGGCTTTACCGTGACGGACTGATTCCTCAATGTCTCTACTCTCTTGGGCGTGGAATAGATTTAGCGGAAAACACCAGGTAAACAACATCCCAAGACATTACCAAACGTGTTCAGAATGCGCTTAAATCATATGTTGATACAGAAATCAAGTCACGGTCAAGGATGTTGCATCCATGGCACTGACAAGCCATCTCAATTTCAAGGCCCGCGGAGTATGCCAAACACAACAATCAACAAGACAAGTGTGGTAGTGGTACCATAAAATTTATATTACATCTGTTTCATATTATAAAACGTTTAAGATTTATATTATTTAAGCTACTCCCTCCGTCCCAGTTTAACAGGTGCGCACGTAGTTTAAGAAATTGTTTTGACCATTATTTTAGTCAATAAAATATGAAATATATATCACAAAAATTATATCATTGGAAAGCTTTTTTGCATACGAATCTAATGATATAAATTTTTTAGATATATATATCATATTTCGTTGACCAAATCAATGGTCAAAGTTTGTCTTAAATTGCGTGCGTGCCTGATAAACCGAGACGGAGGTAGTAGAAGTGCATGTGCAAAATTATTGCTTTCATAAATGTTTTCCATTGTTGGATTATTATAAACTCCGCCTATGTTGTCTCAACATAGCCGGTCCCAAGCCCGGGTAAAGGAGGAAGGTTGTGATAGGCGGGGCGAGACAACGTAAAAAACCCAGCCACTCTTATGGAGATGAAACCCAAAGGAACCTCGTTGGGGCGTAACCCTCTTAGCGACGTGCCACATCGGAACCCGGGTGTGGTGTCAAATGGGCAAGGGCCGGGCCGTCACCCCCTTGGTGGCGCGCCGTATCTTGATCTGGATACGGTGATAAGTGAGCAAGGGTTGGGTCGCCGCATCCTTAGTGGCGCGCTGCACCGACGCCCCGGTGTAGTGAAAAATGAGCAAGGATCTCCGCATTTGACTCGACGAGTGCGGAGGGTAAGGAAGTTAGCCGAGCCTAGGAGGATACGCTTAGGTAGCTGGAACGTAGGGTCCCTGACGGGTAAGTTACGGGAGTTAGTTGATACGGCGGTGAGGAGGCGTGTTGATGTCCTATGTATTCAAGAGACCAAATGGAAGGGACAGAAGGCGAATGAGGTGGAGGATACCGGTTTCAAGTTGTGGTACACGGGGACAACTTCAAACAAAAATGGAGTAGGCATCTTGGTCAATAAGAGCCTCAATGATGGAGTTGTGGACATCAAGAGGCAAGGGGACCGGATGATCCTTGTCAAGCTGGTCGTTGGGGACTTAGTCCTCAATGTTATCAGCGCGTATGCCCCACAAGTAGGCCACAATGAGAGCACCAAGAGGGAGTTCTGGGAAGGCCTAGAGGACTTGGTTAGGAGGGTACCTATTGGTGAGAAGCTCTTCATAGGAGGAGACCTCAATGGCCATGTGGGTACATCCAACATAGGTTTTGAAAGGGTGCACGGGGGCTTTGGCTATGGCATCAGGAACCAAGAAGGAGAAGACGTCCTGAGCTTCGCTCTAGCCTATGACATGGTCGTAGCTAACACCCTCTTTAGGAAGAGAGAATCCCATCTAGTGACGTTCAGTAGTGGTCTACACTCTAGCCAGATTGATTTTGTCCTCTCTAGAAGAGAAGACAGACGCGCCTGCATTGATTGTAAGGTGATACCTAGAGAGAGTGTGGTCCCTCAACATAAGCTGGTGGTTGCTGACTTTCGCTTTAGGATCCGTGTCCAGCGGGGTAAGCGTGCCAAAGTCGCTAGAACAAAGTGGTGGAAGCTCAAGGGTGAGGCATCCCAGGCTTTCAGGGAGAGGGTTATTAAGGAGGGCCCTTGGGAGGAAGGAGGCGATGCAAACATGATGTGGACGAGTATGGCGACCTGCTTGCGGAAGGTCGCTGTAGAGGAGTTTGGGGTGACTAAGGGAAGTAGAAGGGAAGCTAAGGATACCTGGTGGTGGAACGATGAGGTCCAGAAAGTTATTAGGGAGAAGAAGGACTGTTTCAGATGCCTATATCTGGACAGGAGTGCAGCAAACATGGAGATGTACAAGGTGGCGAAGAAGGCTGCAAAGCGGACGGTGAGTGAAACAAGGGGTCAGGCGTATGAGGACATCTACCAACGTTTAAACACGAAGGAAGGCGAAAGGGACATAAGATGGCCAAGTTCAGGGAGAGGAAGACGAGGGATGTCAACGAAGTCAAATGCATCAAGGACGGAGAGGATCAACTTCTTGTGAAGGATGAGGCGATCAAGCGTAGTTGGCGGGAGTACTTTGACAACCTTTACAATGGAGAGGTTGAGAGCTCTACCATTGAGCTAGACGACTCCTTTGATGATACCAGCATGTGCTTTGTGCGACGTATCCATGAGTCTGAGGTTAAGGAGGCGTTAAGGAGGATGAAAGGAGGCAAGGCGATGGGTCCTGATGGTATCCCCATCGAGGCGTGGAGAGGACTTGGAGATGTAGCGATAGTATGGCTAACTAAGCTTTGCAACCATATTTTTCGGTCAAACAAGATGCCCGAAGAATGGAGGCGGAGTATTTTAGTACCAATCTTCAAGAACAAGGGGTATGTTCAAAGTTGTACTAATTACAGTGGAATCAAGCTGATGAGCCATACTATGAAGCTATGGAAGAGAGTCATTGAGCACCGCTTACGAAGGTTGACAAGCGTGACCAAAAACCAATTTGGTTTCATGCCTGGGAGGTCTACCATGGAAGCCATCTTCTTGGTACGACAGCTGATGGAGAGATACATGGAGCAAAAGAAGGACCTTCATATGGTGTTCATTGATTTGGAGAAGGCCTATGATAAGATACCTCGGAATGTCATGTGGTGGGCCTTGGAGAAACACAAAGTCCCAATAAAGTACATTACCCTCATCAAGGATATGTATGATAATGTTGTGACAAGTGTTCGAACAAGTGATGGCGACACTGATGACTTTCCAATTAGAATAGGGCTACACCAAGGGTCAGCTTTGAGCCCTTATCTTTTTGATTTGGTGATGGATGAGGTCACAAGGGATATACAAGGAGATATCCCATGGTGTATACTCTTTGCGGATGATGTGGTGCTAGTCGATGATATCCAAATGGGGGTTAATAGAAAGTTAGAGTTGTGGAGGCGAACTCTAGAATCGAAAGGTTTTAGGCTTAGTAGAACTAAAACTGAATACATGAGGTGTAGTTTCAGTTCTACTAGGCACGAGGAGGGAGAGGTTAGCCTTGGTGGGCAGGTGGTACCGGAGAGAGCCACTTTTCGATATTTGGGGTCCATGTTGCAGAAGGATGGCGATATCGATGAAGATGTGGGCCACCGAATCAAGGCTGGTTGGATGAAGTGGCGTCAAGCTTCTGGCGTACTCTGTGACAAGAGAGTGCCACAAAAGCTAAAAGTCAGGTTTTATAGGACAGCTATCCGACCTGCGATGTTGTATGGCGCGGAGTGTTGGCCAACGAAGAGACGACATATCCAACAGTTAAGTGTAGCAGAGATGCGCATGTTGAGATGGATATGTGGCCACACAAGAAAGGATCGGGTACGGAATGACGATATACGGGAGAGAGTTGGGGTAGCACCGATTGAAGAGAAGCTGGTCCAACATCATCTCAGATGGTTTGGACATATCCAACGGAGGCCTTCGGAAGCGTCAGTGCATAGCGGACGGCTAAAGCGTGCTGAGAATGTTAAGAGGGGTCGTGGTAGACCAAACTTGACATGGGAGGAGTCCGTTAAGAGAGACTTGAAGGTTTGGAATATCGAGAAAGATTTAACCATGGACAGGGTGCGTGGAAGTTAGCTATCCACGTTCCGGAACCGTGACTTGGCTTCGAGATCTTATGAGTTTCAACTCTAGCCTACCCCAACTTGTTTGGGACTGAAAGGCTTGGTTGTTGTTGTTGTTGTTGTTGTTGTTGTTGTTGTTGTTGTTGGATTATTATAAAGTTATTTGCCATGCATTTTCTGCCACAATATACCTAACCGAAATAATTTGTAAAATCATTGGTACAACAGGGCCTGGAATGCTTTATGTGTATTTGAAAACTTCTTACACCCTCTGATTAACAGGTACATGTAATAAACAAAAGGAAGTGTAAAATCTCTACTGGGAGGCTATTCAAACTATTTTGGAGTAGTATAACGGCTACAAATCCGGCGGGTGAACCCACGTGTCATAATTTGAGCTCATCACGTAGTATCCGGTCCTTTCCAAGCTATTGTTATAATTTTGGCCTTTCTTACTGTACATCTTGATCCGATCACCATCATCTGATTCAACGAATAGACTGCATCTGTTATCACCAGATTTTGGCCAAATCAGGAGATGGGCCGTAAGGGAGATGGGCTTGGAAGATTACCTGTAGAAGATCTCTGAAGCGGCCTTGCACGAGGGGTTTGGGCTAGATTGCCCGTGTATCTTAATATAGTAGATCGCATCTTAGATTAAAAGATAGAGTTTGACCCGTGCACGGTTAGGTGCACACCTGAATTAGAAAGTCCCCTGGACTATAAATATGTATCTAGGGTTTATGGAATAAACAACAACCAACGTTCACCACAAATCAATCTCGGCGCATCGCCAACCCCTTCGTCTCGAGGGTTTCTACCGGTAAGCATCATGCTGCCTAGATCGCATCTTGCGATCTAGGCAGTATAAGCTTAATTCGTTGTTCATGCGTTGCTCGTACTGAAGCCTTTTTGATGGCGAGCAACGTAGTTATCTTAGATGTGTTAGGGTTAGCATTGTTCTTCGTATCATATGCTGTCGTAGTGCAACCCTTATACATCTAGCCGCCCTTACACCTATCTTAGGTGTAGGGGCGGCACCCCGCTTGATCATTATTTAGTAGATCCGATCCGTTACGGTTGCTCCTTGTTCTTCAAGGATTAGTTTAATATCTGCAATAGTTAGGCCTTACAAAGGGTTGGAGGATCCAGCAGCGCGTAGGTTGTCGTTTGCTAGTTCTAGACAGGATGTTCCGGGGATCAACCTCGTGTTGGTTTTTAGGCCTTGTCTAGGATCAGCTTACGATCACCGTGCGTGGCCGCGAGGCCCAATCGTGAGTAGGATGACCCGATTATGCGGTGAAAACCCTAAATCGTCGTAGATCGCTTCAGCTTTATCTTGATCAAGCAGGACCACCATATATTCGTGCACCTCGTACGAATCATGGGTGGATCGGCTCCTTGAGCCGATTCACAGGATAACCTGAGAGCCGATCGAGGCTCGTATTTAATGTTTACGTGTATGCCATGCAGGAAACTAAGCGAGGCTTCTCCATCACCTTCCTGGCCAGGTATAGGTCAGGTGGCACGCCCTTGCACCAGCATCGGACGTGCGTGCCGGAGGCTTTGCGGGCCGTCGCTCGGAGGGACCAGGGCCAGCCGCATCCCTAAGTTGTTCCCGGCTCTACTGTGTTGCCCATCGCTGCTCGCCAGTGGGTTTCTGACCGCAACACATTCTGGAACGCCCGGTGGGACCATCTTCGACATCAACCACCTCGCCATCTACATCTGAGATGGCGGACGGCACCCCAGTCACGTACGAGGATCTGACCGACGAGCTCAAGAAGAAGTATGACGAGGTCAAAGCTATCCTCGAGGCCGACCTCATCGGCTCTTTTCACAGAACCCGTTCCCATGGCATCAGGTGGAAAGGGTTCTCGCCTGATGGTGCGCTCGATGGAATAGACCTGTCTGCCCCGTCAGAAGAACGCACCAGGTCCCTGCGTCAGGAGATTAACTACATGGTGGCTCACTCGCTGCACCGCCACTCTGAGAACCTGGTGAACACTTTGGAGCGTGTCGCTCTTCGGGTGATCCAGGAGATCATGAGGCACCAGTACTCTCCGTCAGGACCAGCTCTCGGGACACACCAAGGAGAGATGCCACTCCAGTCCCGTCCACCGCTGCCATTTGCGTTGGCAGCACCAGAAGTGCCGAATTCACCGGCATTCGTCGTCTACAAGATCGGTGGTGACCCTAGTGACTGCCAGTTCTTGCATGAGGCGCCTAAGGAGATCCCTCACGGGTACATGTGCACATACGTGCCAGACTGCGGCAACTGGGCGCTCACGAACCAGGCCGCGACAGCAGGGACTTCTGGGAAAGCAGGAGGAACGTCAGCGACAGATCTTGAGAAGCAGACGTGGCTAACTAAGTATGCCACCCCGACGAACCTCCAGAGCTCAGCTCCTGCAGTTGGCTCAGAGCTGGAAAAGCAAGCATGGCTGGCTAAGTATGCCACCCCGGCGAATCTTCAGAGTTCGACTCCTACAGCCAGCACCGTGGATCAGATCAGCACGATCCTGAGGGACCAGTTCGACATGGTGCCGAAAAGGAGGACAATCGGCTATTCCAAGCCGTACCCCGATGAATACGAGTTGGTCCCGCTACCACCCAAGTATCGGCTCCCTGACTTCTCCAAATTCAGTGGATCAGATGGTTCCAGCTCCATCGAGCATGTGAGCCGATATTTGGCACAGCTAGGAACGGCCTCGGCGTCGGATCCACTACGCGTGAGGTTCTTCGCACAGTCCCTCACGGGATCGGCTTTCGGGTGGTACACTTCGTTGCCACCGGACTCGATCCGGACTTGGAAGCAGTTGGAAGAACAGTTCCACATGCAGTTTCACTCAGAAGCTTCCGAGGCCGGCATTGCCGATCTAGCTCAAATACGTCAGAAGCGTGGAGAAACTGTGGCAGAATACATCCAGCGCTTCAGAAATCTAAGGAACCGATGTTATTCGGCTCGTGTAACTGAAAAGGAAGCAGTCGAGTTGGCAGTGGTGGGCCTTGCATCGCCACTCAAGGACATGGCCTCCCAAGCAGACTACCCTTCACTGGCGCACATGGTTCAGAAACTGTCGGCATATGAACAGCGCCACCCGGACTTGTACCACCCGGACTTGTACCAGGACAAATTCAAGCGTGCAGTAGTCCTGGTCGAGGCAGATGAAGACGAAGGTTCTGCGGGAGATCAAGAGGTAGCAGTGGCTGAATGGACTCGGGGGGCAACCCCCGTGTCCTGCAAATGGGTAAAGCCACCAGGTCCGCCCAGAGGGTTTGATTTTGACGTGAGTAAAACTGAGCAAATCTTCGACCTCTTACTCAAGGAGAAGCAGTTGAAGATACCCGAAGGCCTCAAAATCCCCACGGTACAGGAGCTGAACGGAAAGCCATACTGCAAATGGCATAACTCGGTCTCCCATGCCACCAACGACTGCAGGGTGTGGCGTCAGCAGATCCAAATGGCGATAGAACAAGGACGTCTGATTTTCAACCAGTACGCCATGAAGGTCGACACCCACCCCTTCCCCGCCGTTAACATGGTGGAGTGCACTTACCCTGAAGGTTGCCAGCCAGGATCCTCGTTCAGCATCAACATGGTAGGACCTGGACACCACTCTGGCAAGGATGGAGACGAGGGCAGCTGCTCTCGTAGCAAGGACACAGAGGAGGCCGCTCCACGCGATCGGCTCCGTCACGATGGCAAGCGCTACGTCACAGAGGGAGAGGTGAAGAACATAAGATATCAGCGACCTCTCTCTGATCACCTCCTCAACAAGTATGTGAGTCAGTATGACCAACGCCGACGATCCAGCGGTGATGATGAAAGAGATCGTCTGGATAGAGAAGGAAGAAGACATCGTCGGCATGATCGCGATGAGGAGGAGTACGAGCGCCGTGCCAAGGAAAAGTCAAGGGAGCAAGACGACGAAGATAGGCACTGGGACTGTCCCTTCTTCAGACACTGCTGGGATTCAGGAATGAGCCGATTGCCTACAATCGGCAATTGCCCGGAATGTAACCAGAAGAAGAAGGAGGCAGCCAACGTGTCTGTGTTTCAACGCTTAGGGCCGCTCCCGCCTCGAAGCAAACGCGCTGAGTCCCCTCGGATGGAAGATCTCGAGGATCTGGAAGACGAAGAAGAGGAAGAAGAAGACAGGTACCATCGACCAAGGTGGTGCCCTGATGGACTCAGCCGTTCCCAAAAGCGTAGGGTTCAGCGATTGCGCGGCTTGGAGGAAGCCGAAAGGTTATACCTGCACACACTACGAAAGGCGCGGCCTGATCTGGCCGCGAAAATTCAGCGAACCCTGGACGAAGAGGGTCGACCACAAAAAATGGAGTGGCGCCCCAAGCAAAGGAAAGCCGATGATGAAACATCGGCTGGCACAAACATGGTGCTCATCCTTCCAACGGGGTTTAGTGCTCCAGGATTAAACGATGCATTCAAGTTGGATGACGGCGAGCGCATCGACGTGACAAAGGATGGGGCTAGGCTGGTCTTATCCACTGGCCTGACCGTGTAGCAAGAACAAACCGATGAGCAAACGTGGCGAGGCCGATCCTTGGGATCGGCCCCAAAAATCTATGAAGGAACATTACAAAACCTTCATTGAGCGATTCAATATGGAGGCCGATTCCAGCAATCGGCCAAAATTATCTTCACCACATGTTCTGCTTGTGTTCAACATCGATCTATTGGGCAGCGGTCACGCCGGCGGATGAGAATCAGCACGAATCCTAACGGAGCCGACGTGCAAATACAGGGCCTTGGCTAACCACAAAGCCGATATCTGCAGTCACCTGGCAGATTCAGCTCGGGGGGCATATAATCAGATGAACAAGTGCAGACAAACATGTGTGCAGTGAAACATTGGGGGCCGATAGGAAAAATCGGCCGGTAAAAAAAAAATCATCAGCATCACGATACACAGCCGATGCATGGCCATCGACTCAAGAGGTACAGCTGATATAAGCAGAAGCCTGATGGAGCAGTTGTTGAGTTACAAGGAGAGGCTCTACTGATGAATTCTTTCTCAAGACCTCCAACTCCTTCTGCAAGTCTTCAAGTTCAGCGGTGCCAGTGTAGGCATGCAGATCCTAGGAGCATGAGCACAGCCGATGGGCGAATCAAGCGGCTATGGCGTTTTTGCCTGGCGTGGACCAAGGTGGCGGCTTGGTCGATGTCACTTTCAAAGGTTGTTACGTCCAGAGTTTTGGAGGGCATCAGAAATTCAAAACATCCTCACCGGGAGCCGATCTGATCAGCAAGGCGCAAAGGATTGAACTAGGAGGAGTCGGAAAGCCATTATATTTGAGGTTTCTTGGTTCAAGGAACGGATTTGCTGATCTTTCCGAACCCTTTCAGTGCGTCGGTTTTTTGAGCTTTCCTGTCACGATTTGATGGGAGCTGAAGAGGCTCGGGGGGCAGTTCGCCCTGAAGAATCTTTACTCTGGAAAGCCGATTTTGTTAGAATCGGCTGGTTCTGCATTATAACTTGGAAGCCGATGGGGACACGTTTGGCTGATTCATTACTGTTCTCGCCTTGGATGAGGCTTGGGGGGCAACTCACCCGAAAGGTTCTTGGCTCTGGGGAGCAGATTTGATTGGAATCGGCTAGCTCTACATCGCAACTGTTCTGAAGAGTGGTGTTTTTGTTACAGAGTTATCAGTTTCAGCATCTGTTGCGGTCAAAACCCACCGGCGGGCAGCGACGGGCAACACAGTAGAGCCGGGAACAACTTAGGGCTGCGGCTGGCCCTGGTCCCTCCGAGCGACGGCCCGCAAAGCCTCTGGTACACACGTCCGATGCTGGTGCAAGGGCGTGCCACCTGACCTATACCTGGTCAGGAAGGTGATGGAGATGCCTCGCTTAGTTTCCTGCATGGCATACACGTAAACATTAAATACGAGCCTCGATCGGCTCTCAGGTTATCCTGTGAATCGGCTCAAGGAGCCGATCCACCCATGATTCGTACGAGGTGCACGAATATATGGTGGTCCTGCTTGATCAAGATAAAGCTAAAACGATCTACGACGATTTAGGGTTTTCACCGCATAATCGGATCATCCTACTCACGATTGGGCCTCGCGGCCACGCACGGTGATCGTAAGCCGATCCTAGACAAGGCCTAAAAACCAACACGAGGTTGATCCCCGGAACATCCTGTCTAGGACTAGCAAACGACACCCTACGTGCCGCTGGATCCTCCAACCCTTTGTAAGGCCTAACTATTGCAGATGTTAAACTAATCCTTGAATAACAAGGAGCAACCGTAACGGATCGGATCTACTAACTAATGATCAAGCGGGGTGCCGCCCCTACACCTAAGATAGGTGTAAGGGCGGCTAGATATGCAAGGGTTGCACTACGATAGCATATGATACGAAGAACAATGCTAACCCTAACATATCTAAGATAACTATGTTGCTCGCCATCAAAAAGGCTTCAGTACGAGCAACGCATGAACAACGAGAATAAGCTTGTGCTGCCTAGATCGCAAGCCGGTAGAAACCCTCGAGACGAAGGAGTTGGCGATGCGCCGAGATTGATTTGTGGTTGAACGTTGGTTGTTGTTTATTCCATAAACCCTAGATACATATTTATAGTCCAGGGGATTTTCTAATTTAGGCGTGCACCTAACCGTGCACGGGTAAAATTCTATCTCTTAATCTAAGATGCGATCTACTATATTACAGATACACGGGCACGCTAGCCCAAACGTTGTGCATAAGGCCGATTGACGTATATTCTTCCATGTATAATCTTTAAGCCCATCCTGATCGCGGCCCACCTCTGACTCGGTCAAATTCTGGTGATAACACATGCCCCCCTGGTTTTGGAATTGATAATTCCAAAATCACTCTGCTTTTTCTTCGTTGGGTCATGTCGTGGCAGAACCGTCGCAGTATCCTTCATCATGATGCCTTTCCTTCTCAACTTCTCCGCGTGACCTGGCAGTTTTTTTTTTTAGGCACCACTTCCTCGGAAACTGCTGTGGCATTGAATTTCCACTATATCCCCTTTTATTTAACCGCTCCGAACAGTTTACTTCCGCATCCCCTTCGCATTAGCACTCCAAAAGCCCTCCTGCGCCACCATGTCTTCTTCCTCCTCTGCCCCATCGGATCTTTCCACCCAGTCCTCCTCTTCCCGCGAGCCGACGCCGGAGCCGAACCCGGCGGAGGTCCACGCAGCCAATACCCGCCGCGCCATCGAGGCCGGGGAGGAGCCCAGCCATGACTTCTCCGTCTGGTCTGAGGACGACAAGTCCTTGACCGACGGGGAAAGCGACCTCCGCTTCCTCGCCGACGGGGAAACGGAGGAGGAGAGCGATGACGATCGTTTCTCCTGCGACGACTTCACCTCTCCCGAGGAGGAGGGGGAGGAGGAGGAGGAGGAAGATGACACCTCCTCCGATGAGCCGCCGGCCAAACGGTTCTGCCCCTGGCCGGTGAACCTCAGCGACTTCGACAGCGACGACGACAACGCTGACGAGGAGGATGAGGACAATGAGGGCCCGGCCGGCGGCCACTGGAGCAGCGACGATGAGCCCGCCGGGAGTAGCGCCGACAGCGGCGACGACGGCGACGACGAGGGCAGCGACGGCCCGTAGATAGGACCTTTAGCATAGGATCAGTAGTAGTAGATGGGGCAATGTATCCCCCAGTACTTCCTTTTGAGAGCAATCAGCTCTTTATGTAAGAAATCTTGCTTATCAATGAAGAACTTCTCCCAATTTGATTTTGCCGATTTCCTTTTGAGCTTAATTTAGCCGATTTCCTCTCATACTGATTTTGCCGATTTGTCCCCTTAGCCAATGCGTAATGAGCCGATAGAAACGTATCGGTCCTTTAAAATCCATCCTCCAATCCTTCAACTGATGATCTTGAGATCTGGTGGACAATGTAGAGTCTTCAGGAAAGCTTTTGAATTCTTCCAACCAGACCCAATGGTCTTCTTCTGCATGAACTCACCATTTTTGAAGGAGGTTGCAATGAAGGATCAGCCGATGATGCCTCAATCGGCTTCTAAAAACAGAGCATCTACCGGGCCAGCTGCCCCCCGAGCCTCAGCCAAGGCTACTTCCTCCTCTGTTGAAAGCCGATATTGTAGACGAAACACTACAGTACTATTGCAATCGGCTCATTGCAGCTGAGGAAACTCTCATTGTTTGTCCCCTTGAGGAAGCAGAGGGCCCCACAGATGAACTGGACTTAGTCGAAATCCGGTAGACCTTGTATATTTGCACTAGAGTCGATGGCTGCGCATCGGCTTCGTTTCTTAGTTCTAAAGTCGATGCCCTTGCATCGGCTGTATGTCACGAAATTTTTTTTTACTGGCCAATTTTTTCTATCGGCCCCCAATATTTCACTGCACACATGTTCACCTGCACATGTTCACATGTTCATCTGGTTTAGGTGCCCCCCGAGCCGAATCTGTCAGGTAACGGCAGATATCGGCTCTGTAATTTGTACGTCAGCTCCGGTAGGATCAATGTTGAACACAAGCAGAACATGTGGTGAGGATAATTTTGGCCGATTGCTGGAATCGGCCTCCATATTAATCGAAGTGTTCAATGAAGGCGTTGCGCTTTTCCTTCATATACCTTTGGGGGCCGATCCAAAGGATCGGCCTCGCCACGTTTCTCATCGGTTTGTTCTTGCTACTCGGTCAGGCCAGTGGATAAGACCAGCCTAACCCTGCCCTTTGTCACGTCGATGCGCTCGCAGTCGTCCAAATTGATACCTGAGAGGGGCTCTTGGCCTGCTGCTTCCCACGCGTTCATGCCAGCCGTTGAAATTTCGGCTGAGTCATCGGCCTGGACGACCTCTACCTCATCTCCATCCCACTATATTATGCATTGGTGCATCGTGGAGGGAATGCAACAGTTGGCGTGGATCCAATCTCTTCCTAGCAGAACAGCATAGGTGCTCTTGCTATCGACGATGAAGAACGTCGTAGGGATAGTTTTCCTTCCTACGGTCAGATCCACGTTCAGAACACCTTGTGCGTCAGACGCTTGGCCGTTGAAATCGCTCAATGTCACGTTGGTCTTGATTAGATCCGAGCTAGAGCGTCCCAACCGACGTAGCATAGAGTATGGCATAATGTTGACTGCCGCTCCGGTGTCCACCAGCATCTTATTGACAGGCCTCCCATCGATATAACCTCGCAAGTACAGGGCCTTCAGATGTCTATAGCTTCTTTCTCGTGGCTTCTCAAAGATAACCGGCCGTGGGCCGCAGTCAAGTTGTGCCACAGGTGCCTCATCTAATCCTGGAGCATTGAAATCCGAAGGAAGGATGAACACCATGTTTGTGCCAGCCGATGTCTCATCATCGACTTTCCTTTGCTTGGGGCGCCACACCATTTTTTGTGGTCGACCCTCCTCATCCAGGGTTCGCTGAATCTTCACGGCCAGATCAGGCCGCGCCTTTCTCAGCGTGTGCAGGTACAACCTTTCGGCTTCCTCCAAGCCACGCAATCGCTGAACCCTACGCTTTTGGGAACGGCTGAGTCCATCAGGGCACCACCTTGGACGGTGGTACCTGTCTTCTTCTTCTTCTCCCTCGTCTTCCGAATCCTCGAGATCTTCCATCCGAGGGGACTCAGCGCGTTTGCTTTGTGGTGGGAGAGGCCCTAGACGTTTGAACACGGACACGTTGGCTGCCTCCTTCTTCTTCTAGTTGCATTCTGGGCAATTGCCGATTGTGGGCAATCGGCTCATTCCTGAATCCCAGCAGTGTCTGAAGAAGGGGCAGTCCCAATGCCTATCTTCGTCGCCTTGCTCCCTTGATTTTTCTTTGGCACGGCGCTCGTACTCCTCCTCATCGCGATCATGCCGACGATGTCTTCTAGCCTCTCTAGCCAGACAATCTCTTTCATCATCATTGCTGGATCGTCGGCGTTGGTCATACTGACTCACATACTTGTTGAGGAGGTGATCAGAGAGGGGTCGCTGATATCTTAAGTTCTTCACTTCTCCCTCTGTGACGTAGCGCTTGCCATCGTGACGGAGCCGATCGCATGGAGCGGCCTCCTCTATGTCCTTGCTACGAGAGCAGCTGCCCTCGTCTCCATCCTTGCCAGAGTGGTGCCCAGGTCCTACCATGTTGATGCTGAACGAGGATCCTGGCTGGCAACCTTCAGGGTAAGTGCACTCCACCATGTTAACGGCGGGGAAGGGGTGAGTGTCAACCTTCATGGCGTACTGGTTGAAAATCAGACATCCTTGTTCTATCGCCATTTGGATCTGCTGACGCCACACCCTGCAGTCGTTGGTGGCATGGGAGAGCGAGTTATGCCATTTGCAGTATGGCTTTCCGTTCAGCTCCTGTACCGTGGGGAATTTGAGACCTTCGGGTATCTTCAACTGCTTCTCCTTGAGCAGGAGGTCGAAGATTTGCTCAGTTTTGGTCACGTCAAAATCAAACCCTCTGGGCGGACCTGGTGGCTTAACCCATTTGCAGGACACGGGGTTGCCCCCGAGTCCATTCAGCCACCGCTACCTCTTGATCTCCCGCAGAAACTTCGTCTTCCTCTCGCCTCAACCAGACTACCGCACGCTTGAATTTGTCCCTGCACAGTCCGGGTGGCGCTGTTCATATGCTGACAGTTTCTGAACCATGTGCGCCAGTGAAGGATAGTCTGCTTGGGAGGCCATGTCCTTGATTTGTGAGGCAAGGCCCACCACTGCCAACTCGACTGCTTCTTTTTCAGTTACACGAGCCGAATAACATCGGTTCCTCAGATTTCTGAAGCGCTGGATGTATTCTGCCACAGTTTCTCCGCGCTTCTGACGTATCTGTGCTAGATCGGCAAGGCCAGACTTGGAAGCTTCTGAGTGAAACTGCATGTGGAACTGTTCTTCCAATCGCTTCCAAGTCCGGATCGAGTCTGGTGGCAACGAAGTGTACCACCCGAAAGCCGATCCCGTGAGGGATCGTGCGAAGAACCTCACGCGTAGTGGATCCGACGCCGAGGCCGTTCCTAGCTGTGCCAAATATCGGCTCACATGCTCGATGGAGCTGGAACCATCCGATCCATCGAACTTGGAGAAGTCGGGGAGCCGATACTTGGGAGGTAGCGGGACCAACTCGTATTCATCGGGTACGGCTTGGAATAGCCGATTGTCCTCCTTTTCGGCACCATGCCGAACTGGTCCCTCAGATCGTGCCGATCTGATCCGCGGTGCCGGCTGCAGAGTCGAACTACGACGATTCGCCGGGGTGGCGTACTTAGCCAGCCATGCTTGCTTTTCCAGCTACGAGCCAACCGCAGGAGCTGTGCTCGGAGGTTCGTCGGGGTGGCATATTTAGCTAGCCACGTCGCTTCTCAAGATCTGTTGCCGACGTTCCCCTGCTTTCCCGTAAGTCCCCGATGTTGCGGCTCGGCTTGTGAGCGCCGCTACCGCAGCCTGGCACGTATGTGCACATGTACCTGTGAGGGATCTCCTTAGGCGCCTCATGCAAGAACTGCGGTCACTAGGGTCACCACCGATCTTGTAGACGACGAATGCGGTGAATTCAGCACTTCTGGTGCCGCCAACGCAAATGGCAGCGGTGGACGGGACTGGAGTGGCATCTCTCCTTGGTGTGTCCCGAGAGCTGGTCCTGACGGAGAGTACTGGTGCCTCATGATCTCCTGGATCACCCGGAGAGCAACACGCTCCAAAGTGTTCACCAGGTTCTCAGAGTGGCAGTGTAGCGAGTGAGCCACCATGTAGTTGATCTCCTGACGTAGGGACCTGGTGCGTTCTTCGACGGGCGTAGAGGTCTATCCCATCGAGTGCACCATCAGCGAGAACCCCTTCCACCTGATGCCATGTGAACGGGTTCTCGTGAAAAGAGCCGATGAGGTCGGCTTCGAGGATTGCTTTGACCTCGTCATACTTCTTCTTGAGCTCGTCGGTCCGATCCTCGTACGTGATCGGAGTGCCGTCCGCCATCTCAGATGTAGATGGCGATGTGGTTGATGACGAAGCTTGTCCCACCGGGCGTGCTGTAATGTGTTGCGGTCAAAACCCACCGGCGGGCAGCGACGGGCAACACGAGAGCCGGGAACAACTTAGGGCTGCGGCTGGCCCTGGTCCCTCCGAGCGACGGCCCGCAAAGCCTCCGGTACACACGTCCGATGCTGGTGCAAGGGCGTGCCACTGACCTATACCTGGTCGAAGGTGATGGAGATGCCTCGCTTAGTTTCCTGCATGGCATACACGTAAACATTAAATACGAGCCTCGATCGGCTCTCAGGTTATCCTGTGAATCGGCTCAAGGAGCCGATCCACCCATGATTCGTACGAGGTGCACGAATATATGGTGGTCCTGCTTGATCAAGATAAAGCTAAAACGATCTACGACGATTTAGGGTTTTCACCGCATAATCGGATCATCCTACTCACGATTGGGCCTCGCGGCCACGCACGGTGATCGTAAGCCGATCCTAGACAAGGCCTAAAAACCAACACGAGGTTGATCCCCGGAACATCCTGTCTAGGACTAGCAAACGACACCCTACGTGCCGCTGGATCCTCCAACCCTTTGTAAGGCCTAACTATTGCAGATGTTAAACTAATCCTTGAATAACAAGGAGCAACCGTAACGGATCGGATCTACTAACTAATGATCAAGCGGGGTGCCGCCCCTACACCTAAGATAGGTGTAAGGGCGGCTAGATATGCAAGGGTTGCACTACGATAGCATATGATACGAAGAACAATGCTAACCCTAACATATCTAAGATAACTACGTTGCTCGCCATCAAAAAGGCTTCAGTACGAGCAACGCATGAACAACGAGAATAAGCTTGTGCTGCCTAGGCAGCATGATGCTTACCGGTAGAAACCCTCGAGACGAAGGAGTTGGCGATGCGCCGAGATTGATTTGTGGTTGAACGTTGGTTGTTGTTTATTCCATAAACCCTAGATACATATTTATAGTCCAGGGGACTTTCTAATTTAGGCGTGCACCTAACCGTGCACGGGTAAAATTCTATCTCTTAATCTAAGATGCGATCTACTATATTACAGATACACGGGCACGCTAGCCCAAACGTTGTGCATAAGGCCGATTCACGTATATTCTTCCATGTATAATCTTTAAGCCCATCCTGATCGCGGCCCACCTCTGACTCGGTCAAATTCTGGTGATAACAGCATCCAAGCTGATTCAGCAATAGTTCCAGGGCTCTCTTAAAGACGCCCGCACAAGACCAAATCGCCGGCCTGCTGCGTTCGGCTGCACCCAGTGCTATCGTCATTGGCGGAGCTGGCTAACTTGAAGGGATGACTGAATTGGCCTGTCTCGCAGATTATCGTGAGAGACCAATGCGTGGCCCCATCTGGTCATTGAGCATTGGTTAGGCTAACAATCGACAAAGTCAGATGAGGAAAAATCGGCTAAATCAGCATAAAGTACATCGGCAAAATCAAAGGAAGTTTTTCATTGATAATAAGATTTCTTACAAAGAGAAGCCGATTGTTCAACAAAAGGGACAGATTGCTACTGCTAATCCTATGCTAGTAGGTCCCTACTCTAAGGACTGTTGCCGTCTTCGCCGTCGCTGGGGTAGCTGCCGTCATTGCTGCTGTCGACGAGTTCCTCGTTGCTGCTACTGTAACCTTCAGCGGAGGCTTCTTCCTCGTCATCATCATCGTCCTCATCTGACCAAGCCCAGCCACGGATGCGCTTTGGCGGCGGTTCGTCGGAGGAGGTGTCGTCCTCCTGTTCCTTCTTCGTGCCGGAGGAGATGTCTTCGTCTTCGTCATCCTCTGTTTCTTCTTTGGTGATGGAGGTGAATTTACCTCGGAAGGGAGGGTCGTCGTCGTTGCTCTCCGCCTCCAGTGCTCCGTCAATCAGGAACCGGAGGTCATCCTCCCCGTCAGTTAGGGGCATGGCCCCATCTGACCAGACGAGGTCCTCGGGTAGGCCCTCTGGCACGAAATCGAAGTCCCACTCCTGCTCGTCCCAATGCTTGGGAGCGTGCCTGTTGTACGCCTCCATCTGGTTGTGCCCTGGGATCGACTCGCTTGAGGAAGAGGAGTGGAGAGAAACGGAAGAGGAGGACGAGGACGACATGGCTATGAAAGGAGAGGGTTTTTTGGCTAACGGCTAATTTGGAGCAGAGGGACGAAGAGGTGAACTGTTCGATAAATAAAGGGGATAGAGTAGAGATTTATTGCTCGAGCAGTTTCCAAGTAGGTGGAGCCAAAATTGTCAAATCGTGCAGAGAAGTTGAGAAGGCAAGTCATCACGATGAGGAATACTGCGACGGTTCTGATCTGCCACGACATGGCCCTTCGAAGGAAAAACAGAGTGGTTTTGAAATTATCATTACCAAAACCAGGGGGGCATGTGTTATCACCAGATTTTGGCCAAATCAGGAGATGGGCCGTAAGGGAGATGGGCTTGGAAGATTACCTGTAGAAGATCTCTGAAGCGGCCTTGCACGAGGGGTTTGGGCTAGATTGCCCGTGTATCTTAATATAGTAGATCGCATCTTAGATTAAAAGATAGAGTTTGACCCGTGCACGGTTAGGTGCACACCTGAATTAGAAAGTCCCCTGGACTATAAATATGTATCTAGGGTTTATGGAATAAACAACAACCAACGTTCACCACAAATCAATCTCGGCGCATCGCCAACCCCTTCGTCTCGAGGGTTTCTACCGGTAAGCATCATGCTGCCTAGATCGCATCTTGCGATCTAGGCAGCATAAGCTTAATTCGTTATTCATGCGTTGCTCGTACTGAAGCCTTTTTGATGGCGAGCAACGTAGTTATCTTAGATGTGTTAGGGTTAGCATTGTTCTTCGTATCATATGCTGTCGTAGTGCAACCCTTATACATCTAGCCGCCCTTACACCTATCTTAGGTGTAGGGGCGGCACCCCGCTTGATCATTATTTAGTAGATCCGATCCGTTACGGTTGCTCCTTGTTCTTCAAGGATTAGTTTAATATCTGCAATAGTTAGGCCTTACAAATGGTTGGAGGATCCAGCGTCGCGTAGGGTGTCGTTTGCTAGTCCTAGACAGGATGTTCCGGGGATCAACCTCGTGTTGGTTTTTAGGCCTTGTCTAGGATCGGCTTACGATCACCGTGCGTGGCCGCGAGGCCCAATCGTGAGTAGGATGATCCGATTATGCGGTGAAAACCCTAAATCGTCGTAGATCGCTTCAGCTTTATCTTGATCAAGCAGGACCACTATATATTCGTGCACCTCGTACGAATCATGGGTGGATCGGCTCCTTGAGCCGATTCACAAGATAACCTGAGAGCCGATCGAGGCTCGTATTTAATGTTTACGTGTATGCCATGCAGGAAACTAAGCGAGGCATCTCCATCACCTTCTTGGCCAGGTATAGGTCAGGTGGCACGCCCTTGCACCAGCATCGGACGTGCGTGCCGGAGGCTTTGCGGGCCGTCGCTCGGAGGGACCAGGGCCAGCCGCAGCCCTAAGTTGTTCCCGGCTCTACTGTGTTGCCCGTCGCTGCTCGCCAGTGGGTTTCTGACAGCAACAGCATCATAAGGCGACTTTTTATATCCAAAAGTAGGTATATTTAGCGTAGTACATGTGGTTTCTCTTCGGGCTGTAGTTCTCAGCTTCCACCGACACGTGCACCGCCTTAGACTGCATTGCCCCGATTTCGCTGAGACTTGTGACCTCTTCCCACTTGTGCTTGTAAGCCGCATTGTCATCAATGTCAACAAGCTTGAATACCTTGAAGAAAGGGGATCGAGGATGTACAACCACAGGAACACCACAGCCATCGACAACTTGCCATGCATTTCGAAGATGTAGCTCAGGGACGGGCCCACAGGAGTGCGGCCCTGATCGTACATAGTGAGCCCTTTGATGGCCAGCCGTTGGATGACCGTGACTATTTAGCAGGCAATCTCATTTAGTGCTAGTTTGAAACTTGATGAGTCCCCTACTAGGTCTGTTTAGATCATAGAGGTCACCGTTCCAAAAGGCAATCAATCCTTGCGCGAACAACACGTGGCCCATCTACCATCGTGGCAGCTGACTCTGAACAGTGTGATGTAGAGTCGTCCCTCTATGATGGCGACGAGGATACAACCGTTTGAGGAGGTGGGATCTCTGGAGAATACGGCCGTTAACGACACTGAAATATTATAACATATTGAATCGATCTTCCTTTGCTCGTCGGAGAGCGTGATCTCGGCGCCAGAAAAGAGATTGATGATGTCCGACTGCACATAACCGAACTGAAACCAAAAACCGAACCGAAAAAAACCTAACCGAAACCGGATTTCAGTTTTTATGGTTTTATGGTTAGGTTTAAGTTAGTGAAAGTGCTAACCATACCCAACTCGGTTAATTCGGTTAAAAACCGAAAAAACCACAGTTAACCGAAGAAAACCGAGCAGCCTAGCCAACAACGAATTTTGATCTACGGACCATCCCTAAATCACATAAAACGTTTCTATTTGCTCGCTGGTGCATAATGGACAAGTGAGGCAGCACAGCGTGGTGGTTTGCATGTTCTATTTTCCATAAATGGTTGATAGGTCATGAGTTCAAGTACGGATTGTGCATCATTTTTTTCAATTTTGCCACATTTTCCTTATTTCAAGTCTGTAACGTGCATCATTTTTTTATTTGAACGCATTCTCATTATTTCAAATCTGTATTATGCAACATTTTTTTAAATTTGGCCGTATTTTCATTATTTATTATTTCTATCTCCTGTAACATAATCAGTTTGGACTTTTAAAAAATAGAAACAAAATATATATCCATAAAAAATAGGTGTTATTCAAAAATTCGCGTCAACTTTGGTTAATTTGGTTATTACCGAAACCGAACCGAATTAATATGGTTATTACCGGAACCGAACCGTATTTTTATACGAAACCATATTTACCGAAGTATTAAAATTGTATTTACTAAAAAACCGTATTTACCGAACCGAATTAACCATATTAACCGAACGCGCAGCCCAGGATGATGGTGATCATGTAGTTGTCTATGCTGAACAAAGCGACCCAGCCGCCATCGTGGGAGCCGGTGAATCTCTTGTTGGCCGCTTTGCTTGGGGCACGAAAGACCCAACTATATACGGTCGGGGCTGCAGAGGTGCTTTGTCCTATTTGGCTGGTAGGACGATAAGAGCAACAGTGGGGCCATGGGCGCCGGCGGTTGCCATGATGCTCCGGCACGACACGTCCTGCAGACGGCAGCCAAGTGCACGCGGTCACGCGGGAAGATGATCAGTAAACTGTCCCAAGGAGGTCGTCGGGAAGGTACGACCACCGTGACGCTGAGTGCTTGATACCACCGTTGCCGCCGGCAGCAGCGACATCTCTGTGTTTGTTTGGATCGTTTACGCACAGTACCTTGTCGAGTACTACTAACAAGCCGTCCACCCTGCAAATAAGAGGCTTTTTATGGTAGGGATCGGAAAATATGAACCGTCCAATCAGTAGATCTAATGCTCCAGTTTAGTTAATACTAGTTGATTTTAAGAGTAGTATTTTTTCACCAAAGAGCATATTTGAAAGGCACAGTTAGATAGACCCATCTAATAAAGGAAACTTTCCTTTCCTTAGCATTGCTTATAAAAACTTTATTATTTTATTTCTTTACATATACGCAATCCGTGTAAGTGGCCCTAGAATTAGGATTTCTTAACGTTTGTCGGAAAAAACTTATATATGTTTGTTTATCTCTCATGAACGGGATGATATTTAAATGGAGTGGCCAAATATGGACAGACAATTTGTTCAACTTTACAAATTTGTTTATATGTGACTAAGGAATAATCAGAATGATAATTTTCTCACATAGTGAAACGATGTACTGCCTGCTCCCTACCGCTTGGATTACCGCCCTGAGACATCGAGTTTGTGTCGCAAGCATTTGCGCTCGTGCTTTTAGTGGTCTAGTGGCAATAATTGTGGGATGTGGGTAATTGCATGGGTGGGAGGGAAGCATATTTAAATGCGAGGAGGCGGTGGCGCATATTAATGTCACCACATGGGAAAGGCCCAACGATGAACGCCTCATCTATGGACACGTGGGGAACCACCACCACATTAGTCAAAGTTGACCAGCAGTTGTCAAACGTTAAATTAGGTTGACCATCTGTTGTGCCAATGATATGGATGGCTCATCTTTCAGTAAATGATGTGTGTCGGCAGCGGCTTATGGTTAGCCCTCCTGCATCGGCAGATTGGATCCGTGGCTAGTATGCTATTTGGAGCAAAAAATATTTAGTAAAGAGATATTTTGGTACCCAACAAAATTGCCGAAATTTCACCAGTTTTCGGAAAACTTTTTAGATTTCCGTATTTGAAATTTGAAGAAAATGTATCCAAAACTTACACGAAATCTTGCCTTGGAGCTTGTTGCCTTGGAGCTTGTTGCGAAGGAGCTTGTTGCCTTGGAGCTTGTTGCCGTGGGGTTTGTTGGCTTGGAGCTTGTTGGCATGGAGTTTGTTGGCTTGGGGTTTGCTGGCTTGGGGTTTGCTGGCTTGGAGGTTAGTTTGAACCTTGTTGGCTACTTGATGCTTGGCTTGTGCTAGCATCATTGCCCTTTGATTTTTTACCGGATGTACATTTTCTTTTATTGTGCCCCTTACTATTGCATGATCCACAATTAGTTGGCTCGCGAGCCTCTTGGAATAATTTGTTTCCCTGAATGACCCATTCTATCCATATCTTCGTGATACCTCTTTGCCTTTCTTCTTCCACGTTTCACAACCTTCCATTCCGGATCTGGCCAAACTTGCACTCCATGATACTCCGGCCATTGTGATTGGTCCAAGTAGGGAGAAAACCTTGGAGCCCATGTTCTCTTTGTGGCTTCGATGGAGAACTCGGACTCTCGAACGGTGAGCGGGTTATTGTAGTCGACACGTCTAGTGCGTGCTGTTGTTAGCAAGTGGGAGCAAGCCAAATGAAGCAAAGATGGACTCCTACATGTGCATTCACATGTCTTTAGGGACACACGGAAAGCCCAGCCTCCGTGTTGGACATCACCTTGTGTGGTGCCTCCCGGCTCATTCACTTGGTAAACCCAGTCAACATTGTCATAACATGTAGCCGTTTGGTAGTCAGCCTTCCTCGCCTGAAATTCCATGAACTCTTCAACCTTCGTTGGGAACTCACAGTTCCTAGCAATTTCCTTCTCCGTTTCTTCGGTGTAGTTCTGGAAATAGACATTCAACTTCTCGAAAGTATATTGAATGATTGCCGTCACGGGCAATGCATGAACACCCTTCAGCACATTGTTGAAGCACTCAGCCATGTTGCTTGTCATTTGCCCATATCTCCTCCCATCCTCATCATAATCTCGTACCCACTTTGAGTTAAATATAAGGTGCCTCTGAAGAAACTCTAAACCACCCTGGGTGAGGTCTTTGTGCTTGAGCAAGTCGTTGTATAGGTTTTCGAAGCGGCGCTCGGAGTAAGCGAGGCAAAAATCTTGAAGAAGGTCAGACACCTCTTTGTTTTTGCATGCCCGGTAGAAGTTTGCACAAAAATGCCTCATGCACCATCGGCGGTGCAAGCGAGCATGCCCGGGAATGTCAAGCTCCACCGCATTGAGAATTCCTTGATGACGATCCGAGATAACACACACTTCCTTTGAGGGTGGTATGACCCTCGTCCTCAATATATGGAAGAACCATTGCCAATTATCATTGTTCTCAACCTCTACCAATGCAAAAGCCAATGGTACTAAGCGGTTGCTTGCATCATTTGCTATTGCCACCAATAGTCTGCCCTTGTACTGTCCGGTCAAAAAGGTAGCATCGACGGCGATGACCGGCCTACAATGTTCGAATTCCCTCGTGCATTGCTCGAATGACCAAAATGCACGGTGAAATACCCTCACTTTTTTACCATCATGCAATGTCATTTTGGTACTAGAAGGCTCCACCACATGCACCATGCCCGGGTTAGTAGCGGCCATCGCTAACAACAACCTAGGGATTCGGTTGTATGCTTCCTCCCAATCACCGTACAACATCTTGAATGCGTCTTGTTTGGCCTTCCATGCCTTCCCATACTTGACGTTGTAGTCAAACTGGGATTTTACCGTATCTTGCACGGACCTAATGCTCATGGTTGGAAGTGATGATAACTCCGCCGAGAGCTTGTATGCAATGAACACAGATATGAGTTGACGGTGGTCCGGCTGCGCATCCTTGCCATCAAGCTTCGGCCCCCGGCACATGTGAGTGGCTACACAACTTGTTATGTGCCAAGCGGGCCCTTTTTTGAAAGGTCTTGCATGGACAACCCATGGACACCTTTTATCTACACATTTTAGCGTGTACCGGGTCTTCAAGTCCGAGTGCACAACGATGTAAGGGCGATGATGCTTAATCGAGAACTCCTTCAACCATATCTTCAATTCCAAGAAGGTATCAATCATGAGCCCTTTAGAGATCATAGACGTCCTACCATCCACATATCTCTTGGAAATTGGCCTAGCTCCAAGAAGTAAACTTTTGCCACCATCAACCACGGCTCCATCCGCAAGACTAACATCACGGAACTGTTGGAGATATGCCCAAGAGGCAATAATAAATTGGTTATTATATATCTTTATCTTTATGATAAATGTTTGCATACCATGCTATAATTGTATTAACCGAAACATTGATACATGTGTGTTATGTAAACAACAAGGAGTCACTAGTAAGCCTCTTGTATAACTAGCTTGATGATTAATAGATGATCATGGTTTCGTGATCATGAACATTGGATGTTATTAATAACAAGGTTATGTCATTGGATGAATGATATAATGGACACACACCCAAATAAGCGTAGCTTAACATCACGTCATTAAGTTCAATTTGCTATTAGCTTCCGATACATAGTTACCTAGTCCTTCGACCATGAGATCATGTAAATCACTTATACCGGAAGGGTACTTTGATTACATCAAACGCCACTGCGTAAATGGGTGGTTATAAAGATGGTATTAAGTATTCAGAAAGTATGAGTTGAGGCATATGGATCAAGAGTGGGATTTGTCCATCCCGATGACAGATAGATATACTCTGGGCCCTCTCGGTGGAATGTCGTCTGATTAGCTTGCAAGCATGTGAATAAATTCACAAGAGATGATATACCACAGTACGAGTAAAGAGTACTTGTTGGTGACGAGGTTGAACAAGGTATGGAGATACCGATGATCAAACCTCGGACAAGTAAAATATCGCGTGACAAAGGGAATCAGTATCGTATGTAAATGGTTCAATCGATCACTAAGTTATCGTTGAATATGTGGGAGCCATTATGGATCTCTAGATACCGCTATTGGTGATTGGTAGGAGAGGAGTCTCAACCATGTCTACATAGTTCACGAACCGTAGGGTGACACACTTAAGGTTTGATGTCGTTTTAAGTAGATATAGAATACGGAATGGAGTTCGAATATTGTTCGGAGTCTCGGATGGGATCCAGGACATCACGAGGAGGTCCGGAATGGTCCGGAGAATAAGATTCATATATAGGAAGTCACTTTACAAGTTTGGAAATGATCCGGTGCATTTATGAAGGGCGCTAGAATGTTCTAGAACCTTCCCGAAGAAATCACCATGGAAGGTGGAGTCCCGGTTGGACTCCACCAACCCTAACCAGCCAACCAAGTGGGCGGGTGGAGTCCATGGTGGACTCCACCTCCTTGGCCGGCCAAGCAAGGGGGGAAGGGGAGAGTCCCTGTCCCTCTAGGTTTCGTCCATAAGGCAGTTTTTGAATTGGGATCTTATTCGAAGACTTTGGGTAAACCCTTGGGGTTCCACCTATATAATGAGAAGGAGAGGGAGGGGGCAGCCCACAAGTTGGCCGCGCCACCTAGGGCTCCCTTGGCAGGCGCCCTAGGCCCCCCTCTCTCCCAAACCCTAGCCTCTCTCCTCCTCCATCTTCTCCCATAGCGCTTAGGCGAAGCCCTGCCGGAGATCTCCACCACCACCGACACCACGCCGTCATGCTGTCGGGATTCCGAGGAGGATCTACTACATCCGCTGCCTGCTGGAACGGGGAGAAGGACGTCGTCATCAACACCGAACGTGTGACCGAGTATAGAGGTGCTTCCCGACTGTGGCACCGTCAAGATCTTCTACGCGCTTTTGAAAGCGGCAAGTGATCGACTACAACAACAACGAGATCTAATCTCGTAGGCTTTGCAAATATTCGAGGGTTAGTCTCATCATCTTCTCGTTGCTACCATCTTCTAAATTGCATCTTGGCTTGTTATTCGTTCTTGCGGTAGGAATTTTTTTGTTTTCTATGATACGAATCCCAACAGTGGTATCAGAACCGTGTCTATGCATAGATTGGTTGCACGAGTAGAACACAATGGTTTAGTGGGCGTTGATGCTTTTGTCGTCTTTAGTTCGTGTACTTTGCATCTTGCGGGATGGTGGGATGAAGCGGCCCGGGCTAACTTTATATGACCGCGTTCATGAGACTTGCTCCACGCTCCACATGCAACTTGTATTGCATAAGTGACTTTGCGGGTGTCTGTCTCTCTGACCATAGTTAAGATTCAATTTACTCTTTCTATTGATAACGCTAGTATCACCGTTGTGGTTCATGTTCGTAGGTAGATTGGATCTCACTCGAAAACCCTAAACCACGTAAAATATGCAAACCAAATTAGAGGCGTCTAACTTGTTTTTGCAGGGTTTGGTGATGTGATATGGCCATGATGTGATGATGAATATGTATGAGATGATCATTATTGTATTGTGGCAACCAGCAGGAGCCTTATGGTTGTCTTTATATTTCATGTAGTAGTATTATTTCAAAGTAATTGTAATAGTTGCTACATGTGGTGAACAACCATGAAGACGGCGCCATGGAGCTTGACGCTACGCCGATGATGATGGAGATCATGCCCGTTGATGATGGAGATCATGTCCGTTGATAATGGAGATCATGACCGTGCTTTGGAGATGAAGATCAAAGGCACAAAGACTAAAGGGCCATATCATATCACATATGAATTGCATGTGATGTTAATCCTTTATGCATCTTATCTTGCTTAGATCGCGACGGTAGCATTATAAGATGATCTCTCACATTAATATCAAGATAATAAAGTGTTCTCCCCTTGTATGCACCGTTGCTACAGTTCGTTGTTTTGAAGCATCTCGTGATGATCGGATGTGATAGATTCTACGTTCACATACAACGGGTGTAAGCCATGTTGCACACGCAGAAATACTTGGGTTTGCTTGACGAGCCTAGCATGTACAGACATGGCCTCGGAACACAGGAAACCGAAAGGTTGAACACGAGTCATATGGATGATATGATCAACATGTTGATGTTCACCATTGAAGCTACATCATCCCACGTGACGATCAGTTTTGGTGTAGTGGATATGGATCGTGTACCACTAAACAACTATGACGGATGTTGTATTAAGTGGGAGTTCATTAGTAATTAGATTAAAACATGAACTAATTATCATGAACATAGTCTGTATGGTATTTTGAATTAAATTTGTAGAATTGGCATCCGTTTTCTACCATGCGCTAGTCTTGTAATTGAGATAGAAATACTGTTAAATCTGACAAGTAACTTTATGGACTGGTACCGTATTGTTAAAGAATCAAGAAATGATTAATTTCTATTGCAAACTTTTAGTAAACCTCACATTGTTGATTCAAAGAGCAATGGTTTTAATTAGTACCTAAAGTCATCTTATCTCCGTGAAACTTGAAGTTCAAATCCATTTGAAAAGTAAGGAGCTAGAAATTTTGTTTTCTGAAATAAGCAATGTGTGAGATATATGTGATATCTAATACCTTATTGCAAGATGATAGAATATAATCTAGTGAGACTACATAAACTCATAAGTTTTATGGGAATGTACGAAGGTTGAAGATGTCAGACGTCCCAATCCTCCAACTATTTGGGCACTAATGATATTCGCATATCCATGAAGTGATCGTCCTTAGTATGCACCGTTGCTAAGACTCGTCGTTTCGAAGCATCACGTGATGACCGGGTGATAGATTCTACGTGTGCATACAACGGGTGCAAGCCAGATTTACACATGTGAATACTGATGTTAAACTTTACGAGCCTAGCATGTACAGACATGGTCTCGCAAAGTCATCATGATTTGATGGATAAAAATTATGAGTGAAATTGTTCATCACATTAAAAGGCTACTAATAGTGAAATTTGGAACACTTGTTATGTGATGATCAACTTCAAGGTAAGAACCTCAAGGTTATTAGTATTTGACTAATGGACCTAGAACTTATTGAAGGTGAAGTGTTTTTTGAAAATGAGGAAAGCTAAAAGGGAAACTACAAAAGATTCTGGCAGAAAGAAAGTAAAGAATAGAAAGTCTAGCTCAGGTGTATATAGATGATATACATGTTATGAATGTATTCTTTATTGGTCACAAAATGAAGTTCTTGGGTATTTGTACCAGATTGGTTCGTATGAGATGTCATACAATACAACGCAATACAAGAAAACGATGTCCTAAGTGACTGATAAGGAATATGGTAATAATGCACGTCTGGAACATAATAAAGTGTTATTATGTTTGTCGTTGGCATTCTACCTTGCCCTTAGGATTTATAATAAAGAACTTAATAATTGTTATTTTGCTCTGGTCAAATGAAAACAATAAGTTGTTCAAATTATGACCTTACTCCATGTACGATGGATAAGTTATTATAAATCTTAATGATGAAACACACATACATAACACTGACGCTAAAATGCCGTAAGGCAAATGATTTGAATTCCACTTATTTGTGGAACCGCCATTTAGGTCATGTTAGAAAAGAACGCATGAAGGAACTCCATGCAAATGATTTTTGAATCATTCGGCGCTTGCAAATCTCTTCTAAAGAGAATGACTAAAATACTGTTCATAGGCCAAGAGTTGAACGGGCAACAACTTAGTGAAAATATACATGATGATGTATGTGGTTCACTGGGCATAGTTGTGTGCGGGAGATTCTTCTACTTCATGAAAACTTCCAACAATGAATTGAGTATATATATGTGGATATATTTATTCGATAAGGAAGAAGTTTGAAACATTTGAATAGATTTAATTGTCAGCATGAAGTGGAAGTCATTGTAATAGAAAATTCAAATATCTATGATTGGATCATAGTGGAAATATTTGAATTACGATTTTTAGCGAATATCTAAGAGGGTTACGAAATTGTTCAACAACTCACGTTTCTCGGAACACCATAGTTTTGATGGAGTATTCGAGAGACGTATCCAAACCTTGTTGGATTGATGATGATATAAAATGATGCCATTATATTTTTGTGGATTATGCTTTAGAGACTGCCGCTTTTACACTAAATAGAGCGTCATCATAAATCCGTTGAAATGACACCATATGAGTTATGGCATGGTGATACGTCTCAAACGTATCTATAATTTCTTATGTTTCATGCTAGTTTTATGACAATACTCACATGTTTTATATATACTTTATATCATTTTATGCATTTTCCGGCACTAACCTATTAACGAGATGCCGAAGCGCCAGTTCCTGTTTTCTGCAGTTTTTGGTTTCAGAAATCCTACACAGGAAATATTCTCCGAATTGGACGAAACAAAAACCCACGGTCTTATTTTCTACGGAGCCTTCCAGAAGTCCGAAGAGGAGACGAAGAGGGGCGACGAGGCGGCCACACCCTAGGGGCGCGGCCCCACCCCTGGCCGCGCTGCCCTATGGGGTGGGCCCTCGAGCGTCCCCCGACTCTGCCCCTTCTCCTATATATTCTCTCCGTCGCGAAAACCCTATTACCGAGAGCCACGATACGAGAAAAGTTCCAGAGACGCCGCCGCCAATCCCATCTCGGGGGATTCAGGAGATCGCCTCCGGCACCCTGCCGGGAGGGGAATCATCACCCGGAGGACTCTAAATCACCATGCCCGCCTCCGAACTAATGAGTGAGTAGTTCATCCTTGGACTATGGGTTCATAGCAGTAGCTAGATGGTTGTCTTCTCCTCTTGTGCTATCATGTTTAGATCTTGTGAGCTGCCTATCATGATCAAGATCATCTATTTGTAATGCTACATGTTGTGTTTGTTGGGATCCGATGAATATGGAATACTATGTCAAGTTGATTATTGATCTATCATATATGTGTTGTTTATGATCTTGCATGCTCTCCGTTGCTAGTAGAGGCTCTGGCCAAGTTGATACTTGTAACTCCAAGAGGGGGTATTTATGCTCGATAGTGGGTTCACGCCTCCATTGAATCCGGGACAGTGACAGAAAGTTCTATGGTTATGGATGTGCTGTTGCCACTAGGGATAAAACATCAATGCTTTGTCTAAGGATATTTGTATTGTTTACATTACGCACAGTACTTAATGCAATTGTCTGTTGTTTGCAACTTAATACTGGAAGGGGTGCAGATGCTAACCCGAAGGTGGACTTTTTAGGCATAGATGCATGCTGGATATCGGTCTATGTTCTTTGTCGTAATGCCCTAAGTAAATCTCATATTAGTCATCATGATATGTATGTGCATTGCTATGCTCTCTCTATTTGTCAATTGCCCAACTGTAATTTGTTCACCCAACATGCTATTTATCTTATTGGAGAGACACCACTAGTGAACTGTGGACCCCGGTCCATTCTTTTACATCTGAAATACAATCTACTGCAATCATTGTTCTCTGCTGTTATTTGCAAACAAACATCATTCTCCACACCATACGTTTAATCCTTTGTTTACAGCAAGCCGGTGAGATTGACAACCTCACTGTTAAGTTGGGGCAAAGTATTTTGATTGTGTTGTGCAGGTTTCACGTTGGTAATGGAATCCCTGGTGTTGCACCGCACTACACTCCTTCACCAACAACCTTCACGTGGCCTTCATCTCCTACTGGTTCGATAACCTTGGTTTCTTTCTGAGGGAAAAACTTGCTGTTGTGCGCATCACACCTTCCTCTTGGGGTTAACAACGGACGTGTGCATCACACGCCATCAAGACCTTTTTCTGGCGCCGTTGCCGGGGAGATCAAGACACGCTGCAAAGGGAGTCTCTCACATCCAATCTCTTTACTTTGTTTATTGTCTTGCTTTACTTTATTTTATTTTCTGTTTTGTTTGCTTTCTTTATATCAAAAAACAAAACAAAAAATTAGTTACTTTTTTTACTTTAATTAATTTCGTTTGCTTTACTTATTTTTATTGTTGCTAAAATGAGTACTCCTGAGAACACTAAGTTGTGTGACTTCACTAGCACAAATAATAATGATTTCATATGCACACCTATTGCTCCACCTGCTGCTACAGCAGAATTTTATGAAATTAAACCTGCTTTACTAAATCTTGTTATGAGAGAGCAATATTCTGGTGTTAGTACTGATGATGCTGCTGCCCATCTTAATAATTTTGTTGAACTTTGTGAAATGCAAAAGTATAAGGATGTAGATGGGGACATTATAAAACTGAAATTGTTTCCTTTATCCTTAAGAGGAAGAGCTAAAGATTGGTTGCTATCTTTGCCTAAGAATAGTATTGATTCATGGACTAAATGTAAAGATGCTTTTATTGGTAGATATTATCCTCCTGCTAAAATCATATCTTTGAGAAGTAGCATAATGAATTTTAAGCAATTGGATAATGAAAATGTTTCCCAAGCATGGGAAAGAATGAAATCTTTGGTAAAGAATTGCCCTACCCATGGACTAACTACTTGGATGATCATCCAAACCTTTTATGCAGGATTAAATTTTTCTTCGAGGAACCTATTAGATTCAGCTGCTGGAGGTACTTTTATGTCCATCACTTTGGGTGCCGCAACAAAGCTTATTGATGATATGATGATCAACTACTCTGAATGGCACACTGAAAGGACTCCACAAGGTAAGAAGGTAAATTCTATTGAAGAAACCTCCTCCTTGAGTGATAAGATCGATGTTATTATGTCTATGCTTGTTAATGGTAGATCTAATGTTGATCCTAATAATGTTCCTTTAGCTTCATTGGTTGCTCAAGAAGAGCATGTTGATCCTAATAATGTTCCTTTAGCTTCATTAAAAGTAATAATTTCAACAACAATGCTTATAGGAATAATTTTGGTAACAACTATAGGCCATATCCTTCTAATAATGGTAATGGTTATGGTAATTCTTATGGTAATTCTTACAACAATAGTAGGAGTGTACCCTCTGGTCTTGAAGTCATGCTTAAAGAATTTATTAGTACACAAACTGCTTTCAACAAATCTGTTGAGGAAAAGCTTGGTAAAATTGATGTTCTTACTTCTAAGGTTGATAGTCTTGCTGCTGATGTTGATTTTTTAAAACTGAAATTTATGCCTAATGAAACTAAAGATATTAAGTCATTTGCTACACAAACGCTATCCAAGTTCGAATTAATGACAATATTCGAATGATGGCTGAATTGCATGCTAGGTGGGAAAGAGAAGAAAAACTTGCTAAAGAGAATAATGTAGTTAAAGTTTGGACAATTACCACCACTAGTAATGTTGATGCTTCACATGTTGCTAAACCTCCTACTATCAATGGTAAATTAATCGGTGTTGGCAATGTTTCTACTCCTAATACAAAGCGTGCAAAATTGCCTGAAACTGCTGAAACTGTTTGTGATAAAAGTGCTAAAAAATTTCAGAATATTGGGGACAATGATCCCATTGCTTTAGATCATATTGGTTTAGATTTTGATAATTGTCATATCTCTGAAGTTATTAAGTTCTTGCAAAAACTTGCTAGAAGTCCTAATTCTAGTGCTATAAATTTGGCCTTTACAAAACATATTACAAATGCTCTCATTAAAGATAGAGAAGAGAAATTAAAACTTAAAACTTCTATTCCTAGGAAGTTAGAAGATGGTTGGGATCCCATCATTAAAATGAAGGTCAATGATTTTGATTGTAATGCTTTATGTGATCTTGGTGCAAGTATTTCTGTTATGCCTAAGAAACTCTATGATATGCTTGACCTGCCAGCATTGAAATATTGTTATTTGGATGTTAATCTCGTTGATAATTCTATAAAGAAACCTTTGGGGGAGGATTGATAATGTTCACAGTACGGTTAACAATAACCTTGTCCCCGTTGATTTTGTTGTCTTGGATATTGAATGCAATGCATCTTGTCCTATTATTTTGGGAAGACCCTTTCTTCGAACTGTTGGTGCTATTATTGATATGAAGGAAGGGAATATTAAGTATCAATTCCCTCTTAAAAAAGGTATGGAACACTTCCTTAGAAAGAGAATGAAGTTACCTTTTGATTCTATTATTAGAACAAATTATGATGTTGATGCTTCTTCTCTAGATAATACTTGATTTACACTTTCTGCGCCTAGCTGAAAGGCGTTAAAGAAAAAAGCGCTTATGGGAGACAACCCATTATTTTATTTCTGCAATTTTTGTTTTATATTTTTGTCTTGGAAGTTGTTACTACTGTAGCAACCTCTCCTTATCTTTACTTTATTTCATTGTTGTGCCAAGTAAAGTCTTTGATAATAAGGTTGATACTAGATTTGGATTTCTGCGCAGAAACAGATTTCTAGCTGTCACGAATTTGAGTAGATCTCTCTGTAGGAAACTCAGAAAAATCTGTGAAAATTCATGAGTGATCCTCAGATATGTACGCAACTTTCATTAAATTTGAGCTTCTTCATCTGAGCATGTTAAGTGCCTCTAAAAAATTCGTCTTTACGGACTGTTCTATTTTGACAGATTCTGCCTTTTATTTCACATTGCCTCTTTTACTGTGTTGAGTGGATTTATTTGCTCCATTAACTTTCAGTAGCTTTGGGTAATGTCCAGAAGTGTTGGGAATGATTGTGTTCTCTCTGAACATGTGAATTTTTGATTATGCACTAACCCTCTAATGAGATTGTTTTGAGTTTGGTGTGGAGGAAGTTTTCAAGGGTCAAGAGAGGAGGATGATATAATATGATCAAGAAGAGCGAAAAGTCTAAGCTTGGGGATGCCCCCGTGGTTCATCCCTGCATATTTCAAGAAGACTCAAGCATCTAAGCTTGGGGATGCCCAAGGCATCCCCTCCTTCATCAACAACTTATCAGGTCACCTCTAGTGTAACTATATTTTTATTCCGTCACATCTTATGTGCTTTACTTGGAGCGTCTGTATGTTTTTATTTTTGTTTGTGTTTGAATAAATTCGGATCCTAGCATTCCTTGTGTGGGAGAAAGACACGCTCCGCTTTTTCATATGAACACTCGTGTTCTTAGCTTTACTTTTAATGTTCATGGCGAAGGTTGAAAACCGCTTCGTTCATTGCTATTTAGTTGGAAACAGAAAATGCTTCATGTGTTAATTGGTATATGGTCTTGAATAATTTGATACTTGGCAATTGTTTTGAGTTCTCAAATAGATCATGTTTAAGCTCTTGCATCATGTAGTTTGAACCTATTAGTGGAGAATTACTGTAGAGCTTGTTGAAATTTGGTTTGCATGATTGGTCTCTCTAAAGTCTAGATATTTTCTGGTAAAAGTGTTTGAACAACAAGGAAGACATTGTAGAGTCTTATAATGCTTGCAATATGTTCTTATGTAAGTTTTGTTGTACCGGTTCATACTTGTGTTTGCTTCAAACAACCTTGCTAGCCAAAGCCTTGTACTGAGAGGGAATGCTTCTCGTGCATCCAAAACCTTGAGCCAAAACTTATGCCATTTGTGTCCACCATAACTACCTACTATGTGGTATTTCTCTGCCATTCCAAAGTAAATTGCTTGCGTGCTACCTTTAAAATTTCATTCCTTGTCTTTGCAATATATTGCTCATGGGAAAGTAGCTTAAAAACTATTGTGGTAAAGAATATGTCGCTTATGTATCTTATTTCTTATAAATTGCTTGTTGAGCGGTAACCATGTTTCTGGGGACGCCATCAACTGTTACACTTTTGTTGAATATCATGTGAGTTTCTATGCATGTTCGTCTTGTCTGAAGTAAGGGTGATTTGTCATGAGTTGAATGGTTTGAGTATGCATATTGTTAGAGAAGAACATTGGGCCGCCAACCAAAGCCATGTATCACGGTGGAAGTTTCAGCTTGGACATTAATCCTCAATCTCTTATGAGAATATTATCTGTTGTTGAATGCTTAAGCATTAAAGAGGAGTCCATTATCTGTTTTCTATGTTGTCCTGATATGGATGTCCTCAAGTTGAGATTTATCAAAAACGAGAAATCAAATGCGATCTATCTCCTTGGACCTTTGTACAGGTGACATAGAGGTACCCCTTTGTGACACTTGGTTGAAACATATGTAATGCAATGATAATCCATGGAAATCCGAGCTAATTAGGACAAGGTGCGAGCACTCTTGGTATTCGATGCATGAGGCTTGCAACTTATAGGATGTTTTATGCATAACACATATGAATTATTACTACCTTTGACAAAATTGTTTCCATGTTTTCAAAATAAAAAGCTCTAGCACATAAGTAATCCCTGCTTCCCTCTGCGAGGGGCCTTTCTTTTACTTTATGTTGAGTCAGTTTACCTACTTCTTTCCATCTTAGAAGCAAACACTTGTGTCAACTGTGTGCATTGATTCCTACATACTTGCTTATTTGCACCCATCATATTACTTTGTGTTGACAATTATCCATGAGATATACATGTTGAAAGTTGAAAGCAACTGCTGAAACTTATATCTTCCTTGTGTTGCTTCAAAACCTTCTATTAAGAATTTATTGCTTTATGAGTTAACTCTTATGCAAGACTTATTGATGCTTGTCTTGAAAGTACTATTCATGAAAAGCCTTTGCTATATGATTCAGTTGTTTAGTCATTATCTTTACCATTGCTTTGAATCACTTCATTCATCTCATATGCTTGACAATAGTATTGATCAAGATTATGATAGTAGCATGTCACTTCAGAAATTATCCTTGTTATTGTTTACCTACTCGAGGGCGAGTAGGAACTAAGCTTGGGGATGCTTGATACGTCTCAAACGTATCTATAATTTCTTATGTTCCATGCTAGTTTTGTGACAATACTCACATGTTTTATATATACTTTATATCATTTTTATGCATTTTCCGGCACTAACCTATTAACAAGATGCCGAAGCGCCAGTTCCTGTTTTCTGCTGTTTTTGGTTTCAGAAATCCTACACAGGAAATATTCTCGGAATTGGACGAAACAAAAGCCCACGGTCTTATTTTCCACGGAGCCTTCCAAAAGTCCGAAGAGGAGACGAAGAGGGGCGACGAGGCGGCCACACCCTAGGGGGGCGCGGCCCCACCCCTGGCAGCGCCGCCCTATGTGGTGGGCCCCTCGAGCGTCCCCCGACTCTGCCCCTTCGCCTATATATTCTCTTCGTCGCGAAAACCCTATTACCGAGAGCCACGATACGAGAAAAGTTCCAGAGACACCGCCGCCGCCAATCCCATCTCGGGGGATTCAGGAGATCGCCTCCGGCACCCTGCCGGGGAGGGTAATCATTGAAGGAGATATGCCCTAGAGGCAATAATAAAGTGGTTATTATTTATATCTTTATGTTTATGATAAATGTTTATATATCATGCTATAATTGTATTAACCGAAACATTAGTACATGTGTGATATGTAGACAAACAAGAAGTCCCTAGTATGCCTCTTAAACTAGCTTGTTGATTAATGGATGATTAGTTTCATAATCATGAACATTGGATGTTATTAATAACAAGGTTATGTCATTATATGAATGATGTAATGGACACACCCAATTAAGCGTAGCATAAGATCTCGTCATTAAGTTATTTGCTATAAGCTTTCGATACATAGTTACCTAGTCCTTATGACCATGAGATCATGTAAATCACTCATACCGGAAAGGTACTTTGATTACACCAAACACCACTGCGTAAATGGGTGGCTATAAAGGTGGGATTAAGTATCCGGAAAGTATGAGTTGAGGCATATGGATCAACAGTGGGATTTGTCCATCCCGATGACGGATAGATATACTCTGGGCCCTCTCGGTGGAATGTCGTCTAATGTCTTGCAAGCATATGAATGAGTTCATAAGAGACCACATACCACGGTACGAGTAAAGAGTACTTGTCAGGAGACGAGGTTGAACAAGGTATAGAGTGATACCGAAGATCAAACCTCGGACAAGTAAAATATCGTGAGACAAAGGGAATTGGTATAGTATGTGAATGGTTCATTCGATCACTAAAGTCATCGTTGAATATGTGGGAGCCATTATGGATCTCCAGATCCCGCTATTGGTTATTGGTCGGAGTAAGTACTCAACCATGTCCGCATAGTTCACGAACCGTAGGGTGACACACTTAAAGTTGGATGTTGAAATGGTAGTACTTGAATATGGAATGGAGTTCGAATATTTGTTCGGAGTCCCGGATGAGATCCCGGACATCACGAGGAGTTCCGGAACGGTCCGGAGAATAAGATTCATATATAGGATGTCATTTTATGTGAATTAAAATGTCGCGGAAGGTTCTATGGAAGGTTCTAGAAGGTTCTAGAAAAGTCCGGAAGAAACCACCAAGGAAGGTGGAGTCCACATGGGACTCCACCTCCATGGCCGGCCAACCCTAGTGGGGGAGGAGTCCCAAGTGGACTCCCCCTTAGGGGGCCAGCCACCCCCCCATATGGGAGGTGGAACTCCCACCTTTGGTGGGAGTCCTAGCTTGGCTAGGTTTCCCCTCCATATGGAAGGTTTTTGGTTCGGGTCTTATTCGAAGACTTGGACACCAACACTTGGGGATCCACCTATATAATGAGGGGCCAAGGGAGGGGGCCGACCACCCCAAGACCACAAGCTGGCCGCCCCCCTTGAAGTGGCCGGCCACACCCTCCCAAACCCTAGCCGCCCCCTCTCCTCCATAACTCCCGCGTAGCTTTAGCGAAGCTTCGCCGGACTTCTCCACCACCACCACCGACACCACGCCATCGTGCTGTCGGATTCAAGAGGAGCTACTACTTCCGCTGCCCTCTGGAACGGGAGGTGGACGTCGTCTTCATCAACAACCGAACGTGTGACCGAGTACGGAGGTGCTGCCCGTTCGTGGCGCCGGAACCGATCGTGATCAAGATCTTCTACGCGCTTTTGCAAGCGGCAAGTGAACATCTACCGCAGCAACAAGAGCCTCCTCTTGTAGGCTTTGGAATCTCTTCAAGGGTGAGACTCGATACCCCCTCGTTGCTACCGTCTTCTAGATTGCATCTTGGCTTGGATTGCGTGTTCGCGGTAGGAATTTTTTTGTTTTCTATGCAACGTTATCCTACAGTGGTATCAGAGCCGTGTCTATGCATAGATGGTTGCACGAGTAGAACACAGTGGTTTGTGGGCGTTGATGCTCTTGTTATCTTTAGTTTGAGTACTTTGCATCTTTGTGGCATAGTGGGATGAAGCGGCTCGGACTAACTTTACATGACCGCGTTCATGAGACTTGTTCCTCGTTCGACATGCAACTTGTATTGCATAAGAGGCTTTGCGGGTGTCTGTCTCTCCTACTATAGTGAAGATTCAATTTACTCTTCTATTGAAAACATTAGTATCAACGTTGTGGTTCATGTTCGTAGGTAGATTAGATCTCTCTCGAAAACCCTAAACCACGTAAAATATGCAAACCAAATTAGAGACGTCTAACTTGTTTTTGCAGGGTTTGGTGATGTGATATGGCCATAATGTGATGATGAATATGTATGAGATGATCATTATTGTATTGTGGCAACCGGCAGGAGCCTTATGGTTGTCTTTTTTTGAAGCTTAACTGTGAGGCAACAGCCCCACAGCATTTTCATTTTATTATTAAAAAAGCAGAAACAAAGGAGTACAACAAGATGTTGGAAGTCATCTACCTACCTATGGGAAGAAGAAGAAAAAACCTAATCAAGGTAAGCTATGTATCCAAGTCAGAAGGCTATCTCTATGCTTAACCTTGATCCTATGTTGTAACAAAGTAATATCATGTACAAAGTTACACTTCCACCTTGCAAAGGTGGGCCTTTCATTCTCAAAAATTCTCCCATTTCGTTGCTTCCATATGTGCCAACAGGCCGTGATCATGACCTCCATGAAAAAAGGTTTAGCAAAACCCCTTCTAGCCTCAGCAACCGCCGTTTGCAAATCAGCACCCCTGGACCAATCAATCTGAAGATAATTCCATATCCGATGACTGAAGTTGCATGTAAAAAACAAATGGAGTCTATCCTCATAAGTATGTGTAGGGCATAGCACACAATGTCTATCATCAGAGACAGTCCAATTTCTCCGTACTAACAAATCTCTGGTATTCAATCTGTCATTGAGGAGCAACCAGGCAAACATCTTCGTCTTCATCATACAGGCTGACTTCCATAACCATCGAAAGACCGCAGGGACAACTATATCAGCATGTAAATGAGCATAAAACTTTGAAGGATGATACTTTTCTCCCCATGCATATTTCCAAATGTCAGGTCTTCCTGAAAGCGGTTCAGTTATCAGACCTTGTTGAACCTGACAGTACTCTTGAAAAGCTTCAGCAGATAATGGCCGATAGAAAAGCTGGGAAAAATCTTCAGTGGAAAAAACATCAGCAGCAGACATCTCCTTATCAAGAACAAAAGAGAATAATCTCGGAAACCTAGAGGCCAAAGGCTGATCCGAATGCATGAACTTCCACTTATCACTCCAGAACAAAAAGGAATCTCCCATTCCAGGCTCAATAGTAGCTACTTCAGTAAAGCTCCCTGACAAATGTATAATATCCCTCCACCAAAAAGAACCACAGGGCCTAGCAGAATGAGGTACCGAATTAGTATAGTAACTACTCCAGATTAGTTGTACCCAAGGTGTATCAGATTTATTATAAAACTTGTCCAGATGTTTCAGCAACAAAGCATTGTTTTTCTTCTGGAAATTGACTACACCAAGGCCCCCATTTTCCTTTGGTTTGCAAACCATATGCCAAGCCGCAAGAGAAGGCTTTGGCTGATCCTTGTCCCTCCATAGGCATTGCCTTAAAATTCTATCCAATTGGGTTACCAAACCTGGTGGCAATTTAAGAGACAGCAGAAAATGTAGGGGCATCGAGCATAAAGCAGATGAGATGAGCTGAAGCCTTGCTCCTTGAGACAGGAATATGGATGTGGCAGTAAGCCTCCTCTCCAACCCATGAACAATAGGCATTAGATCCTGGATAGAGGGCTTAGTAGTACCAAGTGGCAGCCCAAGATAAGGAAATGGCAATGATCCAATCTGACAACCCAGAGCTTCAGCCAACTGAATAGTGACAGTCTCCTCCACATTCAGGGGTACAATTTGAGACTTCTGGAAGTTCACTCTTAAACCAGTTGATAGTCCAAACTTATGCAAAATCTCCTTTAGTGCAAGCACTTGATCCATTTCAGCAGCAAGCAACAGAATGGTATCATCAGCATATTGAACCACTGGAAACTCAGAATCATTTGTAATGATAGGCAGATGCAACACATTACTGTTGAGATTATCATTAATAACTGACTGTAGAAGATCACCCCCACAAACATACAGTAAGGGTGAAAGGGGGTCACCTTGCCTCACCCCCCTCTTACATATAAACTGCTTTCCAGGCACCCCATTGAGAAGAATAGATGATGAACCAGAAGATAATACCTCCTTCATCCAACCAATCCAGACATCATCAAACCCCTTATACTTCAAAATTTGCAAAATGGCTTTATGCTCAATTGTGTCAAAAGCTTTTGCAAAATCCAACTTTACAATTAGAATTGGTTTCTTGGATAGTTGGCACTGGTATATATACTCATAGGTCCATGCAAGACAATCTTGAATTGTCCTAGAACGAATAAACCCATATTGGTTCTTATGAATACATCTAAGAATGTGATCCTGCAGCCTGTTTGCAGCTAGTTTTGTCAGAAACTTCAAACATACACTAGTGAGGGAAATTGGTCGATAGTCATTGACAGACTCAGGAGCAGCCTTCTTCGGAATGAGGGTTATAAAAGAACCATTAATATTCTGCAATCCAACTCTACCATCATGAAAATCTCTAGCCAGATTATAAAAATCTTACTTTATAATATGCCAACACTTCTTCAAGAATAAACCAGAGTAACCATCAGGCCCCGGAGCACGATCAGCTGGCATGTTCTTGACAATATCATCCATTTCCTTTTCCTCAAAGGGTCTTGATAAAATGTCCAGGCCCTCAACTCTATTGAGTATCCTAGAAAGATCAAATTGCATAGATATACCCTCTGAAGACCCCATCCTTTCCTTATAAGAAGCCCACAACAGACCTGCCATTTGATCATGATCCCTGATTTCTCTACCATCAGAAGCTACTAAAGAAGATATAAAATTATGTCTGAACCTTTCAGTAGCTTTAGCATGGAAGAATTTGGTGTTATCCTCCCCCATCTTGATCCATCGAATGGTGCACCTCTTCCTCCAGTACATACATTGGGCTAACAACAGATCCTCCAAATGAAGTTTGACCAGCTGTCTAAAATTAAATTCAGGAACTGAAAGAGGCCTTTTATCTTCTATAGAATCCAGGATAAAGATTGCCTGGTTACATTTCTCAATAAGAACCTTAAGTTGTGAGATACACTTTTGCCAATGCTTCAAATTGTATCTGAGCTTTTTAAGATTATCTGCAAGAATTGCAACACTAGAAAGCTTGACAGAAGGAGTACTCCAAGACTTGCTTACACACTCCATAAAGCCCGGCATATCCACCCAAAAGTTCTCAAATCGGAATATCTTAGCTTTAGGGATTTCTGTATCAATATTAACCACACATGGTATATGATCTGATTGAGGTTTAGCCAGAGGTAGAACCATTGTGTTAGGAAAAACACTTGTCCAATTTGGCATCGTAAAGAACCAATCTAACTGCTCCAAGAGGGGATTATGCTGCATATTGGACCAAGTGAAAGAACGTCCCTTTAATGGTAACTCAACCAAGCCCAGGTGTCCTATAATTTCATTAAAAATAAACATATCTTGGACACTGCCTCCAGGTTTATTCCGATTATCCACGGATCTGATAAAATTGAAATCACCAAGCAAGAGATGTTTACTTAACGGGTGAATTTCAAAATTATATAACCATGCTATAAACTGGTCCCTTTCTCCCCCCTGACACGGCCCATATACAGTTGTGAGATTCCAAACTTCAGAATTATGAACCGATGTAAACTGAATTGAAACTGCAAATCGTTCTATCTGCTGCAAACTGCCATTGAACACTGCAGAATTCCACAAAACTAGAATTCCACCAGATGCACCCACAGAAGGAGAGTAAGCAAAAGCATCAAAACGCTTGGGGCTAAATTTTCTAATGAATCGCTGATCAAAGAATTCACACTTTGTCTCCTGAAGACAAATAATAGCACATTCACTCTCTTCGATCTTTGCACGAACCGCTCTTTGCCTAGATTCAGAGTTAAGACCTCGCACATTCCAACATAGAACCCTCCACTTTCTATAGGTTTTAATATGCATTAAAAACTGGAGGAAATATAACCATATTGACCCAATGCATAGAATAAGTCATACAACCCAGGAACTGTGCAAAAAAATTCAGATAAGCGACACATAGGAAATAACCATGACATAAACTGTTCCATGCCCAAAAGAACCCAGAACACAAGATAACTGACAAAAGGGAATGATCCCTCTGCCAAAGACTTGATGAGTAGACTAATCATCAGAAGGGGGCAACTTCTTGAACACTGCAGAGGATGCATTAAGCTTCTCCTCTGTTAATTTTGCAGGATCAATACCCAGACCTATACCAATAGCTTGAAGGACATGAATTGGAGTTTGAGGCAGTTCCGGTTCCTCCTTCTCCAATTTATCTGCCATCTTCTTTCCCTTGCCCTTCACATCCTTTGCACCTTTCATATCCTTCATCTGCGTCTTAACACGCTTAGCATTAGTCCGCCCACCGTCCGAGATAGGAGCAGGGCGATAGCCATTGTTTTTTATCATACTGCGCGTACAACGACGCACTGATGTGTCCACCAAAGGGGTGTCATACTTCTTTGCCTTCCCTCTTTTTTTACGCTGAACTGTAATAGGAGAAGAGGCAAAACCAGTTGACAGACTATCTTCTCCTACGTTTCCAACATCTTCACCCTCTGTAGAGAAATTCAGGGACCTTGCTACCCTTCTGCGAGCAGGACGACCACAGCTAGGTGAATGAGCTGTCCTGGATACAATAAAGCCATTAGACTGCTGAAATGCATCTGCCCGTCTTTAAATTTCATGTTGAGTAGTATTTCAAAGTAGTTGTAATAGTTGCTACATGGAGGACAATCATGAAGACGGCGCCATTGACCTTGACGCTACGCCGACGATGATGGAGATCATGCCCGAAGATGATGGAGATCATGTCCGTGCTTTGGAGATGAAGATCAAAGGCGCAAAGACAAAAGGGCCATATCATATCACATATGAACTGCATGTGATGTTAATCCTTTTATGCATCTTATTTTGCTTAGATCGCGACGGTAGCATTATAAGATGATCCCTCACTAAAATCTCAAGATAATAAAGTGTTCATCCTTAGTAGCACCGTTACCAAGTCTTGTCGTTTCGAAGCATCTCGTGATGATCGGGTGTGATAGATTCAATAAGTACATACAACGGGTGCAAGACAGTTTTGCACATGCGGATACTAAGGTGGCCTTGACGAGCCTAGCATGTACAGACATGGTCTCGGAACACGTGATACCGAAAGGTAGAGCATGAATCATATGGTTGATATGATGAACACTTTGAGTGTTCGCCATTGAAATCACACCTTTTCTCGTGATGATCGGGTTTAGGTGCGGTGGATTTGGTTCGTGTGATCACTAAGACAATGCGAGGGATATTGTTTTGAGTGGGAGTTCACTTAGGTTTTTAATTATGTTGAATTAAAATTTGAACTCAATTTGTCATAAACTTAGTCTAAACTTTTGCAAATATATGTTGTAGAGATGGCGTCCCCAATCAATTTTAATCAGTTCCTAGAGAAAGAGAAACTTAAGAGCAACGGTAGCAACTTCACCGACTGGTTCCGTCATGTGAGGATCTTCCTCTCTGGCGGAAATCTGCAATATGTGCTTGATGCACCGCTAGGTGACCCTCCTGCAGAAACTGAAACCGATGAAGTAAAAGCTGTTTACGAGACTCGGAAAACTCGGTACTCTCAAGTTCAGTGTGCCATCCTGTGCAGTCTGGAATCCGATCTTCAAAAACTTTTTGAGCACCATGATCGTCATGAGTTGATGAATGAGCTGAAAGCTATATTCGAGACTCATGCGGCCATGGAATGCTATGAAGCATCGAAACATTTCTTCAGCTGTATGATGGAAGAAGGCAGCTCCGTTAGTGAGCACATGCTCGCCATGACCGGGCATGCGAAGAAACTCAGTGACTTGGGAATAGTGATTCCTAACAGACTGGGGATTAATCGTGTCCTTCAATCACTGCCACCAAGTTACAAGAACTTTGTGATGAACTACAATATGCGGAACATGAACAAGGAGTTAGCTGAACTCTTTGGCATGCTAAAAGTGCAGAGATTGAGAACAAGAAAGAGCACCAAGTGTTGATGGACAACAAGACCACCAGTTTCAAGAAACAGGGCAAGTCTAAGGGAAAATTCAAGAAGGGTGGCAAGAAAGCTGCCACGCCTCCTGTGAAACCTAAGAACGGCCCTAAGCCCGATGCCGAGTGCTATTATCGCAAGGAGAAGGGACAACTGGAAGCGTAATTGCTCCAAGTATCGGCTGATCCAAGAGCGGCCTTGTCAAGAAGAAGAAAGAAGGTATATCTGATATACATGTTATAGATGTTCATTTCACTGGTTCTCGTTCTAGTACCTGGGTATTTGATACTGGTTCGGTTGCTCAAATTTGTAACTCGAAACAGGAACTAAAGAATAAACGACAACTGCTGAAAGATGAAGTGACGATGCGCGTTGGAAACGGATCCAAGGTCAATGTGATCGCAGTCGGCACACTTCCTCTACATCTACGTTCGGGATTAGTTTTAAGCCTAAATAATTGCTATTATGTACCTGTGTTGAGCATGAACATTATATCTGGATCTTGTTTAATGCAAGACGGTTATTCATTCAAGTCTGAGAATAATGGTTGTTCTATTTTTATGAATAATATCTTTTATGGTCGAGCACCACAAAAGAATGGCTTATTTCTGTTAGATCTCGATAGTAGTGATACGCACATACATAACATTGATGCTAAGCGAATTAAATTGAATGATAATTCTACTTATATGTGGCAATCGCTGCCTTGGTCATATTAGAGTGAAACGCATGAAGAAACTCCATACTGATGGATTACTTGAATCACTTGACTTTGAGTCACTTGATAGATGCGAAGCATGTCTAATGGGAAAAATGACAAAGACTCCATTTTCTGGTATGATGGAGCGAGCTACTGACTTATTGGAAATCATACATAGCGATGTGTGCGGATCAATGAGCGTAGCATCGTGCGGTGGTTATCGTTATGTTCTAACCTTCACAGATGATCTGAGTAGATATGGGTATATCTATTTCATGAAACATAAATCCGAAACTTTCGAGAAGTTTAAGGAATTTCAAAGTGAAGTAGAAAATCAACGTAACAAGAAGATCAAATTTCTACGATCTGATCGTGGAGGTGAATATCTGAGTTATGAGTTTGGCATGCATTTAAAGAAATGCGGAATACTTTCACAATTGACACCGCCGGGAACACCTCAACGTAACGGTGTGTCCGAACGTCGTAATCGAACTCTCTTAGATATGGTTCGTTCTATGATGTCTCTTACTGATTTGCCGTTATCATTTTGGAGTTATGCATTAGAGACAGCCGCATTCACTTTAAATAGAGCACCATCAAAATCCGTAGAAACGACACCGTATGAATTATGGTTTAATAAGAAACCTAAGCTGTCGTTCCTGAAAGTTTGGGGTTGCGAAGCCTATGTAAAGAAGTTACAACCGGACAAGCTAGAACCCAAAGCGGAGAAATGCGTCTTCATAGGATACCCTAAGGAAACTATAGGGTACACTTTCTATCACAGATCCGAAGGCAAAATCTTTGTTGCTAAGAACGGAACCTTTCTTGAGAAAGAATTTCTCACTAAAGAAGTGACTGGAAGAAAAGTAGAACTCGATGAGATTGATGAATCTATACTCGTTGATCGCAGTAGCGCAGATCACCGGAAGTTGTACTGTACCGCCTACACCGGCAACAGAGGAAGCTAATGATAATGATCATGAAACTTCGAACGAGGAAACTATCGAACCTCGCAGATCGACAAGGGAACGTACCACTCTGATTGGTATGATCCTTGTCTAAATGTCATGATTGTGGATAACAATGATGAGGACCCTGCGACGTATGAAGAAGCGATGATGAGCCCAGATTCCAACAAATGGCAAGAAGCCATGAAATCCGAAATGGGATCCATGTATGATAACAAAGTATGGACTTTGGTAGACTTACCTGATAGCCGAAAGGCTGTCGAGAATAAATGGATCTTCAAGAGAAAACAGAGATCTTGATGGTAATATTACTGTCTATAAAGCTCGACTTGTCGCAAAGTGTTTCCGACAAATTCAAGGAGTTGACTACGATGAGACTTTCTCACCTGTAGCGAAGCTAAAATCTGTGAGGATTTTGTTAGCAATAGCTGCATTTTTCGATTATGAGATTTGGCAGATGGATGTCAAAACGGCGTTCCTTAATGGAGACATTGAGGAAGAGTTGTATATGGTACAACCCAAAGGTTTTGTCGATCCTAAAAATGCTGACAAAGTATGCAAACTTCAGCGTTCAATCTATGGACTGAAGCAAGCATCGAGAAGTTGGAACCGACGTTTTGATAAGGTGATCAAAGACTTCGGGTTTATACAGTGTCATGGAGAGGCCTGTATTTACAAGAAAGTGAGTGGGAGCTCTGTAGCATTCCTGATATTATATGTAGATGACATATTATTGATCGGGAATGATTATAGAACTATTAAGCAGTGTTAAAGGTTATTTGAATAATAGTTTTTCAATGAAAGACCTTGGTGAAGTATCATATATATTAGGCATCAAGATTTATAGAGATAGATCAAGACGCCTAATAGGGCTATCACAGAGTACATATCTGGACAAGATTCTAAAGAAGTTTAGAATGGACGAAAGTAAGAAAGGGTTCTTACCTATGTTACCAGGCAAGGTATTGAGTAAGACTCAAGGACCGGCTACGGCAGAAGAAAGAGAAAGGATGAGTAATATCCCCTATGCCTCGCGAGGATCTATCATGTATGCCATGCTATGTACTAGACCGGATATAGCACATGCTGTTAGTTTGACTAGCAGATATCAAAGTGATCCAGGAATGGAACACTGGACAGCGGTCAAGAATATCCTGAAGTACTTGAAAAGAACTAAGGATATGTTTCTTTGTTATGGAGGTGACCAAGAGCTCGTTGTAAATGGTTACACCGATGCAAGTTGGAACACTGATCCTGATGACTCTAAAGTTACAATCTGGGTACGTGTTTATATTGAATGGTGCTGCAGTAATCTGGGCAAGCTCAAAGCAGTGCACGGTGGCGAAGTCTTCAACAGAATTAGAGTACATAGCGGCTTCAGAGGCTTCATCAGAAGCGGTATGGATGAAGAGGTTCATTGTAGAGCTCGGTGTGGTTCCTAGTGCATTGGACCCATTAATCATTTACTGTGATAACATGGGTGCCATCGCCAATGCACAAGAGCCAAGGTCACACAAGAGGCTGAAGCATATCAAGCTGCGTTACCACTCGATTCGCGAGTACATCGAAGATGGAGAAGTAAAGATTTGCAAAGTACACACTGATCTGAATGTAGCAGATCCGTTGACTAAAGCTCTCCCTAGGGCAAAGCATGACCAACACCAGAATGCCATGGGTGTTAGGTATATTACAATGTAATCTAGATTATTGACTCTAGTGCAAGTGGGAGACTGAAGGAGATATGCCCTAGAGGCAATAATAAAGTGGTTATTATTTATATCTTTATGTTTATGATAAATGTTTATATATCATGCTATAATTGTATTAACCGAAACATTAGTACATGTGTGATATGTAGACAAACAAGAAGTCCCTAGTATGCCTCTTAAACTAGCTTGTTGATTAATGGATGATTAGTTTCATAATCATGAACATTGGATGTTATTAATAACAAGGTTATGTCATTATATGAATGATGTAATGGACACACCCAATTAAGCGTAGCATAAGATCTCGTCATTAAGTTATTTGCTATAAGCTTTCGATACATAGTTACCTAGTCCTTATGACCATGAGATCATGTAAATCACTTATACCGGAAAGGTACTTTGATTACACCAAACACCACTGCATAAATGGGTGGCTATAAAGGTGGGATTAAGTATCCGGAAAGTATGAGTTGAGGCATATGGATCAACAGTGGGATTTGTCCATCCCGATGACGGATAGATATACTCTGGGCCCTCTCGGTGGACTGTCGTCTAATGTCTTGCAAGCATATGAATGAGTTCATAAGAGACCACATACCACGGTACGAGTAAAGAGTACTTGTCAGGAGACGAGGTTGAACAAGGTATAGAGTGATACCGAAGATCAAACCTCGGACAAGTAAAATATCGCGAGACAAAGGGAATTGGTATAGTATGTGAATGGTTCATTCGATCACTAAAGTCATCGTTGAATATGTGGGAGCTATTATGGATCTCCAGATCCCGCTATTGGTTATTGGTCGGAGTAAGTACTCAACCATGTCCGCATAGTTCACGAACCGTAGGGTGACACACTTAAAGTTGGATGTTGAAATGGTAGTACTTGAATATGGAATGGAGTTCGAATATTTGTTCGGAGTCCCGGATGAGATCCCGGACATCACGAGGAGTTCCGGAATGGTCCGGAGAATAAGATTCATATATAGGATGTCATTTTATGTGAATTAAAATGTCGCGGAAGGTTCTATGGAAGGTTCTAGAAGGTTCTAGAAAAGTCTGGAAGAAACCACCAAGGAAGGTGGAGTCCACATGGGACTCCACCTCCATGGCCGGCCAACCCTAGTGGGGGAGGAGTCCCAAGTGGACTCCCCCTTAGGGGGCCGGCCACCCCCCCATATGGGAGGTGGAACTCCCACCTTTGGTGGGAGTCCTAGCTTGGCTAGGTTTCCCCTCCATATGGAAGGTTTTTGGTTCGGGTCTTATTCGAAGACTTGGACACCAACACTTGGGGATCCACCTATATAATGAGGGGCCAAGGGAGGGGGCCGACCACCCCAAGACCACAAGCTGGCCGCCCCCCTTGAAGTGGCCGGCCACACCCTCCCAAACCCTAGCCGCCCCCTCTCCTCCATAACTCCTGCGTAGCTTTAGCGAAGCTTCGCCGGACTTCTCCACCACCACCGACACCACGCCGTCGTGCTGTCGGATTCAAGAGGAGCTACTACTTCCGCTGCCCGCTGGAACGGGAGGTGGACGTCGTCTTCATCAACAACCGAGCGTGTGACCGAGTACGGAGGTGCTGCCCGTTCGTGGCGCCGGAACCGATCGTGATCAAGATCTTCTACGCGCTTTTGCAAGCGGCAAGTGAACGTCTACCGCAGCAACAAGAGCCTCCTCTTGTAGGCTTTGGAATCTCTTCAAGGGTGAGACTCGATACCCCCTCGTTGCTACCGTCTTCTAGATTGCATCTTGGCTTGGATTGCGTGTTCGCGGTAGGAAATTTTTTGTTTTCTATGCAACGTTATCCTACAATCATCACCCGGAGGACTCTACATCACCATGCCCGCCTCCGGACTGATGCGTGAGTAGTTCATCCTTGGACTATGGGTCCATAACAGTAGCTAGATGATTGTCTCCTCCTCTTGTGCTATCATGTTTAGATCTTGTGAGATGCCTATTATGATTAAGATCATCTATTTGTAATGCTACATGTTGTGTTTGTTGGGATCCGATGAATATGGAATACTATGTCAAGTTGATTATTGATCTATGATATATGTGTTGTTTATGATCTTGCATGCTCTCCGTTGCTAGTAGAGGCTCTGGCCAAGTTGATACTTGTAACTCCAAGAGGGGGTATTTATGCTCGATAGTGGGTTCATGCCTCCATTGAATCTGGGACAGTGACAGAAAGTTCTAAGGTTATGGATGTGCTGTTGCCACTAGGGATAAAACATCAATACTTTGTCTAAGGATATTTGTATTTTTACATTACGCACAGTACTTAATGCAATTGTCTGTTGTTTGCAACTTAATACTGGAAGGGGTGCGAATGCTAACCCGAAGGTGGACTTTTTAGGCATAGATGCATGCTGGATAGCGGTATATGTTCTTTGTCGTAATGCCCTAAGTAAATCTCATATTCGTCATCATGATATGTATGTGCATTGCTATGCTCTCTCTATTTGTCAATTGCCCAACTGTAATTTGTTCACCCAACATGCTATTTATCTTATTGGAGAGACACCACTAGTGAACTGTGGACCCCGGTCCATTCTTTTACATCTAAAATACAATCTAATGCAATCATTGTTCTCTGCTGTTCTATGCAAACAAACATCATTCTCCACACCATACGTTTAATCCTTAGTTTACAGCAAGCCGGTGAGATTGACAACCTCACTGTTAAGTTGGGGCAAAGTATTTTGATTGTGTTGTGCAGGTTCCACGTTGGCGCCGGAATCCCTGGTGTTGCGCCGCACTACACTCCTTCACCAACAACCTTCACGTGGCCTTCATCTCCTACTGGTTCGATAACCTTGGTTTCTTTCTGAGGAAAAATTTGTTGTTGTGTGCATCACACCTTCCTCTTGGGGTTCCCAACGGACGTGTGCATCACACGCCATCACATGGGTATAAACCCCAATAGTACTTTCTTAAATTTTGGTATGCATAGCATAAGTAAATGAGTTTACAACCAAAATCGGATGAATGTCTTTGCTGGTTATCCCAGAGAACAAATTGGGAATTCTTTCCACTATGAAGTCAAAGACAAAAGTGTTTGTCGATGTTTCTTATTTCCAAGAAATTGTTTCTAGCGAAGTATTTGAGTGGGAGGACAATAGAACTTGATAAGGTTGATGAACCTGAGCATGATGATCAGAGTAGCGCAGCATCAGAAATGGTTCTAGAAGCGGCCACGATGATCATGGCTCCCATGTCTACAAAGTGTTGTAGTCATGGAGATCGAAGTACCTATTGAACCTTGTAGGTATGGTTTACTTTGTGATCAAATAAATGATTTGTGAACAAAGGATTAATTTTGAACAATGATAAACCAACTACATACAAAGAACTTATGATGGGCCCTGACTCCGTTAAAATGGCTAAGTGCCATGAAATCCAAGATAGGTGAATAATTTTTGAAAGTAAATGAACCTATAAAATTGATGGACTTGGATGCAATACCATTGAAGAAGCTCGACTTGTCGAAAATTTGTTTACGATAAAGTTCAAAGAGTTGACTACGATAAGATTAGATCTTCCGTAGCAATGCTTATAGTCTATATGGATTATTCTAGTAGCCACTACATATTTCTTTTATGAGATATGTTAGTAGGATGACAGAAATACATACCTTCCAGAAGTGTGTATTAAGGATGTATACTAGATACAACCAAGAGTTTTGTTGGTCCGTGGAATACTAGATAGGTATACAAACTTCAATTGGATGAAGTGAGTATCGCAGAGTTGGAATCTTCACCGGATGAAATAGTCAAAGAGTTTTTAATTTCATCAAGAAACGATGAAGATGCTTGCATTTGCAAGAAATTAAGTGGGAGCGCTGAGACATAGTTATAATATTATATGTGGATGACATATCATTGATTATAAATGATGTAATTATATACTTGATTAAAAAGGTTTCATTGAGAATTAAATTCAATGAAAGGATATGAACTGAAACATATTTAGTGTCAAGATCTATGAAGATAGATTGAAACACACAATAAGTTTAAGTTATAGCACATAGAATGAATATTGAAGTAGTTCAATTTATAAATATTAAGAAGGTATTCTTTTCATGTGAAGGTTTAACAAGACTTGAGTGTATCTGACACTCAATGAGTAAAAACACATGAGTGATTTTAGATCACGAATAATATGTACACAATCAGATGTCATGTGCTCTAAAAGTGTTAAGAGCATATACCAGAATGATTCATGTAATGATCATTGGACAACAGTAAGAATATCCCTGAGTTCTTTAGAAGAACCAAGGATATATATAGTTTTGTATGGGTAATGACAAACAAATCGTTGTAAGGTGTTGCAACAATATTTGTTTGGTCACATATAAAAATAAAATTTCAACTCAATTAGGCTAAGTGTTGTTTTAAAGGTAGCACAATGAGCTGGAAGAAGTCTATGCTAGATTTAGATGAGTTCTAAATATTGTGACGGATTGTACAAACAAAGGCAGAGTATGTCATTGTTTTGACAATGACTAAGGATGTTTAACGTCGAGAAGTTCTTTGAGAACTTGGTGTAGTTCCGATAGTATCAGAATTTTGAATCTATATTGTGTGTGACAATATTAGTGACATATTTCAGACCGCGTAATTAAGGTTCCACCAGAAGACCAAACATATTTAATGTCGACTCATTTGGAAAATGAGTGATGCGTGAAGACGCAAATGAATTGCAAAATACATACGTTTTCTGAGTGTGTCAGATCCGTTGACTAAAACCTCTCCCGTGAGCAAAACATGTTAAACTCCAGAAGGCCAAGGTGTTATATCTTTACAAATGTAAACTAGATTATTGACTATAGTGCAAGTGGGAGGCTGTTGGAGATATGCCCAAGAGGCAATAATAAAGTGTTTATTATATATCTTTGTGTTTATGATAAATGTTTGCATACCATGCTATAATTGTATTAACCGAAACATTGATACATGTGTGTTATGTAAAGAACAAGGAGTCCCTAGTAAGACTCTTGTATAACTAGCTTGTTGATTAATAGATGATCATGGTTTCGTGATCATGAACATTGGATGTTATTAATAACAATGTTATGTCATTGGATGAATGATATAATGGACACACACAAATAAGCGTAGCATAAGATCACGTCATTAAGTTCAATTTGCTATTAGCTTCCGATACATAGTTACCTAGTTCTTCGACCATGAGATCATGTAAATCACTTATACCGGAAGGATACTTTGATTACATCAAACGCCACTGCGTAAATGGGTGGTTATAAAGATGGGATTAAGTATTCGGAAAGTATGAGTTGAGGCATATGGATCAAGAGTGGGATTTGTCCATCCCGATGACAGATAGATATACTCTGAGCCCTCTCGGTGGAATGTCGTCTGATTAGCTTGCAAGCATGTGAATAAGTTCACAAGAGATGATATACCACGGTACGAGTAAAGATTACTTTTCGGTGACGAGGTTGAACAAGGTATGGAGATACCGATGATCAAACCTCGGATAAGTAAAATATCGCGTAACAAAGGGAATCGGTATCGTATGTAATGGTTCAATCGATCACTATGTTATCATTGAATATGTGGGAGCCATTATGGATCTCCAGATCCCGCTATTGTTTATTGGTCGGAGAGGAGTTTCAACCATGTCTACATAGTTCACGAAACGTAGGGTGACACACTTAAGGTTTGATGTCATTTTAAGTAGATATGGAATATGGAATGGAGTTCGAATTTTGTTCGGAGTCTCGGATGGGATCCAGGACATCACGAGGAGGTCCGGAATGGTCCGGAGAATAAGATTCATATATAGGAAGTCACTTTTCAAGTTTGGAAATGATCCGGTGCATTTATGGAAGGCGCTAGAATGTTCTAGAACCTTCCGGAAGAAATCACCATGGAAGCTGGAGTCCCGGTTACCCTAACCAGCCAACCAAGTGGGCGGGTGGAGTCCATGGTGGACTCCACCTCCTTGGCCGGCCAAGCAAGGGGGGAAGGGAAGAGTCCCTGTCCCTCTAGGTTTCGTCCATAAGGCAGTTTTTGAATTGGGGTCTTATTCGAAGACTTTGGGCAAACCCTTGGGGTTCCACCTATATATGAGGAGGGGAGGGAGGGGGCTGCCCACAAGTTGGCCGCACCACCTAGGGCTCCCATGGCCGGCGCCCTAGGCCCCCCTCTCTCCCAAACCCTAGCCTCTCTCCTCCTCCATCTTCTCCCACATCGCTTAGGCGAAGCCCTGCCTGAGATCTCCACCACCACCGACACCACGTCATCGTGCTGTCGGGATTCCGAGGAGGATCTACTACATCCGCTGCCTGCTGGAACGGGGAGAAGGACGTCGTCATCAACACCGAACGTGTGACCGAGTACGGAGGTGCTACCCGACTGTGGCACCGTCAAGATCTTCTACGTGTTTTTGAAAGCGGCAAGTGATCGACTACAGCAACAACGAGATCTAATCTCGTAGGCTTTGGAAATCTTCGAGGGTTAGTCTCATGATCTTCTCGTTGCTACCATCTTCTAGATTGCATCTTGGCTTGTTATTCGTTCTTGCGGTAGGAAATTTTTTGTTTTCTATGCTACGAATCCCAATAGGAACAATGGTATCCGAATATCCCGTCCGATTACCTTCTTGAATATCTTGGCTCTTTCGGGTTCCTTAGCCGTCAAGCCATCCTCATCGAGTTCCTCGTCGGGTCCATCATCATCCGAGTCCGACACATAGCATCAGGAATAAGGAATGGAGTAGTCCATCTCCTCTTGCGTCCAATATTTATCCAAATCACTGACATTGTTGGCATTCATCTCGAAACCATCATCACCATCATCATGCTCGTCATACTCCTCCTCCAACGGAGGTTGTTGGACAATGGGAGATTGAGTGGCTTCTTCTTGGCTCATGGGTGGTGGACTCCTAGCTTGAACGGGGCATGAGCGCCGGTTAAGGTCAAGCTCAATACGAGCATCAACCGTCTTGGTTGCAAACAACTCCAAAGCCTTGTCTTGTGACCCGGTCACCATCTCCTTGTAAACGGACCAACGTTGCTCGGAGTTGATAAGCATTGTTTTCCAACGGGTGTGCATTCCAAACCCCACATTATGTCTTCCCTCTAGCTCAACACCATCATTTGGCTCATTCCAATTCAACTCAACCCTCACTTGTGCTACCACCTCCGCAAAGCTAGGGCTAAGGTCAAACACCAAGTCAACCTCTTCCGGGTCCGGCTCTATGTTTCCCTTCAAGAAAGCATCCTTGTCCACATGATGAACATGGACAATTCTATCCATCCCCTAGCATAATGTGAACAACACATACATACATATGTCCATTAGTTACCATAATCAACATAATCTACCCATACAAACTAGCACACTACCATTTCTCCAACTTCAACAACCCTAACATCCAACCAAATCCACATCCACCCTCAAATCAACCAAATCCACATCTAGGGTTTCACATATAGATTCAACCAAATACACAAAATCAATGGATGAAAAGAGGGGGAACGGAGGAGATTACCTCGAGGAACGGAGTGGGAACGATCTCCACGGGCAGATCTGACGAAATTCAACAGATTTAAGTAGGGATTTGAGGGGAGAGAGAGAGCCGGCCGCCTTGGAACTGAGGGAGGAAGAAACAGAGAAGAGAATGGCTGGGTCGGGCTGGGGCGGGCTCGCGCGGCCACACATAACAGGATGTGTGGTGCCCTTGCCACGGGCGCCACACTTTGAAAGTGTGGCGCCGATGTGTGCGGCGCCACACATCGTGCCACGTCAAATCGGTGCACACCTCAGCGTCGAGGACGCCACGTCGGATGGGTGAGTGGCGCCGACCTCTCGGGTGCCACTTAGTGAGGTGTGGCGCCCATGGGAGGGGCGCCACAAAAAAGGGGAGTGAAATAGTTTGCCCGGAGGGTCAGTCTGTGCTATAATTTTAGAAAAAAGTTATTTCTGTGTAAATCGCCAAGATCAACAGGATTGAAGACACTCCATGCATGTTGCGTTTTTTCCCGCTCAAATTGAGGTTGATCTTGCGGATCGGCATTTGGTTGAACCTTGTTTTTGGTGTGACTTGGCCAGCTCGGCAGCTGATTGAAGCGTCTTTTTCTCGTTCCTCCCTATAGAGCATCTCTAGCAGATCCCATCAGACCGCATTCACATAATAATTGTTGTTTTCCGGTTCGGAGAGAAAAAAAGACCGTTCATAAACCGCATCGGACCCATCCACATAATAATCGTTGTTTTCCTGTTCGGAGAGAAAAAAAGAACCGTTCAGAAACCGCACCGGACCCTATACAAAAAAAATCCGGGCTATCCCGTTTTGCGCCGCGGAAACCCCAAGTTCCCGGGTTGGGGAGGCTGTGCGAGCGCGAACCCCATCTTTTCAGCTGGCCCTTTCCCGCTTCCGCCCCACCTACCGCTCCCGATTCCGCTGCTCCCCATCCCCTCCGGCCACCGCAGCCCGCGCGCCGACATGGACGCCACCAGCCAGCCGCTGCTCCCAGGCCAGACCGCGCCACGCGGACCGGCTCCACCGACTGCATCTGGATCCAGCGCCGCCGCGGTAGCCACCACCGAAGGACTCGTGGTCAACGCGCCACACACTGCTGCTGTCGGAAATCGGAAGCGACTGGGGTAGCACGTCGTCCCCGCACCCCCCGCTGCGTTCGTGCCTCCCTCTCCGGCCAAGCGGGTGAAGGCCGAGCAGCAAGGTGCCGACCCCGACGCCGGCGCAGAAGAAGGCGACGCCAAAGAAGGCTGCGAAGAAGCTAGCCGCAGCCAAGATGGCGTCGCTGACTGCCTTGACGACAGCAATGCCGAAGGCGACGCTGAAGTCGGCTGATGCGCGCAAGGTGGTCGACGAAAGTCCCACCGTTGATGTCGCACCGGAGTACTAGCTATTGATTCGTGTGATTTCTAGAGATGAATTTTACTTCTTTAATTATTAAAATATCTATGTTGGATGTAGAGGGAAACATCCATATCCATGTTAATCCTATGAGATATATTAAATTTCTTTATTTTTAAAATATTTACATATATGTGAACGTATCCCCGCATCTGCGTTTTTCAAAAATTATCGTATCGCGGTATCCCCGTATCATGTATCGGATACATATCCAAGTATCCGTGCTTCCTAGTCCTCGGGGACAAGGACTAGATGACATGATAGTTGAGGACCAGGAGCAGGCACTCGTCGCCGAGGAGGAGTCGATCATGGACACCCCGAACGAGGAGTCACGGGATGACCTCGGGGACTACCTCAGCCTCCTTGCATGGGAGACCGAGTATACGAAGGCAGTGAAGACAGAGGAAAAGTTCCCCATCCAACCACACGACCTCCAATTCAAGGAGGCTTTCAAGCTCGCATGTGGAGGCGTCGCCATGGAATCCGGCCCGTGCCTGCATCGGCCCCTCTAGTATATGTGGCATGTGCCAGAGTATGTCAACCTGACCGCCAACGATAACAAGGTGTAGGCGGCGCGGTGGATGCAAACCATAGATAGGTTTTTATCAAGTTATTTTTATTTTATGTCCTTTTTATTTGCCATATGTACATTAAATTTTCAATATATCAAATTCTATTTTAAAAATGGTCTTACTGACCTGCAATGAATCTAAACACACAAGAGAATGACACGACCTCATTTATATCCATGGGCCGACCCAACTTAAAAAAAGAGATCCGTTTGGTGCCCGAAACGGGTCGACCCAAGATGCTCTTCATTTGTGCTTGACTCGGTCTGACTTTGTTTTGCAAACTATTTACGATCAAACCCTAAATGCGCATCTGGTCATAGGGATTTTGTCAAATATTACCTCACAAGACCATTATTTGATAGATTCATTTTATTAGATTCAAATAGTACCTGATTTATACTAAGCATATTTACGAGCTGCTTTAAGTTGAGGTAATAGTACAGTAGAATCAATCCGATTCAAAAGAAAATTCCTTTGGAATTGATCAAGGAGAAGTAGTGAATTTAATTCGTTGCTTTCCATCAAACTACAGGATAGTACAGCTTTCAAGTCAAACACCATTCTTTCCCAGCGCTCGACTGCTCTCTGCTCCGACGTCCTTCCTCCTCCGCCGCTCCACCTCCACCTCGCCGCCATCGCCGCCCTCACTCCGTGCTCCTGGTGTCCGCTTTCAAGTGAAACTCCATTCTTTGTGAGCGCCGCCGTGTCGCTCGGCCAACACCATGTCTCGCCTCCACTCGTCCGCTCCGATGCTCCTTCTCCGCCGCCGCTCCTCCTCCACATCCACCTCGCTGCCCTCACGCCAGGCTCCCCACGTCGCCCTTGCCGCGGCCACGGAGCGCGCCTGCTCCGGGACGCTCAGCCCTCAGGACGCACACGAGGTGTTCGACGAATTGCTCCACCAGGACACTCCGGTACCAGCGGGCGCCCTGAACGGCTTTCTCGCTGCCCTCGCCCGCGCGCCGGCCTCCACCGCCTGCAGCGACGGCCTGTCGCTGGCCTTCGCCCTCTTCAACCGCATGCCACGAGGCGATGGCGCGCCGGTGCCGCCGCCCACAGTCCACACGTACGGCATCCTGCTCGACTGCTGCTGCCGCGCGCGGCATCAAGACTTAGCGTTTGCCTTCTTCGGCCGCTTCCTCAGGGCGGGCCTCAAGACAAACATCGTTATCGTCAACACCCTCCTCAAGGTCCTCTGCCACGCAAAGCGGACAGATGAGGCTCTGGACATGCTGCTTCACAGGATGCCGCATCTGGGCTGCGTGCCTGATGCCATCTCATACAGCACAGTTATCAAGGGCTTATGTGATGGTAGCAGGAGCCAGCATGCACTCGAGCTACTCCGGATGATGGCAAAACAAAAAGCTGCCTGCTCCCCTGACGTGGTGTCATATACCACGGTTATCCATGGATTCTTAAAGGAGGGTAAATTCAGCACGGCAAGCAACCTATTCCATGAAATGGTGCAGCAGGGCGTTGTTCCTAATGTGGTGACATTTACCTCGATGATTGATGTGTTGTGCAAGCGTGGAAGAAGCAAAGAAGCTAGACAGATTCTGGATTGCGCGATTCTGAAGGGCCTCAAACTGAATATCGTGGCATACTCTACCATGCTACATGGGTACGCTACAGAAGGATGCCTTGTTGATATGAATAATCTCTATAACTTGATGGTAGGAGAAGGTATTGTACCTAACCAATATGTTTTCAACATATTGATCAATGCACATGCTAAGTGTGGATCGGTGGATGAGGCCTTTCTTATCTTTGAAGACATGCAGAAACAGGGAGTGAAACCGGATGTTGTGACCTATTTAGCCATGATAGATGCGTTTTGCAGAAAGGGTAGGATGAATGATGCTATTCAACAATTCAACCAGATGATTGATATGGGGGTACGGCCAGATGTACAGACTTATGGGTGCCTGATTCAGGGTTATTGTACACATGGTGATTTAGTGAGAGCTAAAGAATTGGTTCATGAAATGAAGGAAAAAGGCATCCGTTGTCCTGACGTTATGTTCTTTACCTCAATAGTGAACAACCTATGCAAAGAAGGAAGGGTGACAGATGCACAAGATATCTTTGACTTTATGATACATATAGGTGAAAAGCCCAATGTTATCACATTTAGTTCACTGATTGATGGATACTGCTTGGTTGGCAAGATGCAGAAAGCACGCAGGGTACACGATGATATGGTATCGGTTGGCATTCAGCCGGATGCAATTACGTACAATATACTTATTGATGGATACTTTAAAGCAGGAATGGTGGATGCTGCGTTGACTCTATTCAGAGAAATGTCAGATATGGCAGCTAAACCGAATACTCTTACTTATAGCATCATAATGGATGGATTATTTAAGGCTGGTAGAACTGTTGCTGCAAAGGAAATGTTCCATGAGATGGACAAAAGTGGAGTGAGATTGTCCATTTATACATACAATATAATTCTCAGTGGGATTTGTAAAAATGGTTGTGCCGATGAAGCAGTCATGATGTTTGACAAGTTGCGAGCAATGAACCATAAGTTTGATATTAGAAGTCTAACTATTATAATTGATGCAATGTTTAAAGTTGGAAGAATAGAGCAAGCTCAGAATTTGTTTGCTGCAATACCAGCCAAGGGATTGGTACCTACCGTTATAACGTACACTACGATGATGTCAAACCTTATAGAAAAAGGATTGATAGAAAAAGCTGACAGTATATTTTCATCAATGGAGAGGAGTGGTTGTGCTTCCAACTCTCGTATGCTAAATATTATTATCAGAAAGTTACTGAATAAAGGTGAAATAGTCAGGGCCATCAATTATATGTCCAGAGTTGATGGGAAAAGCATGTCGCTTGAAGCTTCAACTATTTCCCTGTTGATAACTCTCTTTTCAAGGAAAGGGATATACCATAAGCACAAAGATTTGCTCCCAGAAAGGTATCAGTTTTTGGAAGGAGACATCCACAGTTGACATGTACTTAAACCCTTGAAAGGCATGCTTAAGATTTTCATTGCAATGAGTCATTTCTGCTGGTACAAGAAATGCAGGCTGCTGCGAGTACAAAGTTAGTACCTGATTCTTTATTCTCATATTCCAATGTGTTGAAATTATGGAATGTGAACTATTGATGAATTAGTAAGAACATCATTTTTTATATTGTTTTTTGTTTTCGTAGGATGATCAGAGGTACAACTGATTACATTTGTTACAAAAATGGCTTCTGGTGACTGGTGGTGATTGTTCAAGGTATTGAAATGTGTTGTTCCACAAGATGTTTATTTTTTTGGTTGTATGTTAGTGATTTGACAATTGTACATGAGCTGAATAGTAGCACCCTGCTCTGCCATCATCACATTGCTCACAGAGCTGGAGAATGACATCATAACCATTGGGTTCCAGACAAGCTGTAGTGTGATTCTTTGACACCATGGGACGCTCTTTTCCTGTGTTCTTCGTCAAGAGGGAGGCTAAGAGAAAGCTATTTAATCTCGTGTACACCAATCCTGTGTTAGTTCTTTGTTTGGTTCTGATGAACTAGGACTGGGCAATGATTCTTAGAGTTAGAAGTAGACATGATTGGAAGACAACCTTAAGTTATTCTGCATGGCTGCTCTGGATTCGCATTAGTGCCATATTACTGGGGTTTTAACCATATTAACTGCTCTGAACAAATATACCAAAAGGTCAATCAGGGTCACTGATGAGGTGGCATGAAATTCACCACCTACTCCCATGGCTTGTTCACACTTGACACTTCAAACGAAAATACATTAGGCTTGAGAGATGATTGAAAACTTCAAGAAAGTTCTAATTTGCATACTAGCTAACACTCAAACCATGAACTGGAAAGGCTCCGGGTGCTTGCCATGCGCCTCCGAGTGGACGGCCAACTTGGTGGACCGGCAGAGCGGCCGCGTGCTGGTCACCGCCTCCTCCATCGAGAAGCCCCTCCGGGACGGGCTGGAGTGCGGTCGCGCCTGCAACACCAAGGCCACCGCCGCTGTCGGCGAGGTGCTCGCCATGCGCCTCCGGGTCGACGGCCTGGCCAGCGAGCCCATCCACGCCGCCGCCGCCAAGGAGGTCCAGACGAAGGGCTTCAAGAACCGCACCAAGGTCTGGGCCATCCTCAACGCGCTCCGCGACCACGGTGGTCAACCTCCGCGTCGACGACGACGGTGACCACCGCCGGCATGTCTGACTGACTGAGAGGCAGGCATTAGTGTTCAGTGCGTTCCTCAATTCTACTTCTAGTTCTGTTCTGCTGATGTTGCCTCAAGCCATTATACTTCAGTTACTATTTGAGTGTACCATGTCATTCTGCTGATGTTGTCTCATGCCACTGAACTGTTCTAGTTCTCACCTCTCAGTTAGTTTAATACGGAGTACTACATGTTAATGCTATTTAACATGGAGAATTGGCCACCTATAGAGACACATGATACATATTGTTTGCTGTGTTGCAAGGTCACCACTGAAATTTATTTAGCTTCTATGTAAACAGAACGAACCTTGCAGTCTACCTGAATCAGATTTTTGGTCAAGTGTAGATGATATGCAGTGACAAATATACCAAAAGATCTCGCTGCTATAGTGGCATAGAGTTTACACCCCATGCCCATGGCTAGTTCACACTTCAAACAACGGTACATCAGGCTTCGGAGGTGCATAGAAACTCAGGAAAGTTACCATTTGCATACTAACAATAAGGGTTTACACCGACCATACAATGAAGTTTAATAGCGAAACCATGAACTGGATATGCTCAGTCAAATAGCGAGCAACCGAGTGATTCAAGTTTCTCGTACGCTTTGAGCTGACTCAAAGCACTATCTAGCAGAGTCTTCTTGCTACTGCTGATCACTTCCCTGGACTGTCTGAGCTCATACTTGGCCACAGTCAGCTCGTTCTTCAGGTTCTTGATTTTCAGCGTATCCCTGACCTTCTCGAGATCCCTGATCTTCTCTTCAATCAGATGCACATCCTCATGGTCAGACCAAACTCCTGATGGTGCTAGAGCACAGGACACGTTATCTGGTGATGGTGGAGCTGAAGGTGCAGTGTGCCCCATTCTTGAACTGCTTCCCAGAACCAATATCATTTTCTGCAAGCAGATAGTGGTTCAATTAGAGGTGTGGAAATCACTTTGGAAATACGAAACCTTTTTGTCATGTTTCTATTTTTACATGGTTTTTTTCCCAATACCTTTTCATCATGTTCTGTTTCATAGAGTTTGATCTTTTGTTCCATCTGTCTAGCAAGCAAGCACACAGTGCACATGATCACTGTGGAAATAGGTAACCAGAACCAGTCACTCTCTGAAGTGTTAAAAAACTATCAGCCGTTCAAGTTCAGCTTTTGACATGTGGATTATCAGTTCTTACATGGCTTTTAGCCCGATATATTTTAAGATTTGATTACTTCATGCCCTTTGATATGTGTATTTTCTATCTGCTAAGCACAAAATAAACATGATCCTTCTTGCCATTTTTCCAGTGGATACATTCATTTGTAAAGCCAAGAACATCACAGTAACGCTCTTCATTCTGCCCTAGTAGACGAGGGGTAAGTACCTGATTACGATTCTCAACTGGTGGATCAGGGCAAACGATCTTGACATCCTTCATTGTCTTCCTCTTCAGCCACTGGCGAAGCTCCGCTGGATTCACCTTCCCTGCCACAGCAACAACCCCAGTGTCGACATCTCCCACCGATCTCTCGACTCCTGTTGAACCAAAGGAAAAATCAGGCAAAACGTTCCAAGAAAGAACAAATCAAAGAGGGGTCAGGGAGGCTGCGTGTACCTTTGAAGCTCCCAATGGAGGCCATGGCTTTCTCGACCTTGCTAACGCACCCCATGCACCGGCACTGCATGTCAACCTGGAGGCTGAACTGCCTGTTCTCGGCTCCGTCCTGCGAAGATTCAAAAGCTATCTGGTTAAGGTCTGATGAGAGCAGCAGAGTAACATGAATGGATCAGAGAAGAAGAAGGTGAGAGCTTCGTCACCGTTGCCATGGCTGAGTTCAGACTTGAGAGGTTGCAAGCTTTGGTTGTGCGGGGACTGGGGAGGGTTTTGAGGTGGTCGAGGGTGGTTTAAATACACAGTGTGATCACAGTCGAGTTGCTGGTAAACTGGTGCCACTTACTGCTGATTAACCGGATTGGACGGCGCGAAGTTCCATGCGGTCCTGTGATGAATCAGAAGAGCCACTCCAAAACGGAATTTAGGATTATCATCCTGTTCACATTAGTCAATCAGCGTTATGTAATCCTCAAAGGTCAAAATTATTCCTTCGAGAGGAGAGATCATGTGTTTCCATTAACTTAATTGCACTGTTTGGCTAAATTTCGTATGCATCTTTTTTGGCTCATATAGACTATATTTTGTATATATGCATCACACGCGATAATGGTGACACGAGATTCCACTCTGAATCGTGTGATGAGAATGAGACTCTCTTTCTATTTTGTCTTTGACAATCAACGGGTGATTTAATAAAGCTGAACTAAAAAAACGCTAAAAAGGAAGAGGCGGCGATCCAGGGTTCCACCCTAGCTGTTGTCGCCATCTGTTTCGTCTCCTCCGTCCCCGGCAGGGAATCGACTGGTCCCCGCCTCCTTTGCTTGCCGCTCCAGCAGCGGAAAGGCGTGGAGAACTGGAGACCTCAGACCTGCTCTCGACACTATATCAAGGTCCCTAAAATTAGAGTTTGGTCAACCAGTAGCGACATTATGGTGGCTATGGTGACACCGTCCAAGACAAGAATAAGGTATTCCCGCCTCCGCATCCACCTTGTCGGCAGCGATCTCGTCGGTATCATCGAGGAGGGTGGGGAATTGTCTTATCGATGCTTCCATGGAGTGGTGGATCTCGGTTAGTCTATTTGTGCTACAGGTTTGGTGTTACAAGATTTAGATCAAATGAAAGGTTCAGTGGCGACGACTTCGGTTCTGGGGCGCCGTTCCTTAGGGGCACGCGCACGAAGAATTTCCGACTGTCATCACCAACGTCAGGCCGGCTCCGGTAGGGGAGCGGCGACATTGGTGCGTCATCGGCTCGCTCTCGTAACGGTGGTGGTTAGGTCGTCGAAGAACCTCAATGTAATTTTTATTATCTTTGAGGTGTTTTGTACTCTTCGTGATCTTCTATAAAAGATCTGAATCTTTCTCTCGAAAAAATAATAAACCTGGACTAGTTTTATTATTTAGCAACAATAAACCTGGACTAGTTTTTTTTTTTTTTTTGAGCATCATAAACCTGGACTAGTGGATCAGGGCAATGAGCACATTTTAGCCCACGTTTGCCATTTTTACGGTTCTCCTCATCTACGGGCCCATTAACGCTTCAGCCCATCAAAACATATGGCGTCCTCTCGGAAGTGGGGAATTGGGGAAATAGCAGATAACAATGTCTCGCCGGCGGCGGCAGGGCTCCGACTCCGACGGCGAGGACGACAGCTTCCTCTACCGCTACCCGCTGCCCACCTCCGCCGCCGCCGGCGCTTCCGGCGCCAACGGCGGGGGCGGCAAGCCCGGCAGGGGCGGCAGCGGCTCGGGCGGGCTCGCGCCGTCCAAGTCCACGGTGTACGTCTCCAACCTGGACTTCGCGCTCACCAACTCCGACCTGCACACCCTCTTCTCCCGCTTCGGCAAGGTCGCCCGCGTCACCGTCCTCAAGGACCGCGCCTCCCGCCGCAGCAAGGGCGTCGCCTTCGTCCTCTTCGTCCGCCGGGAGGACGCCGCCGCCGCCGCCGCCCAGATGCACGGCAAGCTGCTCAACGGCCGCACCCTCGCCGCCTCCATCGCCGAGGACAACGGCCGCGCCGCGCAGTTCATCCGCCGCCGCGAGTACCGCGACAAGTCCCACTGCTACGAGTGCGGCGGGGAGGGCCACCTCTCCTACGAGTGCCCCCGCAACCAGCTCGGGCCCCGCGACAGGCCGCCGCCCTCTAAGAAGTCGCGCCGTGGCGCCGGCGCTAGTGGCGGTGGCGGCGAACGAGACGGACCCTCTTGGCAGTCGGACGATGACGACGGCGTCGCCGCGGCCTTCGAGGACGACAGGTGGGCGTCGGTGGTGGACACGAGGGGAGAGGACGAGAAGGCCGCCGAGAAGACGGCCGAGAAGGCGGCGAGGAAGGAGAAGAGGAAAGGCTACTTCAGTGACGAGAGCGACGAGGATGCTGACTGAGTTTCTTCAGACTGTGGTTTCTAGCCTTCTTGTGAGATAGTGTCTTCTGTATCCCAGTTTCCATGGATTTTTATGACTTGATCAATGAATAATTTCCTGTTGCAAACCTTGTCTCATTGCCTGTGCCCACGTTTCTACAAGCTTGTTAGGTATGAACAATTTCCCTGGTTTGCTGCTTATTTGACCTGCCACGAAATGTTCATCTGCATAAATAGTTTCAAACATTGTTTTGGACCTTTTCTTTTACATCTAGCTTATGCTTGCATTGTTCTGTTTAGGATCGCGGAGAGTGTAGATTATTAATGAACTAGTGACAGTGTCCTGACATCCATGTTTTCTTGATAAGGACCGTATTTTGCTTCCTGTAGCTCGTCGCGGACTATAAAAGGTTGCTAGCAGTGTGTGCTCGGTTGAATTCCATTTGCAACATGCATACCCCAGTAGCCTTAATTTGCCCTCTTATATCTGTGGGCTGTGAATCTTAACCCTCTCGGGTTAGTCCACCATATTGCATGAAGAAGAATTTGCTGCAATAAGTCATTGTGCCAAGACACTAATAATCTAAGAAACACAGAGGCAGAAAATATTATAAAGTACTACAGCTTGTACTACAGCTTTTGGTTAGCAGTTAGCATATTTGAGTCTATCTCTTTATTTAAATTGGAGTCATATTTGAATATTTCTCTTTAGTTTAATTTATAAAGTAAAGACACCGTTCATTTCTTGAAGCCATACTTCTCACCGTTTGATGAAAACAGTTCATGCTCTGTTATAATCGTGTCTGCTGTGCATTCTGGTTGTTCTAGTTGATCACAGGGGTGTTTCACTTTGTGGATACAAGTACAACTATATGTACTTGCATCTTGTTCACCATTGCATTTCTGCTGTCCATTTCAATATCTGCCCTGGAACTTTTGGGCACCTCCGTTTGATACTGATGCCCTGGAGATCCATGTAGATGCACCTGAATTCTAATGTTACGCTTGGAATCAAGTTGGAGACACGGTCTGCCTTCTCTCTAAATGACAGTTTCGCTTAACCTGCATGGCTATCCTTGAGACTCAAGAAGTGGAGGACCCCATCAAGTGTCTTATGGTGAGCTTGGAACAAGAGCAGTTCTCAGGATATGGCAAGGCTGTGAGTCCTTTCTTGTTTGCTCGCAGGCTCATAGTATGCACAGCGAATCATACACAGGGAATTCGCCACTGCCATCAATGTCGAAGTCCTTGGTTGCAATGGTGCCACTTGAGGTCACTCTGCCATTATACTTGATGCAGTATTGACACTTGAATGTGACATCAGCTTATTATTGTTCTGCTGCTAATTAAATTGTTAAGAAGTAATGACTTGGCACCTTTTTGCATTAAAGAGGACAAGAATTCACAACAAACTTTCATGCAAGATTGTGGAACCGAGCCTGATGAAAATATTGACAATAGTGTCAGGCAACTTCCATTGGTTGGTCCCTGACCCTCCGGTTGATGGCCTTTAACTTGACAGGGAGATATCTGTCAGTCAAGAATGAATGGTGTTTGAAAATGTGCCGTTGATATCCTGGTTGGAGGACCTAAGTATAAATCTGACAGTGTAGGGATGGCCCCCCATTGTCCCTCACTTGCTTTCTCAATGCTACTGTGTTTGGTTTGTCTTTTGGGATGTGGAGGATAGTTGAATTTCAGTACATGCATGTCTCTAACATCAGAGGTCGGTAACGAAAGTTTGGCATGTCCTGGCTGATACGCTTGGAAGGCTTATGAAAACGGCTAAACCATAAACGACAAATCAACTAGAGAAGTAAATCTCAGTCATCTGAAATGATTTTGTTGCATTTCTTGTACTTTATCTTTTGGAACCATTATCTCAGTTCTAGAAACACATTTTCAGGAGATGATATGATGTACCTTCTATGTTGTTTGACCTTATTGGTGGATAATGTAGATGTTAGAGTACGTCATGGGCCTGGGCCCGTTAGTCTTATGGTTTGCTTAGGGATCAAGTAAGCCTTGCTTGGAAGTCAAGTAAACCTCTCTATATAAGGAGAGGAGATGTATCAATCTAATCAAGCAAGAATTAAGAAGGAAATCCCTTCCCTCTTGCCACCGGCCGTGGGCAAGGCCCCCGGCCGGCTCTCTCGCGCCATCCCTCTAGCAGCACCATAACAGTAGAGGTATTATTTCTAAACTGGTAGCTTTTCAGTGAGAAATTATCCATCAGATCTGTGAGAACAGTTGTGTTGCATCCACAGATGTAGGTTTTTCCATACTTGTTTGTATCGTGGTTGCATCTACTTATGCATTTAGTATGTCTAATCACTAAGCTACATACTTGTTACTTTTCTTATTCCAGTCGTGTAGTTTGGATCATCAACAGGGGGGACGATGAAAAATAAATTGTTCCATATATGTTCCATTCTTGTTCTCCAAACATCTCAAAAATACTCATCAGTTAATTACAAAAGCACATGAACTGGTTATTTTTAATGTCAGTTGCATTTTAGGCATACTAACAGGACAAACTTCTTTCATGCTCAAAGTTGCTAGATCACTGATGTAGTTCAATCTGCGTATTGATATCGACCATATAGTTGATAAATTTCGAACTTCTTAAAGAAAACAAATGTAGTCTGTACATTGTCTTTCTCAAGAGACACTTCATGTGGTACGAGTGTACCGTACATATTTAACTTTTTGAGGAAAAACAAATTGAACAAAATATCCTAATCCTCCAATATCTAGAACTAATCCAGAATAATTACTGCAGAACTTTTTGTTTGAAAAGCAGAGCTCCATGCCCATTGAATGATGAAGCACGCTGAATAACTCGAAAGCGTTGGTGCTGGTAACTTGGTTGAGGGGTTGAATGCTGTAATATCCTCTGAAGGGAGCACTGAAGTTGATCAGTAATCAGACACAGGCCATTGAGGATTATTGCACATCAACATTCCAAGAACCAAAAGGTATCTGGAGCAAACCTTACATAGATATATTTCACCATATCAACTTAATCAAGTTGGACTGTCGTTCAGAGTTTGGGGCGCATCAATGAGAGTATTTACAAGTCAATGCATGATTTTTTCAGTGTATCCTAATTTTCAAAACTGGCTTTCCCATAGTCAAATATTCTAATGTCATCAGCAGCTCCTAACCTCAGAATCAAATCAAAAGTTAATCCATCATCATAACTAGGTGTGGTAACGCTACTTGGCACATAACCTGCGGTACCAAGAATTCTTTCTGGGTTTCCCTGGGGTAAAACCAAGCACTGCTTCTTCGTAGATTTCTAATTAAATCTGACAAGCTTGTGAGGCCTATGGTGTCTTCATGACAAACCAGTGTGACCAATAGTGACCCTTGTTTCTGGGCTAGCAACTAGATGAACTGAAACTTTGACAGTTTGGATATTTGCTAGTTTATATACATGAAGGCACTCTTGTAAATCTGCATCACATGTCATCAAGACCCACTCTGAATCATCATCCAGGTACTTAACAATCATAGAACTTGTGTCTACTATACCCAAACGTCTTGCCATCTCCTGCTTCAGTTCTTGAAAGCCTAACTCAGGCTTCAATCTGAACCTGACCTTTTCTGAGCCAAATGTGGCCTTTACTCTCATATCTACATCCGTATTCTGTTTGGGGGGTGATAGGCTCTGAGAATAATGCTGTCCGCCTATAGCCTCTTGATTACCATTATGAGAAAGATCTCGTGGTGCCTCCTGAACTGAGAAATGTCCATTTAATGTGCCATTTTCTGTTTGCAGGGTCGGGACGGGGCTGTGCTTCATAGGACTTCCAGACTTCATCAAATCAACCCCATACGATGGTTGATGTTGTGTTGCTCCACCACTGCAGGACGGGCTTGAATCAGAACTTTGGCTGCATGATGAATGTGAGTGTGAGGTTGATGGTACATTGTTGCCTAGCCTGTGGTGTTGGTGCTTTTCAAAATCGTTAAGATTGGTCTGCTGAGTTGGAGGAACTGTGATGCTTGCTGACAAATTGTTATCAGATGATACAGGGGTGTTTGTGAGATCCTTGTACAGGGTATTAAGTTGGAAAGCCGTCTCTCCTCCATGAACCGAATCGATGATCTGTTGCAGCTTTCTTAGAGAATGGTCTACCTTCTTGATCTTTCGGGATGGCCAGCGGTTTATGCCATGGGTCCTGCATATTCTTTTCAGAGTGGTAGGGCACACTGCGTAAGAGAAAAAAGTATGGTGAGTACATATCCAGTCAACCTGAATATAGTTCTTCTTTTCTTGTTTGTTACTAAATCAAAGATATGTGATAGTGCAAGTATCTTTCACACACAAAATTTGATCATAACTTGGAGACATGAGTTTTAGGTCCTATTTCTGGCAAGTTTGTCTTACATAAACCCTAATCTGTATATTGGAGGCAATGCACCAATATTTCTGACTCAGTTATATAGTTGACTGTTTTGTCATGTAAAGTTTCTGTTAGCTGCAAGCAAATGAATATATTGACTTACGATACATTGATCAATCTAAGCCTTGTAGTACATCTACTAACTAATTGTAGATAGTAAAGTTATCTGTTATGGAAGTTCTTGAGAGTTGAGTCTATTGTTTTATACTCATTTAGTTTCTCCTTATGTTTATGTTACTACAAGTACTATATATAGGGCGAACTATCAATAAAACTTTTCCTTCTCTTTCCCTTGAAGAGAAACAACACAAAGCACTTAAAAGGGTGATAAGAATGTTCATCTCTTGTTACGAGGTGCATGTGGAGGTTAACTTTCTTGTGCATGCAAAAATGACAATGTGGATGCAATATTATCTTATTGAGCATTCAGATTAGCATGATGGCTCCATGGCTTGCATTACTATAGTTCAATAAATGGTGGTATCTACTAAAACAGTAACGTATTCATAGCTAAATCTTGCATTTATTTGAGGAGTTATTGTCGCTCACCTCCTAGGCTCTTTGCTGCATCTTTCAGGCTACCAGCAAAGTACTGCCGAAGAACCTGCAAGCTCACAGTCTTCTCCGTCTTTGTGCGCCTTTTTCCTTTGCTGCCTTCTGCTGATGTCTGAATGCCAGCTAAAGACGAACTCTGCCCTCCATGGATACTTTGTTCAGCTAAATCTGATTCTTTCTGTGAATACCCTGCTAGACTTGTCCAAGATGCATCCTCTCTATGTTCTGTTGCTTTGTCTCCAAAGGACAACTCAACTTTGTTCTTCCCCTGGGGACTAAACGAGTTCAGCTCATTCATTTCAAGCATTGCCTCATCCTCCATCTCCTTGTCTGTAACCACGCGTAGAGTTTGGCAAGCATTGCGCATGGTGCCCGACAAGGAGTCCAGTACTGCCTTCTGCTCCTCAAGTGCTTCACACTCAGTTGGCAGAAAGAATTCCAGCACGAAGTCCGCTGTCCCGGTGCGTGTGCACCTCAATCGGATTGCCACTGCACCTTTTAAGTTGAAGATCTTCGCATGGTGAGACAATGGGTATTCCAGTTTTGTTGAAGATCCAATGTCTGGTAGGAAGCATGGCTGGTTTGTGGTGAAGGCTTTCCCTGCAACCCCTTGCCCACGCAGAAGGTGGTGGTCAGAGCAGGCGTCATGGAAGTTCTGCATCTTCGGATCATTGACGTAGGATGCCGCGTCAATGGTGGAGATGCAGTACCTGTAGTTTTCATCGGAGTGGCGGCTGCCCCCCTTCTCTTGCTGAGCACATGTGACCCAGGTCTGAGCTAATGGGAGCCTGTGAGTGATGCAGGCTGCTCTTAGGACTTCCAGTATCTCTGGCAGAGCATCTCTGTAGGAAGCACTGTTGAGCTGGTTGATAATCAGTAAGAGCAGACATGAAGTCATGAGAAGATATCAGTGCCATTATATCATCTCGAGGTATTCATGTACATTTACTGTTAGTTGTGTTAGTGCAGACCATAAGTTGACAAATTAGTATTTTACATAGACCCTCTGCTTTCACAAAATAATAAATGTGACGCTATACTACAGAACTGTTATTTAACCTTCTCAAGTCTCAAGGACTCAATACTGAAAACTAGTTCAATTTTCTCCACGAGACCATGATGGTTGTATTATTACTGGTTCATCTAACTGGACTGGAGCCAATGAACCATCTGAAAAAGCCACCTCACACAGTAAGATAACCAAAAAAGGAAACAAAGAAGAAGCATTTATCTTCTCTTTCTCCTTTCTCCTCTCTGGTGTGTCCTGCTTTATTTGGTGATCTAACACTGATTGGGATGCCACGTAAATGGCCAATATTGGTTAAAACGCTTTGTAAATCACTGCTAATGGGGTGATTTTTCTGAGTAACAAAATTTGGGAGGTTAAATAACAAATTTTGTACTAGAGGGTCCAATCTAAACTTTCATGAAAGCAGAAGGAAACCAAAACTCAAAGCTGTGATGCAGTAGTAGTGAATTTATTTTGCTACCTACCTTTGCACGTGGAATGCTTGAAACTTCTGTGCTTCTCAGATTAACTGCCTGCAAAGAGAATGGCCATCAAAATATCTCAATTCTAGAACAAAAAAAAAACTTGATTGTTTCCTATTGTAGACATTAGTTCCGTGAATTACAGGTGACAACAAATATGCTCTTTCTGCAACTATACTTGCTGCATATTGATGTTTGAAGTTTCAGGTTAAGTGGGGCATCAATACCTGGAGAGCACAGCAGATGTTGTTGATCTCAGATGTGAAGTTGAGCTTCTGTTTAGTCATGATCAATTCCATAACACCCAAGCACGTGTAGTTCCCCTGCTCGAACACTGGAAGACCCATCGTCCCATGGACGTTCAAGGACTGGGCATCGTTCACCCGGGGGTATTCATATCTGGTGAAGTAGCGAACATCAGGAGACCACTCGGGGAGCTTGCCAATGAATACCCTCCCTGGGAGCCCCACCGGCACCGGCGAGGACTCCGACGCGACATCTGCAGAGAACGTGTATCGTGTAGACACATCCCTGAACCGTCTGAGGCTCTCAGAGCTCTTGTCAAGAGAGAACGGCTGCCCGGTCGTTGACAACACCAGCTGCCCATCGTTGCCTTTGACAGGCAACCACAGCTGCACGAGCACATCGGTGTCTCTTTGCGTCTCCTTGATGAATGCTAGTGCTTGGTCAAGCCGTTGCCGGAAGGTCGAGCTTGGGTGCATCCAGGTGTTATTTGCACTTGTCGGCGGCATGGTGGTGGTGGTGGCAGTGGCATCTGAGAGGAAGGTGGAAGGAGAAGCAAAGTAGTTGGACGAGCGCGAAGCGTTGGTCGCCACTTCAAGCCAGCCGTTGTCACCGGAGAGCAGCTGCTCCAGGAGATCCAAGTCAACCGCAGCACCCTCGGATGACGTGGTGCGCGCCATGGAGATGCTGGGCTGGGCGCCTCTTCCGTCTTCCATACAGGTAAAGCCTCCTTCAGAACCTGATCACACAATTTGACACCATAATAACACTGCATCAGTAGCCATGAAAGATAGGTAGTCTTGGAATTGATGATAGCAAAATAGCATGCAAGTCAGTCACAACACTTCTCCTCTCCTGTTGGGAATCAAGATGCATAGTTGGATGATGAACATCTTGGGTGAGCCAAGAATTTGAGGGTGGGAATCTAGGGAAGATGTTTGTGTCAGATGTGCTGGTGTTTTGGTTGCAGGGTGCGGGTGGTAGGCGAGAACACATCATTTTCTGCAGAAAGGAAGCAAAGAAAGAGATTGATAGAGGTAGTAGCTGCTCACTGGTAATCGTGTGCCTCCCTTCTGCTCATGAAAAGAGAGTCTTCCCCTCCCTCTCTTCCTCCTAGCTCGGTGTTAGCCAGCCTCCTCCACCTAGCAGCAAGCAGCTCTAGAAAAGGTTCGGTGCTCCACCAGAACGCCCCCCACCATTCATTCCAGAGGCGCGCCTCCGCTGCTGAATCCTGCTTGCTGCTGTGAGATGGAAAAGGAAAACTAGAAATTGGCTATGCTTGTCCTGGCCTGTCCTCGCTTTGTTCCTGCCTTTCATTGTCTGGCTTTGTCGTAAGAACAAAGCCTGTGGGAGCCACCCACAGCATTTCCATTTTCTTTATTTCTTAGAATCTTTCCCTCTCACTGAGGGGCCCCAGCGCCACACAGGAATCCAACTATACCCACTTCCAGATTAAAGTCAACTTTGTGGCTAATTATGTGGCCTGAGAAGGATACCAGCATCTCCAACCAGTAATGTTTAATGGGTCTTACGTCATCTAGATGCAGCTAAACAAATAACGCTTGAACGTGTCGTATCTGATAAGTCCTTCTAATTCACTTTTTTTTAAAGATCGTCTATCTTCCGATCTTTCGCAATACCATTATACCATGGGCGGTTATATGGCAGGGATGAACCAAGGAGGGATATTTTACTCAACAGAACTAATTCTGTCTATTTCCCCAAAAAATGAAACTAATTGTATATTGCTTTGTTTTTAAGTAGTTGCTTATTTCCTTGCTGCCTCTAACTGTGTATTGTTGTGTCATCCTCATAGTAAGGTTTTAGGACTTTATTGTGAGATCTTTTAGTTATATAGAGAGTTGTGACCGTTGCTGATGTGACCATTCAGGAGGTTTCCTATGTGAAGCTGGTGGTGGAAAGTGGAAACAGTCCTTAGTGGTTAGAGGGCCACATGCAAGGCCACTAAATTGTAGGCCACAAGTTTTACATCAGTGATGTCATTGCATAGAGGGGATCAGGGAGGGTGCACTAATTGGAGATTCCAGTATATAGTTGTGTGGGGTCTAAAAAAATTGTCATCACTATGCAATGCACGGAAACCACAGATTCCGGTACAATTATCTGGAAAGGTACGGAGTTTTAGTATCTTCCCACCACCGTTGCATTCACACGCTACATGATTCCCTCTAGCAACAAATTACATCACGACGAGCTTCAAAAAAATATATTACATCATGAAATGTAGCCTTCGAAAAAATTCTGTTGGTCTTCAAAAACTAATTACAAGAAAACTTGTCTGCTGGAAATCCTTTTGTGATGATTATTGCATTTGAACATGCACTTTCAACTGCCAAGTAATTTTTTCTGTCTACATCGAACCTAAAGGATTGCTCATTTCCAAATGTTTTTCTGGAAAAGTGCTTGTGTACCTTCCTGTAAGAAAAGCGCTTAAATAACAGAAGAATAAATAAGATATACCACTGACAACTTTTTTTGTCGATAGTGAGGAAATTTCACAGATCCTAAATTGAAATATGAGTTGCTGGCTGTCTGGCACCAAACTATTTTAGCCGTAGATGCTTTATGAGCTAATAGAGTTTCTTTTCTAGGGATGACAGATACACTTGCATAATTAAATATGGACCGTGCTTGTCCCCAGGATTGAATCTCGTAAAGCTACATTTGTACGGCTGGTTACGTATCTAAATAGGATTGGTTAGCGCTTTAGTTTAATCATCTTTTTTAGTTAGATCTTTACCTTACTCTGTTGCATATGGTAGTTTACTTGGGAATATTAAAAAGGCAGAAAGTTGTTCGAAACAAGTATCAATTAATTAGCTAAATAATGGTGGTTTAGGTGGAGACACATGTGATCCCCAATACCAAAGTCCAATTGGGAAGGTTGATTATGCTAGGACAATAGATTTTTCTTCCCAAGGTTGTTCCCCTTTGGGGAAGGGCTTTAAACATTTGTCAGAATGTTAATTTGTTACACTTACTAGAATTACTTTGCTTGATTCCTCTCATGGTAACGTGCTTCTGCGCCCTGGTCAGGGACGAAGGCATTAGAATACACTTTGATTCATTATTCCATGACATGTCCAGGAATCTCGATGCCTCTTGGCAGTGCAACAAAGGCACCACCACCACAATACAACTGGCGCTATTTATAAAATTTTGAACCTTTCTCCTCCCTTTTACATCTGGAATCTGCTCCTGTTTTTGTATAAAAAAATAAAGCTTAAATTGAAATGAAGATTAGATTAGCTCACTTTGTTTGTATTTTGATTTCTCTCATTGAAAACTGTGGGAGCATAGAAGTACACCCATTATTGTTTTTGTATTCCTCTGAACTAATCTGTTTTCTAGTGCCCACATGTGCTTGTTTATGTCAGCATTCGTTTGCTGCTGCATACATAGAGTTGCTTGGATAAATATGAGAAGATACTAGTTGCAAGCCAGCACAAACGCTCATCTATGTGTTATAACCTGACATCACTCGGAAGAAAACAAATGGAGTGCCCCACTTTTCTCTGCTTGCTTTCCCTCCTAAATAAAATGGTTCAGTCACTACCCTATAGCCCACCCACTGCTAATAGATCTATTTCTGCCTGTCTCATACACATTTGACCAAAAGCTTTGCTCTTCTTTAGTGGCATGCCAACACACATCAGCTCCCCTCCACCAGCTATGGAGAGGTTTCTTAATTCCCCGCCAATCAGATACCGGTTTTGTTGTTAAAATTCTCCGGTCGGTGGGTCCAGTCTAAACGTCTACCTTAATGCGTGGGACCCACGAGGAGTCACCTCCAACACGGATCCAATCTCGGCGGTGGAACATGTAAAACTAATATTGATGCCATCGTTGATTAGCAGTTAACTTTGCGTGAATGATTTGCATTTTCTTGTGTGATTGTTTCAGAGGCTACATCACTTCTTAGTATTCTAGTGTTCTATTGAAGCTGTTCAATAACGTTGTACAGTCGTTGTACTTGTTCAGGACTGGTGTTCAAGAAAAGACTTTGCTTGGCAATGGTAGGATCAGTTATTATCCACGAAAAGAACTGGCTGGATCACATTGTTAATCCAGACACGCAACTGCGTTGCACGCACTCATAGAATCTGACAACTAAGCTGGAAGCTGTATCTGAACTGCATCTACTCTCTGGGGATTTGGATATCCTGAGTCAAGGGAGGTGATTCGTGCGTGATTATAATTGGAGTTCTGCTCTATCCTCTATGTGCCAGGAAACAGTATCCACATGGAGCTAGGTCGTCAGACATGACGATTGAAGGGATCTCGGAAACAAACAGCCGCCGAAAATTTCTTCATTCCTCTGACTTTGTGGTGCCAACAATGGTATGGTTGGAAGCTTAATCTGATCTTGATGGTGTCAAGAACGTAAAAAGTCATAGAATGGTGATTATGATTGAATTACCTGGGGCAAATGCTCAATTCAGGTTACCTAGGATTCAGTATGTGAAGGAATAGGTACGATATGGAAGTGAGGAAGTCCAACTATCTATTATCTTCCCCAGAAGGTGTAATGTCAACTTCCTGTAGATGATGTTACTTCTCCATATTACTGGAACTAGTTATGGGAAAATAAAGAATGTGACAAACTACTGGATAGTTACAAGGCACACTCAGACTCTTGGGCTGCAAAAATTTCCAAGAAAATCACATGAGCAGATGATTGAATATTATGTGCACCAGTAAACTTCCGCTTGAGATCTACATTTTTGCGACCTGTATAAAAACAACTATGTTTCACAGATCTGTACCAGGCTGATGTGCATAAATATTATGTGCTGGTTAGGAGGGAGCATGCATGTCCTGATCTGTCTTAAGAGATAAACTTGTTATCAATTATGCTGTCATCATCATTAGGTGTACATATATTAGCATCAATAATGAAGCATCTTGGTCAAATTAGCAGCATTTGTTTTCCATTTTGCTGCCAGGGTTCCTCGCACCATGACGCCACCGTGCAATTAAACAATATGCACCAGACACACGCACAAATAATAGTGGTACAGACTACGTCAGTGCAGCAAAGCAACTAGTTGAATATACTGGGCAGAGATTAGGGTGGTTTGAGAATCACATGCACCATTGTTCAGTGTAACAGGGCAATGGCCTGGGATACCAGTCTAAGCAGTTCTATTTGGAGTTCATAAGTTACATTAGATTAGTCCCTTCTTTACAGCACTCGTGTGCTACAATCACACGCTCTTTGCACTCCCGGAGTGGGTCGGTTGAGCTACATCAAGCCTCCGAGGTATGCATATCAACTTATTCTCGAGAAGGGAAGAATGTCAACCATATTGCAGCATTCAGATGGCAAAAGCCCGTCAGGAAGTTTATGCAGAGACATTTGGTTTCGCTCGTTTCAACGGCGGGGTGGGAATGGCTGGAATGGCAGGCGCATAGCAAATGTGGGCTGTGTTGGTACTGATGGATGATCAGCGGGTGGAAGCTTGCCAAGTACATTCAGAGATTTCATCTTCTGTAGCTCCTTCCCTGAAGAGAACAGGAAAATAATTAATCGTTAACAGATTCATGATGAAGCAAACTTGAAAGAAGAACACGGATTCTCAGACCAAACCGCAGGTGCATATGCGAAAATACAATTAGATACCAAACTGAAGCAATATTCCAATGCGAGTTCAAGGCTGAAAAAATCAGATTAAAGAGTACCTTCTTCAATCAAGAGATTGACTGCTCGTTTCTCCAGCTCAATTGCATGCTTGCTCCGACCAACAGATGACAAAGAGTGGAGCACTACAGTTGAGACACATGACACAATTTGTTAGATAGCAATTGTGGTAACTGTTGAAAACTAAGATCAAAATAACTTACTGCGAATATATTCTTCCTGTCCTGATTGCTCATTGTTTTTCAAGAATTCCTGCAAGCGGATAAACCTCTCTTTCCAATCTTGATTGCTTGATCTTTGCAAACTGGCCGGACTACGTGTTGTAGTAGTAACTACAGCATCACGAGACGCTGTACTAGTAGCCGCAACATTACAATGTGCCATACTAACAGTTGTAAAGTTCTGAGGCACTGCGGCAGACACAACATTGCGGTGTGTTGGACTAGCAGTATTAGCAGCTGTAAAGTTCTGAGGCATTGCAGTAGACACAACATTGCGCTGAGGCGGACTAGCAGTGCTAGCAGTTGTAAAGTTTTGAGGCATTGCAGTAGACAAAACATTGCGCTGAGGCGGACTAGGAGTGTTAGCAGCTGTAAAGTTCTGAGGCATTGCAGTAGACACAACATTGCGCCGAGGTGGACTAGCAGTGTTAGCAGCTGTAAAGTTCTGAGGCATTGCAGTAGACACAACACTGCGCTGCGGCAGACCAGCAGTATTAGAAGCTGTAAAGTTCTGAGGCATTGCAGTAGACACACCATTGCGCTGAGGCGGACTAGAAGCATTAACAGCTGTAAAGTTCTGAGGCATTGCAGTAGACACAACATTGCGCTGTGGCAGACTAGAATTATTAGCAGCTGTGAAGTTCTGAGGCATTGTAGTAGACACAATATTGCACTGCGGCAGACTAGAAGTATTAGCAGCTGTGAAATTCTGAGGCATTCCAGTAGACACAACATTTCGCTGTGGCGGACTAGCAGTCACAGCAACACTAGGCTGAGCGGAAACCTTTCCTGGAGATTGCTTCCCAAAAGAAAGGTTAGCCGGCAAACTTGCAGAGTGCAAAGCAGGGATGGAAGCAGATGCAGCAGGAGATGCAGAAACAGGAGCTGATTGAGTATTAGGCACACTGCTCTGACGCTTCAAACTTTGTTCCTGCGGTCCACATATACCAGGTTTCTTTGAGCTCAGAGAAGTAGCGCTTTCTGCTCCAGAAGTAGCGCCCCCTTTGCTTTGGTCGGTTTCAACCTTCCTGCGCACATATACAAGATGACCGTTTGCCCCTGGATTTCCTGGCACATGATGGTTGGTTGCGCTCAAGGGGCCATTAGGTTGTGGCCTCTTGATGCCAACGGTCTCAGCAGCTTTGTCTTTAGGAAAAGGAGGAGCTCTGGCTTGCTGATTAACAGCAGCATTCTTGGACTGTTTAGGTGACTCCCTCAATGCTGCCTTTTTCTCCGAAATTGAGCGTGGGTTGTCACCAGCAGGCATGGTGCCTCTGCGAAACTGCAGCTAATCAACCTGGAATCAAATATCTACCATAAGTAGTGAATTAACAAAGTACACACTATGGTCCAGAACTACAAATATCAGCAGCGGACCAAGTCCAAGACACATCATCTTGTCAGGTCCATCTACAACACTTAAACTCTGTAAAATTTTGCCTATATCTGTTGTGCATTTCCCAGCCACGATCTAATACCCACATCACGATTACTCGATCTTTGCTTATGCTGTTATCCAGAAAATACTAGTATGGTTTTAAGTTGAGAGCACGGACGAAGAAATGGTCATACATTACAATATAACAAATAGAAATTGGCTTCTTCTTCTACCTAACTGGGACAAAGAGTTTCAGATGTCTCTAGCAACTGACGAAACGATATAGCTGTACTGGAAGCTCTGATCAGTGTACCCAGAAGAGCAGTAGGAGAATGTGGAACATATCAAAACACTCGCTAACATGTAGTGGCATGCACACCCTTTACATATCATTCGTAGTTTATGCAGATTCAGCTCACTTGGCCTATAGATACTCTTTAAAAAAATCCATCTATACATATAGTGAAAAGACCCACTTCGTCTACGAAATACAAACAGGTCACAGCGAGCACAAGATGTCCACTCTGCAGTCAGGCCAGTGTGATGCAGTATCGTGAAGGTGAAGTGGTGCTTGCAGCTGGACATTTTGTCCAGAATTGCGATGATGCAGAATTGGTGCGAAGCACTGGCGCGCGTGTGTGTATGTGGCCGGATTCAGGATAGCATCCTGAATCAGCAATATTGGTAGCTGCAATTCAGGAGAATGGGCCTAAACTATCCAGAGTTAGCTCTACCTACAAAGATAGATTAGGATGGTCGGAGCAGACATCCAAGGGTGGTGTGTTGCCAAGATAATAAATTATGTCTCTCTCTCTCTCTATCTCTCTCTTTAACCTAACAAAATGCTTATTCGTTGCCAGTAATGATACTACCAAGATGTCGCAAATGACAACGAACTCGTGTAAGAGCATACATCCAATCCAGGATGACACCGAGTTCACGCGCCCTCTCTGACCCAGAGACGGCGAACCCCGGACGGCATTCCAAGAACCGCGCCGCGAAATGGCAATCGGATCGGGACGGAGGGCGAGGTCGGGTTGCGGAGGGGAGGAGACTGGATTCGGGTAGTCAGCTCACCTGGCGGCCAGCAGGTCGGCGGGGGGCGGGCGGGTCCGGCCCGAGGAGGAAGAAGCTAGGGTTTATCGGAGCGGAGGGAGCCCGTGGGGTTGGGGGAGCAGCTGGCTGGGTGGACACTGGACTGGAGGAGAGTGGAGCTGGGGAAAGGGACAGGGAAGGTGGTTCGGCTGGAAGGAAGGAAGCCGCAGTAAGTGAGCACAATCTGGGCCTCTCGGGCCTGTGGAGAGAGTTCTGGCGTTTTGCGGCCCGTTATGTGTTTTTTTTTCTTGTCTGTGTTCCGGGGAAAGGATTTTTGCCAGCTAAAAAAAAGTGAATCCGGTGGAGCTTCGCCAATGGCTGAAGAGGAAGACAAGGAATGATCTCAAGATCGTTTCCCCTGATCCACCAGGTGAGAATCATAAACAGGCATGTTGTCTAGTGCGGCACAAAATAGGGCTCCCTGTTGTTCTCTGTTTTACAAATGGATGCACTCACTGGATAATGGCAAGAAGGATCGTGTGTAGTCTGTGCTTTTACAGATTGGTACTAGTACACAGATCAAACTGCATGAGACAAAATCTTGAAAGACATTGCGCTAAAACTACGTAAAACTGAGAAATCTAGATGTCGGACACTGAACTTGCACGGCTGACAGTTTTTAACAGTTCAGGGAGTGACTTGTTTCCTATCCAGACTGATCAAAGTGTATTGGGTGCTTGCTAGAAGGATAGACCATATGTTTAAAAAGTGTATGGTAATAAAAAATATGTTTTCTGTCACCACGATGAGACTATCCAACACATTTTCTTCCAATGCAAATTTGCTAGATCTATATGATCAATCATCCACATAGGTTCTACCTTATATCCACCATATAGCATGAACGATATACTCCCTCTATACCGGTTTACTGGGCTCATCGTGGATTTGTAAATATACCGAGATTTTAGACTCATTCGGGTAACTAATGCATTGATTAACTCCCTAAAAACTGGCATGGCTTAATTTCCCGTTGGCTCGTTGCATACAAAATAAAGGACCATCCAATGCATGCGCGCGACAATGAAAACAGCCCAATGCATGCGCTTAATTCCAGTCATGACCCAGCTCTTTTGCCTCCTCTCCTTAACTACCGCATGGATTGATAAAAATACACGGTTACCATTGTATCAAAATGATTAATATGGCCCAATCGGTGACTACCTAGGTTGCAACGCTGGCTCAAATAAGCCTAGTAAACAGGTATGGAGAGAGTACATGGTACATCTAGGTACGGTCCAGCGGTCAGTAGGCCGAACCGAACCCCTTGCATCTTCTTGACTAATCGGGTTTCTCCTTGTGTTTTGCCTGGTCCCGGTAGACATACGACTTCGCTTCCTTATATAACAGGGGGATTTCGATCGATCGGAGCACACAACGCAGATGTCGACACCGACGACGGCAGCCAGGGACCGCCGCATCAAGCGGTCGGCGGCAGGATGGTCCGACCTACCGGACGACCTGCTCGGCATTGTCCTCTCCAGGATCGGCGCCTCCCCGCGAGACCGTGTGTGCTTCGCCGCCGTCTGCAGGGCGTGGCGGGAGGCCGCGCCACGGCACCCGGTGCCTGCCGCCGCCCCGATGCTGCTCCTCTCGCCGCTGCAGCCGGCGACGAGGCACCTGTGCTGCCCGGCCGGCAGCTGGGCCTTCCGCGTCCCCAGCAAGCTGGCGGCCAACAAGAGGTTCGTCGGATCCCACGACGGCGACTGGGTCGCCGCGGTCGACGACCACGATCTCGTGATCGTGAACCTCTTCTCGGGCGACCAGGTGCCGCTCTCCCCGCAGCAGAGCGAGGTTTCCTCCATAGGCTCTTCCAGCAGATTCTGGTTCCTGCATCACAACAACTCCAAGATCATCTTCTCCGGAGACCCCGCCTCCGCGGACGGCTGCATCCTCGTCGCCCTTACAAATGGGGCGCTCCACATCACACGGTGCGGAGCTGGACGCCTGGACGGCGTGTGGAGCACGCATCGTTGGCCCTCGGATTCCTCCATCAGGGATATTGTCTTCTGCAACGGCCAACTCTATGGTCTTACTTAGAGCATCCCCACTGTTGGCGCTCCCCACGCCCAAATCCGGCGAAATTTTCGTCCGGATTGGAGGAAGATTTGGCGTGGGGAGGAGTAGTTTCCCAGTCGTGTGCTCCCCAAGCGGCGTTTCTCGGGGAAAAAGAGGATGGCTCGGGGAATCCGGACGAAAGAGGAGACACGTGGGCGTGGGCGGTTGGTTTAGCTTCATCCGGAGTCCCCGGGAGACCCCCGGGAAACCGAGGATGGCATGGGGAGTCCGGACGAAAATAGGCTTAAATCCGGACCAAAACGAGGAACCGGGGGGCCTGACTGGGCCGTTTTTCGCCGTCCGGATGAAAAAAAGTGGCCGTGGGAGGCTGTGTGGGGAGACGAGTGGAGATGCTCTTACCCCAACGAGCAAGTGATCAAGTTTGGAATCGAGATGAGAGAAAATGGCGTGGCGGCCTTTACGACCGTCCACCAGTTGTCCATCCTGAGGCGTAAAGGCCCGACTTGCTACAATGGTAGAGAGTCATACGCTAGCCACATCGTCGAGCTGCACGGGACGCTGTCGATAGTAGTGAGAACCCGTTGGTTGCCCAACCTTGATTTTTTCTTCAAGGTCTTCAAGCTTGTCCATGTCGGTGCCAGCGAGGTTTACATGCATAAGTGGGTAGAGGCGAGAAATTTTGGTGATTATGCACTTTTCGTCGGGCCAACTTGGTCGAAGGCGGTGCACGTGCCGGTGAGCACCGAGCGCCGCGGTTTGGAGAGGAATCATATCTATTACTCTAAATATACCCATTCTCGGGCAAAAGAATGTCCTCGTGACGTGGTGTACTCGGTCACATTGAATTGTGGTGACGATATCGACATGTACTGCAAGGAGGACCAAAATATTGTAGATGGCGTGGGAAGGACAGGATACTATGCCAGGGAGGGCTGGAATCATGTCATGTGGCTTTACCCTCCATTAGTCTAGTATTTTATTTTAGTGTATTTTGTTTTATTTCACATATATTTTGTTGAGAATTTAAAAATATGACAGTTCCAAACATGTCATGTATGCCGCGATGCACTTTCAACAAAGGCTTCAGTGTGGTTTCGTACAATTCTGTAGCTTCACATTGTTTCTTAGCACATGGGCCAGTGGGTGCAAAGAAACAATACAATTTTTTTAAGAATGATTACAAGAGACTACATCAACCTTGTCTAGAAAGACATATGTATGGTAGCATCTTCTAATCGGTTGTATTTGTGTGGGCCATTGCATGCGCTCATGCACGGTACGGTAGAGTTGCATTCTTCGATCTATTATTCGTAAGTATTAGGGAAGCAATGCTACTAGTTCTGTTGCAGTCATATGAAAGCCTCCCAAGCTCGGGATCAATTTGGCTAGGATGGTTTTTATTAAAAGTACATCTTACACACTATAACTACCATGTGATACGGTCTGGATGCCCGATCTCCACGGTTGTCCAAGAACATGAAGAACACATGGAACAACATGAGAAAAAATTAATACAAACCGACAATAAGAATGCCCCATCGGCGTCGGAAACCAGAAAGCACACGGTAAAAAAAATTGCGTTAATCTGTCCAACGAAGAGGATAAATCAGTTGGATGCAAAATGGTTCAGAGCAATCTAGCCCGACGTCTTTTTTAAAGGCCTAGTTATTTGGACTTACTCTGATATTGATTAGTAGAAACTGTGGAAAATCGAAAATACATCAGAAGTGTAAGTTCTTCATGTGGTTATGGCTGTGCGGCATCGTAATCTCATGGACGACATGCTACATGGATCATGATGGGATTCACATCATAGAAAACAAAAAAAAATATTACGAGATGCGAACGAAATCAAGATCCAATCTAGAAAGAGCCAAGATTTAATCTAAGAAGATCCAAGTAACGAGAGAGATTATATCTTCATACCATTGGAGAAACGTGAGTGGCAACGGTTTGCAACCATGGTTGATGTAGTCGTACCCTTCTAGATCCAATTCGATCATCACCGCAATGAACTACACATGCGAGATGTGCATAGTACGGCTTGATTTTTTTGATAAGGGGAGCTTTATTACTTAAGAGATTTAAGCTGTTACACCCGGCCTCTACATAGCTAAGATGCACACAGACGTAGTTTAGTCAAGACGAAAAGAAAAGCAAAAAAGGTGAGATTACATATCACATTGAGAAATTGCAAAAACGCCTAAGTTGGAGTAGCTCCGATGTTATGCTGCCACCCATGTTGGGAAAAAGTATCCCTCGCCGTAGCCTCTAACCGTGAACAAACCTCCGTAAATAGGTCTCAATGCTCCACCTGCTGAAGCGACGACCATAAATAGAGAGTATTGGTACACCGGCAAATAACCTGCAAGAGAGAAGAGTTAATATCATTAAACAATTTATCATTTCTACCATAGCCATATGGACCAAATAACGGCAATTGCTCACACCCTAATATGCTTTTTGAACCTAGGATCAACGCCCATTAAGCCAATTCCCAAAGATATTGGTCACACTACATGGCGGGTACAAGGCCGAAGCTAATTGGATGACTGACCTTATAGACTTGGCAAAACGGCAACGGAAAAACAAGTGCTTTATAGTCTCATCTTGATTACAGAAAGCATAAAGTTTACTTCCTTGCCAATTCTGCTTTGCAAGGTTATCTTTGGTGAGAACTACTCCCCTTCGGAGATACCATCCAAATACATTGATCCTTACCGGGATTTTTAACTTCCAAAGTTTATTGTTGCTATGCTTATCAATTGGAGTATCAGGATGAATTAATGAATTATACATGGATCGTACCAAAAACTTGCCATCTACGTGTAGATTCCAACGAAATTCATCAGGACCGGCTTGTAGTTGGACATTCATGTGGAGTGGAGGGGAGGGGAGAATTGGAGGCGGCGGCGGAGCAGGGGCAGGGTTTCCCGCAAGGGGCCGGAGGGAAGGAGGCGTGATGGAGGGGAGAATTGGAGGATGGGGTAGGAGCCTGAGAGGTGAGGTGGGCCACTTGGTCGCGCGCTCACACTTTGATGACCCACAAGTATAGGGGATCGCAACAGTCTTCGCGGGAAGTAAAACCCAATTTATTGATTTGACACAAGGGGAGCCAAAGAATACTTGAAAGCCTTAACAGCGGAGTTGTCAATTCAGCTGCACCTGGAAACAGACTTGCTCGCAAGAGTTTATTAGTAGTAACAGTTTTATAGCAGTAGCAGTGGTGAAATATCAGCAGCAATGTAACAAAGACAGCAGTAGTGATTATACTAAACAACAGGATTAAAATACTGTAGGCACAGGGATGGATGAACGGGTGTTGCATGGATGAGAGAAACTCATGTAACAATCAAAGTAGGGCATTTGCAGATAGTAATAAAACGGTATCCAAGTACTAAACAATCCATAGGCATGTGTTCCATATTTAGTCGTACGTGCTCGCAATGAGAAACTTGCACAACATCTTGTTGGAGATATGCCCAAGAGGCAATAATAAATTGGTTATTATAGTATATCTTTGTGTTTATGATAATGTTTGCATACCATGCTATAATTGTATTAACCGAAACATTGATACATGTGTGTTATGTAAACAACAAGGAGTCCCTAGTAAGCCTCTTGTATAACTAGCTTGTTGATTAATAGATGATCATGGTTTCGTGATCATGAACATTGGATGTTATTAATAACAAGGTTATATCATTAGGTGAATGATATAATGGACACACACCCAAATAAGCATAGCATAAGATCAAGTCATTAAGTTCAATTTGCTATAAGCTTTCGATACATAGTTGCCTAAGTCCTTCGACCATGAGATCATGTAAATCACTTACACCGGAAGGGTACTTTGATTACATCAAACGCCATTGCGTAAATGGGTGGTTATAAAGATGGGATTAAGTATTTGGAAAGTGTGAGTTGAGGCATATGGATCAATAGTGGGATTTATCCATCCTGATGACGGATAGATATACTCTGGGCCCTCTCGGTGGAATGTCATCTGATTAGCTTGCAAGCATATGATTGGATCATAAGAGATGACATACCACGGTACGAGTAAAGAGTACTTGTCAGTAACGAGGTTGAACAAGGTATGGAGATACCGATGATCGAACCTCGGACAAGTAAAATATCGCGTGACAAAGGGAATTGGCATCGTAAGTAAATGGTTCAATCGATCACTAAGTCATCGTTGAATATGTGGGAGCCATTATGGATCTCCAGATCCCGCTATTGGTTATTGCTCGGAGAGGAGTCTCGACCATGTCTGCATAGTTCGCGAACCGTAGGGTGACGCGCTTAAGGTTCGATGTCGCATAAGTAGATTTGAATATGGTATGGAGACGAAGTTTGTTCGGAGTCTCGGATGTGATCCAGGATGTCACGAGGAGGTCCGGAATAGTCCGGAGAATAAGATTCATATAAGGGAAGTTGATTTCTGGGTTTCGGAAATGTTCGGGATTTTTCCGGTGGTTGACTGGAAGGTTCTAGAAGGTTCCGGAGGGGTCCACCATGGGGCCCACGACCTAGGAGGCCTAGCATGGGCCGAGGGGATGCTCCCTGGCCTAATGGGCCAGGGGCACATGCCCCCCAAGGCCCAGGCCAGCCAACCCCCTAGGGTTTCCCTAGGGGGGATCAACTTGGGGGAGGGGAAAGCCCTCTCCCCCCTTTGGCCGCCGCCCCCCCTAACCCTAGATGGGAAAGGGGGCCACCCCAGCCGACTGGCCCCCTATATAAAGAGGGGAGGGGGTGGCCGGCCAGCCCCATCCCATTGTCCCTCCTCTGGCCGCCTCTCTCTTCCACCATATGCTGCTCCGGCTTAGGCGAAGCCCTGCAGCTTTTCTTCCTCCACCACCACCACCACGCCGTCGTGCTGCTGGAACTTGGAGGAGATCTACCACACCTCCGCTGCCCACTGGAACGGGGAGAGGAAGGGGCTTCATCGACACCGTACGCGCGACCGAGTACGGAAGTGCTGCCGGATTGCAGCACTGGGGATGATCGTCTACACCAACAACGAGATCTAATCTCGTAGGCTTTGGAAATCTTCGAGGGTTAGTCTCACATCAATCTCGTTGCTTCGATCTTGTAGATTGGATCTTGGGTGTTCCATAGATTAGATCTTGGTTTTATTCGTCTTGCGGTAGGAAAATTTTTGTTTTCTATGCTACGAACCCCATCACATCTTTTGTCCTACCAGCCGGTGGCAGCCGGGCCTCTAGGGAATCTACTGGAAATTAAGGTACTCCTTTTAATAGAGCACCGGAGCAAAGCATTAACACTCCGTGAACACATGTGATCCTCACATCACTGCCTTCCCCTCCGGTTGTCCCATTTTCTGTCACTTTGGGGCCTCGGGTTCCGGACAACGACATGTGTATACAACTTGCAGGTAAGATCATAAAACAATGCATATCATCATGAAACAATAACATGTTCAGATCTGAGATCATGGCACTCGGGCCCTAGTGACAAGCATTAAGCATAACAAGTTGCAACAATATCATCAAAGTACCAATTACGGACACTAGGCACTATGCCCTAACAATCTTATGCTATTACATGACCAATCTCATCCAATCCCTACCATCCCCTTCAGCCTACAGCGGGGGAATTACTCACACATGGATGGGGGAAACTTTGCTGGTCGATGGAGAGGCGTCGGTGGTGATGATGGCGATGATCTCCTCCAATTCCCCTTCCCGACGGAGTGCCCACTACTAGGAAAAAGGCAATCAGTGGTGCACCACATATAGCCTTCAGTGGCGCACTAGTGGTGTGCCACTGCTATCACGCCACTGCTAACTCCTAGTAGTGGCGCACTAGGGGTGCGCCACTACTAGCCTGGATAACAGTGGCGCACTGCGTGGTGCGCCATTGACATGTCCAGCAGTGCGCCACTATTACTCCAAAGTGGTGCGCCACTGTTGGTCAGTGGCAGTGCGCCACCACTGTCTAGACGAGGTGCGCCACTGCTACCGTTTTGCGTGCGCCATGCTTTCAGCGAGGTGGTGCGCCACTGCTGCGTGTGGACGTGCGCCACTGCTGTCTCCAGGACGTGCGCCACAGATGAGATTCCTGGTGCGCCACTGCTAGTCTCGGAGGGGATCACAGGGCAGTGCGCCACTGGATCCCGCGCAGTGCGCCACTACTACTTAGTGGACGTGCGCCACTGATGGGCCACTAGTGCGGCACTGCTACGAATTTCGAATTTTTTTTTTGTATCCTGGCAGGTATTTATACAGGTTGTATATCACAAGCACAATACAGGATATATAACACATATAAACAACAGCACAACTTATCCATACATAGTTCTTCACATTAGCCCCACATGATTCACAAGATTTCACATTAGAGAAGTTACGAGGTTACAATGCAAGTTATGGGGTTACAAAGTCGCAAATGAGCTAGTGGTTACACAAGATCGATCATCTAAAGTACAATCACATAGAAGAGAGCTAGAGTCACTACTAGCACCATCCCGATGATAGTGGTCTTCATCCGGTTCCTCCTCCGCTCCCTCCTCTCTCCCGCCAAATAGCGTGCGTATCTATCTTCGGCCTCCGCTCTAGTGGTGTACCCTTTGTCGTTGTTACCGCTAAAACGGTGAACCTGTCTCCGACACTCCTCCCAGTCGTTGTAGACTCCGGGAACCTTGCCCTTGTACACGACATACCACGTCATATCTGCACATATATGAACAAGCCAAAGAAACTAAGAAGTGCAAACTCAAATAAGAGACAAGTAGCTAGTATGAACTAAATGGAATGCCTCATACATTGTTGGTCCAAACAAATATTAACATTTAGGGAAGGCGTTAGTGAGGCCAGGTAGGATGCACAAGAGATTGATACTTGTGTCATCGCACCAGGCTCACTAGCGCCTCCCCCAAGTGTAGTGACCACAAAATTTAATCATCGGCCAATGCAATTAAGAAGTGCAAACTCAAATAAGAGACAAGTAGCTAGTATGAACTAAATGGAATGCCTCATATTTTGTTGGTCGGAACAAATATGAACATTTAGAGAAGGCGTCAGTGAAACCAAGTAGGATGCACAAGAGATTGATATTTGTGTCATCGCACCAGGTTCACTGGCCCCTCCTCCAAGTGTATAGGTGACCAAACATTCTAATCATCGGCATTCTGAAAAACCAAAGCAAATGGAATGACGATGGCCTCATACATTGTTGGTCGAAACAAATATGAACATCCCGGGATGGCGTCAGTGAGGCCAGGTAGGATGCACAAGAGATTGATATTTGTGCCATCACACCAGGCTCACCGCGTCACCCCGGAGTGTACATTGACCAAACATTCTAATCATCGGCATTTTGAGATACCAAAGCAAATGGAATGACGATGGCCTCATACATTGTTGGTCGAAACAAATATGAACATCTCGGGATGGCGTTAGTGAGGCCAGGTAGGATGCACAAGAGATTGATATTTGGACATAACATCATCATACCTAACATCGTAGCTTCATACAATTTAATATAGAATTCAAACAACACGAAGCAACGAAGATAGAGTTGACAACACTCTAAGTTCTAACTATCGGTGTCCGAGCCGGATTCGCCGGTGTGGGGGTAGTGCACACGGCAGGCGGTGTCGTCGAACACCTTGACGATCATCTCGCCGTCCCCCTCGTACAGGAAGGTGAGCTGGCAGCCGGGCT